>NC_090929.1:511927654-512552654 GCF_040938575.1 Ambystoma mexicanum | reverse complement strand
AACGAAAGCAAGAAAACTGCTGTTTTCACACGTTGAAAAATTTGCAAATCGCGGCAAAATTCGCGAGTGCGTCTTTCGCGATTACGGCAAAACTCTAGGGGGTAGGAATGGGGTTCTAGGTTCGTAGGACAGCCACGATTTTAAGCTTTCCGAGGAAAGTTACTGCAAGTCTCTAGCACAAACGGTCACGGAGATATGAGCGATTAAATAAAGGTCGTTTTTCAGATTTGAAATTTTAAAGTTCAAAAAGACAAGTGCAGCTTGCAACTAGAAAATGACAAGTGACAGCTTTACAAATGACAGGTGACAGTTAGGAGACAGTTCTACTTAGATTAAAATAGGATTGAATTATATTATTTTAACTAAGAGATTGGTTCTGCACAGTCTACTATGTACTCACAATATATTTAGAAATATGCCTCGCACGGATCTGGTCAGGTTTTGGACTGGACTCCGGTCTGGTCTGGGTCTCTTCACAGTGATCTGGGTCAGCTCTGCTCTGCTGGTCTGGTCTGGGTTTCTGGTTCTGGATATTGATAGATTTGAAGTCTGGATCTTTCTGCACAGCTTTCTCTAGAGATTGATGGAGGTAAAGTATGGATTTTCCAGCAGAGCGTCCCGCAGCAAATGGATTTGAAGGTTCCTATCTGTCCTGTCTGTCTGCTTTTATCTGTTTTTAAAATGGGTGTGTGTGCAGCATCACTAGACCCTACCCCTCTCCACTTGCCATTGGCCACTTCATCCGCTTCCACTTGATTGGGGGAATGAAATGAAGTTTCATCATGATGAGGTCTGTTTATGATACAGAGAACCCACCCCTGTCAACTTTACACACAATCTATATTTGCTCAAAAAACATATTTGCACAGGTACACATTTGTTTAAAATTACATGCACCCATCACATATCACAGGAGGTATACCCTGTTCAAATCTGCTCTTCCTGGGGGCTTGCATTCAGAAATGGCAATATTTGCACTTTTTAACTGATTTTGCAATTTCGGACATTAACCTAAATTTACACACATGTGCGCAAGGAGTATGGACATTAGTTGATGAAGTGTCAGATTTTTCACATGCACACATTTTGAGTAATATCCTCTTTTCCGCTAAAACCCCCCTGAACATACCACCGGGTCCTAACACGTCTTAAAATGTGGGCAGAAAAATCACAAGAATTATGGTGTCATTTAAATAATTTTCACAAGTCCGTACTATGAGTTATTCATCTTTTTAGAGTTATGTTCTGGCCCCAAAGGGGTGTGGTTTCCCCCCAGCACAAGGTTGAATTTCTGGTTTTTCCAGTTCTGCCAAGCCAGCTTGCTCTCACAGGCAGTGCCCCTCCCCTGTCCTTCCAGGAGGAAGCTCCATTTACGACTCCCGCCAATAAAACATTTGCCTGAGTCAGGACAGGGCTTTGTTCAGAGCTCCTGTATTCTGTGGGGGCTCCCCTTAATTCAATTATCAGAGAGATGGCATATCCTTAGTGTGGCCAGCAAAAGGCAGATAGGCCTGGGAACACAGCTGTGACTCAAGTTTCACTCCTGATGGGGGGTAGTTGCCAGGCAAAATTGGAATCTCTTTAAGCCTGTTTTTAGCTACATGTCATTTCTGTTCCCCAGTTTTCTGCATTCAAATAAAACTAAACATT
Source organism: Ambystoma mexicanum (assembly GCF_040938575.1). Taxonomy (NCBI): domain Eukaryota; kingdom Metazoa; phylum Chordata; class Amphibia; order Caudata; family Ambystomatidae; genus Ambystoma; species Ambystoma mexicanum. Next base: position 512,551,004 of record NC_090929.1, on the reverse strand, counting down.
TTTACATATGCAGCTAGAATGCTGATTCTAAGTTTAAAACTATGACATTTAAACAATTGAAACCTATGTGACACTCAAAAGTAGGTCACTCAGTCAATTTAAACATTTAGATTTTTAGTGCCTTTCAGTCCAAATTTACTTAAACTGCTGAAATCCACAGCTCAGCCAGTCTTGTTATAAACCTTCAAGTCACTTCAGAATATAACTTTACATTGGATCCACATCTCAGTAAGTCTTTCTTTGGCTTGCTTTGGGTTCATTTATTCAGTTTTCTACAAAAAAGTAAAATCTGGTGTTGTTTTAAAACGCCGGCTTTTTGATAGTGGTGAGTACTGGTACTGCACCCCTTTTTGGGATTTAAGAAAATGAATTCCCAACAGTTATGGGTTTGCTTTTGGCAATCAGCATTGCCATTCCCAATGGTTTCAGACTACTGTGTGGGTAGTCCAATGGTGGTTTTAGGCAGTGTCCTTCTGTGCCCATAACATCGGCAAAAATGAGTGGCAGCCTATTCTTCATGCATTTCCCTGTGCATTTTCTGGGAAGCTCTGGCCATCATGATGTTTTCCATGTCAGTACTGCACAGTTTTGAGGTAGGGCTTGAATGCGTGGATAAAAACATCCCACAGAACCGTCACACTCAAACATAACCACAGAGGGGCACGATGAGCCAAATCACAGTTTCTGTCCCAGTTCAGAACAAAAAGCACAATGGCACTTAGGAATAATATATATACCTGGAACATTATGCCGGCCCAGGAATTGCCAGGCCTCGGCTGCAGAGTCAAACAAAGGCCACCTCTTGCACAGCTGAAAGCACAAAACTGCTGGGGACTTCAAGTAGTAGCGATGAGATGAGCCTTTCAAACCTTTGAAGACCAGATTGAATTCCCTACGGTGCCTGGAGACCCCCAGCGAGAAGACATTAAACAGCTGAATCTGTGCTCCACCCAGCTGGATGGGCCTTGTTATCGATAGGTTTTAAGAACAGTCAATTTATGTTGGAAATTCAGAAATCGGATGATAATAACCTGGAGGCAGGCGTCTTTGGGTGGTTTCGAGATCAGAGCTCTATGGGCACATTCAATCAGTTCACTGGGGCTGTTGAGGTGGAGCGCCAACTGCCAGATTGAGTATAGAAAGCTCTCTAGAGCAGTCCATTCCATGGGCTCACACAGGCCGACCAGGCAGACATTGTTATGGCGGGAGCGGCTTTCTTGAACATCTAATTTTGCTCCCAGGCATTGTATCTCCCAGATGGTAGCATCCAACTCCTGGGCCATATCCCGTTGATCGTACTCTACCACACAGATCCGCTGCTTATTGTCCGTAGTTCTCGCCATCTGAGCATTTAATTGGCTGTTAATGTCTTTGAGCTCTTTCGATCCATTCTGCACCACCAGGTTAGTTTCCTGAGACTGTTAATTCAGCATCCTCATTTCAGCTAGTATAGCTTGGAATTGGGCCACCGTATCCATGTCTTCCTTGTCTGTGATTACTTGGGTGGCAGTGGTGGTGGAAAACTAGCCTACCTTTGCCCTTTGGGGCTTGCATTTCGTTGTTGAGGTTGAGGCATAGAAATGACCCATACACCTCTGCGGGGCCATTCAAGGGACGTCACTCGAACCAGATGTTTTCTGGTATTTCTCTGTCTGATTTGCTGCTCCCTCCTAGTGTACCCCCCTCAGGTGACCAATGCGCACTCCAACTCACTCCTCCTGGTAGTGGGGCAGTTTCCTAGGGGGACCTCCCAGTCCAAGGGCCACTCTTATCAACTGTAGCTATTCTGGCCTGCAAGCCTCCACTTGTCCACAGTGTAACAGCCAGGCCCTACTCTCGGGCCCCAAGGCCGCCTCAAAGGCTTACTGCCTTCACGCTGGGTCAATGTTGTGTGCTCTGGTATGCAGGGCTCAGACCTTGTTCCAAGCAGCCTCCCGGGTGTCTTTCCCTCCAGCAGGACTCTGCATCAGACCAGGACTGCCTCAGTGGGAATGACTCCCCCCCCCCGCTCACCCAGCTGCAAGCCTTTTACAGCGATCCTGTTCCTCTGCTCCCATGTGGCCTGTTCAGTGCCCTAGGTGGGATGGGCACGTAGGCCCTTGGACAGCAGCGACTTTCAGCTAGATGTAGGGATCTCTGCCTGATGACAAGTAGTGACAGATCAGATTGGGGCTAGGGGGATCAGTTAGCACAGCACTCACTGTTGGCTGTCAAGCAGTGGTCCATGGCTCCAGTTAATCATACCACTTGGAAAGCAGCCTTAGGGGTTGGTTGCTACTCAGTCAGCAGTAGTACATTGTTAGTAATCAATTTTTTACCTGTTTCATGTGCTCCTGTGGAGGGGTTTGTGTGCTTTTTTCTATCATTTTTTTGACTGGTTTGTGCTATTCCGGTGGGTTTCTCTATTGTTCTGTGGCTTTTCACCTTGTATTTCTGAGCTGGCCTGCATCTAGAGTGTGCAGTCCCTGGGGTGTAGTCATATGTTTATGTTTGGCTTCTTTCCCGACCCCACCCTCCCCCCTTGCAATTGGTTGGAATAGTCAGGTGTGTCTCTGCCTTTGTTCCTGGCAACCATTTCTACTTGCCTTCTGGACTGCAATGTCGAAGGATCATTTAATGAAACTTCTTGGAAAGCAGCCTTAGGGGCTGGGTGATTCTCGGTGAGTAGTTGTACATTGATTATAATCCATTTTTGCCTGTTTCATGTGCTCCTCTGTAGGGGTTTGTGTGCTTTTTTCAATCATTTTTTGACTAGTTTGTGCTATTCTGGTGGGGTTCTCTTATGTTTCTGTGGTGGCTTCTCACCTTTTTTTCTGAGTTGGGCTGCATCTAGAGTGTGCAGTCCCTGGGATGTAGTCCTGTGTTTATTTCTGGCTTTCTTCCTGACCCCTTCCCCCACTTTGTAATGGGTTGGAATAGTCAGGTGTGTCTCTACCTTTGTTCCTGACAGCCATTTCTACTTGCCTTCTGGACTGCAATGTCGAAGGATCATTTAATGAAACCACTTGGAAAGCAGCCTTAGGGGCTGGGTGATGCTCAGTGATTAGTTGTACATTGATTATAATCCGTGTTTGCCTGTTTCATGTGCTCCTGTGGAGGGGTTTGTGTGCTTGTTTTAATTGTTTTGTACTTGTTTGTGCTATTCTGGTGGGGTTCTCTTATATTTCTGTGGCTTCTTACCTTGTTTTTCTTAGCTGGCCTGCATCTAGAGTGTGCAGTCCCTGCGGTGTAGTCCTTTGTTTATTTCTGGCGTTCTTCCTGACTTACCACCCCCTCTTGCAATTGGTTGGAATAGTTGGGTGTGTCTCTGCCTTTGTTCCTGGCAGCCATTCCCACTTGCCTTCTGGACTGCAATGTAGAAGTATCCTTTAAGGAAACTACTTGGAAAGCAGCCTTAGGGGCTCGGTGATGCTCAGTGAGTAGTTGTACATTGATTGTAATCTCTTTCTGGCCTGCTTCAAGTGTTCGTGTGGATGGTTTTGTGTGCTTTTTTCAATTGTTTTTTGACTAGTAAGTGCTATTCTGGTGGGTTTCTCTTGTGTTTCTGTGGTGGCTTCTCACCTTTTTTCGGAATTGGCCTGCATCTAGAGTGTGCAGTCCCTGGGTTGTAGTCCTGTGTTTATTTCTAGCTTTCTTCCTGACCCCCACCCCCACCTTACAATTGTTTGGACTAGTCAGGTGTGTCTCTGCCTTGGTTCCTGGCAGCCATTTCTACCTTAGGGGCTGGTAATGCTCAGTGAGTAGTTGTACATTGATTATAATCCATTTTTGGCCTGTTTCATGTGCTCCTGTGGAGTGGTCTGTGTGCTTTTTTCAATTGTTATTGTACTTGTTTGTGCTATTCTGGTGGGGTTCTCTTATGTTTCTGTGGCTTTTCACCTTGTTTTTCTGAGCATGCCTGCATCTAGAGTGTGCAGTTCCTGAGGTGTAGTCCTTTGTTTATTTCTGGCTATCTTCCCACCACCCCCCTTGCAATTGGTTGGAATAGTCAGGTGTGTCTCTGCCTTTGTTCCTGGCAGCCATTTCCACTTGAGTTCTGTACTGCAATGTAGAAGGATCCTTTAAAAAAACCACCTGGAAAGTGGCCTTGGGGGCTGGTTGATGGTCAGTGAGCAGGTGTACATTGAGTGTAATCTGTTTTTTTTGGCCTGTTTCATGTTCCCCTTTGGAGGGGTTTGTGTGCTTTTTTTCAATCGTTTTCTGATTGGTTTGTGCTATTCTGGTGGAGTTCTTTTATGTTTCTGTGGCTTCTCACCTTGTTTTTCTGAGCTTTCCTGCATCTAGAGTGTGCAGTCCCTGGGGTGTAGGCCTTTGTTTATTTCTGGCTTTCTTCCTGACCCTCCCCCACCTCCCCTTGCAATTGGTTGGAATAGTCAGGTGTGTCTCTGCCTTTGTTCCCGGCAGCCACATCCACTTGCCTTCTGGAATGCAATGTAGAAGTATCCTTTAAGGAAACCACTCGCAAAGTGGCCTTGGGGGCTGGTTGATGGTCAGTGAGCATGTGCTCCTTTGGAGCGGTTTGTGTGCTTTTTTCAATCATTTTTTGACTAGTTTGTGCTATTCTGATGGAGTTCTTTATATTTCTGTGGCTTCTCACCTTGTTTTTCTGAGCTTGCCTGCATCTAGAGTGTGCAGTCCCTGGGGTGTAAGGTGTGTCTCTGCCTTTGTTCCTGGCAGCCACAGCCATTTCTACTTGCATTCTGGACTGCAATGTAGAAGGACCCGTTAAGGAAACCACTTGGAAAGCAGCCTTAGAGGCTGCGTGATGCTCAGTGAGTATTTGTACATTGATTGTAATCCATTTTTGACCTGGTTCATGTGCTCCTGTGGAGAGTTGTGTGCGTTTTTTCAATCATTTATTTAATAGTTTGTGCTATTCTGGTGGGTTTCTCTTGTGTTTCTGTGGTGGCTTCTCACCTTTTTTTCTGAGTTGGGCTGCATCTAGAGTGTGCAGTCCCTTGGATGTAGTCCTGTGTTTATTTCTGGCTTTCTTCCTGACCCCTCCCCCCACCTTGTAATGGGTTGGAATAGTCAGGTGTGTCTCTACCTTTGTTCCTGGCAGCCATTTCTACTTGCCTTCTGAACTGCAATGTCGAAGGATCATTTAATGAAACCACTTGGAAAGCAGCCTTAGGGGCTGGGTGATGCTCAGTGATTAGTTAGTTGTACATTGATTATAATCCGTTTTTGCCTGTTTCATGTGCTCGTGTGGAGGGGTTTGTGTGCTTTTTCAATCGTTTTTTTTTTACTAGTTTCTGCTATTCTGGTGGGTTTCTCTTGTGTTTCTGTGGATTCTCTTCTTTTCTTTTTGAGCTGGCATGCATCTAAAGTGTGCAGTCCATGTGATGTAGTGCTTTGTTTATTTCTGGCTTTCTTCCTGACCCCTACCCCCACCTTGTAATTGGTTGGAATACTCAGGTGTGTCTCTGCCTTTGTTACTGGCTGCCAATTCTACTTGCCTTCTGGACTGCAACGTAGAAGGATCATTAAAGGAAACCACTTGGAAAGCATCCTTAGGGGATGGGTGATGTTCAGTGAGTAGTTGTACATTGATTGTAATCCATTTTTGATCTGTTTCATGTGCTCCTGTGGAGGGTTTTGTGTGTTTTCAATTGTTTTTTGACTAGTTTCTGCTATTCTGGTGGGTTTCTCTTGTGTTTCTTTGGATTCCCACCTTTTCTGTTTGAGATGGTATGCATTTAGAGTGTGCAGTCCATGTGATGTAGTGCTTTGTTTATTTCTGGCTTTCTTCCTGACCTCGCCATCCCCCCTTGCAATTGGTTGCAATAGTCAGGTATGTCTCTGCCTTTGTTCCTGGCAGCCATTTCCACTTGCCTTCGTGACTGCAATGTAGAAGTATCCATTAAGGAAACCACTTGGAAAGCAGCCTTAGGGGCTGGCTGATGCTCAGTGAGTAGCTATACATTGATTGTCATTCTTTTTGGCCTGTTTCATGTGCTCCCATGGAGGGTTTTTGTGCTTTTTCAATCTTTTCTTTTGACTAGTTTGTGCTTTTCTGGTGGGGGTTCTCTTGTGTTTCTGTGGTGGCTTCTCATCATGTTTTCCTGAGCTGGCCTGCATCTAGCGTATGCAGTCCCTGGGTTGTAGTACTTTGTTTATTTCTTTCTTTCTTCCTGACCCCTCCCCCACCTTGCAATTGGTTGTAATAGTCACGTGTGTCTCTGCCATTGTTCCTGGCAGCCATTTCTACTGGACTGCAATGTAGAAGGATCATTTAAGGAAACCACGTAGAAAGCATCCTTAGGGGTTAGATGATGTTCATTGAATAGTTGTGCATTAATTGTAATCTGTTTTTGGCATGTTTCATGTGCTCTGTGGAGGGGTTTGTGTGCTTTTTCCAATCGTTTTTTGACTAGTTTGTGCTATTCTGGTGGGTTTCTCTTGTGTTTCTGTGGCTTTTCACATTTTCTTTTTGACCTGGCATGTATCAAGAGTGTGCATTCCATGTGATGTAATCCTTTTGGTTATTTCTGGCTTTCTTCCTGACCTAATCACCCCCCCTTGCATTTGGTTGAAATAGTCAACTGTATCTCTGCCTTTGTTCCTGGCTGCCATTTCCACATGCCTTCTGGACTGCAATGTAGAAGTATCCTTTAATGAAACCACTTGGAAAGCAGCCTTAGGGACTGGTTGAAGCTCATCGAGTAGTTATACTTTGATTTTAATCCTTTTTGGCCTTTTTCATGTGCTCCCATGGAGGGGTTTGTGTGCTTTTTTCAATTGCTTTTTGGCTAGTTTGTGCTATTCTGGTGGGGTTCTCTTGTGTTTCTGTGGTGGCTTATCACCTTGTGTTTCTGAGCAGTCCTACATCTAGAGTGTGCAGTCCCTGGGTTGTAGTCCTTTGTTTATTTTGACTTTCTTCTTGACCCCTCCCCCAACCTTGGAATTGGTTGGAATAGTCAGGTGTGTCTCTGCCTTTGTTCCTGGCTGCCAATTCTACTTGCCTTCTGGACTGCAACATAGAAGGATCATTTAAGGAAACCACTTGGAAAGCATCCTTAGGGGATGGGTGACGTTCAGTGCGCAGCTGTACATGGATTATCATCTCCTTTTGACCTGTTTCAAGTGCTTCTGTGGATGGGTTTGTGTGCTTTTTTCAATAGTTTTTTGACTAGTTTCTGCCATTCTGGTGGGTTTCTCTTGTGTTTCTGTGGTGGCTTCTTGCCTTGTTTTTCTGAGCTGGCATTGTAAAGACTGGAGCGGGGTGTCTGTACATCTGATCTCTATGTGGTAGAGGAGAGGCACAAAGGACCCCAGCCAAGATTCTCTATTGTGGTAGCAATGGACAAGCAATCAAGGGCTAGCTTCTCAGGAGGTGATGCGGGCTGGTTCTTAAGTACAGTGTAGTCCCCGAACGCCCACAAAGGAATGTCCACACACTGCATTACTGAAAACACAGTCTTTATTTAATTAATATTCAAAGGTATGTACACGATCACAATAACGCACTTTGTACTCGGAAATCAACAATGATAAATATATACAATTCTAAAGTGGTACCACCAATGTTATCAAATCTCATTAAAGTGCATCAACTGTACGGTTAAAATGTCACACAGATCAATAACAAGGAAACCAGCAATAGAGATAGGAAGGAACGCAAGATGGTTGAAACAATAGGCAAAATACTGGCCCCTACCGATAGACACAGTTCTGTGTGGAGATCCTCCCATCTGGGCAACCTGTAAAATAAAGATATATAGCACAAGCCCAGTCCATATATTGTTCAATCGCCTTATTTCCTCCTATTAAGGTTTTACCCCCCCAATGTACCTGGTGGAGTAGAGTTCTTCGCAGACGCGTCGAAGGATCCTTCTTGAGTGACTCCCTTTAAAGCAGGAGCCACGGATCGTTGAGAGGTGTCGAAGATGGTGAACTTGTTGTCGACGGCGGCGATGAGAAGTTCAAGGGTGCTGAGACCACGACGGCGATCCAGGCGGTGCTCGTCAGCGACGTCCTGCGAGGATGAGGTGTGCGGGGCACCTCGGCGATGGATTGTTCAGGACCGCAAAGAGTTTCAGAAGAACTGTGGCCCAACAAGGGCGTCGAGTCTTCAAAGTCTTTGTGGCCTTCAGGTGGCGGGAAACCCACCGGCGGATTTTCCTCAGAACTTTGGTCGTCCTCGACTTTCTCTGGCAGGACAAATCGGTCGACGTTGCGGACAAGGGAGTCCTTGGATTCAAATGTCCTTAGGCAAAGGAGTGGGCGGCTCCGGTCGGCGGCAGCATGGCGTCAGGTGGTCCCCACGGCTGGGCAACACAACGACAGGCCTCCAGCGGTTACACAAACCTGTGAACCCTGGTTGATGGCAATAGACTTCGACAGCGGCGAAGTCCGGGTGCTTTGCTTCGTTCTCCTCAGCGGTCCCATCTCGGGTCAGCAGACTTTTGAGGGTCTGACTTCCAGGGAGCTTCGGCAAAGGTTAGCGGTGCTCGATGGTCCCTCGGAGCATCGGAAGAGGGCGCCTTACCAGGTCCTCTCTCGGATCAGTCTTCGACGAATTTGGCAGCTTTCAGATCAGGTCGAAGCAAATGCAACAACAAGTTTCTTCTTCCAGCTGGGCGTCGAGGATCAGCAGTTCCAGTTACTCTTCAAGTGTAGACACAGCTTCTGAACAATTTCCAGTGGTGAGAGGTCCCCAGATATACTATCTTGTCTCTCATCCACACTGCTGGGTCACTCTCAGCAGCCAATCATACAGAAGGGCATTCATGCAGTCAGTCAGCCAATCAGGCACACAGTGCATTCAGGCCATCCTCCTCCCTCTCATACACTCACAACAAGGAATGTGGATTGGGACAAGTACCCAGCCATTCAACACTACACACTGCATTCAGGCCAGTTTCGGGCAGGACTGTCTCAGTCTTTGTCTCTCATACCAGAAACCAGACAGCCACAACAAGAAGTGCATATTGGTCACACACTCCATTCACCCAGGCCCCACCCACAGGGCGTACCCACAACATACAGTCACTGGGAAGGCTGCAGTCAGTCTGGACTGGACTTCACTACAACACCATATATGGAACTTCCACCCAACAGCCATTCAGGGGGAAGGGACAGAGTCAGGGCTTCCCGGGACTTTGGGAAAACAAGGTAACAGATAATAGAAAGCAAGAGGCCACAGGGGCCATCTTGTTTTCCACCAGGAATCAACTGATTCCAATGGCAGGGCCTGGGTATCCCAAAATGGAGGATACTCGGCGCACCTGTCAAATTCAGCATGGAGCTGCCACCAGCCCATACCATGCTCTGCGGGCCACCCACAGGTGTCCAAAAATTTACACTAGGGGCACAGGGTTGTACCCCCACCCATGGGTGCCGTAAGGGTATCCCATGGGTCTATTCATCAAACCAAAAGAGAGAGAGCTGCACCGCCAGGAGTCCCAAATGAACTCCTGCACGGAAAACACGACAGAACACATGATAAAAAGGCAGTAAAGTTCAAGGATACGGAGGCCCTGTCCCTCTGATGCATTTCCAGCATCACAGGCATGCATCTAGATTTTGCAGTCTGTGGGGTGTAGTCCTTTGTTTATTTCTCACTTTCTTCCTGACCCCTGTCCCCTCCTTGCAATTGGTTGGAATAGTCAGTTGTGTCTCTGCCATTTTTACTTGCCTTCTGGACTACATTGTTGAAGGATCCTTTAAGGAAACCACTTGTAAAGCAGCATTAGGGGCTGGGTGATGCTCAGTGAACAGTTGTACATTAGTTGTAATCCGTTTTTCAGCCTGTTTCATGTGCTCCTGTGGAGGGGTTTGTGTGCTTTTTTCAATCTCTTTTTGACTACTTTGTGCTATTCTGGTGGGTTTCTCTTGTGTTTCTGTGGCTTCTCACCTTTTCTTTTTGAGCTTGCATGCATCTAGAATTTGGAGTCCATGTGAATTAATTGGAAAGCATCCTTAGGGGATGGGTGATGCTTTACATTCTTGTACATTCATTGTAATCCGTTTTTGGATTCTTTCATGTGCTCCTGTGGAGGGGGGTTTGTGCTTTTTTCAATAATTTTTTGACTAGTTTGTGCTATTCTGATGGGGTTCTCTTGTGTTTCTGTGGCCTCTCACCTTTTTTTGAGCTGGCATGCATCTAGAGTGTGCAGTCCATGTGATGTAATCCTTTGTTTATATATGCCTTTCTTCCTGATCCCACCCTCCCCACTTGCAATTGGTTGGAATAGTCAGGTGTGTCGCTGCCTTTGTTCCTGGCAAACATTTGCACTTGCCTTCTGGACTGCAATGTAGAAGGATTCTTTAAGGAAACCACTTGGAAAGCAGCTTTGGGGGCTGGTTGGTGCTCAGTGAGTAGTTGTACATTGATTGTAACCTTTTGGCCTGTTTCATGTGCTCCTGTGGAGGGGTTTGTGTGCTTTTTTCAGTCGTTTTTTGACTAGTTTGTTCTATTCTGGTGGGGTTCTCTTATGTTGCTGTGGCTTCTCACCTTGTTTTTCTGAGCTAGCCTGCCTCTAGAGTGTTCAGTCCCTGGTGTGTAGTCCTTTGTTTATTTCTTGCTTTCTTCCCTTCCACACACCCCCTTGCAACTGGTTGGAAAAGTCAGGTGTATCACTGCCTTTGTTTCTGGCAGCTATTTCCACTTGACTTGTGGACTGCAATGTAGAATGGTCCTTTAAGGAAACCACTTGGAAAGCAGCCTTAAGGGCTAGTTGATGCTCAGTGAGTAGTTGTACATTGATTGCCATCCCCTTTTGGCCTGTTTCATGTGCTTCTGTGAATGGGTTTGTGTTGTTTTTACAATAGTTTTTTGACTAGTTTGTGCTATGCTGGTGTATTTCTCTTGTGTTTCTGTGGTGGCTTCTCACCTTGTTTTTCTGAGCTGGCCTGCATCTAGATTGTGCAGTCCCTGGGGTGTAGTCCTTTGTTTATTTCTCGCTTTCTTCCTGCCCCCTGTCCCCACCTTGCAATTGGTTGGAATAGTCAGTTGTGTCTCTGCCATTTCTACTTGCCTTCTGGACTGCATTGTTGAAGGATCCTTCAAGGAAACCACTTGTAAAGCATCCTTAGGGGCTTGGTAATGCTCAGTGAACAGTTTTACATTAGTTGTATTCTGTTTCTTGGACTGTTTTATGTGCTCGTGTGAAGAGGTTTGTGTGCTTTTTTCAATCTCTTTTTGACTACTTTGTGCTATTCTGGTGGGTCTCTCTTGTGTTTCTGTTGTGCTATTCTGGTGGGTCTCTCTTGTGTTTCTGTGGCTTCTCTGGTTTTTCTGAGCTGGCCTGCATCTATAGTTTGCAGTCCCTGGGGTTTAGTACTTTGTTTATTTCCGGCATTCTTCCTGACCCCACCCCCCCCTTGCAATTTGTTGTAATAGTCAAGTGTGTCTCTGCCTTATTTCCTGACAGCCATATTCACTTGCCTTCTGGACTGCAAAATAGAAGGGTCCATAACGGAAACCACTTGGAAAGCAGCCTTAGGGGATGGTTGATGCTCAGTGAGTAGTTGTACATTGATTGTTATCCGTGTTTGGCCTGTTTCATGTGCTCCTTTGGAGGGATTTGTGTGCTTTTTTCAATCGTTTTTTGCTAGTTTGTGCTAATCTGGTAGGTTATGCTGGTGTATTTCTCTTGTGTTTCTGTGATGGCTTCTCACCTTGTTTTTCTGAGCTGGCCTGCATCTAGATTGTGCAGTCCCTGGGGTGTAGTCCTTTGTTTATTTCTCACTTTCTTCCTGCCCCCTGTCCCCACCTTGCAATTGGTTGGAATAGTCAGTTGTGTCTCTGCCATTTCTACTTGCCTTCTGGACTGCATTGTTGAAGGATCCTTCAAGGAAACCACTTGTAAAGCAGCCTTAGGGGCTTGGTAATGCTCAGTGAACAGTTGTACATTAGTTGTATTCTGTTTTTTGGACTGTTTTATGTGCTCGTGTGAAGAGGTTTGTGTGCTTTTTTCAATCCTTTTTCGGTACTTTGTGCTATTCTATTGGGTCTCTCTTGTGTTTCTGTGGCTTCTCACCTTTTCTTTTGAGCTGGCATGCATCTAGAGTTTGCAGTCCATGTGATGTAGTCCTTTGTTTATTTCTGGCTTTCGTCCTGACCCCACCACCCCCCCTTGCAATTGATTGGAATAGTCAGGTGTTTCTCTGCCTTTGTTCCTGGCAGCAATTTCCACTTGTCTTCTGGACCCCAATGTAGAAGTATCCTTTAAGGAAACCACTTGGAAAGCAGCCTTAGGGGCTGGTTGATGCTTAGTGAGTAGTTATATATTGATTGTAATCTATTTTTTACCTGTTTTATGTGCTCCTGTGGAGGGGGTTGTGTGCTTTTTTCAATCATTTTTTGACTAGTTTGTGCTATTCTGTTGGGTTTCTCTTGTGTTTCTGTGGCCTCTCACCTTTTTTTGAGCTGGCATGCATCTAGAGTGTGCAGTCCATGTGATGTAATCCTTTGTTTATTTATGCCTTTCTTCCTGACCCCACCCTCCCCACTTGCAATTGGTTGGAATAGTCAGGTGTGTCGCTGCCTTTGTTCCTGGCAAACATTTCCACTTGCCTTCTGGACTGCAATGTAGAAGTATCCTTTAAGGAAACCACTTGGAAAGCAGCTTTGGGGGCTGTTTGGTGCTCAGTGAGTAGTTGTACATTGATTGTAATCCCTTTATGGCCTGTTTCATGTGCTCCTGCGGAGGGGTTTGTGTGCTTTTTCCGTCGTTTTTTGACTAGTTTGTGCTATTCTGGTGGGGTTCTCTTATGTTGCTTTGGCTTCTCACCTTGTTTATCTGAGCTGGCCTGCATCTAGAGTGTGCAGTCCCCGGTGTGTAGTCCTTTGTTTATTGCTGGCGTTCTTCCTGACCCCTCTCACCTCCTTGCAATTGGTTAGAATAGTCAGGTGTGTCTCTGCCTTTGCGCCTGGCAACTATTTCTACTTGCATTCTGGACTGCAATGTAGAAGGATCCTTTAATGAAACCACTCTGAAAGTTGTCTTAGGGGCTGGGTGATGCTCAGTGAATAGTTGTGAATTAATTGTAATCCGTTTTTGGCCTGTTTCATTAGATCCTGTGGAGGGTTTTGTGTGTAACAATTATTTTAAATAGTTTGTGCTATTCTGATGGGTTTCTCCTATGTTTTTGTGGCTTCTCATCTTGCTTTTCTGAGCTGGCCTGCATCCTGTGTGTGCACTCCCTGGGGTGTAATCCTTGTTTATTTCTTGCTTTCTTCCTGTCACCACACCCCCTTGCAATTGGTTGGAAAAGTCAGGTGTATCCCTGCCTTTGTTCCTGGCAGCCATTTCCACTTGCCTTCTGGACTGCAATGTAGAGTGATCCTTTAAATAATCCACTTGGGAAGCCACCTTAGGGGCTAGTTGATACTCAGTAAGTAGTTCTACATTGATTGTAATCTTTTTTGACTTGTTTCATGTGCTCCTGTGGAGGGGTTTGTGAGCTTTTTTTTACTAGTTTTATTTTACTTGTTTGTGCTATACTGGTGGGTTTTAATTGTGTTTCTGTGGCTTCTCACCTTGTTTTTCTGAGCTGCCCTGCTTCTAGAGTGTGCAGTCTCTGCAGTGTAGTCCTTTGTTTATTTCTGGCTTTCTTTCTGACTCCACCCTGTACCCTTGCAATTAGTTGGAATAGTCAGGTGTGTCCCTGCCTTTGTTCCTGGCAGCCATTTCCACTTGCCTTCTGTACTGTAATGTAGAGTGATCCTTTAAATAAACCACTTGGGAAGCCGCCTTAGGGGCTAGTTGATGCTCAGTAAGTAGTTCTACATTGATTGTAATCTGTTTTGGCCTGTTTCATGTGCTCCTGTCTAGGAGTTTGTGTGTTTTTATTAATCATTTTTTGTCTTGTCTGTGCTATTCTGGTGGGTTTCTCTTGTGTTTTTTTGGCTACTCACCTTCTTTTTCTCAGCTTGCCTGCATCTAGAATGTGTAGTCCCTGGGGTGTATTCCTTTGTTTATTCCTGGATTTCTTTCCGACCTTTGCAATTGGTTGGAATAATCAGGTGTGTCTCTGCCTTGGTTCCTGGCAGCCATATCCACTTGCCTTCTGAACTGCAATGTAGAAGGATCCCTTAAGGAAACCACTTGGAAAGCAGCCTCATGGGCTGATTCATGCTCACTGAGTAGTTGTACATTGATGGTAATTTTTTACCTGTTTCGTGTGCTACTGTGGACGGGTTTGTGTGCTTATTTCAACCGTTCTTTGCTAGTTTGTGCTAATCTGGTGGGTTTATCTTGTGTTTCTGTGGCTTCTCTGGTTTTCAGGGGAGTTGCTAGGTCTGGAAAAGACCCGGTGCTAAACTGATGTGGGAACTGTTGGGACTCGGGGCTAGCTAGTCTTTTGGCTGTAGCTCCTGAGATTCTATCCGGGGCTACAACCAAAAGATCAGGGGCTATAGCCCCCTTAGCCCCCCCCTAGCAACGCCCCTGCTGGTTTTTCTGAGCTGGCCTGCATCTATAGTTTGCAGTCCCTGGGGTTTAGTCCTTTGTTTATTTCCGGAGTTCTTCCTGAGCCCACCCTCCCCCTTGCAATTTGTTGTAATAGTCAAGTGTGTCTCTGCCTTTGTTCCTGACAGCCATATTTACTTGCCTTCTGGACTGCAATGTAGAAGGATCCATAAAGGAAACCACTTGGAAAGCAGCCTTAGTGGCTGGTTGATGCTCAGTGAGTAGTTGTACATTGATTGTTATCCGTGTTTGGCCTGTTTCATGTGCTCCTTTGGAGGGATTTGTGTGCTCTTTTCAATCGTTTTTTGCTAGTTTGTGCTAATCCGGTGGGTTTCTCTTGTATTTCTGTGGCTTCTCACCTTGTTTTTCCGAGCTGGCCTGCATCTAGAGTGTGCGGTCCCTGAGGTGTAGTCCTTTGTTTATTTCTGCCTTTCTTCCTGACCTCACCCTCCCCCCCTTGCAATTGGTTGGAATAGTCAGGTGTGTCTCTGCCTTTGTTCCTGTTAGCCATATTCACTTACATTCTGGACTGCAATATAGAAGGACCCTTTAAGGAAACCGCTTGCAAAGTAGCCTTAGGGGAATAGTCAGGTGTGTCGCTGCCTTTGTTCCTGGCAAACATTTCCACTTGCCTTCTGGACTGCAATGTAGAAGGATCCTTTAAGGAAACCACTTGGAAAGCAGCTTTGGGGGCTGGTTGGTGCTCAGTGAGTAGTTGTACATTGATTGTGATCCCTTTTTTGGCCTGTTTCATGTGCTCCTGTGGAGGGGTTTTTGTGCTTTTTCAATCAGTTTTTGACTACGTGAGTTTCTCTTGTGTTTCTATGGCTTCTCATCTTGTTTTTCTGAGTTGGCCTGCATCTACAGTGTGCAGTCCCTGGGGTGAAGTCCTTTGTTTATTTCTGAATTTCCTCCGGACCCCACCCTCCCCCCTTTCCATTGGTTGGAATAGTCAGGTTTGTCTCTGGCCTTGTTCCTGGCAGCCATTTCCAGATGCCTTCATGACTTTTCCCCATTTCTCTGCCACACCTGTGTGACCTCTCCCCTGCCCCTTGTCTGTGATTGGCTGTCTCCCTTCAGGAGGCAGTGTCTTAACCACTGCCCCTAGGGCCATCCACTGCCTAGGCAGCCCCTTCGGCAAAGGGCAGCTCCCAAAGAAGCAGCTCCGGACCGTGTTTGCTCGTATTCACCTGAGAAGCCAATAGCCAGTTGTCAACCAGCAGCGTCTGTCAAGATAAGCCTGGTCTGGGTGGAGAATACAGCAATCACTGTATTCCAAAAAGCTCTGCCTCTCTTATTAGCTGCAAAACATAAGCATACCAGAGGAATACCCCTTCACTGCTGTGTAACACACACTCTTTGGTGTTATTCACTGTTGTGTCCCATACTTAGGCATTCTCCATCTATTCAGATGCCTCAAATCTAGGTGTTTGCACTTCTACTGTGTCTCCAATTTAGGCATTCACATTCTGTCCTGGTGAAGTTTAGCCATGCGTCACACTCAGATTAAAAATTTGTTAAGACTAGAATTGCATCACATCTAGACAACTGTAACACTAGCTTGTGTCACATCTACATAACTCTAACACTAGCTTGTGTCACATCTAGATAACTCTAACACTAGCTTGTATCACATCTAGACAACTGTAACACTGGCTTCCGTCCCACCTTCACTCATCTGGGTGGTGACCAAGACACTCCACCAGCGACCAACACAAGCTGCCCCGACTGTTTCCAGTGTCCACATCTGCCAGATGGGGACTAGACGGCCGTCAACCAGTGTCAACTTATAAGGTAGGCACAACTTTCAGGGACTAATAGCCACGTTAACGCTCAACTCACCCTAAACAACCAATAATTGCACCAATCACACACGCCTGTGACATCTTCCGCGAAGACCAGTGGGAATCCAAGCACACTTAAATGCCCTTCATATTTTGAAGCCTAGGCTTTTCCCCTACTGTATAGAAATCTAAAATTCAGCTGTGTTTATATCTGCCACTCTGTGAAACCCAAGCCTTTCTCCCACTATCTAGGAATCTAAGACGTAGGTGGATTTATATGTGCCATTTTGTGAAACCCAGGCCTTTCCACCATGTCTGGAAATCTCAAATTCAGCTGTGTTTATATCTGCCATTCTGTGAAAACGAGTTCTTTCTCCCACTAGCTAGGAATCTCAAATGTAGGTGTGTTTACGTCTGCCACTCTGTGAAACCAAGGCCTTTCTCACACTAGCTAGGAATCTCAAATTCAGCTGTGTTTATATCTGCCATTCTGTGAAAATGAGTTCTTTCTCCCACTAGCTAGGAATCTCAAATGTAGGTGTGTTTACGTCTGCCACTCTGAAACCAAGGCCTTTCTCACACTAGCTAGAAATCTCAAATGTAGGTGTGTTTACATCTGCCATTCTGTGAAAACTAGGCCTTTCTCCCACTAGCCAGGAATCTCAAATGAAGGTGTGTTTATATCTGCCATTTTTTTTAAACCCAGGCCTTTCTCCAAGCTGTTTATGAATCTCAAACGTAGGTGTGTTGGTTACTTCCTTCTGTAAAACATGGCCTTTATCCCACTATCTAGGAATCTAAGCCATAGGTGTGTTTATATATGCCATTTAGTGAAACCCAGGCCTTTCTCCCACTATCTAGGAATCTCAAACAAAGGTGGGTTCATATCTGCCACTCTGTGAAAACTAGGCCTTTCTCCCACTATCTAGGAATCTAAAACTTAGCTGCATTTATATCTGCCACTCTGCGAAACCCAGACCTTTCTAACATTATCTAATAATCTTAAATTCAGCTGTGTTTATATCTTGCCATTTTGAAAAAACCCAGGCCTTTCTCACGCTGTCGAGGAGTCTCAAATTCAACTGTGTTTATATCTGCCATTTTGTGAAGCCCCGGGCTTTCTCCCACTGTCGAGAAGTCTCAAATTTAGGCGTGCTTATATCTGCCACTCTCTGAAGGCTAGGCCCTTCTCCCACATTCCAGGAATCTCAAATTTAGCAGTGTTTATATCTGCCATTTTGCAAAACGCAGGCCTTTGCCAACCATCCAGGAACATCCGGGTACCCGCTGAAAGCAACTAACCATAGCTTGATCACTACCAACCAACTAAGAACCAAGGACAGGTCGTTCACCTCCCACAACCAACCGATAACCGAACTGCCTATCGTCTTTCCAATGCTTAATATCCCAACACCACTGCACTTAGACCCTCCACCCACAGGAAAGAGAGATACGAAACTCAAATCTACTATTTAAGGAGCCACCAGGGAAACCCCCAGCAAACTAACTGTACCCTAGAACAAGCCAAGCCCATAATCCCCCAAATATATATAAAATCACTCGTACGTAGACATCCCAGCCAATCTACAACAGTAGCCCACTATTAAACAAATACTCCACAACTAGCCCAGATTATACCTATGCACAAAAGAAGCAAGGCCACATAGGCACTGCACAATCAAAAGGCAAAAGGACAAGACGCAACACCATCCAAACCACAAATGATCCTACGGGTGGGCTACAGTCCCTGTAACCTAAACCATAAAGGAAAAAGAAAAAAGAACAAAATCCCTGCCCTGCTTCCACCTAGGGCCACAAGATGCCCCAACACGGAACAGGCTGCTGCCAAAGAAACACGGAACAAGGAACAGTCCCAATACAGCCTCTTGCTTTTCCAGTAGAAACTGCCGCAAATACAGAACACACCCTTACAAACACCACGACCAACAGAACAAACATCATGAGAAGAGAAAAATCCCTATATCTAACACTGTACCTCGCAACTGCCTCCACATCGCAACACCCCAGTTCTAGACAGACAGAAGACCTATTGGAACCTCACATGAAAAGAAGAGCAGATCCGAGAAGAGAAAGGAATGAAATTAACCCCCCCTCTTCATATATCACAAAAATACAAGGGCAGAATCAACAACTACATCAAAACATAGAAGATGAAGAAGTATAAGATTTCTCAAACCCAGCAATCAATCTAACAGAGCAATTCAACAACTAAGCAGAGCCCACAGAGCTCCAGTTAATTTGTGTAAGCAAAACAGAAGCAACCCAAAAGAACTACTGTAAGACAAAACAGACAAAAAATAAAAAGAAACAAAACACTGTTGAAAAGATCCATTGTAACCTAATCAACGCAGGATTAATGTCCAAACATGCCACAGAGATGTTTGACCTCCTGTGCGACGGGGTATTGACATCTCATTCATGACTGAAACTTGGCTAGACAAAAACTACAAAATCACACTCCACAACTGCCTCCCTGACAACTTCAAGTTCTCACAGGCAAACAGAAAAAAACAAAAGAGGAATAGGACTGGCAGTAGCCTACAAGGAACACCTGAAAATTAAAACGGATGAACCACTAAGCATTAACAACTGTGAATGCCTAATTGTTCACTTAACAGCAACCCCCAAAACAAACCTAAAATGTGTTCTAGTTTACAGACCACCGACACATGATGCAACCTTCATGGACGCCTTCACAGAAGCCATTACCAACCTACCCATCGCGCAGGAACACCTGATAATCCTGGGAGACTTCAACATCTGGTTTCAAGAAGAAACCGATAACTCACAAAAATCACCAGCAAAACAATTGAAGACAATGAAACTACATCAGCTAGTCAAAGGAGCAACTCACACGTCGGGTCGTAGATTAGACGCAATCTTCGCCAACAAAAACCTCATCACCACGGTACCACGAATGCAGATCCTCGGGAGTGATCACCTCATCATCCCTTTCATAATCAGGCTACTTAGGACAACAGCCAAACAACCGGACAAACTGCCCACCATCATGAAAAGAAACTGGAGGACCATCAAAGCTAGCAACCTAATAGAACAACTGGAAATCATCAAACCACTGACAAAGGCTCTGGACGAAGCTGACCTTGACAAAAAAACATAACAAGTGGACAAGTGGATTGCCGAAACAATCAACGACATCTCCAAGGAAAAACCTTTCACCCCATCACGCAAAAGTGCAACAGCAAATAGTTTAACCCGCTTCTCAGCGGTATGAAAAGACAAAACAAGATGCTTGAACAGAGTGGAGGAAAAAATACGATCAGGGAAAGAAATTACAATTTCAAAAACAAATCCGTTTGTACAAAAAGGAAATCCATAAAGCCAAAAATTCTATGACAACCGAATCTCCAAAGCTGCCACTGTTTAACGTCATAAACAAAATAAGAAACCCCCCTGGATGCAACAACACACACATGCCCTCCCTGAAACTATGTAACAACCCCACAGATCACTTCAAGAACAAAATCAGCACTATTCACCAAATCATACAAAGCAGATCAATCTACCACAACACGCAACCCACCTTGCCAGCCGAGGATCTTCAGAACAAACTACAAAACTTTCCCCAAATATCAGCGGAGACATTTGTCAAACTGGTAAGAAACAGCAACAAAGCCGACTCCCCCATGGATACCTGCCCCCCAGACATACACAAATCAATCCTCATGCAAGGAGCACCCATGGAACTCTACAGAAACCTTTTCAACCAATCACTATTAACAGGGAAAGTACAGCGATCATTCAAATCGGCATACATAAAGCTGCTCCTCAAAGACACAGCAGGCTTGAAACCTATGTATATAGAACAATACAAGATTACATAGAAGAGCGCCTTCTGCTGGACCAGGCACAGGTAGGCTTCCGACTGATGAGAGGAGCAGAAACAGCACTGGTCTCAATCTGGGACGGCCTGAAGGCTAATGCAGACTCAGTCCCAAGCGCAGCTCTAATACTTCTGGATCTCTCAGCAGCATTTGACACAGTCAACCATGACATCCTCATCAGGAGACTGGAAGAAATAGGAATCACCGACCTAGCCTTACGCTGGATTAAATCTTTCCTAACAGATAGAACAGAAACCGTTTGGATCAAACCTTTCAAATCCACCCCAAGGGAATCCACTTGTGGAGTACCGCAAGAATCTTTCCTATCTCAGCTGCTCTTCAACATATACCTGGCTCCACTAATCAAGCTCATTAAAAGACATGGCCTCACATGCTAGAATTATGCTAATGACACACAGATCATCTACAAAGTACAAAACACACGTGAAGAAAACACAAACCTGCAAGAATGCCTACAAGAACTCTAAGATTGGATGAACAC
The DNA here is from genome assembly GCF_040938575.1 of Ambystoma mexicanum. Classification (NCBI taxonomy): domain Eukaryota; kingdom Metazoa; phylum Chordata; class Amphibia; order Caudata; family Ambystomatidae; genus Ambystoma; species Ambystoma mexicanum. The sequence continues at coordinate 512,530,432 of NC_090929.1, read as the reverse complement.
AAACAACCTCAAACTCAACCCTGGCAAAACATAAATAATGTTTATATCCAAAAACAGCCACTACATCCCATGGCCAACAGAACTAGGAAAAGCACTGATACCATCACCAACAGTAAAGAACCTAAGAGTCCTGATGGACAGTGAACTAACACTAGAGCCGCAAGTAAATGGCATAATCAAGAAATGCTTCTTCCTCCTGCACACAGTAAAAAGGATCCTACCGATTCCCTCCTTCACCCACAAAACACTCACTATCATCGTACTCATCATGTCCGGAGTAGACTACGCCACCAGCCTATACCTATGAATTCCGGAACGCCTGTTAAAGAAACTTCAGCATATCCAAAACACAGTGGCCAGATTCCAGATTCCTGCTCAAACTACCACGAAGAGGACACATTAGCCCAGTACTGAAAATACTATACTGGCTACTGATAAAACAGCGAATAAGGTTCAAAACAATGTGCATAACACACACAACAATCCACAGCCGAGGAGCAGAGTTCCTAAAGAAGAAAATAACCATCTACATTCAGCAAGACCACTCAGATCAAACTACGACATTGGTCCTAGAACCAAAACCATACAATAAAAGAAAATTCGGAGGAGCACCGTTCTCACACTTGGCTTCTAAAACATGGAATTCCCTACCAAAAACATGCGCAATACAAGGTATCATCTGGAATTCAGAAAATGACTAAAAACGTGGCCCTTCAGGGAACAAGTAGGAATCATACATTCTGGCAGAAACAGGAAGCCCAGGAAGGGACCTACAATCCATTGTCTAACCATCCCCAACTGGTGGGCACAGGGAAGACATTTTGGACCTCTCATGCACACACACCACCAATGTTACAGAGGAATACCACAGTAGGCAGGGACCCCCCATTAGAAGTCAAGGGAGAGACCCATAATCTTCCTAGCCTAACCATCTCTAACCCTAAGGCGGGGAGGAAACACACCTCCACGACCCATGTCCACATACTGCTAGACTTCTATAGAAGATAATTACCACACCAAAACCTGTCGACTAGGATGCCAAACAATGCCAAAGCACATAGGATGGTCATAGATGCAGACCACAGAAACCAAAACAAAGAGGTAAGAATCTCCCCTGCTAACCCAATACAAAAACCTAATTTTTCCGCAAACTCTTCTCCTACAGAAACTCAGATGACCACATCTCTGCACAGCAAAGCAGACATACTTTACCACACTGCAGCAACATACAAACACCACATAACCATGCACAACAGCATATGGGAATCGCTGAGACTCTAAAATCGCACCGAAGCTCAGCGAACGGTGCAAACCGAACTGAAGCTGCCAACAGAACATCATATCTCACTTTCCTATTCCCACTGCACCCTACCAACTGCTCCCACAGCCTCACTGTTTCACATTTCCTTTTTCAGTTCTGCCAGAGTGCCAGGGGACCACTCTGGTGGTGATAGTGTGCAGTACAAGTAACCTTTAACATTAACATTAACACGCAATGACTGCCGTAATGGCAGGTGAGTCTGGTTGAAGCAGCCTTCTCCTCACATAAGCCTGTGGCTCCCCATGGGCATCAAAGTCTCTATGTAGGGGCCAGGACACTGCCAGCAGCTCAGATCTCCAAGCTGGGGGTCCCCGCAGTTCTCAAGGTGAACAAATGCAGGTCGTAGGAGCAGGGATCCGCCCATATCACAAGCCATTCCAGGGCAAGGCGGTGCGGCTCTCAACCATCCCAGTAGCGTAAGCACGGGCCGATCTCCCTTCTCTCCCGCATCAGCTCTTCACTTGGATGCACCAGCCGATGCCAGCACAGCTGCCGGGCTGCCCAGTGTGCAGCCTGCCACACCCACTGAAGCCTTCTCATGCGGAGCAGTGCCACAGCCTATGCCATGTGGTCAGGGTGTCACGATCCATCAGAAGGGCCTGCGGCCGTGTCTCGGGGCTGGCAGCTCCTAAAGGTATTCAGTGCCCCAGGCAGGGTGCATGTATGCCAGGGGCGCTCAGGCCATCATATCCTCACACCATCCACTTCAGGTGCGACGTGAGCTGGGCATTAGCCGGAGTATTTGGATCTGTCACCACAGAGCTTTACAGGGAGCCCTCCATCTTGCGCTGGCTCTCAAGCACCCCCATCCTCTGGATATAGGTTTTGTTTTAGGATTAAGACTGGTTGTTCCTGGGTTGAGTTTTGTTTCTTTCGGAATATTCCAGAGTTATGTGTGGTCCATTGTCTGTGGGAATTTGAGGACTGTTTGGCATGCTTGGGAATGTAAGCAGATCTGCTGTTAATTTCTTTTCGTAAACCTCAGAGATTATTTACATCTCCTACTTTGACATGGTCAGTGCTGTGTCATGGAGGACACTGTCCATACAACTCATTGAATGGTGTTGAGCAAAAAATAGTGGAAGGCCACTATTCTCTGAGATAGAGTTACACTGTTAAGGGCTCCATGTTATTGTAAAGAGGCTTGTAGGCTTTCCTCTACCGCAGGGACAAAAAGTGTTCTGAAAAAAGAGTGTGGAAGATGAAAATAGTTGGGTACTACTCCTCTGTGGTTTAATGGAACGTTTTTATGCCCTGATGCAGATGAGGCTGGCTAATGGATTCAGACCAGCTAGTGTTGGGATGGAAATGAGCCTATCCTCCCCCCTAGGCACTTCCAAATAAGGTGGGCCCCATATGAGGCAATATAACCTACAAGGGGGAGCCCTATACTTCATCAGATACCATACTAAGACCCCACAGCACATAGAAGTAGGTGTTCAGCACTAGAAATGCCCTCCCCCCACAACTCCAGTTTGTATTAGGCCTAGGAAGGACAAGCTGCACACTCGCACTGCTTGTGCTCTGAATTCACCCAGGGTTACAATGCCCAAATCTTTTAACAACACGCTGACTCCGTTTGAACCCTGTTTCCACATCCATTTCCCTCTCTTCCCTTCAGTGTTGCGAATAAGTTAGTATTGCCTCAACGAATGTGCCCTGCAAAGAGCGTGAGACAGCACCAGGATCAGCGCTGCGTCCCTTCATCTCCACTAACCTGCCATCAGGCCTCTAACCCCCACCCAGCCAGGCCGGAGCCAGACTCACACCACTGACTCGACCCCCACACCTTTGCATTTCTGATAAGTCCAAGACCCCCAGATCCCAACCCATATAAAGTGTCAACCAAAGATCTAAAACCAAAGCAGCCATATTTCTTTCTGGAGGCAACACACGTCCCCTGTAACATGAGTTACCAGGACAGGTAAATCAATGATCAAACCCCAGGGGAAGATATTGGGTGCAAGAACTGCAGTATTACTGAAGCCCTGAATGTATGGGTCAGCATAACTGTACTTTATCCACCCGTTACCCTAGCACCATTTCCCGTGCTAACCCAGGTGCATGCCACAATGAATGAGTAGTCTGTCTCAGTTATTTAGTTTAGATAGGAACCTTGTAGTTTATGCATGCCCTGACCTTCACCGCGACGATGAGCCCAGCTGATCCACATGGAGCCAGATGGACGGGGAAGAATCAGCCAATTACTGCCCTATGGAGCAAGCCCATGTGTAGGCGGCGTCTAATCAGTGGCCCCAGATTGTGCCCTATGTTGTGATTTTTTCTATGATTATAAGCCGTTGTTTTCTAATGTAAGACCAGAACACTCACGGACAGCAGAGTTCTTTGCTGGCACTTGTATTTTGTAGGAGTAAACCTTGTTATCCTTGCAAGCCTATCTCTTGGCTTATTTCCCTACAGGGGTTGTATTTACTCTGGAGTGTGCGTATAGAGGGACTGGCCTTCATTTGGTGACCCCCATGACGTGATTCCTTAGCCCCCATGCTTGCAGCGATATCCAGATGGCCTCTCCGGAAGGGCCATGCCCACCAGTGACCAGTCCCTCAAAATGTGCATGCAGCAGAAGTGGTCCTTATGGGTGCCGTTTTTGCAGAAATCCCGCCTGCTCGTTGGAGTGGGGTGCGACCCTAGGGAGAGGCCCAGACCTGTTGTGGGTTACCCACAAATGGATGCATTCTGAAGAACGTGGACACCTGAGTATAGCTTGCAAGGAATTAACAAGGTTGGAGATGGGGCATGGGGTTGAATGAAAGAGGTGAACACGCAAGGTGTGAAAGCGTAAATATAGATTGGATGTTAATTGTTGGGATTTTTTATGGGCATTTGTTCTTAGCTTATTTTTTAAGTTATAGGGAGAACAAACAATAGGAAGGAAAGGGAGCCCCTGAGTGAGGGGGGGGAAGGTGGCGCCACGGGGCACTTTCCCGACCAGTGCAGGAAAAGAAATATAAGGAGAAAATTAGGAGCCCTTTATAGTTAGAGGGCTCAGGAAAAAGTAGTGATTGTTGTTTTAGCTTGTTATTTTAGCTTATTGATTTCAGCGTATTTTATATGTACGGAGGAGGCCCAAGAGGAGCGGCTATGGTGTGTGTGTATGTGGAAGAGAGAAAAGTGTTTTGAGAACGAAAGAAGGTGTTGTAGGGGGGAAAAGAATTAAAGTAACTGTTTCTTTTTTGGTGGTGAATATTTTTTGGACTGCCCTGACTGACGCCCTAGTTGAGACTATGTGAAGGACAGTCTAAAGGGTGACAGGACAAGGAGAAAGAGGAACAGACTCCATTGTTTTTATTTTAAAGGGGGAAACACGTGAGCAAGGACACTACTGACACAACACAGACTGAGTACCAACATGGGGACAGACACGCCCCTGGACCTTTCCCCTATACTGTGAAAAGATCAGGAAATACAACAATCAATGGGTAACAGAAAGGAGATGGGGGGGGTCCTTCAATCAGTGTGTTTTAGACAATATGTCTACATACTTGATTGCCAAGTACAAGGGGAGACAATTGCAGAACCGATGAGAAATATTTGATTTATGATGGATGTTCAAAGAAACAGAGGGTTTGGAGAAGCGGGAAACAGCACCTGAAAATGGGACAGTGACCGACACGGGGAAAGTGACAAGAGAGGGTAACAACAAATAAATGTTATCCATTATTAACCAAACCAGCAGAAGGGTACACAAATCAGACCTATGTTTCTGGGGGGAACAGTATTAACAGACCATGGTACAGCCCAGCCCCCTCCATACGTTGTACCACCCACAGTGGCCACCCATACGGGGGTGGGTGTGAGAGATCTTGAAGTGGGATTATTCACCACACGCACAGAATTAGCTAGATTATGACCAGACTGTGAGACAACCAGGGCAACAGAAGTCCAGGTATTGCCCTGGGATACCCCACCCCTACCATTGGGGGATGAGTGGAAATCAGGGGACTTCCTATTCAGAATTGACAGTGCACACATAAGATCTGTACACTTAGTAAGGGAGGGGGAGATGGACAGCTTGGGGTATGAGAATGTGGGGTCCGCAAGGGGTGATGAGAAATATTGTAGCGATTTTGATGATACTGAAGAAGGGGCAGCGGGAGGGGCCGAGAGATTACCCCCAACAACACAGAGAGTGGAAAGTTTGTGGGATGAAAGGTTGAGAGAACGATTTGGAAGAATAGAGTTAGCAAAGAAAAAAGGAAGTGGCCTGAAAATTGGGAAAGTAAAGTCGAGGTTGCAAATGCCCCAGGGCGCCCCCATTATGTACCATGGGCACAGATGGACAAAAACAACCTCCTCAAATCCTTCCCCCCACGCACAGCAGGAGCACGGAAATGGATTTACGCTTTTGAGAAACACTCTGCAGGGTGCCCCTCGCAATAGGGGACATCAAAAGCCTATTAGTATCTGCAGTGGGAGATCAGGCAGAATCTGTGTGGGTGAAGGCAGGGTACATTAAGCAATGACTCTCACAACGACTCTCACAATGGGGCTTCGTTCAACAATGTTAGGGCACGTGTCTGGGATGCACTGTGGAGGGCCTTCCCTGATACTCCCAACTTACAATTGATAATGCAATGCACCATGGGGGATGAGGAAGATGCTGCACAGTACATTCTTCAGGTTCAGGAGATGTGGAGAGCAGAGACGGGCAGTGCTTGGGACCAATCAACGTCCCTGTTCTACTTTATTGTGAAGCGGGGGCTCCCAAAGCAAGTGCAGAAGCAGGGGTGGAAGCAAAAGGTTGGCCTGAAATTCTAAGTATCATCGTGCACAATTGTAGGAGGATCAAATTGTGCGAAAAGGAAACTATTCAAAGAAGACAGGCAGAGGAAGTGAAACTAGTCCAAAACAAGCTAGTGAGATTAGCTGAAGTGTCAGTAGTACTGCATCCAGAACAGATGGGAGAAGAAGGGTGTGCCTCTGTTGCCTCACAGATGGGAATGGCAGTTATATTGGCAGACAACGGACAAGGACAGTGGGGAGGAAACCAACACTATAAAGGACCTCAATGGCATGGTGGGCCTCAAAGAGGACGAGGAATTTGGGGGACAAGGACCGAGAGATGGTGGGCAGAGGCAGTGTTGTTCATCCCGGAGGTGGGGTCACTTTTCTAGAGAATGTCATAGCAGGCAAGGAGGGAACTAGAACTACAATCCACAACCCTATGGAAACCCCCACCCGGGAGCCCAGAAAGACCAGTTCACAGATCGACCGTGATCCCATAGAAAATACACCAGGCATACTCCCAGTTACCTCCCCAGATCCCCGGCCCATATCAACAGCAACCACAATAACAGGCCATTCAGCAACACGAAACCCACCCCACCTGTCGAAGGAAGCAGACACCCTTTCGCCATTGTACCCAATGGTGCTGCGGCACCCTACCAAGGAGCCACTGTAGTAGCAGGGAACCCCTTATTGTTTCCAGGGACAGACACCTCTCCCAACTAGGACATCCCACAGGGAGCACTTGCGTGTCCAGTACTATCAATGACCTTGCACCCAGAAAAGGAACCACTGGTGGGGGCATAGATAGTAAATAAGCAATTCATCTTCATGGTGGACTCGGGGGCGGAAAAGTCATGTATAGGCGAAGGTGACTTCCCGCTATCAGGAAAAACTCTCGACACACAAGGAATCTCTGGGGCTTAGTGATGGTTCCATATAGGGAAGATTTAGATGTCAAAATCAGGGGGAACGTCGTGCGGGCGCCATTGCTGTACTACGAGAGCTCTCCTGTCAACTTACTGGGACGGGACCTACTCAGTAAACTAAATATGACCATATAATTCACGGATAGAGGAGATGTCTGTGCCACCCCTGGAATGTGCTCTCTCCGGGCCATGTAAGTGATACATGCGCTGGCCAATGAGATGGCGGTGAGAGGGATACCTGTAAACCCAGATATGTTTATCTATGTCATTAGAGTGCTTGCCAGAGCAGTGTCCCAGATAACCAGGAAAGAATGGAGAGTACCCGCTGATTTCATTTTTTGACCTGTAGCACTTCCTGAAGTGGTTGCTGGCACTATCTTGTCCTTAGACTTAGAAGGGTTACAAGTGTCTGCAAAGAGAACTGTAGTACTGGGAATGGACATTCATGTGTGTCAGTGGCGAACAGTGCTATGCATTGACCCCAGTATACCCCTGTGCGAACTGACAGATGAGGATTTGTTTGAAGATGACAATAATGATGGGGAGATAGTTCTTGTGATTTGTATACCTTGTGATATCATGATACAGTACAGATCCTCCTCATGGCCCTTGTTAAAGGGCCAACCTTGTTCTGTGAGAGCGACGTGCAGTACGTTACGCCACACTTGTGGACCACAAACCCGCATGATGTAGGGCTGCTAAAGGAAGTGACCCCAGTAAGAATAACACTCAAAAACCAGGTGCAGTACTACCAAGAGTAAAACAGTAACTTTTGTCGAGAGAAGCAGAGGAGGGAATTCAGGAAACTTTACAGGTCATATTACAGCATGGGATTGGCCCTCCACGTCCTCATGTAACACTGCTATCTATCCAATCAGAAAGGCAACAGGGTGGAGTTGGAGGATGAGTCACTATTTAAGCACCCTTAATGACATTGTCCAGAATTTCCCCTCATTCCCAACCCGGCCTCCATTGTGTGCTGCATCCAGAAGCAAGCAACCCATTTCACAGTGGGGGACCTGAAAAATGTATTTCTTTCAGTGTCACTTGACCCAGAATCACAGTATCTTAAAGCATTCACCCTGAGAGGAAGATTATATGATCAGAATTGCCTGTCTCAGGGGTACTGCCAATGCCCTAGTATCTTCAATAGAATAGTGCATGAAGACCTTGGTAACATTCAGGTGCCCAGCACGATAATTCAATACGTAGACGGCCTACTGGTCTGCAGCGATAGTGAGCAGAACTGTCAAAGGGACTCCATTGACCTACTCCAGCCCTGAGTGCAAAAAGGGTACACGGTGGAAAAGAAAAAACTCTAATACTGTTTACCAGAGGTATTGTACCTGGGCCAGCTCATCTCCAAAGATGGCAACAGAATAATTCCTGACAGCACTGCCACAGTGCGTGCTACTGCTAAACCAATAACAGTGAAGGAAATGCAAAAGTTCCTGGGGCTCTGCAACTATTGCAGGGCGTGAATTTTGGATTATGTAGCATAAACAAAACCATTTCTTCAAGGCCTCAAGGAGGCACAAAAAGAGGGAACAACAATTGAGTGGACAGCAGAAATGCTAACTGGGTTTAATGACTTAAAAGATTTAATTTCGACACCCCCAGTTCTAGCGACCTCAGATTACACACAGGAATTCTACTTATTTTCACATTCAAATGGCACCCTCATGACTGCGGTGCTAACACAGAAGAGCTCCATGGGACATAAGCCTTTGGCAAACTATAGAGGCACACTTCATTCTGTCATGCAAGGTCAGTTCACTTATGAACACGCACTTGCCACAGCAGCCTTCGCCATTGAAAAGAGTTCCACTATTGTGATGGGGTGCTCAGTAGCATTGTATGTTGAGCATTCCCTCTTTGCGATAGTGGAAGGATCAAAATCTACTTTGCCACACAAAGAGCATCCACATATGAAATAATCTTGTTAAGCCCACATATCCACATGGTGCAATGCAGAAGAGAAAATCTAGCGACATTCCTTACAGAACCATGCACAGTTGAGGACATGCAACAGCATGGCTGTATCACATATGAAGGAGAAGGGGATGGCATTCCCAAAGCAAAGGAGTATGCCCTTGAAGAAGGGGAAGTGTTTTTTGTTGATGGGTCAGCATCCATTGATCAGGAAACAGGTAAAAAACATATTGGGGCAGCTGTGGTGTGACTGGAGGAGGGAGAGTATGAGACACTGATCATGAAAAGACTATCAATGCATTATTCCGCACAGGCAGCAGAACTTGCAGCCTGATTGAGGCCCTTCGGGCATCAAAAGGATGCTTTGTCACCATTTACTCCGACTCTGCAGACGTGACCACAACGGTGCATGCAGGTCTATCCTGGTGGAGAAGACGGGGGTTCAGAGAGCAGATGGCTCCTTGGTGCAACATGCAGAGTTACTATACACACTGATTTCCGCCCTTGCAGAACCCTCTGTAGTAGCGGTCATTAAATGTTTAGCTCACACTCATAACACAGACGAAATATCATTAGAGAACACTGCAGCTGATGCGGCATCCAAAAAGGCAGCTTACCTTCCAATACATGTGGGTGCAGAATATGTTCTAGCTACCCCAGTAACACCCCAGACAGATGAATACACAGCCCTCCCTATAACTAAAATAATTGAATTACAATGCAGGGCTCCAACTGGGGTGTATCCAATCACCCACAGATCTCCTTTTGCAACAGCAACCAATAGGGAAAGTTATCATGCCTGTCGAGCTACTATACACAGCATTCAAACAGCTACAATTTCCATCACACAGTTCTAAATAACACATTGCTGTGGATCTCCAGGAGGATAGGTTTATCCCAAATTTGCAGGAGCACCTAACACAGATGGTGGTCCAATGTACCACGTATGAAATATTCAGCCCAGGGATGACATAAAGAACCTTGTGGGGAACATTGCCCCGCCCTGTGGGCATTTTGCGTGAACTGCACATTGATAATGCAGACATGGCAGAAAGGTACAATGGGGCACGATATCTGATTGTGGTGGTGTGTCAATTTTCTCAATGGGTGGAGGCAGGACCCTGTGCCCACCCTGATGCCAAGGGTGCCATGAAATTCCTTGTCACAGTGGCATTCCCCTGATGGGGGGTATGTGGCATCTTACGATCAGACAACGGGACCCACTTTTTCAACTAACTGTTTAAGGAAGTGACGTTATTGGGGATCAAACACAAAATGTGCTCCATTTACCACCCACAAGTGAATGGGATGGTAGAAAAATAACTGGGTGTACTGTCTGCCCAGGCATTATTCCATTTACACACACAGTCCAGCAAGGACCACGACCTGTCCCCCACAAAATAGTGACTGGCCGACGCATGCAAAGGCCACTTTCACCAGTAAGGAGAGCATCAGATATGCACAGAGCTACCAGTATCCTAAGAGAAGAGTTCAAACAGTACCTCACACAACTTCCACATGCGATAAGATGCATTTCAAAACAGATCGCACCCCCCTACACCGAAGACAGAGAAACTACAACCATATCCCCACCAAACACCTTCCCAACCCAACCCTTATTGCCGGGGGAATGGATTTATGTCAGGAGTTTCATCTGAAAGTGGAACACACCAAGATTCCACGGACCTTAAGAGGTGGTGTTCTCCACCCCTCTTGCAGTAAACATAAAAAAGGCTAAGATCCACCTCTCAGATGATCGCAAAGCACCAAGCAGCACCACCAAAGGCATACCCACTGAGAACGACAGTACTACCTGGACATAAGTAGCCCTACGCAAACATTATTTGTGCATGTGAAATGTGTTCAAAACATGCATTGCTGCTAGAGTATAGGCTACAAAAAATTAAAACTCTCTCTCTCTCTCTCTTTCTCTCTCTCTCTCTCTCTCTCTCTCTCACTCTCTCTCTCTCTCTCTCTCTCTCTCCCTCTCCCTCTCAAACCTTCCCCATTATTTCCCTCTCCGCAGGTGCAAAGATCATGGAAATAACACCACTGAGGGAGTGATCAAATGTAGATAGCAGTAGGAGTAGAATACATTTTATGAGAACATATAGTTATAATTGCGGGTTACATTTCACAGCTATCCTATTCACTGTATTCATGTTTGCATTGAGCATCTACTGTCGAACATCTTTTATCTGTGGTTACCATATAAAAGAAGGGAAGGAGGGGGGTAAATTGACATGGGATGGGTATAAGTGGACATGGAACGGAAGCATACCCTTAAATCTCGCAAGTTTACATGGAATTACAAGAAGAAATTTCCCTGGTGTTATTATGTCAACTGAAAGATTGATATAATAACAGATGCCCCAAATGTCACGTCTATACCCCTTGCAGTATTTAATTCCCAATGACCTACCTCAGTACCTACTACCTCAGCCCCTAACATGGTTAAAGGTTTTCTCCCCTTTTTAACCCCGAATGAAAGCATGAATGAAAGTATTCACACCTCAGTTATAAATACTAAGCAACCTGTTGTGGTGGGAAACCACACATTGTGCCTCATTACAAGGTTGCTGGTCCAGTAACAACGGTTCCGGTAAGCTACCGGCACCGTAGTTACCAGACCAGCAAACTACGAGGTCTGCGAGTGGGTGCCTTCCTGGCCGCCAAGTCTGACCTGGCGAGTGCAACGGCACCCGCCTGCAGACCTTGACGGATGCACCGGCACCATTAATGAATGGTGCCGGTGCATCTGTCCTCCCCATTCCCATTGAGTCCAATAGGACTCAATGGGAATGGGGAGTAATTATTTCCTGCGCCCGCCAATGGGCAATTACAGGGACCGCCAGGGCTGTAATGTCCAGGTAAGTCCCCATTGCCTGGTGCTGGAAATAAAATGACTCTGGCAGCAGCCGCCCAGTTTTTACTGGCACTGCTACCGCCTGTCTCATAATGCCAGAATCAACGGTAGATTTTGAGTCAGCGTGCACTTGCATTCCAGCCTGACGGAAAAGGTAGCTCCGCCATGCCGGTAATGACTCCAAAACCCCTGATAACGACATAGTTGATGCTGCAGACACTGACCCCGGCACCGACGATGCCGCAATTACCGGTACCGGTATCACCGGTACCAGATACAACGTCATTGCGCCGGAATGGGAAATACACCAACGGCCATCTTCAAAACACAATCCATTGCAATCATCATTCTACAGGAGTGCAAGTGCTAAACCAAGGGCACACCGACACTGAGGAGAATGTCATCTACGCAAGGTGCCGTCCGTCGCTGCAAACCTCATTTCAGGGAGCAGGAGCTCAACATGCTGGCTGACACACTAGTGGAGCATGCCGAGGTGGTGTTTGGTGCTGATCTGCGGCACCCAGCACAATTATGGAAAAAGGCGATTTGGGATGAAGTGGCCCACAAAGTCTCTGTGGTGGGAACAACACCCTGGACCATCAGAGATTGTCGGAAGAGGTGGGATGACTTACGTCTCTGTGTCCGTAGCCTACTTGCTGCATAGCACTGCCAGGGGCTGACCACAGGAGGTGGTGCGCCATCCCCCATAAAACTGCAGCCATCAGAGGAGACCTGCAGCACTGTCCTCCACATGGAGAGCATAGAGGGAGTAAGAGATGTGGAGACGGGAGCGTCGTCATCTGATGATGCTGGTGAGTGCCTGTAACTTTAATCTTAAAGTCACATCACACATATTATTGTATCCCCAATGCCAATGGTGAAGTCCAAATGACAAGTCAGCGACTCCAGATCCCTGCTGCCTTACCAGCCACAGACAGCCTCATTCCACACAAGTATGTACTTGCCAGGAAGACAAGCAACAAACCCCACTGACACACCCTACATGTCCCCTGTAATGCCCACACAAGTACCATCTGCATGCACAGACACACATCACTGCCCAACTGCTGCCGTCACCGCTGTGCCACCACATGCCCCAACCCACCTCATGTCAAGATGCACACATCAATGACACCAATAGCACACCTGTCACACCCACCTTGTCCCTTCCCGCAGACTCAACATCAATGTAGCAACGTACAGAAGTGGAACACATCCATATCATAATCAAACTGTACATGTCACACAGCCCCTGCGGCATGGCCACAACACCCAAGCCACTAGACACCAGTACCCCAGCCAACAGACACTGTGCTCTCCATGGCAACACCTCAAATATGCCCCCACACTGCATCCCCACACAATCATGTGTGCACAATGCCATGGCCTCCACCGTGTCCATGACAATGCACATGACTCTGAATGTACTAGCATTGATGTATGACAGATGTATTCACACCCATTACTAATGCCCTGCCTCACTGTCCCCCACAGGCACATCATCTGACAGTGAGGGAGAACATGCCACCACCCCCAGGTCCACTGCAGCGCGTCGCCAGCGCATAAAATCCTCACCCTCTAGCCAGGAGCCAGCCACCACCACGGCAAGACCCGAGCATGCCACATCATCTTCCGTTCACCCCCCACCACCAGGAAACACCTGCTGTCCAGCAGCCCCACAAGTCTTCAACAGCTGTGGCCAAGCCGACCGATCAGCCCACAACACCTGTGGCCAAGCTGGCCGATCAGCCCAAAACACCTGTGGCAATGCCGGACGATCAGCCCAAAACACCTGTGTCAAAGCCAGCCCATCACCCAAAAAGACCTGTGGCAAAGCCGGCCCATCATCCAAAAAGACCTGTGGCAAAGCAGGCCCATCATCCAAAAACACCTGTGGCCAAGAGGGCCCATCACCAGGAAGAGCCAGAATCCCCAGTCCGGAGCCTGCCGGAAGAGCCAGGATCCCGCCACCCAGCCAGGCGCCCCGCCCTGCAAGTCCAACAGAGAGCACTGGAGCACACAGAACTGTGGAGGCCACTGGGCCCGACACACAGGGCGATGGTGCCCATGATGAAGAAGCTGTGTTCACTCCCCCAGGCCTTCAGAGCCCACCTCCCTTGCCACTACCAGGACTGCGCCACATTAGAGACATTGAGGGGCGCCTCAGACAAATGGAGGAGCGGCAACAGGCTATGCATGGCCTGGTCACCCAGTACCTCACAGAGGCACAACTGACACGGCAGACAATGCAGGACCCCTCCCTTAACACGGCACACATGCTCAGCAGAGCTATGGGGGGTGTGCACCAACTTGTGAGGCATGTACGGGAGGGAAATGAAGTAATGTCATCTATGGCAGAGTCCATAAACATGCAGGTGACCGCTATTGCCGAACAACGGCACATCGCTACCCCACTTGGCCCATCCACTAGCGCTACACCGACCAGTTCAACCCAAAGAAGCCCTGTGCATTGGTCGCAGTGACTCATTTGCCGGACAGAGGCTCACCCCATCCTCCAAAAAGGGGCCGTAAATAGGCAAAGTGACTATTGCTTGTGGGGATGGAGTAGTTGGGAAGGGGCAGCGGGGGTAGTGGGGTGGGGGGGTTGTTCAGGAGGGGAGGAAGTTATTGACGGGCCCATAGGTCAGTACTCACCCTCCAGAGCTTGTAAGACAAGATAGCTGCACCATGTGAGGACAGGGGGTGCAGGATTCACATACTCAAGCACAACTCAATAATGAGGACTCAGTAAGTTGGTAAAGGGAAGTCCGTTTAATGACAAGTACATCAAACAGGAAAACAAATGGAAATCATCAGCATTGCGATCACCTCTCTCGCCCCGACTTCCTCGAACTTCAGTTGAACAGCAAGTTTTTATACATAAAACTCGTCATCATTGACGTCTAACTCTACAAAATCGTCATGCAATCTAATGGTTAGGAGACGTAACTTAAGTTAACTTTTGCTATATCTGTATATGGTAACAGAGCATGCAGATTTGATAACTCTTATCGGGTGGGCGTCTACGCCCACCCTTCTACATCACTCGTGATAGACGTCACTACAAGTACGACGTCCTATTGGTTCTACTATCCATAGGACCCTAGATTACTTGGTCCATTGTGATTGGGTAGATTACACCCCAAGGCATAAATATCCACTTTAATTAGCAGCATGCAGAGTGGACACCCAGGTGCCTAGTGCCCCAATATTCACCCTGACTTCTTTCCATCAATCCGTGCTTTAGGGCTATGTGTCAATTAGTTGGATGGGTATGGCCTCGAAACTGTAGCCTCTTATCTGGAGAAGTTATGGCATCCTCAGGTTCTGGATGACATCAGGCAATGGTAGCTCTTTGCGCCTGGCTGGTCACGTGTCAGTTCACCGTGAATCTGCTTCAGTTTCCAGCTTTTATTGTATTTAGTTCTACTTCGGCTCAGCCACCTGCCTGGGCCTCTCTTATCTTGACCTTCACGGCCGAGCTGTTATGCTCCGGAGCCTGATTCTTGCGAGTTGACACTCTCCTCCCTTCTCTGGGTGACCTCGATCTTCCAAGCGTCAGCCGCTCTCTTGAGTTTCGATTCCATTCTCCCTCTCTGTTCAGGCTGGGTTATGCAACTTGGTCTGTTAGGCCTCGGGCAGCCTGGGCATACTTCTGCCTTACAAAATGGAGTCGCACTTGTATAATGTACTCCTTGAGGTAGATATAAGGTTAGCGCATGCCGCTTCTATTATTCTACTAAGCATAGCAAGCAGTATCGTTTTCTTTCCTTCTTGCGTTCCAAGCCTATTTACACACGGTTGACTGGTCGGTTACTTCCATTCTGTCTTGTAATACGTTTCCCTACGTTTTAGCATCATCTCTCCCCTGTGTCCATTACATCTGTTTTCACAACTGCTTGTGCTGGCGTGTTATCTTCGTTAGCCGTCTTGTTCATGTGCGAGGCTATTCAGGCTCTTGTCATTTCTACTGGCCTTCCATTATGGCTGGTTGGGTCTCTTCGTGCACTGCATGTAGTTACTCCTCATTTCGTATCAGCGGCTGTTATGGCTGTCTGATAGGGTACCGTGCTGCCCAGGGTTGTCTGGTTATGGGCACTTCAACAGGCACGGATCTCCTAATGTACACTGGGCAGAGTCCTAGTGCGGCTCTCTGTTGGTTCATTTGTTCTTCATACGACACGCCCCTTAGTAAGTAACTTCCTGGCAGATCTAAATGAGGGGCAGGGTTGCGGGTCATGTCTGGAACCTCCTCTACAGGGTGTCGGGGCATTGGGTGTGGGGATGGTGGGGCAGGCGGTTCCTTCACTATAGAAACAAAGTTCATAACTCTCTTCTTGGTGCACTTTTACTGGCTACCAGCACCCTTATTTCCGAACCGCCATACTCTGAATGAGGGCCTTAGTCTTCCTAGTCTGCCAATGATTCCTTTGTTGAGCAGCAATTCATCTATGCGGCTGAGACTTGGAAGCAGGTTTTTACTCGAATTTCATTGGCTCTGGGGCCTGATGATTTTGTTGGTGTTCTCAGCAAAGTCAGTTCACTCATCCTCCGGTGGTCGCAGTGAAAAAGAATATGTGGTGGAGGGCGATATAGTTTGAATAGAAGATGGATTAAGGACTGTAAAGATGGGAAGCAGGAGCACTTGGACAAAGGCATTTTGGGAGTGGTAGTTTGAATATTGTTATGTTTTCCTTTTAAATACATTCTCTTTTTCTTATTGAAGATGAAAATAAAGGAAAAGTGAAAAGCATAATACCCGCCTCTGCTCCATTAATACAAACTTGACTCTGTCATAATTTACTAGAAGCAATCGCATTCCAGCAAGTGTCCAAAATTCCTGCGCGTTCTCAGGAATCCATGTCATGTTCAGAATTTTTTAGATGTGCTCAACATTAAACCATACCTTTCTTGTAATTCTCTGTTTGGGAATTTATTTGTTTACACAGTTGTCTATGGATAAGTGTCTAAAGTAAGTCAGTAGTTTCCTACCAACTTTAATATTAAAAATTAGATATCAATGCACGTTCGTGTTGTTCTGTGAGTGTTATCACTGCTGGAGTTAAAAAAAAAATCTGTGAAAAGGGAAGAAAGACGAGAAAATTATAGATGTCAAACATGACAGAAAAATTGCTGCAAGCTTAAATATATAATGGAGACTCATTGAAAATAGAAAACAAAGGCACGCGCTATAGGGTTTCCATGGCAGTCTCGATAAAGTCTTTAGTAATTCCCAAGGGTCGCATCATCTTGATTGCGCCTTGAACCGTCGCGCCCCCTTGTTTGGAGTTGTAGATTCCTGTCTCCCGGCAACAGAGTGCTCCGGTGATGGCGTTAATACGTCTTCCAGTCATTAGGAATGGAGCAGTCTCCATTTATCCTCCTACTAATGAGGCATCTAGATCGAGGAAGAGAGGAAGTGTTGGAACTGTTCGTCACTATTTGAAAACCTTACTCCTCTGGCTCACCTGTTGCAAGTGAGCTCTGCCAGTGATCTTTTGGACAGCATAAAGGTGTTTCATATTGACCCTGGACCAGGCCTACTTGGAAAAAGTCAGTAAATATCACGTTAGTCCACAGAACAACAGTGGAATGTGTTGTCTCCAAGTAGGGCCAGAAGCGCTGGAAACCAATCACTGTTGGATGAAGGAATTTGTATTATTTTTCAGTATGAACAGTTGCACTAAGGAAACTGCTGCTTGTAGATACTGTTTTTGAAAACTCGTCACTGTTTTTGAAGTCAGGTAGGAGGAGTCCTTAGGGAAGCACGGCATCGGTGGATACTCAGCTTTTGGCAGAAGTAGTATTTCTGTCAATAGGCTGATACCTAATGAAGAAACATGAAATTTGACGGCAAGTCAGACCCACTAAGCCCAACTCGCTTGCAACTTTCCCTGTCTAATCTTCAGACAGAGGCAAGGCCTTACGTGTCCTTCACCTTATGTTTCAGAGGAATATTTACAGGCTTATTCTCAAGTATCAATAGAAGGTGGACCACTGATTGTAGGCCCGCTTCTCCATGCTCTTTCCACCATTTCTGATCTGTATCTATACAAGGTCACGACAAATCGAGGAGTCATTTCACGCATGCACTGAAAGGCGTGGGACACCACAATCTGGCTGGGTTTCTGTGCCTTTCACATCAAGCATGTGGGAAGTATAAGGTGATCGCCACCATGTGTGCATGTGATTAGCAGTGATCTGCAATGGTGGCTGTCAGGGAAAATATGGCGGCCCTCATTGCTTCATGGCTTTCAATGGATTGCACCTGATTTTTCCATGCTCAGGAAAAATTGGTAGAATCCACTGAAATCAAACCAATACATGGGGATCAAAATGCTGATCCCGCATTGGGACAAGACGATCCCGCATGGTGTGGGAACAAAGCACGGACATTCTGATGCAGGCATTCTCCGCAAGATTCCAGCATGAGGTGGGAACTACTCTGTACATGTCAAAATAGCACAGATTTAGTGAAAATCACAGAAAGCTTTTTTCTTTCCATCCCGTTACCCCGCATCTTGGCATTCAGACTAAGGTTGTTAGTGTCAATTTCTTCATAGAACAAACATGTTGTCAGCTTCACCACAATGTTTTTGCATCTCAAACAAATTCTGTAACCAATTACATTGCATTCTATTTCATGGCAATATGGTGCTTCTGTCCCACTGTTAAGGTTGGAGAAATGGGTAACAGGCATCCAGGCCGTGGCTGGACTTCGTTGTGGGGGAAGGCCATCGGGAATATTGCGGGGGCAGGGTTTTTATGCAAGAGGGTAGGGCTATGAGTATATGCCCTCCCAAGAGGGAATGGGGCATGTTGGAAGCCTCGTTCTAGAATATGCGGCTACAACAACGCCCAACCTACATGGTTGATGAGAAATTCAGAACTTCGTGAAAAAAGCCCCCCATTTCTTGATGGAAGATTCCAACCTTCAGAGGATCCTATCCACCTTTCATAAAAAGACCTGGAGCAAGAGCTGAAGACTGGGCTACTGAGGAACCCGAGAAACTGCAGTAAGTTCCTTGGTCAGCTACCTTCTTTCTATCCGGAAACCGTTGATGTGTACCCTAATTGCAGAGGACAGACAACTGTTTTCCCAAGTCCGGAATTAGCCCGCTGTAGGTAAAATGGAGCCAGTGCATGCTGACAATGAGGATTTATCATGCAAAGAAAAAAATTGTATTTGTTGCTGCACTCCCACTTATATGGTTCTATTAGTCTTTGCCACATTTGTTTTGCCAAATGGCAACTGCGACAAATCCTTTTTTGCCGATTTTTATGCTTGTTTTTACCACAAACAGCGAAGGAGCCTCCCCCCACCCACCTCCTTTAACTCCCCACCCACTACACTATATACCTTACCCCAACTTACCATTTACCTGTTTGTGCTATAAAAAGCAGCAAAATAAATGTGTCAAAAACATATTCATCAAAGTTGTCATTTGGCAAAAGTGATGTGTACCACCAATACCACTAGTTCATAATCAAATCACGATTTTGTGCAGTCCATCTTTCCAGATTTCTCCCACTTCTAAGGGTTTCAATAATAGGTGTAATATTAACCAATTTAATGGCACACATTTCAACGACCTCAGGAAGGTGAGCTAGGCGTAGACAGGTTAGGGCCTGAGTGGGCAAGGCCCAACCAAATTGTGTAAATGTCCACGCTGCAGCCCTGTGTGGGCATTTACAGATGTTAATGTCACTGCAGTCGGCCGAACTACATTAGCTTCAGGCCCCACTTGTTAGACAATCCTGGCTATGCCTCTGGAAGATGCAGGTCTGAGTCGCCCCTGCAGTCGCTGTGTCTCAGAGACTGAAAAGGGATGTTTGGTGCAAGTGATTAACTTGTTATGGTGTCTTGCTAGTATTAGGGTGGAGGAATCAGAACCTCCATCTTGAATTAGCGTGTGTAACCTCAGTGATCAACACAACCAGAACTGATCACACAGAGGAGACTGACAACCCAAAAACATATCCTGTTCACTGCAACTCAGCAAGTTTTTTTAGCACTTCAGCAGATCCTACCGACCCCATCCACATCCTTCTCCCCAAAGTGTCCGTCTCTGGTGAGCTGACGGAATGTGTTACTGATTCCCACTGACCGCCTAAACTCCAACAATCCTTGGTGGCTCTAGTCAAGAAGAACCTGGAGCAGAAGACACAGTCGGCTTTTGACCACCAACCCTCCACATCTCCACCACAACAGACACTACCTCACCAGTCGCCCCACTCACTTGGTAAAAAGCAATAACTTCACGGGAGCGACTTAATCGATAGTATGCTTTGGAGTCTGCTTTGCCTATGTCTATGTTGGCAATTCTTAAGATCCCGTAAGATAGAAGAGCATCTGATTTGGTCCTGCTGGATTTCTTTGGAAGGGCCTTTGACTGAACTCTTAACATTCCATGTTCAGAAGCACAGCATCCCCATCCCCTCCTCGCTGTGACGGGTGTCTCCTTTCCATGGGCAAGAAAATTGAGCTATTCCAAGATTAATTGGGGTCCATCTCCCAGGCAGCTGGGGAAACAGGTAAAACCTAGATCTAAGATAACTCCTGTCCATATCATCGACAGTAGGTATGGGCAGAGCGTGTGGCGTGTTCGGGATATAAGTTTTACTGTATATGCCTTGGTGCGAAGCAGAATGTTGTTCTGTGTTCTGTGCCTGATCTGGTGCTGATAAAAAAGTTAGGAGGAAAGTGATGGGGGCACTGGTCTTAGTAACTGTGTGAAATTGTCGGCTATGCAGCACGATGTTCTTTGGATGGAGCGAATGCGCATGGGTGTTAATGATACGTTGGTGAAAACACCATTTTATCATCATTCTAGTGTGCTCTTGAATACTGGTGAACCATGAGTGAAACACACATTCTCTACTTTGAGACGAGGACTTATGAAGTAATTTATGGTGGTGAACCTCTACTGATTTATTTAGTCATTTAGGTGTTTGGTTGAGCTCTAGACGTCACCTGATGTCTACTTGAAAGCGCAGGTATTCTAGGCAGACAATGTCGATGGGGAAGTAGGCCCTCATAAGCTGTTTAATTGATTGATTGGGCGGTGAGTATTTGATCTGGAATTTAATGAGAGAGGGACTGGCCAGGGGTGTTGCTAGGTCTAGTAAAGATCTGGGGCTATGCTAATGTTGAGACTGGCAGGACTCAGAGCTAGCCAGCCTTTTGGTTGTAGCCCCTGAACTTGTATCCGGGGCTACAACTAAAAGACCCAGGGGCTAAAGCCCCCCAACTCCCCGCCTAGCAACGCCTCTGGGACTGGCAGTGTGTTTTTTGATTATTAGGCACTGGTTTCTCAGCTTGATCCATTTTTAGCTTCAGTATGTCCCCTTTCCCCTGTCCCTCAACACAATCCCCACACCACCAAATTAGCTGGCAAACAAAGGTTCCCGCACAACACAAACTTGATTTGTCCACAAACTTGAATAGTTCCGCCCCTGATACCTCTCCTCACCCATCGCTCTACCTTGAACCCTAAATCTTTCTTCGACCCCTACATTGCACAGCTCTGGGTTGGATCGCAATTTGCTTTGCAAATGGCAATATCTTTGGAGAATACTGGAGTGCGCGTAGAGTGCTGCTCTGGAAGTCTGAGCTCAGGAACCAGGGCATATGTATAATTTGATTTGAAGCAGAGCCAGAATGGAAAGCATCGAAAGGGGGCTCCCAAATTAACATGAACGAGGTGTAAACAGTGAGGATCCAGACACCTTTATCGCACACTTTTTGTTTATTTATTTTTTGTCCTGCTATTGCTTTGATTTGAAGGCCCCTGCATGGTTTAAAAAGGCGGCTGCGTATGGTTTTCTAATTGTTGAGGTTTTTCTAGTTTCCATGGGAACTATGAACAAGCTGGCGGACGAAAAAAGTGGATAGGCGTAGCTCCAATTCTCTAAAGTGGCAGTTCTATAGTGTTGCATTGAAGTTTCTAGGTGGCAGACTCGTTCGTATGTATTTGTATTCAAACAATTTAAATGTTATGATGAGTAACGACAAAAAAGCATCTGAACTTGTGTGCCATAACAAAGATACACTCCCCAGGGTCGGTGACACCCTCTAAGGCTCCCCCTGCTCTTTACCAGGAAACTGAGTCAAGTTGCACGCAAATATGGCTAACGTCTTTCAAGTACAGCGTCACAAAGTTGTATAAATTCCAGAAATGCGCTATACAAATTCAGCATAACATAAAGTAGCAGTGCTTCAGATTATACTTTTTCAGGACCCTAGAGCCAAAGCTTTAGAAGGATAATTAAAAAAAAAAAACATAAATTACCCAGAGGGTATCTGTTACATTTGTACATTTGTGCATTTTCTCCATATTCGAATGTTACGTTATGTTATATGGCTTTTGTATAGCGCCTACTGCCATTGGTATGGCCTCGAAGCGCTGTGGGGTGAACGCCCTTGGAGGATTGAGATGTGAAGGAGGATTGTAAAATGCATTGGGGTGGCTAGGTCCCTGATAGCGATGCATGGAGATCTGGACAATGGATGAGTGCTGTGATAGTCAGGAGAGTGGAGAGTCAAGGAGACTGAGTATGTTCACAGCTGGACCGATTTTGTTTTGTGGTATTCAGCTGCATTCTATTGTCAGTGGTGATGTGTCTTATGAAGTCGAGTAGTGCCTATTGCAGATGTATGAGGGTGGAAGGGTGTGCCCTGAGAGAAATAAAGCTATGTTGCATTGTGATGGAGCGCTATACGTACCAGTGAATCAAGGCTGGTATCTGGTTACCCTGAAGTTGTGCAGCGCATTTAAGGTTTGGCTGGAATCCTTTACGTGAGGACTCAGTACCACCTTCTTGTTTTGTCAGGTGACACATCAGGCACCCCGCCATCCTGTCTGAGGCTGATGGTTCACCCAAGAGGTGGACTATATTGGTCAGGCTGCAGAAGGGAAGAGCCAAGTCTTGAGAGCAATCGCTAAATGAAATCGCGTTCCAGATAGTGGGAGCTTGGACTGAGAAAGAAGATTCACCTAATCTGGTCGATTTTGTGGCTACGATAATGAGGAGGAGAGCTGTGCCGGATCTCAGGTTTCTGGTGGGCCTGTAGGGTGTGAGTCTGTGTTGCAGATATTTTGGTCCTGTGTTGTACAGTGCTCGATGATGCACATTGCCTTGAAGGTGGTATCAGCAGCCAGTGAAGACCACAGAGGGTGGGTGTGATGTGTGCTATAGGGCATCGGGTAAGAAGGAGCCTTGCTGCAGTGTTTTGTACCCATTGGAGTTTTCTAAATTATGATGCAGGGGCTCCCAGGTAAAGGGTGCTAACACAATCTAAGCATGAGAGGATGATAGCAACGATCGTGACAAATCTGTGTGGGAAGGTCAGGTAGGGGAAGATTCGTCAGACAATGGATATGTGTAGGTAGCTGTATTTGTCACATGTGATGTGATAGTGTCAGGTCTGAGTCCAAAGTCCATCCAAGGATTTTTACTGTGTTGGAGGTGGAGGGCCTAGTGAGTGCAGCAATCAGGTGGGTTGGGGGAAGAGGGCAGTCTTCCCATAGATCATGATCTCAGTTTTTCCAGGGTTCAGAAGGAGACTGGTAGCAGTCATCCAGTGGTCGATTTCTCTGAGGCATGATGTATGATTGGGGGAGGTGCAGGAAGGGCTCTTTGGGATCATGAAGACGATTTGGGTGTCTTCTGCGCAGTTGTAGCAAGACAGGCTGTGGGAGCGGCTAAGTGCATGGAGGGGGCACAGGTAGAGGTCAAAGAGCAGTGGGGAGAGAGAAGTGCCCTGTGGCAATCTGTGTGTAACAGGGCGAGGAGTCGAGGAGAAGGGAGGCAAGTGTATTATTTGGGATCTGTTGAAGTGGAATGAGGAAACCAACTTCAGTGCTGCACCCCTCATGCCGAGAAAGTGGAATCTGTTCATGGGGGTTTAGTGGTCGATGGTGTCGAAGGCTGCTGAGAGGTCAGGAGGAATTAGCGCAGCACAACCTCCGAGTCTGAGTGTCTTTTGAGATCATCCCAGAAGGCGACTAGGCATGATCCAGTTCCCATTAA
Organism: Ambystoma mexicanum; assembly: GCF_040938575.1. Taxonomy (NCBI): domain Eukaryota; kingdom Metazoa; phylum Chordata; class Amphibia; order Caudata; family Ambystomatidae; genus Ambystoma; species Ambystoma mexicanum. Next base: position 512,506,605 of record NC_090929.1, on the reverse strand, counting down.
GGCTCTGAAGCTGGATTGAAAAGGTGGTTGAATTCTGTGAAAATGAATAGTTGGTAGTAGGGTGTTTGGTCGATTAGTTTAGCTATAAATCGGTTGTTTTAGTTGGCAAGTAGAAGGGGGTGGAGAGTGGACGTTTTGAGCATTGGTTTGATGTACAAACTCTTGAATTCTGTTGGGAAGGTGCCTGAGGTGAGAGATGAGTTAATAATGGATCTTCCGATTTCGCTGGCCTTGGTTGAAGATAGGATTTCTTTTAGAAGAGTCAGAGGACATGGGATAATACAGGCCCGGCTGTTAGATAGTAGCTTTAGAAATTCAGGGTGGGAGATAGGAGAGAAGGAAGAGGAGAGCAAGATAGCAGTGGGTGGATCTAAACACCTGGTCGTGGACGCTGGGGGGTGGGGCATTAGCAATGACATTTTAGCAAGAATGGCAAGGTTACTTTCCTGAGCTATGTTGTGGAAGTCGTCTGAGAGCGAGTCACAGAGGGTTTGGGAATGGGAGGGGAGGAGAAGGGGCTGCATACTGGGACATTGATTTTGGATATTAGCTTGTGGAGCTCCCTACTGGTGTTTGGAGCATTGGTGATTCTATTCCAGTAATATGTTTTTTTGCCCTTGCATATTTCTGCCCTTTAGGCTTAGAGCTGCTAGGCATAGGCTATCCTATTCTGCGGAAACAGGTCTGCCCGCCATCTGCCTTCTAGGATGCGGTTCTGGGATTTGAGAGATTTGAGGGCTTAGGTGAACCATCTGGGGGAGAAGCTCTGTCTGTTAGAGAAGGATCTCATCGGGGTGAGTGGGCTGAGAGCTTTCGAGAGCCATCGATCAAAGTGGCGATTGAGATCTGACTCGACTGGAGTGGTAGGGAGGTCAGGGAGGCAAGTAGGCAATCTGGCAGGTAAGGAGTTACTTTGATTTTCTTCCATAGTGGGGACTGGGTAGACGGCCCTGGGGCTGTCGGTGTGGAAAGTGCGTCTACAGTTGAGAGCGTGAAGAAGATGGCTGCATGGTCTCTCCAGATTAGTGGGCAAGGCAGTAGAGGGGTGATGAGTTTAGGAGAGCTAAAGATTGCATCTACGATTCGGCCTGCAGAGTGGGCAGGTCCTGATACTAGTTGTGTCAGATGTAGGTTTTCCAGGTTGTTCAGGCGGGGTCCTGTTATGGGGTTATGTCGGACGTCGAACCAGATATTGAAGTCCCCTAGCATTGTGAAGGAGAGGCGAGAGACCAAGATGGCAGCTAAAGAGATGCTAAGATTTTCTGCAAAGCATCTTCTGTAGCCTGAGGGTCTATATATGAGCAGGAATCTGTGAGTGTGTGCGGGGGCAGGAGGGATGAGGAGTCATTTTACCAGGAAGGAATTTGCAGTCTGAGTTGCAGGCTTGTTTCTCCGAGTGTGAAATGGAGAGGTAAGATTTTTCCAGGATGGCAATGCCACCTGCCCTGCTGGTTCTGATATGAACTATAAGAATGTAGCCTGAGGGGAAGGCCTCATGTGCAATGGGCCATAAGTCTTGAGACAACTAGGTTTCTGTGATGAAGAATATATCGGGGCGTTCAGATGAGATTAGGTCATACACGTTGTGGTGTTTATTTGCAAGGATCTGATGTTGATCAGGATGAACTTTGCTTGGTTGAGTTTTTGATGCAACGGGTTAGGATTCTGGGAGGTTGAGAGGGGGTTGGGAGCTTCCAGATGGAAGGGGAATGGGTGGTGTAGAGGTATGGGTGAGAAAAGGCAGGTGCAGAGTTAGTTACTGAGAAGGGGGGCACCAGAGCAGGTCCCCTGGATGACAGTGTTGTGCTTTGTAGTAGGGTCTGTCGGAGCAGATTGGTCCTGTAACTGAGAATTGTTACAAGGTGAAGTGTTTCTTGGGGGACCAAAGGTTTCCATAGTGGGGAGTGGTGTTGGTGGCTGTGTGTGTTGTAGGTGTGTGCGAAGCGAGCTCATGAGATCGGACTCCTCTTGGTAATGGCGGTTGTAGTGGTTAATAGGGGTTGGCATGTGTGAGGAGGTGAGAGGTGGAGACCCTATTCTGAGGTGTGAAGGAAGCACTTTATACTGGATTGAGGGGGGTTGGGAGGGTACGAAGGGATGTGACTGGGGAAGTCAGTCTTGCTTCCTGTCGTGAGGGAGAGTTCTGGTGACAGTCTTCTAGGTCCGGTGACAGAGTCAGGGGACCGGCTTCTAGAGGAGCAAGGCGAATGGTGTCTGGTGTGAGTGCCAGGTGTGGTATTTAGCAGGTTGAGGAGAGATGTCACTTGGGGGAGCCCATGAGGGTGTCTGTGTGGTGTGTCATGGGTCTGGAAGAGAGATGGGGTGAGTTTTGTAGTATAGAGAGTGCCAGGGTAGCACAGTTTTTATTTTAGGAGATTCTGAGGGACAGGGGGTATGTGTGTGATGGTTGGAAGGGCGGTTGAGTGGGGGTAGCAGCTAGGATTTCGCAGACAGAGTTTAAGGATGCAAAGCATGGGTCATGGTGGCATGGGTGAGAGGATGGATTGCGTGAGGGGAAGGTAGTGCAAGTCCAGAGAGGGAAGGGTCTGATTGAGGGAAGGGTGTTTGGAAGCTGGCCTGGAAAATCAGGTGGGAGGCATAAATAACTATCTGAGGGGGGTCTGGGATGGATAGGGGATGGGCCAAGCCCTCTTGTGTGTGCTAAGATGAGGAGGGTGAGGTGACATGTTTGGATGGGCTTTGCACATTGGAGCGGAGGTATTTCTGGTGCACCACAATGCGCCTCTAACTTTGGAGCTTCTATGCATGACGGGGGACCTACAACCGGTGCCCTGTGGATGGTAAATGTAAGAATGCTGGAGCAGTGCAACAACCAAAGTTAAGTTTAAGAACCACCCTTGTGGTATTGGGAATGCGAACAGACTCTTTATAAGGAGTACTGTGTGGACAAAATACAGTGAGGTGGACTAGAGCAGGTATTTGAGATGCAAGACCAATGCATAATTCCCTGCAGAAACAAATTCAGAGTAGTAGAACAGATCGCAAGCAAGACTTAAAAATACAAACCCACAACAATATCCCTGTGGAGTTAAATGCAGAGTGGTGACATGAAACAGCAGCGAGATTAAAAAATGCAAACTCACAAACAGTGGTCTAAGTAGGCGGGAGCGGTTGGTAGCGGTGCTCCTCTACTTTTTTCAATTAAGTTTGACTGTTACTATACTTTATTTTTAAAAGAAACCGTTCCGGAATGGTTTTGTTTTAAAATAAAAGTGTAGGAAGAAGATGAAACTTGCACTTCAGTGCACTGCCCTGAATGTTCCCTTAAACAAACACCGTACACATTTGTTTAGGGGGGGGCGTGGTGATGGGGGAGTAGAGGAGCAGCTGAATACCTCTACAGGAAGTCCCACCCCCTACTGCCTGTATATTGGAAGTCTGAAACTGCACCATGCTTGACACCAGTAGTTGTAACCATACCACGACGAGTGTTCGAGGAAAGGTATCCATCGAGAAAGCCATACCAGATGTATGCACAATGAGACAATAGTCTCTTGGAAAAGGTCCCTGAAGGAATCTGAAAAAAGGAGAAAAGGAAGCTGTTGACATCACAAGAAGTGAGAGTGACACACTAAGAAGATAAGAAGAAGAACATGTATGGACTTTATAGAAACTGGTGAGGGAATAAGGAACTGAGTGAACATCCCTATGCGGAAAAGAAGATTGCATTTGTGTATTATGCACTGCAGGAAAAGCAAGTCATTTAATAACTGTAGAGACACAGCAACGCAAGTAGACCAAGTGATCATAGAAGTTGGATATATATAGTGAATAGATTTCAGGCGAAGCCACCATTGTATATATGTTGAAACTGGACATCAGTGTCACGATTTTAGTAAGTTCAAACCCACGGAGAAAGAAGGATCAAGAACTGTGTGTGTCACAGCAAAGAATTAGCTGGAGATTGCAGACTTGAAGCGAGAAGGGCTGTCTGGCCTGGTGCCAAGACTAAAGGCAGCCAAGTACTGATTATCTATCCTCAAAGAACAATGAACGAGAGTAACTGAATTATCCCTCGTCAAGGTGCAACGAAGGAACACCATGAGTGCCAAGTTTTTTAATACAAGACAATTAAATGCTATAAAATTGACCTAATTGTGGTCTCCTGGCACGTGAGTCAAGGGTGGAAATAGGAGTTGGGCATGCAGACCAGAACTGTGATAAGTGTGTACCCATACTCCCTTTTATTCCCAAGAGAATGTACCACAAGGCCAAGTTCAAAGACAGTCTGCGTGGCAGAAGGCATGGACGATGAGAGATGTGGGGCTAATTGGGTGAAGTCAAGGTCACCCCCCGCAGCTGGGTATGAGATTACGTGCTGCTAATGAGCCAAATGTTCCAGACATGGTACGAGAGCGCCAGCCAATTATAGAAGGCCACATAACAAAGGGCCTTATAGTTTAAGAGCCAATAGTATTCTGTGTACTTAGCAAGTGTTGAGGATGACTTGCACTAGAGGCAAGCTTAAGTTGTCCACCTAACAGTAGAGGTCCTATCTCAACCCACCCCAGTATAGAAAGTATACTTAGATGTTCCCCTTAATCCAATCCCGATCCCTAGAAGGTTTTTCTTATTTGCCACATAATATGACACCACTTATGACAAATCTTTTGTACTTAAGTGTAATTGTGTGTGAAATGCATTGAGAGAACGATCAAACGTCCGTTGATGTCTGTTGTAACTCCCCGTTTTAGACAATTGATATTAAAACAGTCGAATGACACTTTGCCAACTTCCTGAGTCGGTCTGATTATTTTATGTAAGAGTTATTCTGCATCCCATCCTTTGCATGACATGTTGCTGATTAAGGAACTTAAGTTCAGGGGTTTGTGTAGAGTGGGGACAGGCCTGCGGGGGACGTAGCTCCACTGCTTCTTTTCGTACACTTCGACCACTGCCCACAACAATATCCCTGTGGAGAAAAATGCAGAGTATTGGCACAAATCAAAAGTGAGACAAACAAATGCAAACCCACAACAACATCCCTGTGGAGAGAAATGCAGAACGGTGGCACATTTGTGACACATAATGTGTTGTGTTTACATATAGGCATCTCTAAAAAAAAAGCACCTTGCATTGCTGTATATTGTGTCTGTTGCAGTCCATATCTGGGTGCCACTGCGTTGGTGCATTGAGTTGTGAATTGTATATACAGTTGTGATTCATTTCTGGAAATCCATTCACATTGTAGCCACACCGAGGCACAACTAAAATGGCTCACTGAGTTGTTCAACGTTTTATACAAGCATTTCTTTTTCTAGCTGTCTTTGCAAAAAGGAATTGCACAGCGCACACATCCAGATATCCCTTTTGTGACGGGCATTGCATCGAACTGTTTCATGTATGGGTGTCTCTGTGATGGTGCATTGCAACACTTTGAGCTCCATGTTGGTCACACCTAGATATCATCCATAGCTGGAGCCTTGCTTGATTTTGCATACTGGTTCACATTTGATTTACCGTAAGAATGCATTCACTCTACTGTATTACGTTCACATACAGGCATGGGTATTGCTGGGATTGAGCATTGAGTCCTTACACTTTGTATATCTTTGTGCTTTGTAGCTGGGTATCCCTATGAAAGGACATTCCACTGTACTCACACCCAGGAGTCCCTAAGATAACACAATGGATTGCTTCATTTCATGCAATATTGTGCCTCGTTTCTAGCTGACACTGTAAAATTATACAGTTTGTGCTGAACGCTTTATCAATACGCAACATTATTAGTTACCTTAAAATTGGGGCATTTATAGTCGGGTGGTATCTCACGAGATAATGTGCAGTCATGACACTGCGTGCCTGATCAACAAAGGTAACCAAAAAAAGTTTCAGACACATGATGTTTATGCTTCCACCCATATGCAAAATGTGTTATTTTGCCTATTCACAAAAGGTCCAAGTACACATTAAGTGCAAATTGCATATAGTGCAAAATGCGCTGATATTTTTGTGAACTATTAAAAATCACATCTACGCATTGGTGCACATAATCGAAGACCTTTACTAGCGTTATGGTTTATTTTAAAAGGAGAAAAAATGATCAAATCATGCAACACACCCGTCTCAAAAGACATCTTAGATAGTTCTGCATCCATTGTCAAGTTGATTTCTTTTAAACTATTTTGTAATCTGCGTGTAGGAGTCTAGAAAAAGTGGAGCAACTCATTTTCTTCTGTTTTTGTGACTCACCAAGGTTATGTGTGGGCTCTGCTTTCTTCGTGGGTGCCCTCCTCATTTACATTTCTTTAGTAACTCCTCTGCTACTGCCGTTTTCCTTATGCAACTACATTTATTTCATCGTCCTTTCCCGGCCTCCTTGTTCCATGTAAATAACCGGTTTAATGAATTGGATACATGAGGGGGGGGGGGGTTTCGTTTTTGTATTGCGTTAATAGCACCTGCTTGTTAGCAGTCCTCCCTAAGCAGTTTTGATTACTTTTATGACAGAGTGAACGGGAAAGGTTGCTCACCTTAAGGACTACTGTAGTGTACTTCTAGTCCAGAGTGGCCTTTCCTCCACACCTCTGGTGACAATCCGTCCTATGGGATGGTATATGGTATGAGTGTTTTATGTAGCACCACAAAACAGTGTACTTTTTTATTTTTATGCCGAGCCTGGCGCATCTGCCCCCCAATACCACCCCTGCACCCCGAGTCCTTTTCCATGTGGCAAGGACAGCACCTGACTGAAAGCTGTGGCCTTTTAAGGGGATTGAGGGCAGGAGTATGGAGGAAAGGGGACTCTGCACTCTGATTACAGTAGTCACTACGGTGGGTAACATTTTCTTCTACATCCCGCCTCCCTACTTTTGGGAAATTTACAAACACATATTTACTCGTGAATAGAAAGTCCTATGTTTATCTTAACTGAAGATATTTCTCAGAAGCGCTTGTTCGAGCTGTCCGTCCGCCCACAAACTCACGTCAATGGTGCTTGAAAAAACCTGATGGGGAAGTGCAAGTGAGTGCCGTTGTAATTGAGTCACAGGGGATGGGCCATGGAAACATGATAGAGGCCGCTTTGGCTCTCATCAGGTGTGCATGAAAACTTTTGGGTTAATCGATCTGGAGAGAGTGGGAGAACCCTTGTTGGTGCGACTAAAATTGTTGAATAACTGCAAGGATTTCTGTAAGCCCTGGTTTCTGTCCAAATAATATTTTAGGGCCCTCTTAACTTCCAATGAGTGACCGACTCTTTCAGGCTCACAGGACGGATTGGGAAAAAATACTGGAATGTTTTGGGATAAATGTGTAACTCGGTCACCACTTTCGATATGGACTGACGAGTGCAGAGCACCACCTTTTCCCGCTAGAAGACAGTGACCTGTTTTTCGGCCACTAGTGCCTGGAATTCGATTGCCTGTATAGCTGGTGTTCTTGCTCCAAGGAAAGCAACCCCTTCCAGGAGACCAGCATAAGGTCTGAAACTGTCATTGGCTCAAAGGGATTGTGACAAAATGCAGAAAGCACCACGCTCAGTCCCATTTGGCTCAGGTGGTCCTATGGAAGGGAATAGATGACACTGGGTGTCAAAAGGGTGCATCACCACCAGGTCAGAAATTGAAAAACATTGTTCCTCAGAATGTAGGTATGCACCCGGGTCTGATAGGTATGTTCCTCATGTTTCTACCCTATTTCACAAAGTGGCTAGACTCAAGATAAATTATAAGAAGTTGTCTAGTGCAGCGATTAGTGGGGTTTTATGCCTCTCTAGACTCCAGTGGCAAAACCACAGCCACTTGGATTTATATTGGGCTCCTTTGGAGTCTTTGCTTGCTGCCTGTAGGATCTTCACCTGGTCTTCTGAAAGATCCAGAGGTCCTGAGGTCCTGACCTCAGGCACCATGTTACCAAGTTCAGTGATCATCGGGAGGTATGCTGATCTGCCCCTACTGGGAGTCCAAGTCTGAGAGAACAGGGAGGAAGACTGGGGGCCCCCGGGCAGAGGATGATGAAGCTGCAAGAGCCAGAACCTGGGTGGCCACCAGGGAGTCACAAAAATGAGGGAGCATCATGCTGCTTCCTGGAATTTCCAAAGAGCCCGGAAAATCGTCAGAAGGGGGGGAAAGGCGTTAGCCTTCATCCCATCCCATGTGACTTCCAGAGCATCCATTGGAGAATCCGCCGACAGGCCCTATCTGGAGCCATAGCACTGACATTTTCTGTTCATGACTGTATTGAACAAATCCACCTGTGGAAAACCGCAAGTGGAGGATATACTCAGGGCCATCTGCTGGTGCGGTTGCCATTCATTATTGGCTTCCACAGGCAGCTCATCTGATCCGCTTCTCTATTGATTGCTCATGGCCAATGAACCGCTTGGAGCCAGATGTCCTAATGAATGAACCACGCCCATGTCTGCACAACCAGGAGGGTGAGTTGTCTAGATTTGGTCCCCACACTCCGGCTTGTTTATATAGGGCATTGAAGCCAAGCTCTCTGTTCTTATGGAAACTGTCTTCTTTCGAATGTTGTGGAGGAAAGCCTTTAGTGCTGGGAAAATCACTTTCCTCTCACACAAAACTGAAATTTTGTTTCTGTTTGTCTGAGGACCAGAGGTTGAAAATCTGCAGCATGGTAGCTGACCAACCTAGAAGGGCATAGTCCGAGTGATGACCGTTTGTAGTTCGAGAGCGCTTCAAAAATGGTACTGCCAGTGTTAGATATTGTGCGTTGGACCACCAAATTAAGTCCTGGCGCAACTCGAAAGGAATCAAAATCCGTTAGGATTGGGGACCCAAATCATGGGGCCAGACCTCCTCGAGACTAGTTGGGTTCTGCTCATTTTGATTGTGGCGTGCGAAACCGCATGGACAAATGAAGCGAAGAGGCCCAGGAGTCTCTGGGACCACCAAGCTCTAATGCTGGAGGAACTAAGGAAAATTGAGCACATTTTCTGAATGTCCATGATCCTTTCTGATGCTGGTAATACCCGTGGCAGGCGAGTATCACAGAGGAAGCCTGTGTAGATCAGGTCTTGCAAGACCGTCAAAGCGGACTTTGCTCATTTTACTGAAAGGCACAGATCAAACAGTAGATCAATAGATACTAAAGTTTCTCTTCCGCCACCTTCTGAGTCCAAGTCCTCACCAGCAAGTAATTCCAAATATGGGTATACATGGATGCTGTAAAGGTGGAGGAAGGCCGCAACCACCACCATTCATTTGTGAGCACCGTGGGTGTAGAATTCAGGAAAACCAAAAGCACCCGATACTGAAAATGGGATACCCCCCACCGAAAAACACACACACATGCAGTGTGCAGGCCAGATAGGGATTTGTAGGTGGACATCCTTCAGATCCGCTGCACATATCCAGTCTCCCTGCTGAAGAGCTAACCGGATCTGCTCTGGAATAATCCTCTTTAATAGATCTAGGTGCAAATGAAGAATTAAGTCTGTCAAATCAAAAATGGTTTGGAGGTCTGGCTGCTTCGACTTCGGCACCACAAATAGTGAGGAATAATACTACTGGCCTGTCCTTGAAAATGGTACCTCGTTTATGGCTCCAATATCGATCCATTTTGAGATTTCCTTCCACCAAAATGCTGACACAATATGCTTCAAGTGAATATGGGAGGGGGGAAAAGGAGGGGCATCTGAATTTTCTGTTGGCTGTGGACATAGCACAACGTTCCATGGTGATGGTCCTCCAGGTCTCAATGTAAAGGGCAATGCTCCCTTCCCCCGGTGTTCCATGTAACTTAGCTGCACATCACTTGTTAGCCTTCTCAATTGCAGAAGATAATGAACCTACTGTGGAGGATGCGAGGGAGAACAAAAACAAGCCACAGTCTTTTGTTGTTTTTTTCTCTGTATGTTGGGTGATCTTTCCAGCTGTCTCTCCTTGCCCTTCTGGAACCCTCAAAAACCTATAAAGAGCAGGAACGCGATTCCAGTATGAAGTCACCTGTTGGCTTCGATGCTGCTGGTTTAATCAACACTGATAATGACTTTGCAGTGAAGGTACTCACCTTTTTCGTAGTAAGTTCCTCATCCATCGCGTTGTGGAAGATAATGACACCATCAAAGGGCTGGCCAAGAATCTTACCTTCCACCTCTTTTGTGAACTTCCGTGCATGTAGCTACACTTGTCCACAGTTATTCGCTCCAACAGGTGTCGATGTTGTACACCGCAGAGATCCCGGACAGTAACTCTCATGTCTGCTAGACATTGCCTGAGTTGTTCCAGATGTTAACCAGGAACAAACCTTTCAAATTCAGATAGGATTCCCATTAGCCTCTGGTTTACGTCTGCTAGGATTGCAGTTGCTTTGGCCTGTCCCAATTGCAGCACCAGATTAGATAATACTTATTTTCCAAGAGCTTCAAGAGCTTCGTCCTCCTTGCACAGAATGTGAGAGGCTGTTGGAGATGAAGAGGCTGGTCTAAACTACACGGTGGCTACCCCCATCACAGAAGAGGACGGCTGGGGGCAAGATCCTAAGGGTACCTTATATGTATACAGCAGCCTGTACCATGCATCAATTCATTCGTCGTTAAGGCTTATGGAATGCTACTTGGGCCAAATCTTCCTTGCTGCTGCAAGGACGTCTTTCTGCAATCAAATCACAGATTTCTCTGAGGTCTTAATGAAGTAAGCTCCTGCTAGAACCACAGCTTGAGAGGGAGGAGGTTTTCGAGAGAGGAATCTCCAAAAAAACAAAAAATTAATGAGCCTGTCATGGAATGCCCTTGCTGAGGATAGGGTCTCCTCCCATCCCTATCTTTTGGCATAATCATCAGGATCTGTGGTAACCCTAGAAGGGCTTTTGGTTCAGACGTTAGGCCTGAAAGGGGTGGTTGTGACAATGGAGGGTCGTCCAGCCTTTTAGGAGGCTGTGGTGGAATTGAAAGGGCCTCAGGTGGCTTCACTGTGTCCTATAGTTTCAAGATCAGCTCTGAAAAGAGATCATTGAAATAATGTTTCATGGGTTCTGAGTGCATCAGTGCTTGAGATTTAGTGAAGAAATTGTCCTCAGATGCCTGACTGAACCTCACTTGTGGCTGAGACACCGATCTTTGAGATACCAGAGGCTTGGACCAGGGCTTCATTTAAGCTGGCTGCCATTTCGGTGGAGAAGATGAGAGTCAGAGTTGGTCGGAGCGTTGTGCAAGTTGGTGCTCTACATTCAACTTTTAGTGCAAAAAACGCCTGTGTTAATTAAGCACTATGACTGGACCTTGGGCACAAGTCTGACAACCCAGCCGGCGGTGATGTATATCTGCTGTTTGTGGCAGCACTTTCTTCCACATAGAGTGGAAGAGCAGCCACCAATCTATGCACAGGCTGCAGCATTTCTAACTGCAACACCACAGGTTCGTGTTCAGAGCCTGCCCCCTACAATTTTGTTTATTTCAGTACCGAAGTACCAGAGGCTGAACTTCTGGCATATTAGCCCTTACCAATGGAATCTCGGCTACACCAGTAAGAGTATTAGCCCTCACTGAGGAAACCTTCTGAAAGGTCACTGTCTTTTCTGTGATGGGAAACTTCAGTGTTGCCCTTACATAGACTAGCCCTCTCTGAGGAAACTGTGGCAGAATTTTCGGGTGTCTTTAGCCCCCAAAGAGGGAAACCCAGACTTGCAAGTGTCTGAATTAGCCCTCGAGCGGGGAACCCCAGAGTACGTGCTGGTGTTATGTTTAGTCCTTTAGCTGAGAACCTTGAAGCATGTACCCAAACTGGAGGCTTCAGGATGAGTTCCAATGGTGCTAACACTGGATCAGCCCCTTTCGCTGGGAGGAATCCTTGGCAAGAGATCCATGGACTGTAGAGCCTGGTAAAGAAACTCACTTACCAACAGCAGTCCCTACTCGATAATATAGTCATAAAGATGACTCATGGCGAGGTGTTGAAAAACGCATTTCCAGTGTTGTGGGCGATTACTGAGAGCATAGGTCAAAAGTGCGTCACATGAAAAGCAAGCGTCCCACCGTTGTGCAGGATCCAAACACCCTGGACAGAGTTAAAGAAGGTCCACATCTGTATAGGGATGCCTGTAGGAAAGACAAGAAGCAAACCCTTTTTGTCCTAGAAAAGACCATAGTACAATGAACGCGATGCCTAAGACCAAGGGAGAAAAGTCGAGAAAAATGTGATTAATGACAGAAAGAAAAAGGGCGGTAAAAGACCAGCTGGTGCCACATGTATCCAATCCTGACCATGCCGAGAAAAGGACTGAGGGGCGATGCACATAGGCGGGGCATGGGAAGGTGGGGCCTGAGTCCACGCATAAAGATAAAAAGGGATGCATTTCAAGTGGTGTTAGCAAACACGCACCGGTTCAGTCTTATAGAACAGAATGTCACAGAAGTATGGATGAAGCAGGATGGGACATAGGGGTATTAAGGAACGAACATCCAGCAGCACCTGTATTCCATCTCTAAAATAAATTCCTTCCCCAAAACATTCATTAATGCTTCCTTCATGTACATGCATGGAGGAACGAATCTATTAATACATTTGGATTCTGCCTGCTTTTTGGAGGCGCAAAAAAAGGATGGAACAAAATATGGATACAATTATCTCCACCTGCATGAAAATTCAATCTGAGCGCAAATACAAGAGTATTCAATGCATGGAGGGAGCACTGAGGGAAGGAAGAATAGGTCTTCGCACTCCATCCCCCAAGGATGTGCATCAAATGCAAGAAAAGGGCACAGTTCATTATGATGAACTGACTGACCCTCTGTCCCTATCAAAATGAACCTTGAGGTGTTTTGGGAGATTCGCTAAAAGGCTTTTGGCTTTTTTGGAGTGCCTTTTTACTGCATAACTGGGGGTAAGAATAACTGCGCCATGAAGCGGGTCATTGCAGAAACTTGGATTTACTACTGGGGTAGAGACACTGTTCAATCAGGTTGCCAGAAACGTATGCAGAACCCACCAATAAACCCAACCCATTCTCTCCCTGCCACATGCGCCTCTTCTCATCTGCATGTAGCGCATGGTCCCACCGGGCCCAGCTGGTGGGGCTACATGCACTGCCCTCTGAGGGAACACATTCCTAGAAAGAAAGACACTAGATTAATAAAGGTTTGATTTAATGTGTAGTGTAGTGTGTGTTTATTAAAGATTGTGTTTGTGTTTGTGTTTGTTTTTGTGTTTGTGTTTGTGTTTGTGAGAAACCATCCAGCCCACTATTGGGCTGGATGGAATGTCACGAAACAAGAAAAAGAAAAGGAACAATAGAAACGAACTCCCCTGTCCAAGAATGGGTTGGGCAGAGGATAGAAGACAATCAAGAAACCATAAGGATTTAGAAAAAGAGAAGAGTTGGAAAGGAAAGTTAAGAGAAGAGAGGGAAATTGACCTGGATGGTCAATGCCTCGAGCAGCCCTCTGGAGCCTTAATCCTTTGAATAGCGTCGGGCTGCGCATGGGGGAGCCCCCCAGAGACTATGAGCAGAGGGGCCCAGCTGCTATGCCATGGGCAGCTTGGCCGTCCCCCGGCTGTGGCATCTGTTGGCCCGCATGGGGGCCAGACCGGATGGGCCCCAGATATATTCGTTGCCCGGACGCCGTGGTGGTAATTTCTGAGCTCATCAAAAACAGCCCAGCCAGGACCATGTGTGAGGGATGGCCCCGACCAGGCTGCTTGGCCGTGCCCTCAAAGTCCTGCTTCGTGGCCAGCGAGGCAGGCCTGTCATCAAAGAAATTCCCCCGTGCAACGCATATTAGGAGCAGCCTGGGAGGGAATGCAGAGATGCACAGCGGTAGCCCATTCCACTCTAGAGGGTGGAGCAGTTTAAATCGAAACCCCAGGTTGGCCTAAATGGCCAACCCTGGTGAAGAGGTGGCGAGTGGAGTCCCAGTTCGCTCCGTTCAGCGGTCAGGGGGAAGAAAGCCCTGGGCTTTCCAGCAGAGCTGCCCAGGTGAAGCCACAACCCACTCCCTGTGTTACTAAACGCATTGCTAAGGGGGGCAGGTCATGAGGAGGCCACAAAGCATGGCAGTGAGCACAGCAGAATCCCCATAGCAACAGTGGTGCCCGGGAACTACAGGGAACTGCAGGGATATCAGGTGGGCCCCCCAGCCAACAGTACCCACCCTTTGATCTTGAAATATGCTGCGGGTAGCAGCGAGGATGTCGGGTGGGCCCCCAGCCAATGAGGCCCACCTTAAACATTAGTATTAACGTGAGTGTGGGGCAAAAAGACAGCCCAAGAGCAACAGAGATGAAGAGGCCATGCTAGGCCTCATTGTGAGAATGAAGCTGGTTAAGTGTGGAATTCCATTGAAATATAAAAGCCAGTAGATATGAAGCCCACTGCGGAGTTAAGGGCGTCTGCAGCTTACTGTTTTGGCTGTCTGGACTGAACTGAACTGTGTTTGCCCCTTGTTATCCAGTTTGTGAGTGATTTGATTGTGGACTTTGAACGTCTACCTAACAGACCGCTGGAAGTGCGGTTTCCATCTTGGTGCCTTTAAGATCGACAGACCCGCCTAATCCAGGAAGAGGAGTTTAAAATTGTCGTTCACCCGCCCTTGCGGCGTGAAGCCCACTGCAGAGTTAAGGGCGTCCGCAGCTTACTGTTTTGGCTTTTTTCACTGGTTTGTTGCTTCGTGCTGATTGAAGTTTGTCGGACCCAACGGACAAGCCTGGACGGCTGATGCACCGTACTCGTAACCGTCCTGAGCAGAACTGACAAGCAGAGTGGCGGTAAGTTTGCATTTCCGCATTACAGCCCGTTACCCGTCTCCCTTATTGTTGAATCCGAGGTTCTAGGATCCTCTCAAGACCACTAATAGAATATACAAGCTAACTGGTACAATAAGGGCATAGGAGATAGGCGCTGTTAAAGCATAACATAGCCCGTCTACCAAGAAGCCGGAGGTGCTGTATTGCCGATTCGGAATATAACAGGAAGTATTACGGCAGATTGACCCCTGGTGTGCTAGAAAGCTCACACGCCTAAAAACTGTAAACTGCTTTTCCAGCGTAACCAATGTACTAGAGAAGTAGTAACTCTGAGAAAACTCTTGATTGATTGCCCAAACCATCTAGGCGAGAGACTGTGGGGTAATTTTCCCTTTTATCTCGCAGATTCCATTTTTGGGAAGCGTAAAAGTTTTATTTACAGTCCATTGGAATCAACGTTAGCCCAGTGTACTGACGTGCTTTCGATACAGAAAAACAACTCTTCAAGCACTATGTCAGTGCCAAATAGTGCCACAAAGGTTGCTCACAGACTAAAGGCAGCCTCTACATCTGGCCCTCGTACAAGATTAGGAACTAAAGGGTTGCTGAATAACTCAATGCAACTGGAACCCACACAGATTTCCATTGAGCAAGCACTATTTAAACAAGGTTTTTTTAAAAATGGGCTCCCAATTCCGGATTTTAAAGTGACTGCCAATGATATTCAGGCATTGAAGCCGATAAGTTTAAATCTACAGATTCTGACTCAATCATCAAAATCCCTCGAAACACACGAGGTAATCTTGCCCACTCAAGAAAAATGAGCTATAACATACCTTGTTCCGCCACTTATGGGTGAAACAAATGTGATCCTTATCTCCGAGACATTCAATGAGATAACGGGCCCGTCAGCTCTGTCATCACCAAAGAATCGCCTACAGCTAATAGTGCCGACCAACAGATTGGAAATTACCAACCGAATATCCAACCTCCAGTGCAATTGTATGAAGAAGAGTTTGGAAATCAACTGAGCACAGAACACCAGTGAGAGTCTGCTAGGAGTTGACCTACACCCTACTTGTCTAAAGATACGGAGGCTGTACGTGCACAACCAAGTGGACAAACTAGTGATACACAATCCAAACAGATGGATGCCATATCTCACGTCCAAATAGACCATGGCCCTCATTACGACCCTGGCGGAGTGGGTTTACGCCAGCGGTATTCGCGGCGGACCCGTCCGCCCTACTACGAGTTCCCGTAGCGCCATGGAGCCGTTTTCCGCCTGGTTTTTCCAGGCGGAGAAATCCATGGCGCTACGGGACCTTGTTGTTAATTACGCCACCGTATTTTACGGTGGCGTAATTAACGCCTTCCCCACTCCCATTATACCCTATGGGGCAAAAATGGGAATGGGGAAGGGTAAAATGGGGAATGGGGATTTACCGCCCCGCCAAGGTCGGCATGGGGCGGTAAATCCGCCAACCCCCATGGCGGTATCGGCAGCTTTCCGCCGTGCTCCATGGTGCATATTGCACCGCGATCTCCGCCAGGGTCGTAATGAGGGCCCATGAGTCTACACAGCACACCATCCTTGCCGAGACATCTTTTCCAGTGAGTCAACTGCGAATACTACAGAATTAGCAATAGCTGACAATCTAGCATCTCCAGCGGCACAGTGTCATACACAGAGTAAAAAAGAGCAGCAGAGAGTGGTGGACTTTACCGACACCCCGAATTTGTCTCGGAAAGAAAAAGTTAAACGTGCTAAACTGAAATGGCTGCAATTACATGTGAACTCAAAAGTAAGTGGAAACACTGTGGAGCAAAGACCTACTCCAAAATCAGTGAGAACAGCTCGGCTATCCATGGATATCACTGAAATTGAATCCCTAATATCTGATATTGATAAAAGAAATGAAGTTTTCAGTTCCATGTCACCTAGGAAAGGTGAACCACTTTGCGCGTCAACTCCGGCAGTGGTGGTAATGAAGAGACAAAGAGAACAACCAGGATCTGTAAAGATGTTCCCCACGTGTAAATCAGTGCCAGATGCTATTACAAACCAATCCCAATATGATTCTAAGACAACTAGCATTCCTACAAACAATTGCAGTGTGAACTGGAATGAGAAACAGAATGCTCCAACTAAACTAGAAGAAAAGCAAAGAAAATCTAAAATGATTGAAGAGGAGGATGAATGTCAACATCAGAGGATCCCCACAACGATGGTCGACCTCCAAAATATGCTAATATCAATCATATCGCATTCGATGATCCCATTTATGAAGTTACATGAACGACATCATAAAGGATGAAGCAACCCTCCTGGCAATGATTCACTCTAAACAAGTATTTATAGACAATTTTATTGTGAACATTGCGAAGCGTCTCTATCAGGAAGCCGAATTATCACGTATCTGGCAAGGAAGATTGTTTGAAATAGCTTGGCAAGAAAGATCTGTGAATCAACAATTGACTGCAGACATGATTGCATGGCTAAAAGTACTACCAGGTAAGAGGGGCGTGGCTTAGTGGCCGATGTAGTGAGACGCGCTGCCGAGGAGCTCCAGAGCGATCCTGACGAAACCCGATAAAAACTAGCATAAATTGGTTCCAGAAGACCGCCAAAGTCTCCCCACAGAGACAAGAACACCTGCTCCCCACCCGGTGAAGCCCCCGGAGGAAACCGGGCAGCGGAAAAGGAGATAGATCGCCAGAGGGGAATCATCCTGCAAAATCAAAATGGCGGACGTGAGAGCTGTGGGAGGACCCCGGCCGCATAATACAGAATGAACCGGTGAATCCACAAGAGAGGGACACATCACGCGCATAACAAAGAAACCAGTGCGGGGTAGACCCGAGCCTAAGTCAACCCTGAGTCAACCCCACGACGTGGAGACCGGCGCGGCCGGTGGAAGTGGGACGTGGAAGCGGGAAGGCCCCTGACACGGTCAGGCGACATACGCAGCAGGCACGGGAAGGCCCGAGCCCGAAGCGACGCCCGCAACGAGGACCTAACGAATACTCCCACTGGAAGAGTGCAATAATCCCAACATAAGGAGAGACCTGTAAACACCGGGAGCAGGGCGGCAGAAGAAGCAGGGGCTACGGCACGTGGAGCGCAGCCAAGACTGGTACCGGCGACGCAGGCAGAGGGAGGCTCACCCGTGATGCCGAACAAGAAAGCGGAGGGGAAAACCAAGCAAGTAAGCATGGAGACTTTTATGACGGCGTCCGGACACAAACGGTCGCCGTCAGCGGACAAAGCAGCAGCCGCGGATGACACGTCGCGCCCAGTCGAAGCCGCCAACGAAGGCACGATACTGGAAGCAATCGCCTCCATGAAAGAATCGCTCAAAAACAAAATGGACACAGCAATCGGGGCCCTGAAAGCATCTCTAGAAAATAAACTGGATACAGTAATGGTAGATGTGGGCCTTCTCCGCCAGGACACGAGGAACCTAACAGAAAGAGTGACGGCGACGGAACAGCAGGTGCAGCAAAATACGGCGGGGTTGCGGTAACGCAGAAACAGATGTCGGAGGTACTACAGAGAATTAAGGTTCTAGAAAGGAGAGCAGAAGACGCAGAGGGGAGAGCGCGGAGGAACAACATTCGCATAATTGGAATTCCGGAAGGTGAGGAGGGCAAAGACCCCACTGAATACGTCGAGAACATGCTCCTCCAGGAGGTCAGAGTAGGTGCACTATCCCAGGGCTTTGTGGTAGAAAGGGCAGACAGAGCCCTAACTGGAAGAACCCAACCGGGTGCCCCCCCGAGGGCAATGATTGCTAGGATCATGAACTACAAAGACAGAAAGAAAATACTAGCGTTCTCAAGGAGGGGGGGGGATCATCAGGAACTCTTCCAAGATCACAATGTATCCAGACTATACAGCCATGGTACAGAGGGCACGGGCACAGTTCGGCCCAACAAAAGAATGCCCCAGGACCGCGGGGGTGAGATACATGCTCCTGTTCCCTGATAAACTCAAGGTGATACACCAAGGCAAAACATGTTTTTTCCACTCCACTGAAGAGGCCCACAGCTGGATGGACTCGCAAGGCTTCCCCCGGCTGAGGCAGAGAAACGCTAACAATCCTCGAAATAGACCCAGATGAGAAGTAACAAAGGCAACCTGGAACAATAAAATAAGCATTATGTAAGTTAAAAGAAGCTAGCAGTAAGCATGGAGGAGCAATCGGCCCCACTTTAGCTGCATTGGCTGAGAGAAGCGGCACCCCCGGGTAGAATGAACTATCAGTTTGGATGTCAGTTTTAAGGCATCACGCTGCGGCGAGTCTGCGTCCATCACAGGAGCATGGCGAGAGAAGCAGCGGAGCCCGAGCAGGGGGAGGGTGGCTGGGCGTTAGTTTTTCAGTTTTTGTTGAAGTTATGGACGTTGAATGGAGTGAATGGGCGGTACAAGGCACAAACCACAGAAGGACTATTGTAAGGAACACTGAAATAATACAGACAATAAGCGACCGGAGCAACATGGGACAGGACCCATGTGACAGCAGCAGCCGCTGCATCAAGAGGCACAGATCCAGGACCAGGACACCGAGGGAGATGGGCACGAGGAGAATAAAGCGCAGGGTGCAAGGACATGGCAGTGGGACAATGAAGCCAAGCAAACAAAGCAGATCATGGGACCGGATGAACTGATGATAGCCACCTGGAATGTGAGAGGACTCAATGCGTATGTCAAGACTTACAGTGTATGCCTGGCTAAACCGGATGAACATCAAGATAGTGATGTTACAGGAGACACACCTCACAAGAGACAGGCAGGCCAAGGTGGACAAGAAATGGGGAGGACAGATTTACAGCGCCACATATTCAAGTTACTCACGAGGTGTACTAATATGGATTGCCCCGGGGGTCCCGTTCCAGCTACTCAAGCAGGAGACCGACACAGAGGGACGGCTGGTATTGGTGCATGGCATGCTAGAAAACAAGGAGGTAGGCCTGGTCAACACCGACGCACCGAATACTGATGCAACGGACTTCTTCAGAAAGCTAGTGCCCAACTTAGCGCAATATAGGGAGGCGACGTTCATCTGGGCCGGCGACTTCAACTGCACCTTGAATCCCCTCCTCGACAGAACTGATAATAAATACAAGAAGCCGGCGCCTCCAGCCAAAGAACTATGTAGGATCCTGGAGCAGCTACAGCTAGAAGACGTATGGAGGCAGGTACATGGGGAGGGCAGGGGTTATACACACTAAAGCGCACCACATGGAATATTTACACGTGCAGACTATATATTGGCGGGCAGGGAATCAATACAAGATATCACGGGAATCACCATTAAAGCACGCACACTCTCTGATCATGCCCTAGCAGTGGCGACATGGGCACACATCAATAGGAAAGCCCCTATCCCAACGTGGCAACTTCGAGCAGAGGCCCTGAGGGAGGGTAAGTTTGAAGAACACCTCCATGAGGTGATCGATGATTATTTTGAGCAAAACGAGGGCAGTGTTGAGAGTGGCGCCATATTATGGGATGCATTCAAGGTGGTAATAAGGGGAGCGGCAATAGGCAAAACGGGAGAATTGACGGGGCGGCCATGAGGGAATTGAATGAACTCGAGAGGGTGATCGCATTGAGAGAATAACGAGCGGGACTAGAGGGTGAGCAACCTGGAGAGCTGATAGAGCTGCGGACTAAATGCATGTTGCTCTGGGAAAAACTAGGGAGGCTAAATTATGGGAGGTACCTACAGCGGTTACATGCGGAAGGGGATAAACCTAGCAGGCCCCTGGCCTGGCTTACCAGACAAGAGAATAAAAATGATCCCATAACGGTGTTAGAAGATCACACCGGGACAGAGATCAGCGACCAAGGGCACATTAACGCAATGTTTGCGTGTTTTTATGAGCAACTGTACGCCCTGAATCCGGAAATAGACCCGGAGGACATAACAGATGCACTGGTAGAAATAGGGTTGCCAAGGCTAGAGGAGGAACAGAATTCTACAAGACGTACAAGAGCGCCATTGCCCCGAAACTGCTTGAGACATTCCAAGACGCATATGAAACCATGTGTCTCCCGACAAGCCTGTCGGAATCGATAATTGTCCCGATTCTCAACCAGGGAAGCCCCCCAGGAAATGCGCCTCCTATTGGCCAATATCCCTTATTAATCAGGATGCCAAAATACTAACAGCAGTCCTAGCCAACCACTTAAAACAGGTAATACCCATGCTGATCCACCCGGACCAAACGGGCTACGTTCCGGGAAGGAACATGTCCTGGAACCTCCGCAGACTTCACCATGTGATAGATGAGACAAATCGACTGCAAGACGAGAGTGTAATAGTGTCTCTGGACGCTGTCAAAGCTTTCGATTCTGTGCATTGGGAATGGCTGATGGGTGAACTCGCCCACTTTGGTATCGGGGAGGGGTACCCCCGGTGGATCAGATTACTATACAAGGAACCCAGAGCAATGGTGAAAATGGGGCGATTCATTTCCGAGGAGTGGAAGATACATAGGGGAACCAAGCAGGGGTGCTCGCTATCGCCAATGTTATACATCCTGGCTATAGAGCCATTTGCGGTATTCCTTAGAGCAGAATATAGAGACACCGGACTGGACATAGATGGGGTGCCCCACCAAATCTCACTATACGCGGATGATATGCTCCTATTCGTACGCGAGCCAACCACTAACCTACCCTGCCTCCTAGAGGTGATCGGGGCGTACACTAGGCTTTCAGGCATAGCGATTAATAAAGAGAAGTCCCTCCTCTTCCCCTTGGCAGGACTGAAACACGTCCCCCCCCATTGTTTGCCGCACCTGGGTCTGATGTGGGCGCCCCGCACCTTTCAATATTTGGGTATAGGGATACATCATAATACCGCCGATACCCATACATCCAACACGCTCGTCGCTCTAGAGAGAATGCAGCGGTCAATGACTTTCTGGGGGACACTACCACTGGGAATGATGGGAAGAGCAGCCCTCCTGAAAATGGTGGTGCTGCCCCACCTATTATACTTCCTCACGAACATCCCATACAACATACCCAGGGCCTTTTTCACCAAACTAAATACAATAACGTGTTCATTCCTATGGGGAGAGGGAGAAATAGGATCGCAATAAGGACCCTGCAGAAGAACTACAAAGAAGGGGGTATCAGACTACCAGACTTTGAGAAGTACTATTTAGCGGGGCAGCTGCAATTTGCAGTAAAATGGCTGGGGGAAGACGAAACAATAGACACTCGAATATTCCAACCTGCACTGAAACAGTATTACCTAAGGGAAATACTATGGCTCGATAGACCCCAGCTCAGAACTCTGCCGAACATGCTTAACATCGCAGTGGACTTACGGAAAAGAGTGTGGAAACTCCAATGGGTAAAGGATCTGCAGTCAACGCAAATCCCTCTAGCGGGTCTCCTGGGAGGGAACACAAATACATTAGCAACATACCGAGCACACTGGGAGGCTAAAGGGGTAGCTCAAATTGGAGACCTGAGAAGGGGGGGGAAGGTGGGCGGACTTCCACGAAATGATGAATACGAAATACATATGGGTCAATTCATCCTATATACCGGCATGCTGAGGAAACATCACGGGAAGATGGCCAGATTGGGAAGACCAGGACGAGGAAACAGCATTAGATGTATGGTATGACATTGCAGAGGGAACGCACACAACCTCCAGGTTGTACGAACAGCTACTGTAGGCCAAGGACCCACAGGAACAACACACGAGGCAGCGTTGGGAGGAGGAGTTGGGGAGGCCCCTCAGCAATCAAGAATGGACTAGGGCCTTACGATACCCAAAGAAGGTATCCAGAAATGCAAGATTTAGGCAGGCGCAGCTATATGCAACGCACAGAGCGTATCTCATACCCAAGAAGATGAATAAAGTCCATACAGGAGCTCAGAGCGGGGGCCCCCGCTGCTCGTTGGAAGAAGCGGACATGGTACACATGTTCTGGTCCTGCCCAGTGATACAGGAGTTCTGGGACGGGATCAGACTCAAGATAGCGGGAAGTGGACTTCAAATCCAGGCGGAACATCCCGAAAAGTACCTACTGGGCCTCTTCTCGAGAGGGGGTAAGCATGATTCGCATCTGGCAAAGATGAAATATTTGATAAGTATACTGGCCAAGAGACGGATAGCAATGACATGGAAGTCAAAGGAGGGCCCCCGTGTGGAGGCATGGTGGTCAGACCTTCAGAAGTGGGCGCAGGCAGAGACAGTGGTGTGGACAGGAGCAGTGACAAGAGGGGAAGATGAAACTGCGCACAAGTTGTCTGCATGTAACACACTAATACAAGACCTCTTTGGCCACCCGGAGGAAGGAAACTCAGAAATAGAGGATCCGTAGCTGAAATAGTAAGGCCAGCAAGAAGCCCAAGAATAGAACATTGTGCGTACCAGACCTGGTGCCCGACTCCACGGGAGGTCCAGACCGAACTGATAAGGTCGCTGGGGAAACTATGAAACCCGAAAGACAAGATCCGTACGAAGTGCCAATAAGCCATTTATGTTAAAGTTGTTTGTTGTTGTTTAAAAAAAAAAACAATAAAGAAATTTTAAAAAAAAGTACTACCAACTAACCAACAAGTTGTAGCCCCACACAAGAAGGCACCAGTGATCAAACTTCATTATACCAGGAAATATGGCCATGAGCGAATGTAAGCAACCAACATCGCTATATACCAGCTCTAGAGATGATGTAGCTCTAGCAGTAGCGACTTGTCCCCCTCTCACCCTCTGCTACCAGAGGAGGTAGAGATACCAACAGTGGATGCTTTTGAAATATTCTTGAAAAAAAGAAAAGAGACTGGTATCACTCAAGTACAAACTAAAAAGAACAAAAAGCGGCCTAAACAGACAGGCTCAAGGGCATTTTTGTGGAATATAAATGTCCCCTCTACTGTGAAACCGGCAATAACGACATCAATCCATAAGCTAGTATTAACAAGGTGTAAAGGTATCATCCAGAGTAATACAACTCATCTTATGACAGATACAATCTTGGAACAAGTCGCCAATCCTCGACGTGACCCCCAAATTGAAGATTTGTTGGATCTATAAATTTACACCAATTCTTCTGACCCAAATGATTCTGCAAGGCACTTGAGTCAAAATGATACAAACTATATTGTGATTGATGAATGTCCAAGGGAGACTGATAAAGGCCCAATATCTTTAGAACTATCACTTGAGGAGATTTTAGACACATCTTTAGATTGCTCAGACCAAACTATTTTGTTGCTTCGGTCAATTTCTGAATCTGAAATGTCCACAGTGGAGAACGAGAGTACTACAAACAGAGGATCTGCCGCCCCACATAATAATACACTTGAGACTGTCCGTCCTGCCAGAACACTCAATGATCCATTCAATGAGTTAAAGCTCCCAATGTTTGTCGATCCAATGACGTACAAACCGAATTTTACCATAAGAATATTAAGACTCCTTGATCAAGGAAAAATCCCAGCGCCTGAGACAAATACGCTAATCTTGAATCGTACAAATGTTCTGTTACTATTGAAGGCCATCCCTCAGTTAAAAGATATTGAGTCAGCGGATATAAAGTGGGTGATCTTTAATGAAGAAAGTCGACTAGATAATGTAAGAATCGGCCTTTGGGAGAAGACAACGATGAACAGGATACTGGCAACTTCGAGATTGCAAAAAAAAATTGGGATTCTCCTGTGTGCAGATCAACGAGCTTGATATGAATGAAAGACAAACAATAGTTATTGGCGGAAATAATGCAAGATATGACCAAGTCTGAAGTTTAGATAAGCAAAATACCACTCCCATCACGTGCAGTGAAAGAAACAAGTCCTCTGAGACCAGTGAATTATATCCAGAAACAGACAAAGGGGCTCAAAGGAAAGTACACTACAGAAATCCCTTTCAACGAGAATTCGATGAAAGCCATGATATTAGTCAAGATCAATTGAACCAAAATTCATAACCACCAATGTAAGAAGGCATCTCTAGGTGGTGATTATGCTCGTGGAATACTGGAGGCCACTCGCACCTATTCAACCAGCCAATTTCTGAATTGTCAGAATTCCAAATGATCTGCCTCCAAGAGACATGGCTGAGTGATCCACCATGTTTTGAAGGATATGTAACACTCGTGAACCCGGCCATTCAAAACACTTTAGGCCGGGCCTTCAGCAGGTCTGATCACATTGATCAAAACCGATTGGGAATGGTCCTTGATTGAAGCTGTGAATCTCAATCCATGGATTCAATATACCATCTTAAAAATCCACGATATTACAACTCTTGAGAGTTCACACACGAATAAGAAATTCTCCTTAATTTATATGGTTATCATGAACATTTATTAGAATCCGGCTGCTATCAATGATGAGATCTTCTTAGATGCCGTTTTCCTAACAATTGACACAATAGGAGATAAATATCCAGATTTGGAGATGATCATCTGCGGAGATATGACTATCCACCTACTAGATTATAAAGGCCAAAGGAAAGCCTTATGCAAACTTTCACAATGGGCGCGAAATGGTTGAAAGAAACAACTTGCCATAGTCTGATACTTTGTAATGAGTCCACTGAGAATGGTCCCACATTGCTGCCGACATGGAATCATGGGAATTCGGCATTATCCATTGACTACATGTTTATGTCATTGCACTTGCACCAATCAATTTCAAAAATAGAGATCATTCCATCCCAGAAAAGTGATCACAACATGGTGACAATGGAAGCAACAAATGTGTTCCATCAAAGGAAGAGGGATGTTGTCTTACAACTCGAAGTTAATTCAAAACTGTCGAAACTAAGAATTAGCAAGTCCCAGGTTAGCTCATTGCCACAGTTGTTCAAAAAAGCAGTCCTAGTTGATGCAATAAAATTGAATAATGATTGGATCCTGGTCCCCTTTCAGAAGCCATGTACTCTTGCACCTGTGCCACTGCATAAACATCAATACAACTGGGAATTGGCTAATAAAAAAAATTGTTTAGGAAAACCATATGGACTATAAAAAAGAACGATAATCCTGAAAATTTCGCAAAGATCAAGAAAGCTAAACAAGCCCATAACAACTGGAAGAAATCACATTTAATGCTGATGGCACAAAAAGATGCAGAAATTATATTAGCAACATTAAAAAATCGGAACCTAAGAGATCTATGGTCACTGTTGAATAATAATGCTCAATATCAACAGCAGATTTTATCAAATGTTACAGAAGAAAAATGGACTGATAATTTTTCCACCCTTTATAAAGATCAACCAGTGGAGGAGTATCAGCAGAAGACCGTCCAAAAATGGAACCTCGAATGGAAAATTGAAGATATCATAGAAACAATTCAGCACTTGAAAGGTTCACGAGCCCCCGGTCCTGATGGCCTGTCTAATTCAGCATTACAACAAGATCCTGTTGCTTGGGCAAATATGATGGTGCAGATTGTGAGCCTCATTAACAAATAACATCAGATCCCGTCATCATGGAATAAAGCAACCCTGATTCATATTTTCAAACAAGGCAGACGTGATGACCCAGCGAATTATCGGCCAATAGCCCTTCTGGACCCTTTAGGCAAGTTATTTGCATCATTCCTCCAGAAGAATCTACAGACTTGGGCTAAAGAATCGAATCGTTTAGCAATACGACAGACTGGTTTCACCGTGAATGTGAGCACTAACATCAATCTGCTGGTATTAAACCTGATTAAACTTGAAGCTGTGGTAACATAAACAGTGGTTCATGCAATCTTCGTCAATCTCACAATGGCATTTGACTCTATTAATAGACAGAAATTATAGCTCAAACTGTCAGTGTGGAAATGTCCAGCGGAAATAATAGAACCCATCAAACTTCTGTACTCAAATACATCAATAGTAGTCAGATTGTCAAAAAATGGAGTAAAATCTACGCCAGTTCAAACCTGGAACAGCTTGAAACAGGGCTGCCCATTGGCAGCCACATAATAAAGCCTGTATACAGGAGATCTCGAGAAAAACATAAATGATTCCGCTCTGAACCCTCCTAAAATTAACTCGATCCCAACACTGATCTTGATTTACGCAGACGACATTATATTGATGGACAAAACACGTTCCGGATTGAAAGTCAGCCTGCAAAGAATGGAGGATTACATGTCCAACAATAGGCTTTGGGCCTCATTACGACCCAGGCGTAGGACCATGGTGCTAATAGCACCATGGTCCATGCCGGTAACTTACCGACTCCGCCATGGCGGAATGGGGAATTACCACCCCATTCCGAGGTTGGCGGGCGGTAATTCCCCATGCCGCCATGGCTCTTCCCCATTCCCATTTTTGCCCCATAGGGCTCAAAGGAAAAGGGGAAGGCGCTAAGTACGGTCCCGCTGATTGTGGTACCGTACTTAGCACCAAGGTCCCTTTGCGGCACCCTACTTTAACGGCTGGTCTGTACCAGCCGTTAAGGTCGTTTCCCGCAAAGGGACCTCATAATCAGGCGCTAAGTGTTTAACGGCGCTGTGGCCTTTTACGGCGCCGTTAAACACTTAGCGCCAGGGTCATAATGACCCACAAAGAAAACAAAATATATGTCTTTGACAAAGCAGCAGTCCAGAAAGAAAAAGATATGTACATTTCAGATTGACAATAAAACAGTTGAAGAAGTTTCCACCTTTAAATACTTAGGAGTCCTAATTAATCAATCTAAAAATGAGCGAGAATGGGCAGCTGATATGGAAGGGAAAATACAGTCGCTGGCTCGGCAAGGCTGTCTATTGGCAAGAAAATATGGCAAATTCTCGATGAAGCCAGTTATCACCTTCTATCGACAAAAGGTGATCCCCATTATCACCTTTGGGAGTGAAGCTGTGTTGAAAGTGGATAGCATAAATTGGCTAAAATTAGAAGCCATATTTTAGATAAAAATATTGCGATTGCCAAAGAATTTCCCGATGCCACGGATAAGGCACGAAATCGCCACTCAATCCTTGGTCTCCATAGTGCACTGGAAACAATTCAATCTGCTGCGAAAATTGCTGATTGACGAAGAAACACCATCTATCCAGTTATTACGAAGTACGAACGTTAGTTTGAATAATACGCTCCTGAAGCGATGGACAGAACAACTAAAGGCAAACCTAACAAAGGAAGACGTATCTCTAGATATGTTATATCGTCCACAGCAGGCTAAAACTAAATTGCAAAGGAATGATTGGTTGAAAACATGCAAAGAAAAACTAAAATACAGCATGAACATTGAGTGTGGCGCAGATTTAAGAGCCATTAATGAACCTCCTGCCTACCTATGTCTCTTTCCAGATCCCAAAATTCGGGACTGCTTTCTAAAGATCAGATTGAACTTAATCCCGACTCGAGAAAGATTACTTAAACTCAAGCAGCTCACATCTGCAGAAAACTATTGCTGGTTTTGTTTGATACCAGAGGAGCCAGAAACATTGTACCACCCAATTATGTCATGTTCGGCACTGGCTCAGAAGCGAGCACAATTTGGATCTCTGTTTGGAATTGAAAAGTTCCAGCTGGACCCTGCCGCAAAATGGGGCCAACTGATGAGTGGGCATGATTAAAAAATCAATTTTTACCCTCACACAGTTCATTACAAATATCTTGGACCTTGACTGTATAACAAAGGGAACAGGATTTGCTTCCATGATTTGTAATGTGAAGCTAGAACTGAATTTTTTCCTTTTGAATTTTATAAAGAATGTATAGTATTGAAAATGTAAAGTGGAAAAATGATAAGTTTATTGTATAAAGTATATCAGTACAAAACAGCAATTTTACCATAAGGCCTAGTGAATGAGCGAGAATGGGCCTCCCTCCATTTTGTTAGAATGTACAGGCACTCAATCGAAGAAAAGTGAGACTTAGAACTAGAATATTATTAACTGCGTCCAATGGATTCCAAGAACATGTGGCACTGCAGATGCTGACTTCGTGTAAAGGCAACGGTGACAGATTAAAGGCTGCAGTTGTGCACATGGAAGGAAATAAATACATTTGAAATACTGTGCATTTGGAAGCTAAAACGGAGGAATGATGTCTTACATTTGAAAAATAAAGTCGAATGACAAATTGCCTTCATGCGGAATAAAGAGGCTAGCACATAAAATGACAACATTTATCAGGACAGGCCAATTTCGTTGTTTGCATAAATGAACACTGGTTCTTATGTAACTGTGGCATATCTGTGTGCACTAGATTAATAGAGAATCTACCTCTATTCTATTGTAGTAGAACAGAAATGTTGTATTTATGCACAGCTGGCCTAGATATAATGCTAAAATGTTACATGTAAGCATATCTTGTCAATTTAAAATTGTATTTTCTGAAGGATGGGTGCAGATGGTGTTTTTCCCACTAAACTGAAAGGTCAATGCCTTTGAAAATTTGAACCCAAGACCTTTGGCTGAGGACCTCTAGGAGAAGAAGGTCTGGTTGCCAATTTAAATGCTAAGATATACAAAGAAGTAGATAGAAATTATAGTATTTACAAATAACACAACCAACAGAAATGACCTTTAAGGTCCGGTTTCCCATTAATGGTGCATTAGCCCTGAACAAAGCCCTTTGAAGCTAAGGAGAAGAGGGTAGAATAAACATTGGCCCGAGCAGATGGCTGGTTGCATGTTTCAGGAAAAATAGAAACCTAAGAATTGGTGGGGGGCATTGTAAGAGTGAAACTGGGAGCACCTATGATGCAGTGCCATTGATTCAACATTGAATACATTTTGTTGAATAAAAGGTGCATTGGGTGGCCTATTTAGCCCACCGTGGGTTAATTTATAAGGGGATAAAAAGCCAGTTGGAACCATGGAAAAACAAACATTTTCTGATGTACATAACTTAGGTTATGATAAAAATTTTGATTCAGGATTTTTCAAAAATCTGAGGAATTGGAAATATTGATAGAGTGATAAACGGAGAAATTAATATTGGAAATATGTAGTGTCAGAGTTGTTACTATTACGGTGCAGCCACAAAGCTCGAAAAGCAATGGATCCACCCAGGAAGGGCATGCGAAATAAAATTACTATTTTCCAACTCGCCATGTAGATGTAGAATTAGAAAATATATAGATTGATGTAGTTATCTGAAAAATGTGCATAGCTGCCATGTTGTTAGATTTTCAGAACCCAAAAAGGTAAATGCAACATGTCATTTTGGGATGACAAATCTTTCTCCTCACTGAGCCTACATCATACACACACCCCAAATCCTGGTCCTATCAGCAGCCAGTGGGCGTCTTGTTGGGATGTGAAGGGAGAGTGCTAGCCAATCCTTACGGTGGGAATTATGATAATGTAGGAGTGTCATCAACCTTATAAGAAGTCAATTTTGCATCAGAACAGGGCTTTTCCACTTGATTCCGAGAGTTAGCCTGCTGCCAGACTCTTGCGAGTAACAACTAGCATAGAGGTCTCAATCCTTGCATTAGAGACAGTGACAGGGAAACCTAGAAGCTAGCTGGGACCCAATCAGAGGAGCTAGAGGGAGTCTGAGTGCAGCAGAAAATTCTTGACTGAAAATCCTCGAACAGATCTGTACTGTCCTCAGAGGCGCCCTGCTGTTTTTCCCTGACCAAAGCCTCCCATGTAAGTAGAGATATCCTAATTCCCATCAAAAGAGTGAGGGGGGAAATTGCCAGCCCTAATCTCCATCTCACATAGCGGGTAGGGCGGTGGTAATGGGAAGGCCCTTGGCAAATTGTATTAAATCCAATTCAAATGAATTCCACTATGGAAAATCACCCTATCCATTTAAATTGAATTGTGTTGGGATCAGCCCGCCTTAATGTTTTCAATTAAATTGTGGGGAGGGGGGAAGATGTGTATGTCCTTAGCACATCGAATTGAAGTTAAATCAATTAATTCCCATATAGAAAATCACGGGATGAGTGTTGTTATAATTCAAAACTAACAAAGTTCATGCCCAGTGTGTTAGAGCTAGTATAGATGATAAAGACTTGGGTGACTGTCCTTCTGAAACCCCTGACTGTTGTCCCAAAGTGGGATGTCCATAATCCCAAAATAAGTAACCCTAAAATGCTGCTATTCAAGTGAATGTAGAGGGTGCAAAACGAAATTCTCCATGTATTCCCTTGCCACCCAAACCAGAATTACAAAACATTGCTTCTCATTTGAATGTGTGTTTAAAAATGATTTCCATTTGAGCTCCTTTTCCCAACCTTACCTGTTAAATAAAAGTTGAAAAACGATTTCCCCATTTGAGTTCCTTTTCCCAACTGTGACTTTCAAATAAAAGCCTAAAAAAACGATTTTCCCATTTAGTTTCTTTCTCAAACATTGCCTTTTCATAACAAGCCAAAACAATGTTTCCATTGTATTGTGAATGCTTTCTGTTGGTTAAGTTGCAATTAAATCTGATGTAAGTTTGTGACTGCATGTTTCAAAATTGTACCTGTGTTGTTTCAATAGCAGAAAGTAAATTGGAGTTGTGATATTTGGTGCTGCCACATCAATGGTGGTTGATGTTGGTTGATATTCTGTTGTGTCAAACCTTAAATAAATAAATATATATTATTACTGTACACCGGCCTAGTTCCTAGCCCATTTGGGCTATAGAGGGTGTTTGTTGGGGTGGTGCAAGACGGGTTGGAGGCCTCACTAAAGTTGAATCTGTATAAGCGCTTTGGGTTCACGCCACCTTGCTTGGGGGAGAAAGGAATTCCCTGAGTTGAGTGTGACCGCCTAATTAATCGTGACACGAGCACAGCAGTGAGTGTGGGTGGTCCCTATGTGCATAGAGGGTCGCCTAGGAGAGTCTACAGAGTGTGGGCAGTGTTGTGACCCCATGTGGTGGACAGGCTCACCCTGAAGGAGGACAAGGGGACAGAGCCTCATTATATGTCAACAGAGGGCCATCCATAGGGGGTCAAGCCAGTGGAACCAAACAACAGAGGAACCAAGCACCATATACCCACCCAACATCATCAGGGAACAGGCCCCAGCTTGCAACTACCATCTCACAGCCCTTCACCCATGCCCAGAGCTAGCACCACAAGAACAGACTTGGAAGGTACTATTAAGGGGTGACTTACTGCCGCAGTCACCCCATTGTGAGATGCCATTTTATGTTGTATATATGCTGCATGTCTATGTATATATGTATGAGTAGTTATGTGTATATGTGATTAATGCTATGTAGAGTAAATGTTAAGTAGGGGGAAGTAGAGAGTTAGGGTATTAGGGGAATGCTAAGTAGGGTAACTCTTAGGTAGGAATAGGAAGTTATGTAGATGGGCCTTGTTTTTAATAGGGGGCAGAGGGTAGGTACTCTGGCATGCGGTAGAGGGAAAGTTTGGCAGCCCTGCCTGAGGCCGTCTTGCCAAACGGGACCACCCACAGGGCCCATGCTCTGGCCCCACACTCCATATAGGTGGTACCTGAGTTTAGGAAGGAGACTGGTTGAGGCAAGCTCATCCTTAGGATCCCTGAGACCCTGCAAGGAAGGGTGAGCTGACGTAGGTGGTCCCCACTTAGATGAAGCTCAAGCCGAAGAAATTCTAGGGTTAAGGTTTAAATAATAATAAGGAAGTGTTTCTAAAGAAATTCACTCTGATGTCTGTGTCCTTAGTCATCTAAGAACTCAGGGTGTAGCCCATCTCCTGTTAATGGCGATTTTATTTAGCGGGTGCTTGGGGGTAGGGGTGGGGTATCCATGGGAACTGTCCCTGCTCCGGGTAAGGAAAGAGTACACCCTTGGGGCTGGAAAACCAGGGGCTACATGCACTTTTGTGCTCTGCCTTTCCCCCTTTGGCTCCCCTCCTTTATGGCTCCCATGCTCCCACTCCCTTTTTTTCTTCAACACCATCATCTCACTCCCTGATTTCCCTCTGGCCACTCCTATCACCTCTATCTGCCCCCTTACCCGTCTGGCTCCAGCTTCGGCTGCATTTTCCTTGCTGGGGTGGCTGCCATGCATATAATAAAGGAACTTACCCCTTTACTATTTTGGCAGTTGCCATCTCAATTTGTAGGTTTTTGTAAGGAGTAATTCAGGCACACATGTAAGCTGCAGCTGCAATTTCCATTAGGAAAAAACTATAAGCACCCCAGATGAAATCTCCGGGGTGCAGCTAGAGAAAAACACTTTGTTCGGGGCACATTGGGACGGTTACAGTCCCCAGCACTTTTTTCAGTTGGGCCTACCTTAGACTCAGGTGGGTGCTGGCCCTGTCCACCCTGAAGGCAGTGATTATCACTTTAGAGACACATTTGGGAGTCCTAAGTTTGGTGGTATCCCGCCGGTCAATCCGGCAGGATACCACCAAACAGAATTACCTTTACCGGCACTCGGTCTCCCAGAATTACCGGCAGATTCCGAGTGCCAGTAAGGGTATGTTAATTCCCATTTCATGGAGTCTGGTACCAGCACTGGTAATACTGGTGCCGGTAATATGGGCTGTTTTTGCCATTGGAGTGCCTGACTTATGTGGGATATATTGACCCACTCAACAGTATTTCCCCACATCACCAAGCTGCATTTGCGCAGAAACAGAAAAATGGCTGCACTGGCTCCTCGGAGCGCCATGGCCTCAAAACTGCGTTTTGCAGCAACAAAAAGATGGCTGCACCTTCTTGCCAAGCATACATTGTGCAGGATGGAACAAGGAGACACACTGAAAGAGCGTGCCAGTGTGCTCTGACATATACAAAAGGAGGAAAGTGAAAAGGCAGCACTGCTTTGCTGGAAACCCCAAAATCCCCATTGAAAAGGAAACTTTTTTCACCTTTAATTTAATGCTGCTGATGCTATTTTCATCTGTCCTTCCTTAAACCACTGTGATTAATAAGGCCCTACCATGCCCAGGATAAACATCTGTGCTTCAAACAAAACCCAGGAAAATAACCATGGCTGTAAGACAGTGTGGGAATCTGATGAAGATGCAAAACCGAATATAAAATGAAATACTAGCTTTTCACCACACATGTAAAAATGGGCCTTTGCAAACTGAAGAAAAGAAATGGCCTGTTTTGAAAAGTAAACTGTTGAATTAAAGCCTGCTTAGTTAGCAATGTGAAGGGGTTTTGTTACTGATGATAATACACACATGGGCTATTTTTATTCCACAAGCTTGTTATTTTGATTCAGGACCAAATAAAAGAAAATAAAGGTTTTAAACTGACTTGGCTAGATTTTGCAAGCTTCCAAAAACTAGTTATTCTAGTTGGCAGAGCTAAGGCTTCACCCAAGGAAGGGAGCCACCATAAACTTTCAGGACACGAAAGTGATAATTGCTAGCTTGAAAAACTGTGAATGGGCCAAGACAAAGAAAATTCACATGCTCGTAAGACATTCGTCTGTGCTCCAGGCTGGAACAATAGAAGTTCTGGGACACTAACCTGTGAAGTGGAGGGGGCCATAAAACCTTCAATCAAACTGGGAAGCCGACCCCACACAGGGCTGAAGTGACAGTTGGTGGCAGCTGAAGAAAGTAAAAAATGGTCCAGTGACAGACAAAAGACTGCCATTTGCTTCCAAAGGCTATTTTATAAATAAACGTTAAAGACTTTTATCTCTGCAGCAAAAATTTGTAAAAATGTGAAAATGTTATAGTTTAAATATGATTTTATGGGCTTTCATTGAAGACATGGTAGAATTCACTGACACTTTGGGAATAGAAATGCCAAAGTATTGCGGATTACAAGAAAAGCATCCATGTTGTACATGGACATTTTTGTACATACATCCCTTATGATAATCCACACCCATGTACAAAGTTATAGAATTTTGAGTAATAGAAATCCCATTGAAAAGTGCAAAAAACTGGTAGAAGGGCGAAACAAGGTCTCACAATCTGGAGGATTGGACTACTATGTGCTGCATAAAATATGTAACCTGCGTATTTAAGTGTTTAGATGTTTCCACTGTATGAAGGTGACATTTAGGGCAAAAATGGATTTTAAGTAAAGTAATTGTGGGAGGGTTTGGACATTGTAAAACTCACATGATAAATC
Source organism: Ambystoma mexicanum (assembly GCF_040938575.1). Lineage (NCBI taxonomy): Eukaryota > Metazoa > Chordata > Amphibia > Caudata > Ambystomatidae > Ambystoma > Ambystoma mexicanum. The sequence continues at coordinate 512,471,970 of NC_090929.1, read as the reverse complement.
TGACATCATTTTCTGTAAATACAACCAGCTGAGAGCGAGGCAGAGACTATCACCCTTCTCCAATCCAGTTGTTAGAGGCGTGTTTAGTTAAGCCTGACCCAACCATATACTTTGATGATGTCACTATGCATTATAAATACTAGTCCCTGACAAGACTCTACACACACAACCTTCCTGATTTTCCTGCGCCGGCGTCCTGTTCCATTCATCATCTAGATTCCAGATTCCAACTGCAAGGCCAAAGCATTGCTGATCATACTCTAGGGCCCACTGCAAAACCCAAGCAGTGCTTCCCAAAAGAATACCACAGCTTTCCCCTTTTTAATATGATATTAGTGGGTTTTCAGAATTGAGACCTTGCTGGGAATAGTCCCAGCAAGGTCTCAAAGCTGTAGAATCTGGAAATTACATCATAAAATTAAAAGAGGACTTGGCCCTCCAACAACAGCATAATGTAGACATAGAGGCCCAACCAGAAGCAGCAAACATAGAGTGTCAGGGAAAGGTTGACTCCCTGGAAGAGAGTCAACAGAAGCTAACTCAACAATTAACCTATAACACGGTCTGCGCAAAGCAGATAGTTACCCTACAAGATCAGATAGAGAAATTGAAAGAGGAAAATAATAACTTAATTTTGAGAGACCTCCACTCTCAATCAGAGTTTGATGAAGAGCACCAGAAATTCAATACCATCAGGAAACAAAGGGATGACCTTGCTGAACAGAGAGGCACCCTAAGTCAGGAGAGAGACGCCCTAGGCCAGCAAGTAAGCAAATTAAAAATAGAGTTACAGGGAAGTGAGTTAGCCCTCCAGAAACTAAATTAACTCAAAACAGAGTATCAGAATCTACTGGAGCACGCCAGATGGGTAGAAGGTGCTCTGGAAGAGAACACCCAGACCAAAGATGCAAAAACTCAGGAGGTGAGTCTCCTGCAACAGAAATTGTGTCATTATTACCATCCCATACAGGAAGCGCAGAGAGACAATGAGGCCCTCTGTGAAACAAATGATGGGCTCCACAAACAAGTGGCAGCACAAGAGCAGGTCATAGAGGACAGTAAATCCTTGATAGCTGAACAAAAGGCTCAGATCTGTGCTTATTATTGATTGATTGATTAATTGATTTATAGAGTGCTTTACACCAAGGCGCTGTACAGTGGAACAACATAATACATGACAACAACAACAAAATAACAGTGGAAGCAAAATTACATCATGAATCATTTGACAAAACAGTGAAAAGAGCAATTAACTGAAGGGGAGGGGGGAATAGGGGAGTGGGATTTAGTGGGAGGAGGGGGAATTATCAAGAAGCAGGGGCTGAGAAGGAGAAACTAGCAAGGTCAGAGAAAGAGGGTGCTGGATTTAATCCTAACTGGAGGGACCCCGAACAGGTAGAGAGAGACAGGGTAACCCCTGATCAGTGTAAGGACCTCAGTACTAAGGGACTCAAACCCATTTAATACTGTGACCACTGCCAACTTCATGTCTACTAGTTCACATGAGCTGGAAACCATGAGGCTGGCAGAATTCAATAGGTTTAGCATGATGGATCTAACAGAGCAGCGCCCCTAAGAAACTGATGCCCGGACGTCCCTGTATAGATACGCAAACATTAAGGCTTATGTCTCTGACAAGGAAGACTCCTATGAGGGGAGAGTCAGGGAATTAGACCCCCAGAAATTCTACCTTCCAAGGGACCAGTTGGTTCAATTTGATGAAAGACCCAATGAAATGAGGCCCAAAAATAGCATCCTGAAGACCTCTACCCAATTAGGGCAGTGGGGGGGATACTCTGCCAACCCTGGGAGCACTACTCTCCTGAGCGCCACAAGAGGAGAGAGACTAGGCCTCACCATTCTGCGAGCCCCTCTCAAGCTCGTAAAATCAGGGAGGGGACCTCACATAGTAGCGCCTCTGAGTCTGAGGGCGAGTGGACTCGGGTGGCTAAGCCAAAGAAGGCAAACAAACTCAAGAGAGTTATGACAAAAGTCCCCATTAGGCAGATTAAGGCCATTAGGAGTGTCATAACCCCATAACATAAAAACGCAAAATATTCTGTTTGGGAACACTTGGAACTCTATGAGCAGATGATGGACACTCTTCATATGAAAGACAACCAGAACTGCATAGAGTATGTAAAATGGACCTTCTTCCCTGAGTACTCCAGTTTCTTTGCCGGACTGGAGGACCAGAAGCATTCAAGATGGTCCACCTACAAGGCGGCCTTCAGGCCAATCACAAACAGGTGGCAGTCAGGGAGGTAATCCCACAAATGGGACCCCTAAGTCCCCTGATTATATCAGTCCCAGATACAAGGGCAACCAACCAATCCTGGGGTATGTATGGACTCCCCCAGCCCAAGGGGGGATCCAATCAGGTAAGTACTGCCCCGGGAAACTTCCCTCCTAACTTCCCCAGGAGGGCATTAATTCCCCAAATGCTGGGTTAAGTTTATTTCCCCGATACTCACAAAACCCCAACCTGCAGAACAACCCTCCTTTCATTCCCTGATTTCAGGAACCCAGACAACCCAATCCGGGAGAGGGGAGGACAAGGGTGGAGGGTTACCAAAATTCACCATATTCAGAGTACTACTGAAGAAGGGATAGTTACCCTTCCCATCTTCCACCCAGGGTTGACCCAAGACCCCCATACCAGCCGGAACTGGTGTCCCAACTGGAGCGTCAGATCCAGAACCTAACCCAGGATCTGGGTCGCTAGTTGAGGGCTCAACAGAACCCTAAAATGAACATGGCGGCTCAGAAGCCCACCAACCAAGGGTCTGGTACACCAGAACAATGACAGGGAGAGAACCCTGACAACTCACCGGTTCCAGAGGAGGAGGCATGGGTGGAAGGGCGGTGTAAAGCCTTAGAGGAAGCTTCCTTCCTTACTCGTGAAAAGCCCCTGGACACCCAGGAACCAGAACAAAAACCTCCTGTCCCCGAAAATCTGTCCCCCAAGGAACAGAGGGTGGGTAGGAGAAATAAAGAACTCAAAAAGGCCCATTTTGGGGGGGGAGTTAGTGTCCTCCTATTTGAAGGGGAAGAATTCTTAGAGGATTCTGGGAAAAAGATCTTCTCCTTCAGGGACAGGGGAACTCCTCCCAAAGAAAAATGGGTCCCGAGAGATTTAAATGAACACTGGGTGGATGTGGGGACTGAGTTAGAATCGGCCATCCTTGAACCGCAGAATGAGCATCCAGGAAACCCAATAGTAACAGAGGGATCCCAAACCTCACAAACCGATTCTGTTGACTGCCTCCAAAAAGGGGGGGCAGCCCAGAATCAGAAAAAGGGGAGCCCAAAACTCCCAAATATCCAAATGCAAAGTTTTTCTTTCAGATCCCCAAACTCCCACACAGAATTATGCCCTAATTACCCCTGTGTCAGTGTCAAAAATAAGGAAATTGTCCACCAAGCTTGCCCAAAATGCACATTATCTTTGCCCCCTTGAGGAGAAGGAGGGTACATTTTATGCCCCGGTCCAAGTGCAAGAGCAATTTACACTTTTAGCGCTGGTGGACACTGGATCCCAAGCCACTTTTCTGTCAAAAAGGGCCTTTGAGCAGCTAAATTCAGGATACAAGATCCCTCTCACCCCTCTTCCTGGACAACTCCAGAAATTGATGGGAATTAAATTCCTGTCGAGGATGCTGTGGATTTGGAAATAAAAATTGGGCGTCACAAAGTGAAACACCCGGTCATAGTCTTGACTCCAGAGGGCACACCCTGTCAACTAGGGAATGACATCCTGCACAGGTTGTCCCCCCTAATAGACTGTGTGAACAAGGTCATCTGGACTCAGACTAACAGACCAATAAAATTAAAAAAGAGTGTCAACCATGTTTGTTTAAATGGCACATGCCACATTGTTGAACAAAAACCTGATCATATTGAGATATCATTTCCAGAACAATCAAATACTTGATGCAACAGTAATTGCTGTAGGACAACAAACTGGGGATGGGAACTCCTCTCCATTCCTGAAAATCAACTTCCTTCCAGTTTAAGTGGGTGGCATTCCACACTGGAAGGAAATACTTTGAAATTTTATACCAATTCACAATCTGAAAATCCCAATTCCATAGCCAAAAGTGATGAGAAACCAGCACAAAGTTTAGCCGACATTCATAAAATTGGAGAACAGTTATTCATCCCTATTCAGTTAAATGAGTGGAAGGAATCTGTTCTTGCCCGAGTGTGCATGAACAACGGTAAGAACTGAATCAGCAAAGCCATGTTCCGAACGCTCCAGCCATTCCCACATTTAAATTGATCGATAAGTGGGAAATGGATCTGGACACTCCCAATTCCAAACATCTCCTACCTAGCAGGTGTATTCTCAAAATTTCTGTAGGAAATAAAATGAAAGCATAGTACATCATTTTTGGGTAGTGCGAGATGTCCCTGCTGCATTCTATTTAGGAGGTGACATTCTCAATCGTTTTGCCATTAATTTGGACCTGATCAATTACAAAGCCTGGTCCCGACTAGGGGGTAATCCCATAGACTTTGATGATTCAGAAAAATAATTTCGGTCAGCCCAATTGCTGCCATATGCAGTTGAAGTTCAAATTGGAGAGGAGGTCACCATCCCAGGACAGACACGATTATTCCCACTTGAATGAAAAATTAAAAGAGGACAGGAACTGCAAAATCATGACGCATATGTACACCTCAATGCCCATCGCCAAAAGCAGGGGCTGGGGTAAACCCAACACCATTAGTCAATGTAGAACACAACACCATTCCAATATTGATGGATAGCAGTGATCTTAGGAGTATCAATCTGGGCGCAGGCACCATTATTGGAATGGCGGTTGATGACCAACATTTTTCCATGGATCTAGGTAATGAACTGATAGGACCAATCGCCAATGACTGCTTTGACAGGGATAGTGACAATGACTTACCACCAGACAGGATCTTCACCCGGCAAGGAAGGAATTTCCTGGTGTATTCTTCCTGCTCTTAAGGTGAGGAAGAGGTGACCTGCAACATCAGGCAGGATGAGGTGATCTTCCAGGTCCACAAGGGCTGTCTCTCCTACCTGAAACCCTCTGTTAAGGTATACTCTAACCAGGTACCTCTCCACCCAGCTGGAGGAGGCCGCTGAGATAGCAAAACTGGAAGTCTTTCCAGGCTTCAGGCAAATGGTTGAAGAACGAGTCAACCTAGCTGATGCCTGTGAGACTCCAGAGCAAAAGCAAAAGTTGAAACAGGTGTTCTTAGATTTTCAAGATCTCTTTGCGGTGGACTCGTATGACTGTGGTCGCACCGAAATCCGTACAACAACAATTCCCACGGATCCTGGAATGACTCCAGTGTTTGTAAAGCAATACCGTTTGCCTCTCGTATCCATGGAGTCCCTGACGGAAATCATCAAAAACCTTGAGTCCTGTGGGATAATTCGTCCAGTACACAGCACCTTTAATAATCCGGTGCTGGGGATTTTAAAACCGAACGGCCAGTGGAGACTCTGTGCTGACCTGAGGGAGCTGAATAAATGGGTCCACATGTCCCGATGGCCTCTCCCCTACATTGACCAGGGGCTGGCCCAGATCCAGCGGTCAAATGTATACACTGCCATTGACCTGACCAATGGGTACTGGACCGTGCCTGTCAGTAGGGAGGACCAATACAAGCTGGCCTTTACCTTTGGGGTGCAGCAGTACACCTGGACCTGAACTCCCTTCAGATACATCAACTCCGGCAACTAATTCAACATCTTCCTACATAAGGCCATGCCCGAATTGGGTGAAAGGGGTAACCTGGCCTACGTGGATGATGTCCTGATGAAAAGCTCAACTCTGGAGGAACACATAGCGGAAATCTGTTATGTTCTGACACAGTTGAGGGTTGCCGGATCAAAACTATCCTTCCAAAAGGCGCAGTGGTGCAGAACCTGTGTCAACTTCTTGGGTCATGAGATAACTCCTGAGGGTCTCTGTCCCCAGGAGAAGAAAGTGGAAGCACTCCTAAAACCTAAAGACCCCAAAACTCTGCGGGAGCTAAGGAGCCTCTTTGGACTAACTAATTACAGTAGGAAGTTCATTGAGGATTACACAGAGATCACAAGACCACTGATCCATCTGCTGAAGGTGGGGGGTCAAGTGGGAGTAGGGTCCACAACAAGCCGAGGTAGTAAAGCATCTCAAAAGAAGCCTCTGACAAGCGCCTTGTCTAGCTTACCCGATCAGAAACAAGGAGTTCTTCTTGGGGACTGAGTTCTCGAATACATGCTTGACAGCAGAATTATATCAAAAGCATGACAAGGTCAATAAAGTAATCTCCTATGCAAGCAAGACTTTATCCTCTGTGGAGGAAAAATTCAACGATTGTGAGAAAGCACTCCTGGCAATGGTGTGGGCATTGAAAAATTACCGCCCGTTCATCCAGGGGGATCACATCATAGTGGAGACTCCACACCAGCCTTTGCAATATCTCCAAAGTGACAGGTTCTGGGCCAGAATGTGAGTAATTCCGGAATTACTTCCTGGATTATGTCAATGCAAGGCTTTCCTGTGGAGGTCAGATATGGCCAAAACAAGAAGAGTCCCCTCGCGCAAGGTCTGGCTGACTTGCATGATTGTGCCAGAGAAAACTGTCTCGAGTACGAAAGTCTTAAAAGCCAGGTCGACATGGAGGCGTCCCTGAATTCCCCGCACAAAGTCTATGGAGAAGACAAGTGCGAGGGAATGCCCACAGTTTATGTGGATGGGTGCTCCTACCATGTTGACAACCACAGGGAAAAGGAACTTGTGGCCGGAGTTGGGAATGTCTGGGTGAATGATGCCCAGGAACCCTCTGCTGGGTACAAAGTCGGTCCCCGTAGTAATCAGGTGGCAGAGTTGGCGGCAGTTCATCAGGCCATCCTCACTGCTGTCCAACAGCAGCTCCACGAACTGGTCATAATCACTGATTCAGATTATGTCTGTAACGGGTTCATGGAGCACCATGTTAATTGGAAAACCAGAGGCATGCTATGTGCTAACAACAAACCGCTTAAACATGGCAAGCTCATCCAAAATATTGATGATCTGGTCACCTCTAGTGGGATGACCATCTATTGGAAGAAGATCAAGGGTCATTCCAGAACAGAGGGACCAGACAAAACTGGAAATGACCTAGAGGATCAGCTGGCCAAAACCGGAGCCATCCAGGGGGATCTCCTTGAGATCAAGTCCCTGTTGGGAGAAATCCAGGTCACTGCTATCACTAGGTCCCAGACAAATGCTCACAATTAACTCTCAACTGCCCAATAGAGTAAGGAGACCCCAGATGCTGATTTAATCATAGCACAAAAAGGGAATCCAATTATTGGTAAATGTTATCAACATATTGAGGACCCTGAGAACTTTCCTCTGACGGACACCAATTACATTGGGAAAGAGGACCTCAGGGTGTTGATGAAATGTCCAAAAATGTTCCAAATCCAAGACGGTTTGTTGGTAAGGAGATCCTTATCTGGCTGTGAGCAGTGGGTGGTCCCTACCTCATTCCGAAGCCTGATTGTAAGTCACAGCCATGATGCGGCCACAGCCAGTCATCAGGGGTTTCACACTACTTTAGAAATCTTGTGAGAGGTTGCATACTGGCCACACATGGGGCAGTACCTCAACCAATACTTGAAGGGGTGTCTTGTGTGTGCACAATTTCAGCCAACATCCCTCACACACCGAGCTCCCCTCCAGAAAAGGGGGATGACACCGCCTTGGTCAGATTTACAAGTAGATTTCATCGGGCCCGTGATTTGTTCCTCTAGGGGGAACAAGTACATGTTAACCGTAACATGCTTGTTTACCAAATGGGTGGAATGTCTCCCGGCCCCGAATTGCAAGGCAGAAACAGCAGCTGCCTTGATGATCAAGAACATCTTCTTGCGTTTTGACCTACACCAAAGGATTGAGTCAAACCGAGGTAGTCACTTCACCAGCAAAGTGATGACAAAGATGTGGGAGATACTTGGGGTAAAAAGGAATCTTCACATTGCATACCACTGTCCTCTAGGGGTGGTTTTGAGAAGTACAATAAAACCATTGTGAGCATTCTAAAAAATAGGTGGCAGACTCTGGGCCAAGTTGGGACACCTGATTACCGCTTGTCCTGATGGCCATCAGATCTACACCTTCTTCTGCAACTAAGATGTCTCCATTTGAGCTGATGACTGGATGAAGGATGGTGCTACCTCAGCATTGGCTCTATAGAACACAGGAGCAGACACTGTTAAACGCCTCCACAACTCATGAGTATGTTGAGAATCACCTTCAACATGCTTTTGCATATGCTCAGCGGAATCTAGAAAGATCTGCAGATGGCATGAAAACTCAATATGATCTAAAAATAACCAAAAAAGAATACCAAGTTTGAGACAGGGTCTACTTGTACAATTTCCAAAGGAACCAGACCAAAGAGCACAAATGTTTGCCCAGTTGGCACGATCCTTTTGAAATTGTAGATAAAATTTCACCTGTCGCCTACAGAATCCGCATCCCCAAAGGCGAATTGACAGAAGAGAAATGGGTCCATATTAATCAGCTAAAGAGTCGTCACCCGAGGCACACTTTGCAACAAATTGAGGAGCCCAGAGAGAATCAAATAGAGGAGACATCTGAAGCATGAGAATAAGAAACAGAAGAACCAGAAGGTAACAGATAGTGTCGAGGGATATATAGATATAATTATGTAACAGGGAGTATTTTTCTTCATTCTCAATTGTTACCATTGAATGCCTGCGTATCCCACTGCTGTCAACCCGACTGGAGGGCAGTTAGTGGGAAATGGTAGTAACTGGTTTGTGTTCTCTTTCGTAGATGTGTACTGGTTGCACTTTGGCTACCAAGGAGGACCTCCTCTGGGACCTGGAAAGGAGAAAGAAAAAAAAAAGAAAATCTGGGAGTGTCGCTCAACACCATAAGGGAAGATCCAAGATAAAGCTGAGGGTGTCGTTCCACGCTCTAACGAGAGACAGCGAGAGGGTCGGGACGTTCCGCTCTCTGATGGAAGAAGGGCTCAAACCTGACTGATCCTGCTTTGCCCCATTGAGGAATCCCACTTGCCCGATTCTCCCTCGACTTGGAATCACAGAAGAAGTCGGGGGTTATGTGGGATATATTAACCCACTCAACAGTATTTCCTCACATCACCAAGCTGTATTTGCGCAGAAACAGCAAAATGGCTGCTCTGGCTCATGTGAGTGCCATGGACTCAAAACTGCATTTTGCAGCAACAAAAAGATGGCTGCACCTTCTTGCCAAGCATACATTGGGCAGGTTGAAACAAGGGGACACATTGAAAGAGCGTGCCAGTGTGTTCTGACATATACAAAAGAAAGAAAGTGAAAAGGCAGCACTGATTTGCTGAAAACCCCAAAATCCCCATTGAAAAGGAAACTTTTTTCACCTTTAAATGAATGCTGCTGACGCTATTTCCATTTGTCCTTCCTTAAACCACTGTGATTAATAAGGCCCTACCATGCCCAGGATATATATCTGTGCTTCAAACAAAACCCCGGAACTCAGGAAAATAACCATGGCTGTAAGACAGTGTGGGAATTTGATGAAGATGCAAAACCGAATTTAAAATGAAATACTAGCTTTTCACCAAACATGTAAAAAATGGGCCTTTGCAAACTAAAGGAAAAAAAAAATGCCAGTTTTGGAAAGTAAACTGTTGAATGAAAGCCTCCTTAGTTAGCAACGTGAAGGGATTTTGTTGCTGGTGATAATACCGCATGGGCTATTTTTATTCCACAGGCTTGTTTTTTTTGATTCAGGACCAAATAAAAGAAAAGAAAGGTTTTAAACTGACTTGGCTAAATTTTGCAAACTTCAAAAAACAAGTTATCCTAGATGGCCGAGCTAAGGCTTCCCCCAAGGAAGGGAGCCATCATAAACTTCCAGGACACGAAAGTGATAATTGCTATCTTGAAAAACCTTGAATGGACCAAGACAAATAAATTCCACACGCTCATCAGACAGTCTGTGCTCCAGACTGGGACAATAGAAGTTCTGGGACACTAACCTGTGAAGTTGAGGGGGCTATAAAATCTTCAATCAAACTGGGAACCCCACCCACACAGGGCTGAAGTGACAGTTGGTGGCAGCTGAAGAAAGAAAGAAATTGTCCAGTAACAGTCAAAGGACTGCCATTTGCTTCCAAATACTATTTTAATGTCACAGTTGTGCCACTGGTGCACCAATTGGCAACCATCGTGGACTATTTGGGACTCAATTGTTTCCGTAATACTCCCTGGACAACACCTATTCATATTGTCTTTACGTTCCGTTTACAAGGCTTTGGAACTTTCGTATTTACTTTTACAAAACTACATGTCCCATTATGCACCTTGTGTCAGCTCCCATTTCCTGGCTATTCCTATACAGCAGTTCTAGCACTACAATCCCCAGAAGCCTTAGAGAACAGTGCAGCTTTCACTTTCCCAGGACTAGAGAGGGCGGACGACAATTACATTCAGGTGTGCTGCTCCAGGTGCTGCTAATTAGCCTACTTCAGCACAGGGCAGCTCAGTATTTAAGCTGCTGCCTGCAGGAGCACAGGCCTCTTGCATTGAGCTTTCTACCAGCCTTTTATTGCCCTGTTCTTTGGATATTTGCTGTGTCCTGTGGCTTCCAGTTCCTGCTCTTGTTCTAGAGCCCTGTGCTTCCTACCTTACTGCCCTGCTTCTCAGCCTCTCTCCCCTGCCTTTTCCCTGCACCTCTGTGCCGGGAATAGAAATGGCAAAGTATTGCAGATTACAAGAAAAGCATCCATGTTGTAAATGCACATTTTTGTACATACATCCCTTATGACAATGCACACCCATGTATAAATTTATAGAATTTTGAGTAATAGAAATCCCATTGAAATGCGCGAAAAACTGGGAGAAGGGAGAAACAAGGTCTCACAAACTGGAGGATTGGACTGCAATGTTCTGCATAAAATATGTAAAAGGCTTATGTAAGTGTTTAGATGTTTCCACTGTATGAAGGTGCCATTTAGGGTAAAAATTGATTTTAAGTATAGTAATTGTGGGAGGTTTTGGACATTGTAAAACTCACATCATAAATCTGACATCCTTTTCTGGAAATCCAACCAGCTGAGAGTGAGGCGGAGAGTATCACCCTTGTCCAATCCAGTTGTTAGAGGCGTGTTTAGCTAAGCCTGCCACAGCCATATACTTTGATGATGTCACTATGAATTATAAAAAAAGGGTCCCTGACAAGACTCTACACATACACCCGTCCTGATTTTCCTGCGCCGGCGTCCTGTTTCATTCATCATCTAGATTCCAGATTCCAACTACAAGGCCAAAGCATTGCTGACCATACTCCAGGACCCACTGCAAAACCCAAGCAAAACCCAAGCAGTGCTGATCCTATTCCCAGCAAGGCCTCAATTCTGAAAATCCCACTAATCTCCCATTTAACAGGGGAAAGCTGTTGTATTCCTTTGGGAAGCGTCCCGAGCCCACCTGGCTTGCTGCCGTCCAACTGCATGCCCACTGCCATCCTGCCATCCTGCTGACCTTTAGTATCCAGTGACCAGAATTGCCAGTCCAGAAGTGCCATCCGATGACCAGAACTGCCCAGCTGTTGCCAGGCGCGCCTCCGTGTGGTGACCAGAACCTATTGACGGTCCAAAAATCCCAAAACTAAAAGGTGGACTGTGAGTATAATCGCCACCCATAGAAACCACAGCCTATTTTGTCTTGCATTTGTCATTATCCTACTCTCTAATCCATCCTATCCTTACCCTGATAACTTGTTAAAACTGTTAGAATCATTCTTGCAACCCTGCCCTTGATTTCTAGTTCTAGTGAGATCTCTTTAGTAATTTTGTCTTGTGTAATCCTAAACCATTAGTCCTATTTGGAGTGATCGGACTGGTTTCCGCCGGGGATGGGTGCTGGGGTGACAGGGTTGAAATCGCAAATCAACCCTGGATCTTACTGTGTCCCTCTTTGGTGGGCTAGCCTGAATACTCTAGTTTAAAGTAAATCTGTTCTTGTCACAACCTATGTCCTTTCCTATTTCACACCTTAATTTTTCTCAAACGGCACCTTATTATATCTTGTATAACTCCAAAACAGTGTATTTCACACGTTTTTTATTAAACACCATTTGGGTAGTTTCAGGCGGGAATTAAAAAATGTCCAAAGTTTCCAACGTATCATTTTGCTGCAATCTGTTTTAAACTTTCCACTCATTTTCGAACCATATGCTCTTGGTAATCCATTATTTGTGATTATTAGTGTCTTTGCATTGTTGCTTTAGTGAGGAATTAAAGTAAATCTGTTCTTGTCACAACCTATGTCCTTTCCTATTTCACACCTTAATTTTTCTCAAACGGCACCTTATTATATCTTGTATAACTCCAAAACAGTGTATTTCACACGTTTTTTATTAAACACCATTTGGGTAGTTTCAGCGGGAATTAAAAAATGTCCAAAGTTTCCAACGTATCATTTTGCTGCAATCTGTTTTAAACTTTCCACTCATTTTCGAACCATATGCTCTTGGTAATCCATTATTTGTGATTATTAGTGTCTTTGCATTGTTGCTTTAGTGAGGAATTATATTTTCTTCAAGGTTTTTTACACACGTTCATTATTTATTTGTCTATTTCCGAGTGTCATTTCATAACATTGCAAGGGGCTTAAAATCTGTTTTTCTCTCTTATTTGGGGAGAGGAGGTCAGATTTAGATTCTGTTTCCTGTTTCTTATTCCTCATTACCTACTGCTTCTTTTTATCCACTCAGAATTGATTATTTGTGGGTTGAGGGAACATTGCAGGGGGAAATTCTCACTTGGCTGCTATCTTTCCTAAACCAAAAAGTCCTCCTATTCTGCTGTCTATGTTCCACTAGCAGGTTAAACCCAGTGCATTGCTCACATTCTCATTGTAATTATCATCCCATTGGTGATTGCTGCCGCATATTAAAAATTGTATGATTTCTTTTGAATTTCAAAATGAATAAATAAATATTGCATTTTACCAACCAGGCTGGTTCATGGTCCATAGTGACCCGGGGTACACTAGGCCGAGACCAAGGTGTGTGTCGCCTGATTGAAATCCTTATCACTTACCTCCATCTCTAGGCTGGAGGTAAATCATGCTCCCCAATGGCAAACTTGGAGTATGTCGGTCCAGAAACATGCCAGTAAATGGAATTACCGGCACGTTAATTCCAGACCGGCCTACTTATAATGACTCCATTGCCTTCCAAAAAAGACATAAAGATATTGAGTTCCCTTGAACTTCAATGTATATTTCACAGAAAGTGTTTCTGCGCTTTAGCCAGAAATATAAAGACAAAACTCAGCCGTGCTATGGTGAGTGTGTGGGCCTGATGCAACAATGAATTAGTATAGCAAGCAGCATAGATTGCAAGCTAACACCATTGGGTCCATTTAACCCTTTGGGGATCTAGGGTCCTCCCTCACAGACAGACCAGAAGAATGTACGTCCAATTTTATATTTTAAAATTACGTTTGTCCTAAAATATATTTCTGGAAACTGGAGTGGTTCCAAAGACCAAAAGAGGGTTTGAGCTTGATTGCTAAATAATGCTTGTCCTTGGTACTTATTAATACAAAACTCTCATAGTGGGCCTCATCAGCTATATCACCATAGGGTAGCCCTAATACCTCTGCAAGCACCCCACAATAATCACTCAGTGTGCTGCTCTCTATGAAGGATGCTCAGTGTAATGATGCTTCCCTCTTTGGAAGATATGACACTGTATGCCTTGGGTGCTGCTCAGTTTCCAGAATCTGTCAAGGATGCTGCACTGTGAAGGATTGCTGTTTAAAATGCCAATGCTGCATCCTCTGATCTCTGCTGCCTGTTTCCTTACTTATCAGCTCCATTCAGGCCACGTCCTCAGGGGGTACAGTTTTAGTCATTGGGCCTTGTTACGAGGTGGGCGGTAAGGGGTTAACAGCACCGGTAAATGTGCCGGAGCCGTTAACCCTGTACCGCCCTATTACGAGGTCTCCTCGCGGGACCCGGTAAGGACGCCTGGTATTTATTGTGCAGTCTATCACTTGACACACGTGTTCTTCGGTTTCGGTTTTGACAGCATGTTCTTTCTCTAGTGTGGTGGCTGGCCAGAGATGGAGGGACAGGTAGTCCGCTGGTTTGTCTACACCGGCTCTGTATGATACTTTGATTTTGAATGCTTGCAGCTGCAGCATCAACTTCTCCAAGCGTGCTGGGGGTGAGGAGCCGAGCCTTTAAAAATGAGTATTAAGGGCTTGTGGTCTATGAAGACTCTTGCTGGTTGTCCCAGGATGTAGAACTGGAAATGTCGACATCCCCACACTATTGCTAAGGTTTCCTTTTCTATGTGGGTGTAGTTCTGTTCTGTTTTGGTAAGGGCTCGGCTGGCAAATGCGACTGGGTACACCCTGCCTTCGTGGTCAGTTTGAGTGAGCATGGCTCATAGTCCCACTGGACTGGTGTCCACAAGTAGCTCTGTGGCACAGTTAGTGTCAAAGAGTGCCATCTTGGTGGTGCTGGATAGGGAGTCCTTGATTTGTTGGAAAGCCTGTTGGTGGTGTTCAGACCATTCCCACAGCATTTCTTTTTGGGTCAGCCTCCTCAGGGGTGCAGCGATTGTTGTTAGGTCTGGGATAAACCTGGCGCAGCAGGTTGCCATTCCTATAAATCTCCTGATTTCCAACCCTGAGTGGAGGCCTTGGCTTCTTTAATGTCTGACACCATGGCAGGGTCAGGTGACACACCTTCTGCATTGAACACGTAGCTGAAAAAGTTTAGTTCACTCCTGCCAAATTCGCATTTCTCGGCATGTAGAGTAAGACAAGACTCCTCCAGGCGCTGCAGCATGGCGTCTAGCCATTTGTGGTGTTCTTCTGTAGTTGTTCCTTAGACAAGGACATCGTCACTGATGTTGTTAGTGCCTGCTAAGTCGTTCAGCACCTTCCTTATCTCTTTCTGAATTGCCTCTGCGGCCGAGGATATTCCCAGGTTTAGTCTCTTGTACCTCCTGAGGCCTAGGTGAGATGAGAAGGTTGTTATATAGCGTGACTTTCTGGCCAGGCATATTTGGTAGTAGCTGGAGCACAATTCTAGTTTACTGAATACTTTTGTTCCGGTTAGGTCTACGATTAGCTTGTCTATTGTGAGGGACACATGACGCTCGTGCCCTATGGCCACGTTGGGCAGCCGCATGTTGATACAGATTCTTACTGCGTTCAGTTGCCATTGCTTCTGATGAATGACCATGGGGGATACCCACGGTGTTGGACCTGATGTCATTTTGATGGTTCCTTGTTCTTCTAGTTTCTCTAACTCTTTCTCCACTGCTTCACGCATGTGAAAAGGGACTCAGCAGTGCCTCACTGCCTTGGGTTGGATTGTTGGGTCAATGTGTAGTTTAACTGTTCATCCTTTGAGGCATCCTATGCCTTGGAATAATTTTTTGTTTTTCGTCAGAAGGTTGGCGATTTCATGTTTGTCGATGCTAAATGCAAACTTCACAAGCTTCAGCTTCTTGGTAGTTCAGCAGCACAACAGTGTCTCCAGACCTGCGTCAACCACGTGCATGCTGGCTCGATACGTTGTCCTGTTGTGTGATAGGACAGAGCGGAAGGACCCTGCTACCGGTAGTGGCTTTTTGCATCCATAGGCAAAGAGTGGTACTAGTTTGTCTTTGAGTTGGGGCCTTGAGTTGATCCTCTTGAATTTTAGCAGGTGCATGACGTTTATATTGCTCTGGTGTCTATGACGACTTTGGTAGGTGCTCCATCAGACAGAATGGTGCATTCGGGCCACTTGGACTTTTTCCTTTTTTTATTATTCTTTAAGGGTTTCTTGGTGGATATTATGTGTACTCGTTCGCTGTTCTTTTTCTGATGACTGCGTTGTCTCTCAGGGGACTCTTCTTCCTCTGTGGAGGCGTCTGTGTTGCTGCTGCTGGGAGATCTCTCTGCTGCTGCGATGGCTCTGGCTTTGCCTTTCTCTTTCTGCTTTCAGCTTGAGCTTTCTGGTTGCTCAACTCCTCTCGAGGGCGGTGGGTTGAGGCAAACTGCTGCAAAGTGATTTAGCCTCTTGCATTTCCGGCAGGTAACTCCTAGAGCTGGACACACTTTACATCTGTGCCAGGGTCCCCCACAACATTTGCAGGATTCTCATCGCTTTGGTGCTCGCCCTGGCGTGGTGTTGTTGGGTCGTCCTATTTTTGGACTGCCCCTGACTGCTGCAATTTCTTCCACCTTCTGGATGTTGTTGAGGCCCCATCATTGCATGGTAGCCTCCATGGCAGCTACTTGGTCAGCTGTGCGTTCCCTTAACCTGCCCATGGCCAGGATCCGGTCCAGAGGGATGTTCTTCTCTGACAACACTGCCCTGCACAGTGTATCAGATGATGATCCATTGATAAGTTGCATGCGGATGGCGAAGTCTTCATTGGGGGATTCGCAGCCTAGTGCCATTTCCCTGAGTCATGCGTGGAAATCATTGATGGATTACCTGGTTCTATGCCTGTTCATGCAGAATTGAAAACGTTTGCAATCAGGGTTCAACTCAGGTTTGAACTTGTTGTTCAGTGCTGATTTTGCTGCAATGTAGTTGTTTACCGTTCCCCTGTTACATATTGTGTTGAACAGCCTCAATTCTAAAGCACTGATGTTTGATAGTAGCAGGTGCCCTGTTTCTTCCCTTCCGTTTTCTCCCTGGCTTGCATGTTAAGTTCAAATTGAATTGGAGGCTTACAGCCCGTTAAGATGAGGCAGCAATACCCTTGAGATGGATGGGGATGCAGAAGTTACTCAAACATCAATAATAGAAATGATTCAGGTAGTTGGCAAAAGGATAACTGTTTTAATATCAATTATCTAAAACAGGGAGTACAACGGACATCAACGGACATCTCAGCATAAGATCTCTATGAGCATCTTAAAAAAAAAACATTCTCTTATAGCAAAAAATCATCATTGATGATGTTAACCTACGTATTACTAACGTCATCCTACGTGGCAAACTACAAAAACCTAGTGGCAATTGTGATAGGCTCTTAATATGATCCATACTTGTCAAAGAGAGTGAAGAAAAGTTATAGGTTTCTAAATATAAGGTGGGGCAACTAAGCCCTCCCCTTAAACAGGTCACTATGAACGTCACTAAACACACAACGTCCCCTTGGCTACACAAACAATAGGACCCTTAATCACGTGGGACCCTACCATTGGTTGGCACTCTAACATCCGTTAGTACTTTTCCACCTATGTTAGCAGCACTCAGACTGGACGTCAAGGTGCTGGTGCGCTAATATTTAAACATAGCTTCCCACAAATTAGCATATTCATCCATCATCACATCAGTGGTCTGCTGCCAATTAAGGCTTTGAACTTGTCCTTGGGAGTGTTCTTTGCACTTTTGGGGAGTGAAGGCACGCTCTGCCCTCATGCGTAGGTGTGACCATCGTGTTCGTCCAATTTCATCCCTCCACGTGACTGAAGACCACAAAATCGAGCCTTAGTGTATTTAAAATACTATTTTTGAATAGACCTCTGACTTCTTCCCTGTTTTTGTCCATGTCTTCTGAACAAGAGTTTTATTCTTTCACACAATTTGTATCCAATGTCTGCTTACCCCAGCTTGATAAGACATTGGCTTCTTGGCTCATCCAGTCTTACCTTTTTGAGATCTGCTTCTGTAAATCAATTGCTTTTTTTTCTGCGACACACTGGAAATGAGGCCTTCTTTCTCTGGTCCAGCTCTGCTATAATATGTAGTGGAAACATCCATTCTTTACTCATTTATTTATATATAGGTGTAGTTATGGTTAAGTTGCTGTTTCCATAGGAAGAGCACTTTTTGGGCGGCCTATAACTCGGCTCCCCCTGAACGAATCCTCACCAAACTTTGCAAAAAAGGTATATGGGCACTCTGAATTTGGTGATGTTTGGTCGAGGGGGGACAAAGTTATAGGGGGGGGGTCCCAAAACGTCTTTTTTTCCCATAGACTGAATGGGGGAAAACTTTGCGCACGGCTACAGGCCAAACCGCTGGACGGATTTGCACCAAATTTGAGGCAGGGGCAGGAGCTTGGTCACGAAAGCGTGCTTTTATAAATTTTGTGACAATCCGTCCAGTAGTTTCCTTAAAAACAATCAAAAAGTATGTCTCTAAAAATTAGTGATATCTATGTCCGCTCCACGGTCACACTTCCCTGTTCGCTCCGTGGAGAAGATTTCAATTGGCTATTCCGTGGCGTGCTGCCCGCAACCATGTTGCTCTTTCACCGATTGGTTGTGCCACAGCGTGAAGTGCGTCATAATCTTTCGATATGGCCACCATGTTTACTTCATTTTCTGTTGTACGCGGACATCGCCGCTAAAATACATAAAAACGAAGAAGACACCAATGCTCTTGTTACACTTATGGAACACTGTTTCGAAAGGTGAGCGTTAATGAGATGTGGCAGTAGAAAGTCAAACATTGGGGTATTCTTGTTACCAGTGTCATACGGTACAGTGGGACTTGATACTCATTGTACGACATGAACTTACTGCGTCCATGTTACAATACATAAACAACATTACTGCGGTCAGACTGGCGTGCTACAGTTTGGAATCTGAGCCAGCCACCTGCACTGTGTCGTACACACAGCACTTCTGCACGTGTACGAGAGTAGCGGTTCTCATGAATAGTTGCTGATATGTTGTTTCAAAATGACAATGTATTTGCATTCGGAGTGAAGGTCACTTGATTTTCTCTTTTCAATACGAGCTCAGTATGGCCACATATTTGTCGGCACCCATAAGGGTCACTTGTTTTTTGACCTTGAGCTACAGGGAAAAAGCAGAAAGAATGCTGAGAGTAACAGTTTGAAAAACATATCGTTTGAAAAGGTTATGCTTCAAAAACGGCCACATATTTGTCAGCACCCATAAGGGTCACTTACTTTTTGACCTTGAGCTACAGGGAAAAAGCAGAAAGAATGCAGGAAGTAACAGTTTGAAAAACATAAAGTTTGATAAGATTATGCTTCAAAAAAGTTTGTAAGGAACATGAAATATCAGTTCCTGAAGAGGCACTCTTCCAAATACCCTACTGTCTGACTGTACCGAACGCAATGGAGGCCGTCCACATAATGTAAGTTTACTTTTGACGCCTGTATACCGAACTGGCATTACATTTGTAGTTTTGAAAAGGAAAAATGTATTCTTTTTAATGAATTACAAGGTTTCTGTGCCGTTGAAATTTGTTTTCCCATTATGGAGATTGCACATTGTCCGCGTTTGTAGGCTGCCAATATATTTCCCCAAACTAAATTAATATTTAGTAAAAATGGTATGTGTTGCAACTTTGGTTTGTGCAGAGGTTGTTTGTTGATACACGTTTTATTTCCCCTTTACCGCTCAGCTACTTCCAAACAAGAATTGTATTATTAATAATGACGTTCCACCTTTCTGTGCCATTGACATTTTTTTCCCATTATGGAGATTGCATATTGTCGCTGTCTGTAGGGTCCCACTACATTTCCTCCTATTAAATTAATTTTTACTGAAAAGGTTATGTATTACAACTTTGGTTTGTCCAAAGGATGCGTATTGACACATGTTTTATTTCCCCTTTCCCTTCCCTATTGTGATTTTCATGGATTGCAGCTGCCGAGTGACGGCTTTTTTAACCGTCAAAGGCAAGACACGGATCGCCATTGAGGTATGGCATTCTGTATTTTTTCCATGTCTACTATTTTTCATTTTCAGATTTTTCTCACTAATGGGATCACAATTCCATAAATAAGCCTAGTGTAACGCCCACATGGTTCCCACGGGGGCGCTGATCTAGTCTGGATTACTGCGGCCTCTTCTAGCGTGATGCGCAGGACCCGGAACACCGATTGGACAGGACCTCCAAATCGTGCTTCCTTGGCCTGTAGGAATATCCTTCTGCAGATGAGAAAGGGGATTAACAGTCTGCAGAATGGTGTGCTAGCTCCCCCCTTTCCCCCTCCGTTCCTCTCTATTCCTCCAAACCCGGTTTAAGCTCACCTTATGGCTTGGAAGGTGGAACTCTCCATCCTGCTTCTGGTGCAGGGGCGCGCGTTCGTCCAGTTACTTCACTGGTTTTCAGAATGGCGCTGGCAAAATCCACTTGACTTTCCTGAGCGATGCGCCGTAAGTATGAAAGTTCAAAGTTCAAGTGAGGCCCCCTTTATGCTGTCTTTCTCACCTGTGATCTGTCCTTTATTTCAGGTGCAGAATGAAGGCGATGCGTCGAGGGGTTAACCTGCCGAGGTGAGTAGTAATGAGGGCGATCCCTCTAGATGTCCTTATCATTCCTCTGAAATGTCTCTAGTCCTTTCCCCATAGGGGCCGGGGTACGGTACCTGCCAACGGGGCGGCGCCGACCCGAAATGTGGAAGAAAAGCCGGTAAGTATTATGGCTGTTAATCAGGCTTTCCTTCTGTGTGTCCTTCTGCTCACCTTTTGTTTCTTCCTCTCTCCCCTAGGTGCAGAGATGTGGCGTCCGATGCTGACAGCCGCGATGGAGCCGGGAGATGTCTCGAGGACAGGACAGGTGAGTGAAGCGTGGCGCTGCAGCGAGCAACGCAATGCTTTTAAATTGAAGTCTTCCTTCAGGGATGCTGGCGAGAAGATTCCGGATGCAGGTAAGAAGCTTGAAATAATCCTTGGTTTTCACCTTTCTCTTCTCTTCCTTCCTTGCAGGTCTTCCAGGTTCAAGACGGGCGTGGCTGTAGTCCAGGAGCAGGAGCAGACACAGTGAGCGTTAAGCTGCAGGAAGCAGAACAACGCGAAGCATGAGCTGCTGTCTGGGCGTGGCTTAAATAGCCTCCAAAGAAGTCCCAGGTATGTATCCTTCCCCAACTAGGTATGTATCCTTCCCTGGCCACGCCCGAGTGAAAAAATAGTCCCTATGAAAAAATAGTCCCTTTCAGGTCTCAGGGAGGCCTGAAGCGTGCAGCATGGTCTGCATCAGGTAAGTGCACAAAACACCTCCCTTTATGAGCCTGGCGCCTATGGCCCAGGACTGATGTCCAACATGAGCCTGGCGCCAAAGGCGCCAGGACTGAGTCCAAAGAGTCCCTATAAGGGGCCGCTGGGCTTTTACCCGAGGGCATGATGCCTGCTTCCGGGGGTGCTGGGCCTGGCCTGATGCTCCGGGGGTAGGCATCATGACAGCACTCCCCCCCAAGGCCCCTCCCAAGGTCGTTCCTTCTGGAGGTTTCGGTTTGTTTGGGAAATTCCGATGGAACCTTTTTACCAGCCGAGGTGCATGTACGTGATCACTGGGTTCCCAAGACCTTTCCTGAGGCCCGTACCCTTTCCAATCAATTAGATAGAAAAGCTTTGATTTTAAGATTTTGGAATCCAAAATGTTCTTTACTTCGAATTCTGGCTCTCCATCTATCAGGATTGGGTCTGGTGGCTTTATTAATCTGGTTTCTGGTTGTACTGGTTTCAAAAGTGACACATGAAAAACGGGGTGAATCCGCATGTTGGCTGGTAGATCGAGCTTGACTGCTACTGGGTTAATTATAGCTTTGATTGAGTAAGTGCCTAAATACCTTGGATTAAAGGTTCGAGGTCCCTTGAGCGATAAGTGTTTGGTAGCCAACCATACTTGATCCCCAATTTGGTACCGAGGCGCCTCCTTTCGATGTAGATCTGCATTCTTTTTGTATTTCTCTTTCGCATGTTGCAAATGTGCAGTTGCATCCTTGAAGGCTTGAGTTATCGTAGAATGCAAATGATCCACTGCGGGCATTTCAAGGCTCGAAGGTGAGTCCAAGTCTGAAGTACGAGGGTGATGTCCATATAGGGTAAAAAAGGGGCTTTGACCCGTTCCAGAGTGTATCGAGTTATTATAAGCATATTCAGCCACCCACAGAATATCCTTCCAATTACCCTCCGATTGGTGCAACATACATCGTAGAAATTGTTCAAGGGTCTGGTTCATTCTCTCCGTCTGACCATCGGTCTGTGGGTGGTGGCTGGTCGAGAGTCTTACGTCGATTTGTGCCAGCTGACAACACTTTTTCCAAAAATGAGAAATAAACTGGCTTCCCCGATCGGAGACTAGTATGGACGGGAATCCATGCAAACGGATGATATTCTCGAGGAATTCCTTGGCAAGAACAAAGGCTGAAGGTAATCCTTTCAACGGAATAAAGTGGGCCATTTTGGAAAATAAATCCACCACGACCAGAATAGTATTGTAACCATTACAAGAGGGCAGGTCTGTGATAAAATCTAGTGACAGGGTGTGCCAAGGTGCTGGTGGAATGTCTAAGGGCTGAAGAAGACCGGCGGGTCTTGTCTTTTGACCTTTGTTTTGGGCACAAACTCCACAGGACATCACGAAAGATTTAATATCCTTTCACCAGGAAGGCCACCAGAATTGTCGTCTAACCTTTTCCTCAGTTTTGGCAATGCCAGGATGTCCTTCCATCAGGGTGTCATGATGACGGGAAATAACCAGTTCTTGCAATTCCTTTTCTGGCAAAAATAAGCGTCCTTGGAAGTAAGGTAAGCCATCCTTGACTGAAAAGTTAGACCCTTTTTTGATCCAATCCTGCAAGGCTAAAGAGTCCAGGACTTGTTTTACTCATGCTTGAATGTCTTCAAGGGTTTGTAAAGTGGTTATTCCCAAAATTCTTTGTTCGGGAATTATCGGCACAGGTTCTGAGTTTGTGTCTATTTCTTCGGGAATTATCGGCACAGGTTCTGAGTTTGTGTCTATTTCTTCCATTCCAATTTGGGATAGAGCGTCCGCCTTACCATTCTTAGAACAGGGGCGGTAGGTGATTACAAAATCGAACTCAGCAAAGAACAAAGCCCATCGGAGCTGTCGAGACGATTGGGCCTTGGCATTTTTTAAATATTGTAAATTTCAGTGATCAGTGATCACGGTGATGCTATGCCGGGCGCCGAGGAGATAATGCCGCCAAGCCTTAAAGGTGGACTTAATAGCTAATAGTTCCTTATCGGTAATGGCATAATTTATCTCCGGCGGTGAGAACTTTCTGGACCAAAATGCTACGGGGTGCAGTTGGTTGGTTTCAGGGTCTCTCTGAGACAGGACAGCTCCCATGTCTAAGCTGGACGCGTCGGTTTCGACTATATATGGGAGATCAGGACACGGGTGCTTCAAAATAGGTGTGGACGTGAACTTAGCTTTCAACTCCTGAAAGGCCTGTTCGGCTTCCTCGGTCCATTCAAAACGTTTATTTTTTCGCAAGAGTGCAGTGATGGGTTGCACCACACGTGAAAACTCCGGGATAAACCTGCGATAAAAGTTGGCAAAACCAAGCATGCTTTGGACACCTTTCACTGAACTAGGTGATGGCCATTTGAGGATGGCATCCACTTTCCGTGAATCCATTTGGACTCCTTTAGGTGTCAGGATGAATCCGAGAAACTCAACCTCGGTGGTATGAAAAACACATTTTTCCAGCTTGGCAAACAGTTTGTGCTGGCGCAGTTTCTCTAGGACGGCCCTGACATGTTTACTGTGATCAGATTCCGAAGAGGAGTACACAAGAATGTCATCGATATACACGATAACACAGACATTGATGAGTTCCCGAAGGACATCATTCATGAAGAATTGGAAGGCAGCAGGCGCGTTGCACAACCCGAAAGGCATCACCTGGTATTCGAATAGTCTATATTTTGTACGGAAGGCCGTTTTCCATTCGTCGCCTTCTTTTACTCGTACCAGATGATAAGCCCCCCGGAGATCTAACTTGGTGTATACGCAAGCGTCCTTCACCTGGTCAAGGAGTTCAGGGATCAGAGGCAGAGAGTAACGATTTTTAACAGTTATCTGGTTCAATGCGCGGTAATCGATACAAGTCCGAAGGTCGCCCTCTTTTTTAGGCACGAAGAACAAAGCTGAAGATGCCGGGGACTTTGACGGGCGAATGAAACCATTGGCGAGGTATTGATCTAAATATTGTCTCAAATGCAGATTCTCAGGTTCAGTAAGGGCATAAATCCTGCTACAAGGGGGTTGTGCACCGGGCACTAGGTCGATTTGGCAATCGTACGATCTGTGGGGAGGTAACGTGTTGGCCTGTTCCTTTTGGAAGACGTCCTGAAAGTCTTGGTACTCTGGAGGTAGTTGCACGGGGACAGAGGTTACTGATGCTAGATTAATCTTTGGATTTTCTGGGTAGCAGGTTTGTGCACAATCCGGGAAGGTTATTCTCTTTTCTCGCCAATCAATTCGAGGATTATGTGTCTCTAACCAAGGGACTCCGAGAATAAGCTGAAACTGTGGAGCCTTGATCACATCAAACACAACTGACTCCCGATGGCCGTCCGGACCTACAAGTGTCACCTCAGCTGTGGAATGTGTTACCGGTCCAGAGGCAATTTCGGTTCCATCTACAGTGGTGATGACATCTTTGCTGGTTTTAGGACGCAGAGGGAGGTTTATCCTAGAGACCAATTCTCGATCCACATAGTTTCCTATAGCCCCGCTATCGATGTATGCCTTTAAAGAGTCCCTAAAAGGGGCCGCTGGGCTTTTACCCGAGGGCATGATGCCTGCTTCCGGGGGTGCTGGGCCTGGCCTGATGCTCCGGGGGTAGGCATCATGACACCTAGGATGCTTGATAATTACTTTTTTTGACCAGATTCAAGCCCAATCGCTTGATTGCAGACACGGATCACGACTCGCGCCCTCCATCGAAGAGCCAAGATCACGTGTCCCTTAAAACAGGGTTGCCCAGCAACGCGCCGATGCGGCAAAAACAGTCTGCGCCCTGCAGACGCTGAAGGAACAGCTCTGCTCCGTTTTTCCATAACGGTAAGCTATTTTCAACACGTGTTGAGACACGTTGCGTGTAATTCAGGCTCTGTAAGGCCCCCTTATACACATCTTCTTCTTCACAGACGCTGACTTCGGTACAGCGGCCCGTTTTCTGATACGCCATCATTTACATGTTCCAGGTAATGGACCTTTTTTCCTTTCACCTTGACTACAGAGTTACACGGACCATTTTCCTTTTACTTTGGCAACATGGGTAAATGGTATTTATACTCACCGTAGTACTGATCTATTTTTCTTTTTCTCGTTTTTCTTTGATTCCTAATTGACCTGCTTTATGATTGTGCCTACATCACGGCTGGGTATGTGCAACATTGTGTTACCTTATACTTATGTTGACTGTTTATGTTTACACACACGTGTCCTTTTGAATTGAATCTATATGGATATTAATCATGATATGATTTACATGTACATGTGATATGTATAGCTTAGACTTGCCCTGATGAAGGAATTGTTGTATTCCGAAATGCATTGGCATAATATAAGTCTATGGATGAAGTGACTTGTGGCATACTCTTCCTCACTAAGAATACGAATAGTGACTACTTGTTACCTTTTTCTGAAAACTTTGGTTTGACAGATAAAACCAACATTTAAAAACTACTACTTGAATTGTTTTCATTAATGATCTTTAATGTTCACACTAATTACAAACAGCAAATTGCAACTAACGTAAAACCCGGATCGGGACTCCAGAGAGCGGCTG
The DNA here is from genome assembly GCF_040938575.1 of Ambystoma mexicanum. Taxonomy (NCBI): domain Eukaryota; kingdom Metazoa; phylum Chordata; class Amphibia; order Caudata; family Ambystomatidae; genus Ambystoma; species Ambystoma mexicanum. The sequence goes on along the minus strand of NC_090929.1, from coordinate 512,446,423 downwards.
TATGATTAGGTATTACCTAATCTTTTGCTTCTAGTGTTTTGATATTTGACAAGTGTCGTCATGTACATAACAAATCAACGGTACAGCTTCCGTCTCTGAGGGGTAAGCTCTAGGTATGGTTAGTGGCCACAATGTCGGGGATGTGGGTACTGGTCATTACTAAAAGGGACAAAACATTGCATTGAAGTTGCCATGTCCACCAGGGACTTGCTTTCTGGTAAAGGTCTTGCTCATAACGACACATTTCACAAGGAAGAAAAATGTGGTCCTGCCAATACGGTCACATGGTTTCATTTTTGCTTTCTGCAGGCTGTAATGGAAAGCGAAGAAGGGTTTCTATCCAACACCCATCTTCCCTTTTTATGGTGGCCATCTTGGAAAAGGATTTGTTTTCTTCAGCCGGGAACGCCAGAGGCGGTCTGGTTGAAGACAAAAAAATCCTCTTTTTTGGTACCACGGGTTACTGCTGTAAAATCTCGATTGCTAATGGCATTCATCCCCCATTTTTTGGGGAGGAATGGGGGTTAATGATCCAGAGACGTTGGTATGCACTCTTGCTTCTGTTGTGCTGCAAACTTGCCCTGTGGAGTTCTGCGCTGGAAATTTTGCAGTTACAAGTTCCTACAAGAATACACAATGTACTTCCGCACTATCAACCAGACACACATGTTATTGTGAAGTGTGTATTAGTTTTCGAACACGCCCCCATGCTGTGCGCCATCATATGATAATGTGGAATTCTTCGGAAGGTGGGCAGTTAATTCAAATGTTCCTTTACAGTATGCTTATGTGTTACTATTAGAACCCTGATAAATGCAGTAGAAACATTTTGTTAAAGTAATGTTATGATTCAATTACACTACTAAAAACCTATGGAATTCAGTGAAAAAAACTTTGTTAAAGGGACGTTATGGTTACATTGCCCTACTAAAAACCTGTAAAATTCACTACAAAAAAAACGTTGTTAAGGGGACGTTATGGTTAAGTTGCCGTACCAAAAACCTGTGCACTTCACTAAAAAAACATTTCCAGCCTGCCATTACGGTTCACATTACAACCTAAAAAAATCCTGAAATTCGCCAGTTATGGTAGGCTAAGCACCCACTCCTGCCATTAGCACTGTGCACTGCTACCACTACCACCCAGAACATCACATGTTTCGCCCCTTTGTTTTTCTTCACTGCCATATATATATATATATATATATATGTATTCAGTGAAAACACTTTGTTACTGGGACGTTATAGTTCACAGTAAAACCGAAAAACACTTGACAATCCCTAAATATGGGACGGTAAAGAACCATAACTCGCGCCACCTGCGTGCATTGCTAAGACTAACACCCAGAACATCAAAGATGACATCAGAAATGTCATTGATGACATCACTGATGACATCACACGTGCTCTTAATTTTCACGCAGAGTCTCCACAAGGGATTGTCATTATACTATTGGCAGCAAATTGTCAGAGATTATTGCAGAACTATCTTATGCTAAAAAGTTCATTACCTAATCCATTGGTCAACAATTCCATTCCAACACTGACTTCTTTCCTTACATGAACGACCTCATGAAGTCACGTACACATTGTCTACAGCATGTGCTGTGCTATAGAGGTGCAATATTCTAAATCTTCCCATCTTAGCTACTAAATTGATATAACCTTTCATTACAGTATGTTTCCATACTGTGAAACATAAGCATCTACGCATGCTTCCCTTTCTGTACAATTGCACTATTAAACACAACAACAAAGACACCACAATGCATACAAATATAAGCATATACAGGGAACGCAAAGTAAGCGAAAAAACCTGCAGTATTACCAGGAACTGTTCATACCCGACCTCATTACCTTCATGCACAGTAAAAATTCTTATATCTCAGGATTTCTTTTTCTGCTATGTTTACGTTTGCTATCATGTAAAAGTCCCCTAAGGAAAGTATTGTAAGAACATATGAGAAGGGTTGGGACTACAAATATAGCCATTTCTACTTTTTCACTTACTGACTGTGTAGAAATGCACCTGCCTTAGATATGTCAGTGAACAACAATAGAGGCAGCTAGACATGTGATGTCATCAGTGATATCATCAATGACATTTCTGATGTCATCTTTGATGTTCTGGGTGTTAGTCTTAGCAATGCACGTAGGTGGCATGAGTTATGGTTGTTTACCGTCCCATATTTAGGGATTGTCCAGTGTTTTTCGGTTTTACTGTGAACTATAACATCCCAGTAACAAAGTTTTTTCACTGAATATACATATATATATATATATATATATATATATATGGCAGTGAAGAAAAACAAAGGGGCGAAACATGTGATGTCGTCAGTGATGTCATCAATGACATTTGTTATGGCATCTTTCATGTTCTGGGTGGTAGCAGTGCACAGTGCTAATGGCAGGAGTGGGTGCTTAGCCTACCATAACTGGCGAATTTCAGGGGTTTTTAGGTTGTAATGTGAACCGTAATGGCAGGCTGGAAAAGATTTTTTAGTGAAGTGCACAGGTTTTTGATATGGCAACTTAACCATAACGTCCCCTTAACAAACTTTTTTTGTATTGTATATATATATATATATATATATGAGAAGAATGCCTTTAAAAAAAGACAGCAGGTGGAATGCACTCCAGAGAGTAGCTGCAATCGAGAACCAGTATCCTTGCAGCAAAAAAAAGTGGAAAGAAACTCCTCAGCACTCCTGGCAACACATTTTCTTTATTGGTGTGAGTACATCAGGAAGGAAAACAAAGAACGACGCGTTTCGCGGTGCACAGACCGCTTGATCACGTGGGTTTACCAACAACACAGAGAATGGACTGCAATTTATCCCCAGGCTGACTCTCTGATTTCACATAGAGAGTGTCCTCCTGCTATGGACTGTTCGTTCATCATGTTTTGTGAGGCAGCCATATTGGAACGATTCGACAGTATGTAATTACTCATAGAGGAGTTCTAACTTTGTCCTCTAATATGTGCCACATGAATTACTTTCATAATTTGTAAGCGCATAATAGACACACAATATGTGATATAAAAAAATGCATTGTTTTCTCAAACCAATCATGTATTTTTCAATTTCAGCAATATGCCATAGTTTTTGGACATAATTTATGTCTAAGAATGCGTTTGTCAATGCATCAAAAAAGGCGGAATTAGTCAGATGTGACTCCTAGCTACATGATCATAAATTAGCAATGGTAACCTATGCAAAGTAGAATCTAGCGTACTCAAATGAACCTCGGACTAGGTGCATACAGACGGTATATGATATGTGCAAAATTGCCGAGTATGAAACATTTGGATGTCTGTGCAAAAGTAGCATTCCAGCAGCGAAATTACATGCATAGCAGCAATAAAATAAAGTGCGTAGTGCTCTCCGTCCATGCACATACCTCTCTTATTCATATAAGTCTCTCGGCTTTATGCTTTACTAAATGGATACATTATCCAATATATGTCAAATAAAGCGAATCTCTATAAGTTTAGATTTTTTCACATTCTGAGGTATGTGCATGGACGTCTGCTCTGTTCATCATTCCGCAAAAATGTCCTTTTTATAAAGTGCAAAGTGCGTGCAAACAATTGCTAGATCATAAAGTGCATAGTGCATAAAACATCCAAATTCATAATACTAAAAAGAGAACCATATTGGTCGTATAAAAGGTAAAAAATGTGTCTCTTTCATATAAATCTATATATTTGCACCAAAGATTTTATAGAGGTAAGAATGTATCGGCAATAGAGTATAGATAAAACCCTTCTGTTATAGAGTCCGCATAGGATCATCATCGATATGACGCCACAAAGCAGGTACAGTCAAGTTAAAAAATCTCTGTGTTATAGCAACCTCTAAAGATAAAAACCTATGTGGTTACCTATTAAAAACCAATGTTTAAAAACTGCATCACAGCTATGAAAGCAAAGTACCAACCCAATATTTCGTAAATAAACATATGATAGTAGTAGCATCAGGAGTCCACTATGGGACATGTACCGAATGATAAGAGCAGGTTAGAGACATTATAAACTTAAGATTCATGTTCCCAGGAAGGTATACAATTCCTCATCTAAATTGTGACCCCTGGGTTTCTTAGTCTCTAGGTCCAAAATGCACCTGGTTTCCAGCTGTCGTAATGCTAACTCGCGATTACCTCCCCTGAGTGGTTTAGTGATTGTGTGTATGCCGAAAAAAGTAAAACCCTCTAGTTGGCCCCCATGTTGATGCTTAAAATGTAGAGCCATAGGGTAAGTTGGATCGGCATGCTTTATTGCCCTGATATGTTGTAGTACCCTTAGTTTGAGTTGTCCTTTGGTGCTACCAACATACCATTTGTTACATGGGCAATTCAACACATATACCACGTATTCGGTTTCACAAGTTATTCTGGACACAATCTTAATGTTCTTCCCTAGAATAGGATGTAAGTAACAGCTAGTATTGACTGCGTAGGTGCATGCTTTACATTTGGAACATTTTTGGAAGCCCGGTCTCTTGATGTTCATCCAACTGGCTCCTGTTTGATTAACCAGAGGACTCATAAAACTGGGCACCAGGGTATCTTTCATTGAGGGTGATCTACGAAATGTAATGTTGACTTTGGGTGTCAGAATCTCGCCCAAGTGTTCATCTAATATTAGAACATGCCAGTGCTTTTGTAATACTTGGCGAATTTTACGCGCCCCGTTACCAAAGGTCAAAATTAAACGTGTATCTGTGTTCTCTGTATTTTTCGTTTGCACAGAATTAGAAGTCAGTAGGAGGGAGCGATCCATGTCTCTAGCTTTTAAAATTGCTCTTTCCAATATTTTGATAGGGTAGCCACGATTTTTAAATCTCTGGGCCATCCAGGCGCATTCACTGTCAAAGGTATTGATGTTTGAGCAATTTCTACGTATACGTATAAATTCGCCATACGGAATGCTCCATTTTAGGGCTGTGGGATGGCTGCTCTTTGCGTGTAGTGGTATGTTTGAGCTGGTTGGTTTTCTGTGTAGGCTGCTAGTGAGTTCTCCATTAACTACTTTAATTGCAATGTCCAAAAAAACTACCTCCGTCTTGCTATGGTTCTCAGTAAATTGGAGGTTTAAATTATTAATGTTTAGCATCCTCACAAAGTCTAGCCATTCTTGATCATTGCCATCCCAGATCACAAACAGATCATCAATATATCGCAGCCATAAGATTATTTTGTCTGTGTATAAAGTGTTGCCTGGATGCCAGACAACAAACTTCTCCCACCACCCCATGGTTAGATTAGCATATGAGGGAGCAAACGTGGTGCCCATGGCAGTGCCTTGAAGTTGGATAAAATACTCCTTGTTAAACAGAAAACAATTATTGGTTAAGCAAAATCTGATCATCTCCAGTATCATGGTGCCATGTTGCATATAGTTCATAGACCTGGTGTACAAAAAATGCTCGCAAGCTTTGAGGCCATCTTCGTGTCGAATTGAAGTGTAGAGAGAGACCACATCTAGAGTTGTTAACAGGTAGGAAGTTTCCCATGGGATACCCTCTATTCTGCTCAGAAAATCCTTAGTGTCCCTTAAGTAGGAGGGCAAGGTGGTAACAAAAGTAATCAGTGTTTCATCCACAAACCGCGATAGGTTTTCCAACAGTGCCCCGCATAGTGTGACAATAGGTCTGCCTGGAGGTCTTGTCAAGCTTTTGTGTACTTTGGGCAGAAAATAAATCGTTGGAATGGTGGGAAATTTCGGTTGTAAATATGTACACATATCTTCGTCTAGCAGGTCTCTCTCCTTCCAAGTCTGTAAAAGGTCTGATAGTAACACTCTCATGGTTTCAGAAGGGTCAGCTTGTAATTTTGAGTAACAGTTTTTGTCTGTTAGTTGCCTATGAGCTTCCTTGATGTAATCAGTCCGGTTCATCATGACTATATTAGTCCCCTTATCTGATGGTTTGATGATATACTCTTTCATTGCCCCAAGTTGTTTAAGTGTGCGTTGTTGGGCTGGGGTCAAGTTTGTTCTCACAGGTTGCCGTGACTTCCGAATTTTTTTAAGGTCATTAATGACCAGGTCCTGAAATGCCTCAACATGGCCTCCCGGATTGAACATGGGGTTAAATTTAGATTTTATTTTGAGCGCTGTTTTGCCTGGCCAACTTGTGTCTGCATTAGTAAGTTCTGAATCTGTGTTAGTCATCAAATCTGTGTTTTCAAATTCCAAATCTTCAAGGATGCGCAGGGTAAGAGTGTCCTGTATGGAAACATCAGTACATCCTGGGTGACAGACTTTGGTCTTAGGTTTTGGCGGAAACATGGCAAAGAATTTTTTAAGTCTGATTTTCCGCATAAATTTATCAAAATCTATGCGGGTTTCAGCATAATCGTAGACAGAGGTAGGACAAAAGTTTAGTCCCAGTCTTAAGACTTGATTTTCAGCCGCGGTCAGCTCATGGGAGGAGAGGTTAATTATGGACATATCGGGTAGTTCTGTCATGGATGAGTTCATTTCTTTGTTCCAGAGCGTGTTAAGCGCTCCGGTTTTTCCATGTTTGTTAAAGATCCCGCGTCTTCCCCTCCTTGTCTTTTTCTTCCTCTTTGATTCGAAGTCTTGCCTCTGCCTCTGCCTCTTGTTTTTTTGCCACTGTTTAGTCTGCCATCCATACCCAACAGCTTCATTTCCTCTAAAAAATTTAATTTTCTCAGAGGTTGTTCACTCTCACTCTCAGTAGTATCGATATCTGAGGATGATGGTTCTATCGAACTGGTGTTTGTAGACATTGGGGCTTGTAGAGGAAGTTTTTTCCTTAGTGTGTCAAAGCGTTTGGCAAAGGTCAATACTCTTCCTTGTTCATAATCATTTCTATCACGTATGAATTTCCTTTGCTTACGTAATTTGATATCGTCCTCAAACATTTTGTATCCTTTTTCCATGTTGATGCGTAGATTTTTCCCCTCTTCACTTTCCTCTTGACTCTGCAATTGTTCTGTGACTTCTTTTATTTTATCCAGTATTTTGTGTCTGTCCATTCTGGCATATTTAATCAAGATATTAAGGAAGTTGACTGAGCAAGCATTGCTGGACTCTCCCCATTCTTGTAACATAGCAGGATCTTGATCTTCGAACGAGGGTGTGGTAAGGATACGTAAGCCTCTTGGAATACGTCCTACATCAATATAATTTTGTAGAGAGAATTCTTCCCACCATTTACTGATCTCTCTTTTACGTAGCTTCTCCAGTTCTCTTAGAAGTTTCACCTCATTACTAGACTGTGTCTCTGACATCTGCTCCTTGGGTGCATCTTTATTGGGTATGGGTTGCTTTTCACAGAAAAGTGACGCAGCTTGTATTTTTCGAATGTTTTCTCTTTCCTGTTGTGTTGCCATAATCAATACAATGTATTGTTGTTGAGGTGTTTGACCACTTTATAGCTTGAACAAATGTTCGCTCTCAGGCCAACAGCAAGCCACAATGTGGAAATGCTGTAATTACTTTGACGGACTGTCCACGGACCATACGAGACTAAAATAGATAGAAGGAACAGAAAAGAATGGAACGTTAACAGACCTGCTGCAACTGATGCGGGCTCCACGTGTCCTCCGACGCGCCGAACTCGTCATCCGCAATACAGCAGGTGACCGGCCCGCTCCTCCTCTCTGTGTCCTCACGATGCGTGGTTACTGTGGACAGACCGGAGCACTCAAAACAGCTCCAAAGACGGATCAAATGGACGGAGTTGTGCGCTTCTGTAAGATGGGCGGGTGCAGATTCCAGCGCCGTTGAGCCTTCGGCGCGATAATATGAGAAGAATGCCTTTAAAAAAAGACAGCAGGTGGAATGCACTCCAGAGAGTAGCTGCAATCGAGAACCAGTATCCTTGCAGCAAAAAAAAGTGGAAAGAAACTCCTCAGCACTCCTGGCAACACATTTTCTTTATTGGTGTGAGTACATCAGGAAGGAAAACAAAGAACGACGCGTTTCGCGGTGCACAGACCGCTTGATCACGTGGGTTTACCAACAACACAGAGAATGGACTGCAATTTATCCCCAGGCTGACTCTCTGATTTCACATAGAGAGTGTCCTCCTGCTATGGACTGTTCGTTCATCATGTTTTGTGAGGCAGCCATATTGGAACGATTCGACAGTATGTAATTACTCATAGAGGAGTTCTAACTTTGTCCTCTAATATGTGCCACATGAATTACTTTCATAATTTGTAAGCGCATAATAGACACACAATATGTGATATAAAAAAATGCATTGTTTTCTCAAACCAATCATGTATTTTTCAATTTCAGCAATATGCCATAGTTTTTGGACATAATTTATATGTCTAAGAATGCGTTTGTCAATGCATCAAAAAAGGCGGAATTAGTCAGATGTGACTCCTAGCTACATGATCATAAATTAGCAATGGTAACCTATGCAAAGTAGAATCTAGCGTACTCAAATGAACCTCGGACTAGGTGCATACAGACGGTATATGATATGTGCAAAATTGCCGAGTATGAAACATTTGGATGTCTGTGCAAAAGTAGCATTCCAGCAGCGAAATTACATGCATAGCAGCAATAAAATAAAGTGCGTAGTGCTCTCCGTCCATGCACATACCTCTCTTATTCATATAAGTCTCTCGGCTTTATGCTTTACTAAATGGATACATTATCCAATATATGTCAAATAAAGCGAATCTCTATAAGTTTAGATTTTTTCACATTCTGAGGTATGTGCATGGACGTCTGCTCTGTTCATCATTCCGCAAAAATGTCCTTTTTATAAAGTGCAAAGTGCGTGCAAACAATTGCTAGATCATAAAGTGCATAGTGCATAAAACATCCAAATTCATAATACTAAAAAGAGAACCATATTGGTCGTATAAAAGGTAAAAAATGTGTCTCTTTCATATAAATCTATATATTTGCACCAAAGATTTTATAGAGGTAAGAATGTATCGGCAATAGAGTATAGATAAAACCCTTCTGTTATAGAGTCCGCATAGGATCATCATCGATATGACGCCACAAAGCAGGTACAGTCAAGTTAAAAAATCTCTGTGTTATAGCAACCTCTAAAGATAAAAACCTATGTGGTTACCTATTAAAAACCAATGTTTAAAAACTGCATCACAGCTATGAAAGCAAAGTACCAACCCAATATTTCGTAAATAAACATATGATAGTAGTAGCATCAGGAGTCCACTATGGGACATGTACCGAATGATAAGAGCAGGTTAGAGACATTATAAACTTAAGATTCATGTTCCCAGGAAGGTATACAATTCCTCATCTAAATTGTGACCCCTGGGTTTCTTAGTCTCTAGGTCCAAAATGCACCTGGTTTCCAGCTGTCGTAATGCTAACTCGCGATTACCTCCCCTGAGTGGTTTAGTGATTGTGTGTATGCCGAAAAAAGTAAAACCCTCTAGTTGGCCCCCATGTTGATGCTTAAAATGTAGAGCCATAGGGTAAGTTGGATCGGCATGCTTTATTGCCCTGATATGTTGTAGTATCCTTAGTTTGAGTTGTCCTTTGGTGCTACCAACATACCATTTGTTACATGGGCAATTCAACACATATACCACGTATTCGGTTTCACAAGTTATTCTGGACACAATCTTAATGTTCTTCCCTAGAATAGGATGTAAGTAACAGCTAGTATTGACTGCGTAGGTGCATGCTTTACATTTGGAACATTTTTGGAAGCCCGGTCTCTTGATGTTCATCCAACTGGCTCCTGTTTGATTAACCAGAGGACTCATAAAACTGGGCACCAGGGTATCTTTCATTGAGGGTGATCTACGAAATGTAATGTTGACTTTGGGTGTCAGAATCTCGCCCAAGTGTTCATCTAATATTAGAACATGCCAGTGCTTTTGTAATACTTGGCGAATTTTACGCGCCCCGTTACCAAAGGTCAAAATTAAACGTGTATCTGTGTTCTCTGTATTTTTCGTTTGCACAGAATTAGAAGTCAGTAGGAGGGAGCGATCCATGTCTCTAGCTTTTAAAATTGCTCTTTCCAATATTTTGATAGGGTAGCCACGATTTTTAAATCTCTGGGCCATCCAGGCGCATTCACTGTCAAAGGTATTGATGTTTGAGCAATTTCTACGTATACGTATAAATTCGCCATACGGAATGCTCCATTTTAGGGCTGTGGGATGGCTGCTCTTTGCGTGTAGTGGTATGTTTGAGCTGGTTGGTTTTCTGTGTAGGCTGCTAGTGAGTTCTCCATTAACTACTTTAATTGCAATGTCCAAAAAAACTACCTCCGTCTTGCTATGGTTCTCAGTAAATTGGAGGTTTAAATTATTAATGTTTAGCATCCTCACAAAGTCTAGCCATTCTTGATCATTGCCATCCCAGATCACAAACAGATCATCAATATATCGCAGCCATAAGATTATTTTGTCTGTGTATAAAGTGTTGCCTGGATGCCAGACAACAAACTTCTCCCACCACCCCATGGTTAGATTAGCATATGAGGGAGCAAACGTGGTGCCCATGGCAGTGCCTTGAAGTTGGATAAAATACTCCTTGTTAAACAGAAAACAATTATTGGTTAAGCAAAATCTGATCATCTCCAGTATCATGGTGCCATGTTGCATATAGTTCATAGACCTGGTGTACAAAAAATGCTCGCAAGCTTTGAGGCCATCTTCGTGTCGAATTGAAGTGTAGAGAGAGACCACATCTAGAGTTGTTAACAGGTAGGAAGTTTCCCATGGGATACCCTCTATTCTGCTCAGAAAATCCTTAGTGTCCCTTAAGTAGGAGGGCAAGGTGGTAACAAAAGTAATCAGTGTTTCATCCACAAACCGCGATAGGTTTTCCAACAGTGCCCCGCATAGTGTGACAATAGGTCTGCCTGGAGGTCTTGTCAAGCTTTTGTGTACTTTGGGCAGAAAATAAATCGTTGGAATGGTGGGAAATTTCGGTTGTAAATATGTACACATATCTTCGTCTAGCAGGTCTCTCTCCTTCCAAGTCTGTAAAAGGTCTGATAGTAACACTCTCATGGTTTCAGAAGGGTCAGCTTGTAATTTTGAGTAACAGTTTTTGTCTGTTAGTTGCCTATGAGCTTCCTTGATGTAATCAGTCCGGTTCATCATGACTATATTAGTCCCCTTATCTGATGGTTTGATGATATACTCTTTCATTGCCCCAAGTTGTTTAAGTGTGCGTTGTTGGGCTGGGGTCAAGTTTGTTCTCACAGGTTGCCGTGACTTCCGAATTTTTTTAAGGTCATTAATGACCAGGTCCTGAAATGCCTCAACATGGCCTCCCGGATTGAACATGGGGTTAAATTTAGATTTTATTTTGAGCGCTGTTTTGCCTGGCCAACTTGTGTCTGCATTAGTAAGTTCTGAATCTGTGTTAGTCATCAAATCTGTGTTTTCAAATTCCAAATCTTCAAGGATGCGCAGGGTAAGAGTGTCCTGTATGGAAACATCAGTACATCCTGGGTGACAGACTTTGGTCTTAGTGGTCTATGTATATATATGTTGGCGTATGCCGCAATCTATTCACTATAAAGCTAGCCTCAAGAATACTTTGTCTGCTTGCATTTCTTTGAATCTGCACACGTGTAAACTAACTTGATATCTTCATCGTTTCTGCAGCATACGTTTCTTCATCTTGATCCCAAGATGTCACTTATCTTTGATACATTCTTGATGCCTTATAGAATATCTGCATTCTCTTGTCTCTGCATCTCTTCCATGTACGTCAGCTCGGCCTTGTGTAACATCACCATTCTTCTCTTCAATATATTGGTCCTGCTTTTTCCTAGCTTTCGTTTAAATGGCCATCATACTGTCTCGTATGCAGGTATGACTTTCCCAATGAGAACCATGCCTCCAGGATTCTCTTTGATAACAGTATTTTCACTGGTTCCGCATGTGTACTCTGGTATTCTGGTTCCCAACATATAGGCAATATGGGCAAAATGGTTGAGGTGGGGATACTTGGTTCCTTCTCTACACTCCTCCCTCTGAGCAATTCATCGACCACTCTCCCATCATCCTTCATATCTAAACATCTGTGTCTGAATAAATGCTTCTTTGGGATCCATATCTTTATGACTCCCTTCAGGCATCCAGCTGATTTCACATGTTCATCCTTGTTCCAAGTCATGAACATGCACTGTTCACTTGGACTGCATTAGATCCACTTTCCCACATATTTTTTATGGTTCTTCGGACACAGGAACTTTGTTCCCTTGGGTGCATGGATACTGGCCTTCACAAAGTCTCTGATTTCTTCATCTGTCAAATCTCTGGCCTTCCATCCTGATTCAACATCAATCATGATTTTCATCCCTTTGGCTTTCTTTGCTGTCTTCTTGCATTGTGTGATTATTATCTTCATCACACAGAATCCAAGCAACACCAACACGATCAGGGCTCGAAGGAACTTGACCATGTCTACCATCCATTGTGGAACCCAAGAAAAGAGTGGTCGAAACCAGCTGTCATCAGCAATGTCTTCTACTTCGCCTATCATCTGGACGTGTAGCTACGTTAGCATCTCTACGGCCTCTGTGAAGGTGCCATTCTTGTCATCATGTCAAGGTATGAACGTGCAACATGATTCTCTGATTTTTGCACACACACCTCTATCTATACCTGTATGTCCAGGACGTATCTATTCTGAAGAGTCATCAGTCGTATGGCTCTCATCTCTTCTCTGATAGCATTGAATCCTTTTATGGTAGTGTTGATTTTCTGTAGCAATTCCCATCTGGTAATCTGCAGCCATTTGGTATTTGCTCCGACCTGGATTCTCGGCATGAAGATCAATGTGAATACCAACGAAGTCTGGCTGAACAGTCTGTGCTCATACGGAATGGAGTCAAACGCTTCTATTGATTTAGCTGAGAAATAGTTCTCCCTCTTCATTCGATTAATCAGCTCCACAGATCTCCTCTTTCTCAGACGAGCATCTGCTTTTGGGAAACTGTAAAGGTTCAAATCACTTTTAGGAATCACCAACGCTGGAACATGAACATTCACTAGTGAGCATACTCCTCTGCAGCCTGTGGGTAGCTTCATATACGCTCTAGATCCACAAGCCCAATAGTGATCCATGATCACTGCTGTCCCAATGCTCATTCCTTGTGGCTCATGAATTCAACCACAGTTCTGATGCTCTCCAACTTTTCTTGTGCCATCGTTTCTGAAGCATAGCTTTGCACTCTCCAAAGGCACTATTTGCAAGGGTCCTCCTCTGTCTTCGACCCAAGTCAGTAACTTAGCAAATTTCAACCATAAAGGTTTACACAGCATTTGTGCATTCTCAATAGTTGTTTGGTAGTGACCCATTATTACCCAGTCTCCGCAAATCACGACACCTTCTTCCCAACCATCTGGTGATAACACTGATCTCCAGATCTGCATTTGGCCTCTGTTCATCCATTTACAAAAGACTTCTGCAGATTTTCCTGGACTCTTAAGTCTTTTGTTTACCTCCCATCTGATTCCAGCTCCTTTCACTTCAGTTTTTTTTTGTATCTCATCATGTGATTCTTAGCATGATCTCTTAGCCTTGTTTTTGTATCCTGGACATAGTCGACTTCATCTGGATCTGTCCATTCAGTTGCCCATTTGAGATATGCTGTTCGACCCATGAATTGGCCTCTTCTACGACAGAATGCCAGGGGTGATATGCAATGTGCTGTCTGGATGTCTATTTCAATAGCTATGAAGATCTTAGACTTTCCCATGCTATAGGGTAGGAGTGCACATACAAAGCATTCCTCCTTTGAGGTTCTTCTTTCCACTTCTTTCATATGCTGATACCATAGGTTATTCCCCAAGTGTGCTGTACTATCCAGGTAATCATTCAGCTCATGATCATCCTCCCTAGGGTTTCTCTTAGTCTTTTCTTATGAGCCTCTACAATTATCTCATGAAACATGTCAGCATAACTCTTTCTTATTGAACCAATCATAGGAACATTCATCAGTGGACTGGGTGTTTTTACATGTATTACCTGTGCAGGTGCACTCCTAAACAATCTCTTCCTTTGTCTCTACTTTTGAGCCTGTTTCTGGTGCTCAATAACAATCCCCACAACACTTTTTTCTAAAGAAAGATGTCTGGTTATATTTGTTATAGACACAGGCAATTTTACTCTGTCTACTGGAATAGGAATGATTACATAGGGTCTTGGTTGCTAAGTAGTTGCCGCATCTGTACCCTCTTTCTGTACAGGAGGATACCCAGGAATTCTTGCTCCATTTGGATCTAAGTAGTAAGCAGTGCGTACTGTGAGTGAGAGCAGTATCACTATGAACAAAATAAAAGTGTTGATTATACACAAATAGGACCATTTACAACAATTGCTTCTTGCACATCATGGACGTATCTTGTGATCTGCCATCATAATGTTCCTACTGATGCTGCCCATTTTTGCTCTTTTTTAAGGAAGGAAAAATAACCTTTAATCGGGCAACATCATGCAATACACTGGAATCTGCTGAGTTTGCTCCAAAAGTTCCCTCAATCAGCTTCAGCTGGCTATACGATGATGAACGAAAGTTCCCAGTGAAGACCACAAATGGATCTTTTACCAGAAGACATGAAGATTCTTCTTCAGCATGAAACAAAGTTCCTTAACCAGTAGACTTTTGGATCTTATCTCTCGAAAGTCTCATTCAGTTCTCAGTGTTCCCTCAGAGTACTGATTCACCTGCGCGATGTTGCTTAATATTTCATTAAGTGCAGCATTATTCCTCAGATCCCTCAGGAACATTTGGACATCAGTTTGTCTCTCATTGAGATACAGGCATTCCTAAACCAAATAATAGAAAACTAAACTGAGCAGTCTATGTGCATTAACCGTTGATAGGGGCATTTGCATTTTCCCCACTGTACTCAGGAAGTTGGTGTATTTGCTCAATGATAGCCGCAAGCAATCTCCTTATGATTGGACCATTCTTAGGATCTTTCAGGAACAGATGAACGCTAGTAGTTGTCCCCACAAGCGTAGGGTATGCACTCAAAATGAACAGGAAAACTGCAAGAATGATCTGTGAAACATTGTCATGGGGCACCACCATGGGCACCTCCAAAAGAAATTCAGTGAGAAAGGAATCGGGGATCTGTTCCCTCTTCCAGTCATTGAAAAGGAACTCTAAATCTGGCACGCTCTCCTTTATGGTCAAGCCTTTAACATGTCTCAGTCCAATTGCCATTAAATTCCTGTAGCTTTAAGAACAAATATCTTCCCTTAACTTCTTTTTTAGTGACTGAAAAGAGTGTCCAGAAATAAGCCACAGTCCAATGTACTCTTTATCTTCATTCAACAGCTTCTGCGTCCTTCTTCCTCATCATAGACCTAGTCTGCATGTGCTGTGTTTCTTCCCCGCTGCTTGCTTCCGACAGGGGTGGGGGTGAAGAGGGTTCTCCAGCATAGATTTTCATGTCTTCAAGGAAAATCCAAGTGCGTCTGCCTTGCACTTTGACTTCAGACGGCGTCATGTCTTCTACTATGAAGGGGCTGTTAAAAAGAGACTTGTGCCACCTTCTAGTGAAGTTGCGTATTAGCACCGCATTACAAGGGAAAAGTTTGGGAAGACATAACTCTGACTGAAGTTGCTGTAACATCTTCTTCTGTGTTTTTCGAGTTGCCCCACACCCCTTCCGCTTCAGCTGGTCTGTAATGCCAGAGATACTTGAGGTCATGCATGTAAGATAATCACGTAACTCCTTTCCTAACAATTCTGCTGTTGTCTGGGCATGACTTCTAGTTCTAGACGGAGGTGTGAGAGGTGTCCTCATTCGCCTCCCTGTCACTATTTCGTGGGGCGTAAGATGGTGGTCAGAACATGGTTGATTTCTCAACGTGTACAATGCCAGTGGTAGACAATGCAACCATCCTTTCTTCAGGGTAAGTTTCACTTTGGCTATTCTCGCTTTAAGCAGGCTGTTGAGTCTCTCATAGATCCCATTCACTTGCAGGTGATACGCTGATGAAAACTTGTGCTTTATGCTAAGCAAGAAGCTTATTTTCTCAAAGACCTCATTAACGAAATGAGGGCCATTATCTGATCTTAATACTTCACATATTCCCCATCTAGGAAACACTTATCGTACTAAACATTTTGCTGCACAGGTGGAGTCTGGGTGTGTACACGGTCTAGCTTCAATCCACCTTGAGAAAGGACATACCACTACAATCATATATCTATATCCATTACATACTTGCAGCATATTGACATAGTCAATATGCAAATGCTGAAAGAGTCCATTAGGTCTTGCTATAACTCCTCTAATTGTGCGCAATGTGTGCCCAGCAGTAAACATTTGACATATGATACAGTTTACAACATAAAATGCAACATGTCCAACTATATTCGGAACAAATCAATCCTCTGCAATAGTTGCGGCGAGGCTCTCTCTACTAACGTGCGCACGGTAGTGTAGCTGTTCCAGCGCCACCCTTCAGAGGGGTTTAAAGAACGCCCTCTCCAAGTCCACAAGTCTTTCTCATCTACAAGTGCTTCCTCTTGAATCTCTGCCAATTGAGTCCTAGACAAGTTATTGAACCTTTCAGACACACTCATCACCACCACCATGCTTTCATTCACATCAGACGTATCAAATGACATGATAATTTCTGTACATGTAACTCGCTTTGCTTCATCTGCTTTTTGATTTCCACGTGAAATAAAGTCTGCCCTTTTAGTGTGTGCTCCGCATTTAACTACTACGATGGCTACTGGGAGTTGTAGTGCTCTAATAAGCCTGTTCAATAAGGCTGCATGTTGCACTGGAGTTCCGTCCACTCGGCGGTAGCCCCTCCTTTTCCAATGTGCTAGCGCTGCGTGCACTGTTGACGTCACATAGGCAGAGTCCCTGTACACTGTTACTTCCTGGTCTGCGTGTCTCTCAGTCTGCGTGTCTCTCAGTGATAATCAGTGCCACTAATTCTGCAGACTGTGCCGAAAAGTGAGATGGTAGTCGTGCATTTATCAATACTTCAAATTCACCATTGGGCATGTGCTTCACCACAGCGGCACCTGTATATCTTTGTCCATCATTCTGATCAATTCTAGAAGAACCGTCAATAAAAAGAATCTCCCCAGCTGCCAGTGCATTTTCCTTCACCCTCGGCAGTTCATCATAGAATTCCTCATAATTCGAGCAATCATGTGCATGCTCGTCCTCTGCCAGTGGTTCTGCTACAAACATGGCAGGGTTCACTACTCTGTATCAGACTATTTTAATCGCCGGATTTGTTATTACTACCTCGTAGGCAGAAGCCCTTTGAGAAGGTAACGTGCTTTTAGGTTTTTCCAAACTGACAAATAATGCATGTTCAACAAATAACGTCATGGAACATCCCATTACTATGCTAGCAGCTTTCTCAATGGCAAACGTGGCGGCAGCCAAAGACTGTTCACACAGAAAGTTACCCCTCATTACTGGATTTAAAATCCCACTGTAATATGCAAGGGGCTTGTACCCCAACATGGTTCTCTGTGTGAGTACAGCTGTCATAAGTGCCATTCATGTGCGAGAACAAAAATAATTCCTCGGCATAGTTGGGAAGCTGTGCAAATTGCCTTTTTCAACTCATCAAACCCTTCTTCCATTTTCTCAGTCCAAACAATCTTCTCCTGAGTTGCCTGTGCTTTCTTCAGAGCTTGCAACAAGGGCCTTATGTATGAACTGTAATCAAAGACCCATGCTCTCACATAGTTACACAGTCCCAAAAATCTCTGCATGTGCTTTATCATGAGTGGCTTTACTGTTTTTAAAATAGCCTCAGCCCTGTCAGGAGTAACTTTCTTACCCTCATGCGAAATTAACTGACCTATATGTAGTACTTCCTTTTGACAATACTGTAATTTCTCCTTGTCTACTTTATATCCTTTGTCTGCAAGAGTAATCATCAATGAAACTGAATCACATCTGCACTCTTCCTCTGAGGTGCTACGGACCAATATGTCATCCACGTATTGCAACACAACACTTTTCAAATCGATATTGCTTAAGTCCATCAGTAGGACTCTATTGAAAATTGACAGAGACTCACAGTGCCCCTAGGATAGGCGAAAACCTTTCAGACGACTTTGTCTGAATGTAAATGACGTCAGATCTTGCAAGTCTTTATGCAATGGGATTGAGAAAAATGCATTTTTCAAATAAATCACAGTAAAATATCGTGCTTCAACAGGGATATTACATAAGATTGTCGCAGGATTAGGAACTAGAGGGAACTCAGCCTATACAATCTGGTTAATCAGATGTAAATCCTGAATTAAACACCACAACCCTCCTTTCCCTTTTTTAATCGGATAAATTGAGGTATTACACAGTGACTCTGATGTCAATAAGATGCCCTGTTTCATCATAGCAGATATCGTCTTAAAAATACCTTCATCTGCCTCTCAAGACATGGGATAGTGTCGTGCTTGAGGTAAAATTGCTCCTGTTTCCAATTAATCTTCACTTCTCCAGCTCCCTTCAATAGGCCTACGTCATAGGGGCCTGTTGTCCATAATGAAACTGGCACTTTCGCCATGTCTTCATCGAAATACTCAGGGTGTTTCTGCGTTACCAACATTTTCTGAGGAACCTTGCATTTAATTGCCCTTAACCAATAATTAATGCTCATCTCAAATACTACGTTGTCATCTGATGAATGGTCTCCAAAGATATCCTCATCAGTGACGTTAGTCAATCTGTACCTTCCCCAATGGCAATCACTGTGCACCATCATCTGCCGTCATGATCATTCCCATCAAGCAAAGCCAATTCTCCTCGCAATATGGCTGCTTGTAATTCTAAAGGAAAGATTTGCCCTTCCTCTTCATCCATAGGTATCTTTGGCCTAAATAAGAATTCATCGGGTATTCTCATAGTCCTGCCCACTAAACTTGGCAGCCATGTCAACAGAATGCATACCCCATAGTAAAATACCTCTGGTTCTAACGACACTCCTCACATGGCTATTTGTCCTGCAAATGCCATAATAAATTCACCCACATTTAAATAATGCATTCCTGGTGTTGAACACACTATGCCTTTATCAGTGAACAAAATCGTCATGTTCAATTTGGTCATTAAATCTTGACCTAATATATTGAAAGGTGTCTGCCTTGAATATAACAATGGCACAGACATGTCAAACTCTCCTATAGAGACTGGCAATTCTTCAGTAAAAGGAACTATGCTTGTAGCTCCTGTGAAACCTTGATTTCCAGACATTGAAAATGTTCCTTCTCGTATACATGAGCATGTTGCACCTGTGTCTACTAAAAACGAAAAGGATTTGCCTCCTATATTGATGTCAAACTTCGGTTCCTCTTGAGGCTTGGGCGTCACAGATAGTATCGAACATATCAAGTCTCCCAGTGAGCTGTCCTATTGTGGATACATTCTCATCCCCCTACCCGTGAAAGGATGCCCCCCCCCTGTTCTAGGAGTCATTAACTGACCTGTACTTGTGCTCTGCTGTATCTGCATAGGTGACTGCTGTGACTGCCCTTGTGGTGGATTCATTATTGCCTGCTGTGTTTGAAAATCTTGTTGCATTCTCAGTGCTTGTGTTTGCTGCACTGTCTGATTCTGAACAAACCCATCTCCATTCTGCTGTGAATATGCAGGTGGGTTTACTATCCCCCTCTTGAGAATTGCCAATTCTGCACAAACCCTTGACTTCTACATGTGTGAGCAAAGTGCCCTGACATACCACATGTCCAACATATAGGAGGAGGTCTCCTAACTTTCCCCTCCTGCATGCCTTGACTATCATTCTGCATGTTTTGAAACCCACTTTGATTATTCGGGAAATTTCCGTGATTATTCTGGAAGCCTCTACCTCAAAAGCCTCCCCTTCCTTGTGCTGCAAATCCACTATTGTTTTGATCGAACTGTCTTTGGTTATTCACCTGCGGCATATTTACTGTTTGCTGTGTACCTGACCTGTCTCCACTAGTCAACATTGCCCCTTCAATGGCGTACTTGGACAGTTTTTTCTGCCCTAACTTTGCCTCTTCACCTTTCTTACCACCGTCTTTCTTTCTATTCTTCTCTTGCAAAAGTCTGCAATAATGCGGATTGTCATTTGTATATCTGACCATGGCTTTGTTTCCATGCCCACTAAATTCTTGAGCTGCTTTTGTACTGCTTCTGGCAACCCTTGGCACAATATATGATACAATACAGGTATGGATTTCCCTCAAGCCTCGTGTGTCTCCAAAGCCCACTGCTCTTGGAAATTCTGAATGTAAACAATATGATCCTCCCCTTCCTGCATCTTTTTTGCCATTATAGCTCCCATGTTGGACGTGTCCGGATACAGTACTCTAAGTGCTTTCCAGACCGCGGCCCTACAGTTATTAAACAGTGCTCCATCATGAGCAGTGTTTACCGTGGTAACCCTAGAATACCCTGCTCTTGACCAAACGCCAACAGCCCTTTCCACAAGGATGGCAATCAGGAGACCCTTAATGTCCTCTATAGCTAACGTGTTTCCTCCTGTCATTTTCTCTGACTCATGTCTCCATTTCCCAGCGCCAGAAGTTAATCTCGGAAGTTCACACCTTAAATTATCCTTATCCATTTGTGGCCAGGTTATTTACTGTGGCCTAGCTCCTCCTTTCTCTAACAAGGGAAATTGTGAATCCCCAAACTCACACTCATCCCCCATCGTCGGTCTGTTCATAGCAGAGACAATGGCTCTGCTCCACCTCCTACCTGGCACCTAACCTGCTCACATAAGGTGGTGAGTCCCCCCTCTCACCATGGGATCGCCCTTTAGGTGGGTCTAGCCGCATCAATGATTCTGACGCCCGAGATTTGGGTAGGTCTAGATCCGACCATCTTACTTCCTTATCCATTGAAAAGCACCCTTCAGGGCCACATACACGGCCTTCCTCCTCCTCATGGAAGGTTTCTCGGTTCTCGTCTGACATATCCTGTCCCCAACTCGTGTGACTTCTCTCCTCTTCATCTCTATTTAGAGTCAGTATATCTAAAGACAGCTCCTTTAGCTCAAAACTTGATGAGGCTCCTTCTTTGTCATACAACCACGTTCTCTCGAGTCGATCATTTTTACCCTTCCCCTGCAGCACTTTCTTAGTCCTCATATCATGATAGACTTTATTGATAGCATCCCCAATGCTTCTAGAGTCAAACTCATCCTCTAGATTTGCTCTAGACGGACCTGCTACTGGCTCATGTGCTGGGAAGAACTCTTCTATATCTTCCCATGTCACTACTGGATTAGGATCTATTAATTCCTCTTCCATACGTTCAAGATTGAGCATTCTCTGCCTCCTCTTTCTTTCTAATTCGTCATCAAACTCTCTTAGTTTCCTTGCTTCTTCTCTTACTCTTGTTTCCTCTATTCTTTTCATATCTCTCCTTGCTTTTGCCCTTCGTATCTCCCAGTCTTTTCGTCTTTGTATTCAATTATCCCTTAATTTCTGTTCCTCCTCTTTCTTTCTATTCTTTCTCATTCTTCGATTGCCCTCTGTCTATTGTCATACTTTATCTGTTCCTCTGCTCTTTCCTGCTTTCTCAGTTGCTCCTCTTGATACAACTGTTCCCGTCTTTGTCTATCCTTCCTTTTAGCTCTGTCTTATTTCAATCTCATCTCTCTCTCTCTCTCTCTCTCTCTCTCTCTCTCTCTCTCCTCTTTTTATCCTGTTCTTCTCGATCTTCCCTTTGCCTTGCATCCTTGATGCTCTTACCATCGAGTTTGAGCAAAATCTGACCACCCATCCATGTGTTTTGTATAAGTGCTAACTCATCAGTCTTTTCTTTTTCTCCTTTCCATCTCTTTATTTCTCCTCTTATATCTAAGGATGTACTTGGTTGATCACTTCTCTCCTTATTACATCTCTCCTTGTCCCTCGGGACCTTAGAGATTACATCTCTCGCAGTATTTTTCTCTGGGCCCTCATCGCTGCTTTGCGCAGGTGACTCATATGCTGGGTTGCTGTATCCTGTCACTGCCTTACGCTCCCTCAATGGGAACAACCCATCATCTTTCTTGCTAACGCCATCTCCTTCTGGCACGACGGGTGGAGCAGAAGACTCCTCACCCCCCTCTTTGCATATATTCAATATCCAGTCTTCAGGAGGTGGCTCTTCTCTTTCCTCCTGGTACATTTTCCAGAGCTCTAAGCTCGCTAATCGTTTATCTAACTTTATTCCTGTATAGGCTGCATGCAAATATGTCATCATATGTTGCAAAACTGCCTTCGATAAAGATCCCCCTTGTGGCCATGGCATGAACATTTTGTCTGCCGTCCCTTTAACCCATTCCACACTATACTGTCTAAGCTTGGGTGCGTGTTTCGGCAACTGTTTGCAAAGGTGCCTTAAGTGGAGTAATATCCTCCATTCTGACTCATCACACTTGACTGTCAATACTCACCTTTACACTTTGCAGATTTCAAAAAATATGTTTCAGAAAAACAACACAATATGAGTGTGCACCAATCGGCGCAGGCTCCAAACCCTCTATATCATGTTTTTTACTTCAATCAACTTTTTCAGTGAATACCATCAATTCAATTTCCACTAAATAAATAATTAATTTTCAAATCTCTTGTTTTCTTTTCACGTATACTGGACGGTCACATATATCTCAGTCTTCTCTTCAAGACTTATCCTACCCATAAAAAAATACCCCAATTGGGATGTGAATCGCTCTGTTTAAAATAATTTTTAACCACGTTCGTAGTCTACGTCACCCGTCTATAGGGCTCTAAGAACAACTCCTTCTGTTACGTTCTTTAAAACGCAGGAAAACTGGGCGTACAATACCTCTTAATTGCTTGGCCTCTCCTCAAGTCAATTACTTAATATTGAAAGCTCATCATTCTCAAGTTACTTTACCCCAACCTCCCTCTGTTACTCGTTTTTCCCCTTATCACTTTCTTCACCCACTGCCCATTCACACTTTTGCCATTTCACTCAGTTTTTATTCACCATTTATGTTTTCAACTTCTGACTCTCGGGATCGTGCGCCTCTTCAACAGCCATTTCAACTTTCCATCCGTTCATTTTCCTGTAGACGCCGGGAGGGGTTTCTGCCTGAAAGCAAGTGACCCGTCTGACCTGCCTTGCAAGACTTGCTTTACATTAATATCCGCTATCTAAATGGTGCTTCACGTCCTTTCAGCCAAATGGCAGAGGTTGTGCAATATTTCCCGGGACCCCAAAGCCTACTAGGTCGATGGATTTTAAACCATCCTCTCAGCTACCACGTGAACTGGAGGCTTCCAGCCCTTTAAGACGAGGTAGCAATACCCTTGAGATGGATGGGGATGCAGAAGTTACTCAAACATCAATAATCGAAATGACTCAGGTAGCTGGCAAAATGATAACTGTTTTAATATCAACTATCTAAAACAGGGAGTACAACGACATGAACAGACGTCTCAGCGTAAGATCTCTCAATGCATCTTAAAAAAAAACATTATTTTATAGCAAAAAATCATCATTGATGATGTTAACCTACATATTACTAACATCATCCCACGTGGCAAACTACAAAATCCTAGTGGCAATTGTGATAGGCTCTTAAGGAACCTCTAAGTGTACGATCCATAATTGTCTAAGAGAGTGAAAAAAGTGATAGGTTTCTTAACATCAGGTCGGGCAACTAAGCCCTCCCCTTAAACAGGACACTATGAACGTCACTAAATACACAACGTCCCATTGGCTACACAAACAATAGGGCCCTTAATCACTCGGTCCCCTGCCATTGGTTGGCACTCTAATCTCCGTCAGTATTTTTCCACCTACGTTAGCAGCACGCAGAATGGACCTCCAGGTGCTGGTGAGCTAATCTTTAACCACAGCTTCCCACCAATTACCATATTCATCCATCATCACCTCAGTGGTCTGCTGTCAATTACGGCTTTGAACTTGTCCTTGGGAGTGTTCTTTTGCTCTGGACAATTCAGGGGAGTGAAGGCATGCTCTGTCCTCATGCTTAGGTGTGACCATCGTGTACCTTAAATTTCATCCTTCCAAGTGACTGAAGACCACAAAATCGAGCCTTAGTGTATTTAAAATACTATTTTCTAATAGACCTCTGACGTCTTCCTTTTTTTTGTCCATGTCTTCTGAACAAGAATTTCGTTCTTTCACACAATTTGTATCCAATATCTCCTCACCCCAGCCTGATAGGACCTTGGCTCCTTGGCTCATCCAGTCTCGCCTTTCTAAGATCTGCGTCTGTAATTCAATAGCTTTTTTTAACTGCGACACACTGGAAATAAGGCCTTCTTTCTCTGGTCCAGTTCTGCTATAATATGTAGTGGAAACATCCATTCTGTACATATATATATATATATATATGATGAATCCTCACCAAACTTTGCAAAGAAAGTATATGGGTCGCTTTGAATTGTTTTGCAAAGTTTGGTGAGGTTTGGTCCAAGGGGGGTCTCAAAACTTATTTTTTCCCATAGACTGAATGGGGAAAAAGCTTTGCTCACGCCTACAGCCCAAACCGCTGGACGATTTCTACCAAATTTGGACCAGGAGCAGCGGCTTGGTCCCGAAAGCGTGCTTTTGCAAATTTGGTGAAAATCAGTCCAGTGGTTTATTTTAAAAATGACCAAAAAGTAGGTCACAAAGAAATAGTGACATCTATGTTCGGTCCGCGGACACACTTCCCTGTTCGCTCCACGGACAGTGTTCTGATTGGCCAATCGGCTTGCGTCATGTCCGCAGACATGCAATGTGTTCGCT
This sequence comes from Ambystoma mexicanum, assembly GCF_040938575.1. Classification (NCBI taxonomy): domain Eukaryota; kingdom Metazoa; phylum Chordata; class Amphibia; order Caudata; family Ambystomatidae; genus Ambystoma; species Ambystoma mexicanum. The sequence continues at coordinate 512,421,719 of NC_090929.1, read as the reverse complement.
GATTGGACGGTGAAGAGCATGAAGTGTGTCAGATTTTTGGAAACGCCCGCCATCTTGGATTTGCGGACGTCCGCGGACAGCGCGGTGAAACTTGGTGGAAGAATACTATTTAGTAAAGTGTTTTGGTGTGTAAGACTGTTTGGGGAGGGTGGGGAGTAAGAGATGGGTTAAATGTTGTATTTATTTAGGTGGCAGGCACCCCTGTTGTGTTCGTTCTGACCGCAGACAATAGTGGTGTCCTGAAATGTTCGTCAATAAACAAAATGGGGGTGTCCTGAGGACGCTTTGCCTATCCGTACGGTTCGCAGGCAAGTTGAAATTGTTCTAAGAACATATCAAGTGTCCTGGGATGTTCGTAAATAAACAAAATGGGGGTGTTCTGAGGACGCTAGAACTGACCGAATTGTTCGCAAGCGTGCTGAAACTGTCCTAAGAACACATGCGGTGTCCTGAAATGTTCGTAAATAAACAAAATGGGTGTGTCCTGAGGATGCTATGACTGTCCGTATTGTTCGCAGGCAAGTTGAAACTGTTCTAAGAATACAGACGATGTCCTGAAATGTTCGTAAATAAACAAAATGGGGTTGTCCTGAGGACGCTGTCCGTATTGTCCATAGGCAAGTTGAAATTGTTCTAAGAACACATTATGTGTCCTGGGATGTTCGTAAATAAACCAAATGGGGGTGTCCTGAGGACGCTATACCTGTCCATACTGTTTGTAGGCAAGTTGAAACTGTTCTAAGAACACATCAAGTGTCCGGGGATGTTCATATATAAACGAAATAGGTGTGTCCTGAGGACTCTATGCCTGTCCGTACTGTTCGCAGGCAAGTTGAAACTGTTCTAAGAACACTTGCGGTTTTCTGAAATGTTCATAAGTAAATGAAATGGGGGTGTCCTGAGGACGCTATACCTGTCCTTACTGTTCGTGGGCAAGTTGAAACTGTTCTACGAACACTCGTCATATTCGCGGACATTAAAAGTGCCCATATGGCATAGTTAAAATGTTTGACTCTATGGGTGTGATATGCTGTGGTGGTTGTGGCCAGGGCATAGAGTCTTGGGAGCATGTCCGTATGTCCATGCACCCAAGACTCTATGCCCTGGCCACAACCACCGCAGCATATCACACCTATAGAGGCTTATCCAGTCTTGGGTGCATGGTCAAGACCAAATTTATAAACACTGAAGTTATAAGTCACTATGGGTGTGATTTGCTGCAATGGTTATACTTATTATAATATACTTACTGTTTGGTTTAGTAACTGGAGTACATGTATTCCTTGTTAATTTATGTGATGAAAGAAAAGATCATGTTAGTATTGATATTTTGTAACGACTTATAACATTGAATAATCAACATGTTTTTTTTTTACCCTCATATTTAGTAGATTACAAACCAGTGTACTGTGCAATTTGCTCAGTTTCTGTCTTTGTTGCTAAAATCATTGGGTCTGTGGGAAAAACAAATCCATGTTGGATTTAAAAAAAACCTTTTTTTGTTATGCTACAGTCTATTTGTTTGTTTGTTTTCAGTGTTCACTTGTTGTTTCTGGCTAATGTTCTATATGTTGGCTTGTTGCAGATTTTTGGAGCAGTTAGATATCTGTTGACATATTGTAACTGTCTATTTTTTGTTATAATGAAGTGGTATTGATTTATCTGTTTGGTCATTGAAACTCTTGGGGCAGTTAGATACCAGTTGGCGTATTATAACTGTTTATTTTTTTTATATAATTTAGTGGTATTCATTTATCTGTTTAGTTGTTGTAGAATCTTGGGGCAGTTAGATACCTGTTGGCATATTCTAACTGTCTATTTTTTGTTATAATGAAGTGGTATTGATTTATCTGTTTGGTTATTTTAAAATCTTGGGGCAGTAAGATACCAGTTGGCGTATTCTAACTGTCTATTTTATGATATATTTTAGTGGTATTCATTTATCTGTTTAGTTGTTGTAGAATCTTGGGGCAGTTAGAAATTTTGGTTTTAAGAAGATTAAATAAGCGTTTGTAAGATTTGCTGGTAATCTCTGCTTTAGAGTAATGGTACTATCATTACATTCGAACCATCCACATTTTTTTTATATATGCAGTATAGTGACCTGCATTGGTTGTGACTCCTGTGTGGTAGATTATACCTATTGTTGTGAAGGTTTTTGCTCAGTTTCTGTCTTTGTTGCTAAAATCATTGGGTCTGTGGGAAAAAAAATCCATGTTGGATTTAAAAAAAACCTTTTTTTGTTATGCTACAGTCTATTTGTTTGTTTGTTTTCAGTGTTCACTTGTTGTTTCTGGCTAATGTTCTATATGTTGGCTTGTTGCAGATTTTTGGAGCAGTTGGATATCTGTTGACATATTGTAACTGTCTATTTTTTGTTATAATGAAGTGGTATTGATTTATCTGTTTGGTCATTGAAACTCTTGGGGCAGTTAGATACCAGTTGGCGTATTATAACTGTTTATTTTTTTTATATAATTTAGTGGTATTCATTTATCTGTTTAGTTGTTGTAGAATCTTGGGGCAGTTAGATACCTGTTGGCATATTCTAACTGTCTATTTTTTGTTATAATGAAGTGGTATTGATTTATCTGTTTGGTTATTTTAAAATCTTGGGGCAGTTAGATACCAGTTGGCGTATTCTAACTGTCTATTTTATGATATATTTTAGTGGTATTCATTTATCTGTTTAGTTGTTGTAGAATCTTGGGGCAGTTAGAAATTTTGGTTTTAAGAAGATTAAATAAGCGTTTGTAAGATTTGCTGGTAATCTCTGCTTTAGAGTAATGGTACTATCATTACATTCGAACCATCCACATTTTTTTTATATATGCAGTATAGTGACCTGCATTGGTTGTGACTCCTGTGTGGTAGATTATACCTATTGTTGTGAAGGTTTTTGCTCAGTTTCTGTCTTTGTTGCTAAAATCATTGGGTCTGTGGGAAAAAACAATCCATGTTGGATTTAAAAAAAAACTTTTTTTGTTATGCTACAGTCTATTTGTTTGTTTGTTTTCAGTGTTCACTTGTTGTTTCTGGCTAATGTTCTATATGTTGGCTTGTTGCAGATTTTTGGAGCAGTTGGATATCTGTTGACATATTGTAACTGTCTATTTTTTGTTATAATGAAGTGATATTGATTTATCTGTTTGGTCATTGAAACTCTTGGGGCAGTTAGATACCAGTTGGCGTATTATAACTGTTTATTTTTTTATATAATTTAGTGGTATTCATTTATCTGTTTAGTTGTTGTAGAATCTTGGGGCAGTTAGATACCTGTTGGCATATTCTAACTGTCTATTTTTTGTTATAATGAAGTGGTATTGATTTATCTGTTTGGTTATTTTAAAATCTTGGGGCAGTTAGATACCAGTTGGCGTATTCTAACTGTCTATTTTATGATATATTTTAGTGGTATTCATTTATCTGTTTAGTTGTTGTAGAATCTTGGGGCAGTTAGAAATTTTGGTTTTAAGAAGATTAAATAAGCGTTTGTAAGATTTGCTGGTAATTTCTGCTTTAGAGTAATGGTACTATCATTACATTCGAACCATCCACATTTTTTTTATATATGCAGTATAGTGACCTGCATTGGTTGTGACTCCTGTGTGGTAGATTATACCTATTGTTGTGAAGGTTTTTGCTCAGTTTCTGTCTTTGTTGCTAAAATCATTGGGTCTGTGGGAAAAAAAAAATCCATGTTGGATTTAAAAAAAACCTTTTTTTGTTATGCTACAGTCTATTTGTTTGTTTGTTTTCAGTGTTCACTTGTTGTTTCTGGCTAATGTTCTATATGTTGGCTTGTTGCAGATTTTTGGAGCAGTTAGATATCTGTTGACATATTGTAACTGTCTATTTTTTGTTATAATGAAGTGGTATTGATTTATCTGTTTGGTCATTGAAACTCTTGGGGCAGTTAGATACCAGTTGGCGTATTATAACTGTTTATTTTTTTTATATAATTTAGTGGTATTCATTTATCTGTTTAGTTGTTGTAGAATCTTGGGGCAGTTAGATACCTGTTGGCATATTCTAACTGTCTATTTTTTGTTATAATGAAGTGGTATTGATTTATCTGTTTGGTTATTTTAAAATCTTGGGGCAGTTAGATACCAGTTGGCGTATTCTAACTGTCTATTTTAATGTATATTTTAGTGGTATTCATTTATCTGTTTAGTTGTTGTAGAATCTTGGGGCAGTTAGAAATTTTGGTTTTAAGAAGATTAAATAAGCGTTTGTAAGATTTGCTGGTAATCTCTGCTTTAGAGTAATAGTACTATCATTACATTCGAACCATCCACATTTTTTTTATATATGCAGTATAGTGACCTGCATTGGTTGTGACTCCTGTGTGGTAGATTATACCTATTGTTGTGAAGGTTTTCTTACCAAGTGATACTTGACCATGTGTGAATCGAGTTAGCTTGCAGTTGTTTTTGGTACATCTGCATTGTAACGTAGAAGCATTAGTATTACGTATTTACTATGTGTGTGTATTAGTAAGGTGGAGCGATTATCCGAATTGCAGGTAGTACATAATCTACCATGGTTTGCATTTTGTACAAGTTGCTGAAATGGAATGGATTCACAATTAGGTATTGATACATACACGAAGCGCTCATTGGGGATTTGTTCTTGTGTCACATTGTTGCAGAGAGTGCATGTATGTTTCCACATGTATGAAATCTGCAAGATTTCATTTACAGGTATGTTTTTGTTTTCCAGTACTTGTAGTAAGTACATTAGAAATTCTTGTGGATCTTCCTGTGAGTTTATAGTGAATTTCACCATTCCAACACAGTAGTCCAATTGTTGTCTTATTCCATAAACACCATACATGTTGTCAGGATTGTTTGTTGCGTTTCTATGAAGTACTAACATTTGCAAACACAATTGGTCTGTTCTGTGTAAGTAAATGTTGTCAACAACTGGTGGTAATTGAAATAGAATATTCATTGCTACATTTGCGTAGCAACTCACACCAATTATATTTGAAAGTTTAAATGGACCAGGTAGTTCTGTATCTGAGTGCTTTTTTTGAGTTTGTCTTCCTTTTTTGAAGAAGTACCTGGTTTACTTTCCCTAATAGTTTCTTTTTTGTTTGTGGTACTTGATGAAGTATTCGGTTTTTTTTACTCTCTTTGGAGGATTTGCAGTGACATCCTGTTGCATTTCTGTTTGATTTAGTTTTCTTTTACAACATTTTACTTTTTGTGGAACAGGATATGTTTTTAGATGGGGGTGTATAGTGAACGAAGTCTATTGTATTCTAAAATGCAAGGAATATCAGCGTTTACTTTACTTGCATCAAAGTTCATTATAAATAGACCGTCAAGTGTACGTAAGTGTGATAGTGCTACGTAGCTCATGCCTTCTTTAAAGACTGTGTTACCAATGTCTATCAGGGCTTTGTCTAGATAAGACCTTGTGATTTATGAATGGTGACTGCATATGCAAGAGTTAGTGAAAATTGTTCTCTGCGTACATACATGTCTTTGAAGAGAAGGAATCGAGCTGTTGAGCATCCTATTCTTTTCACTTCTGAAAGTTTGTCAAAAGGAATATTGACAAACTGAATGTTGTTGTCATGTGGGTATGTTTGAAAGCCAACAACTGTGCCCAGTGCTCCATTAACTAGTCCTTGATCCATGTCAAGGTTACGTTTAAGCATAACTCTGCAATTTAAGGATAATTTTTATATTTTTTCCAGCTGTGTTGGAGATTGAATTTTCTAAACTATTTAGTCTTGTTGTGGCTTGTTCATGCATGGGTAGTGTCATACCATGTATGTCTAGTTTATCTGTGGCGCTAATTTCAATTATTGGTTGCATTTCTTTTTTTAACATTGTTTCATTGAACAGCTTGCAAGAGTTGCCATTAAGGCCATACAATTGACATTTGTGTGGGCTAATTGTTCGATAACATCCTTATCACATGCATTATCGCCATAAAGTGCATGAATGTGCCGGGTTTTCAATATTGCTTGTGCTTCTTGAGATAGTATACCAACTCTAATACTTTTTAAGATGTTGGCATAAGTGAGATCTGCAGATTGCCGCATGTTTTCTGTTAATTCTCTGTATTGGAAATGTTGCCAGAGGTTGACATTTCCTATGCTGCCAACAGTTTTACGGCAGAGTTTGTGTCCTAAGGTTTTAAAAATAGGCTCACCTTTCACTGGTGTCAATTGAAGATCTCCGAAAACAATAATGTGTTTTCCTCCAAAGAGCTCTTGGTAGTTTATTTTGAGTACTTCTTGTAATCTGAGGTGAATCAAAGCCAACATTAGTTTGGAGACCATGCTCACTTCATCTCTTAGTAGCATTTTCATTTGTTTTAATGCTCTGCGTAGTTCCATTGGAGCTTCTGTAGAAAGTTTGTAATAGTCTAATTTGTTTTGGTGTTCTACTGGCAGGAGTAGTAATCGGTGTAAAGTGACACCGCCTATGTTGTAGGCAGCTAAACCTGTGTGGGCAGTGACAACAGCTGACAGTTTATTGTTTGTCAATGGTTGAAGGAATTTGCTGATGATTTTGATTAAGAATGTTTTGCCAGAACCAGCTTCACCACTGACGTACAGTAGTATAGGTTTGTAATTTTGGTAGGTGCATTCTTTGTTTTCATGTTGTACACCATGTGCAATTTTTGTTACTTCATGAAAAATGCTACATTGCTCATTGTTTAGTTTTGATTGTAGTATAGTTAAGTCTTCTTTATCTTCATACTGACACATGGTGTTTTCTATTTCTGTCATAGCTAATTCTGCCTCATTTGTTACTAGTGGCTGTCCCAGTGGTTCTTGGCTTCCTGTTACAGAAGGTTGACTACTGTCAGGAGTGTCCTTATCTAGTTGGGCCTGGAGTTCTTCTTCGTGTTGCTGTTCATTGTGCAACATTGTTTTGTAGTCTGTAAAGTTTACATCGGTTATAGTGCCTTAATTTGCTTTGAAAGCGTCTTCGTAGGAGTCATAGTTATCTAGTATTTCTTCTTCTTTTCTCCATGGTTTAAAGAGTTGTAGCAGGGACATGTAATATAGTTCTTTATGTTGAGGAGTCTTTAATGACAATTTGATATGATTAATTAAATTTGGTTTGGTGAGTTTTACTAAGCTGCCTTCACAATTTGACACTCTGTATCTACCTTTTTTTTCATTGGGTTTTATATTATTTTTGTATGTGAAGTTTAGGGCTATGTGGTATAGACACATGGTCTCCAAAGTGGTTCTTCTGTTTGGGTAGTATGTGTCGAGCAAATTGTTTTTTAAAATGTCTTGGCTGTTGGGATCATGTTCGGATATTGTTTCTATATTGTCGTATGATTTCAGAACTCTTTTTCTAGATTTAGCAGGACCAAGACTTGGCCATACTATATTTTCAGATTTTCCATACAAAGCAGTACCGGTTAAACAATCTGCTGCTTCATAGGAGCCACATTCTCTATGGGAGAGCATTTTTATGCCCAAGCTGTATCATTTCTGAGACAGTGTTTTGTCTGATGACAGGTCATTCCAGAGGTCTTGGAGCTCTGTTTATTCTGCTTTGGTTAAGTATGCTGTAACATATTGTGCAACTGCAGTGGAATTGTCTGCAATGTACTGCAAATCTATGTTTGCGTTCCATAAGTGGGCAATGATTGCATTGTAATCATTGATATATTTTTCTTCTTCTGTTCTTTTTATGTAATATGTATTTTTAGGTGATTTACTTTTAACACTATGTCTAACTGAAGACATGAAGTTGTTTACTTGACCTGTTTCTGTAACAGGTCTAGGGGAAACCAAAGCAGCATTTGGTGTAGTATTTCCCTTTGTTTTTGTATTTGCGACGACAATATTTGACACATTTGTGTCTTTGAAATTGTTAAATGTGTGCATGAAGATCACTATTTGTTGCTTCCGATGGAATTTCGCAAGTGACATATTTTTCGATAAACTGTAACATAGTGGTATCATTGTCTTGACCAAATTTAGGAGCATCTTTAATCCATAAAAGCATGTGGATATGTGGTGCTCCTCTGGCTTGGTATTCTTTTCTCCTAAAGAAGAGTTGCACTTCTCAGAGGGGAGAAACAGTTTTATTACAAATAAAGTGTAGCATAGCAATGAAGCGATGGTGAAAATATCTTGAAACATTAACAGGATCTAGAGAACAAAGCTCTCCAGGTGTTAGTATATCTATGTTTGTTTTGTTTTTGTTTGATATGCGCAGGAAATCATGTAAATCTTCCCATGCATATTCTGCACAACTTAATGTAACAAACCAAGTGGGTGGGCCAGCGTTTCTTATCATACAATGTACATCTCCATGTCATCGGAACCAGTATTCTTTAGTACCACGCATGCTTGTTAATAGATTTGTAATACTTGTGTAGCTGACATATTTTGAAAGTGGGTTCCTGATTTTAATGTGTGTTCAACTCCGTAACATAGAGTTGCTAGTTCACTTTCAAAGAGTAGGTGGAATATGTATTCCACATTTTGTCTAAATCTGGGATCTTCAGAATACATCCGTAACGAGCGGTATTCTGATGCTGTTATTTGAATAGGTTTATCATCGTACCTTCCTCCTTTGCCAGTAGGAAAGAGTAGACGAAAAGCACGTGCTTCTATACTTTTTTCCCATATGCTGATTGGTGATCCTTTTGTTTGTCGCATTTGGTACATTTCTAGTGCATCTTCTACGGTGTCATTAGAGTGCAATGGATGAATTGTATATTGTATATTGGTCTAAAGTATTGGATACTGTAGCAGGATCTAGAAGCTCAAATTGACCAGCTTCTGGTGACTCTTGAATTATTTCAGTGGTTTCCTTCAAGTTTTCTACAATATTAATTTCTTTGTAGTATTCATTATTGTCTTTTAGATATTGCAAGGCTTGTCTAACTTTATGTAAATCTACCAGTTGTTGCCAATTTATTTTGTCTTTTGTAAGTACACCATTTACTAAGATAATTAAAGACTGCTCCATTGGACGTTGCACTCCCAGAGTGTGCACATTTTGTTTAAGATCTAATGGTAAATACACTACTTTTCCACGAATGCCTTTCACAAATTCAGAGGGAGGTAATTTTGCTGTTTTTGGTTGAAGGCGTATTATTGCTTGAAAGGGGTGCACTGTTTGAATTATGATGATCTCATATAAATTGAGTTGTTGTAGGGGTTTTGGTAGTGGAAATAATTCCAAATTATTTGTGATAGCACATGAAGGAGTTTGGTTGTTGTCAAGTTTTGTAGTGCATTAACTGCAAAGTATAAAGGGGTCAGTTATTTCGTATTTGTTTTCTGCTGTAAGGTAGAGAGCTAATTCAAACCATTTAGAATCTTCATTGTCTTCTATTTTGTATATTAGGTCTACAGTTTTTGTGTTACTTTTATAAAAAGTTCTGCAGCAACATACACACACATGGTTTGATACTTCAGCAGATGTACTTTTAAATTTCAGTATTTCTTTTTTGTATGTGTGTAATAGAAGGTTGCCATGCATAGAATTGTTGCTAATTTGTTTTAAAGCTATTTCATTCTGTAAGTGGCTTTCACTTCCAAAATATTTTTTCTGGATATAGTCAATTTCTTCAAGTAGGTCTTTTGCTGTACTATGTAGAAGAATGTTATTTAAATTGGCTAGTGCTAAAGCAGGACTTTTAGCCTAGTACAGTTTATAGACTAGATTTCTTATAGTTTAATGATGTGTTGATATCATTTTGATATGATGGAAGGTGGTTTTGCAAGTAGCTCCTGAAATGCAGGCCAATGAATGTCCTTGTAGTCCTGTGTACTTGCGCACTGGACAGGTATCCATATTTTGCAGTAGTTTAATTTTGATTTTGTCTTTGCCTGTCACATACTGATTGAGGAATTGGCGTAAAGACTTGAAAGATTTTTGGGGAAAGTTACACATTGACGTGCATGGCCATTTGTATACTAGACGTTCTGATTCAGTTGAATGGAGAGGTAATTCTAAGTTTTCTGGGGATATTTTTGTAAGCAGTATTTCTTGTTCCATTATGGTATTATTAACTTTTTCATAACCTCGTCCACTGCTATGTATGGCAATTGTATTTGTTTGCTTTTGTTTGTATGCTTCTTCATTAAAATATGGTTCTGTGCTTGTTGTGTTTCTCCACTCACCTCCACAGATATTTAAGAAGTTATTTTTGTTGACATTTTGTTTATTGAGAAGTCTTTTTTGTAATTTAGTCATTAGGTTTGTTAGTGGTTTCATTTTGTTTAACACTAAAATAAATAACTTTCTTTTGAGAACGATTGCACTGTCTATGAGAGTTTCTAAGATTTATTTTCTATGGTAGGTTTTAAGGGTTGTGCATGATTTCTCTCCTGTTTTTATAAGATTTTGAAGGACTCTGTGGTAGAACATTTTTGCTAAAATACTTTTTTTGGTATGATTACTTGGCACTATATCAAGATTTATAGGAGCAGTTTTATCAGTAGTGGTAGCTGAATTCTTGTTAATTGTTTTCTGTTCCGTTTTACACTTTGATGGAGGAGGCAAAGTTTCTGTACTTGAAGCTTGTTTTGTTTCGCTAAATGACTGTATTAGCTGTTTTGTTTGAACTTTTTTTTACAGATTCTGCTAGAGATGGATGCTTATTTTGGACACTACTATTTTCTTTTGCTTTACTACTGCGTTGCTTTCTACAGACTTGATTTTTGGTAGGCATTCTTTAGGGTCTGTTGAAAAAAATAAAGAAGGTATGGGTTGGGTTGTTCTGCAATGTATGTGTGCTATGTGCATGAGTGTCTGAGTATGATGATAAAGATGTATGTGACGGTGTGTGATTGTGCATTGGGCAACTACAACTAGTTGGGATGGGTATTCTTGAATGTATATGCTACTAAACTGGGGTTCAGATGACAGTAGAAAGTAAGCTAGTGGTGAGGAGAAGCACACATAGTAAATCTAATGGTATACAATTAAAATAGTTGTTTGTTCTATAATATCAAAATTCTAGGGGCCGAGTTGTGTCATTTGTGCGCTGAAAAATGGGAATTTGTGTGCCATTCTGCCCGTAAATCTCTGTTTAAAAAATGGGGATTTGTGGACAGAATGGTGCACAATCTCTGTTTTTAGGTGCATAAATAGCATGAATTAATCCTACAGTGTGTTTGAGTAATAGTACAAATATTATGGTCGTATTTACCTTACTCTTCTTTGTGGAATGAGCAGGTTTCTTCTTAGTTGTTGTTTGTACTTCATATTCTGCTGCTGCTTTTCAGGAGAGTGGTCTTCACTGCAATTGTAAAGGAAACAAATTATGTATATAGGACTGATGTTAATTTAGACATTGGGCCTCATTACAACCCAGGCGGTAAGTTCCCTACTTTACCACCATGGTGTAAACTCAGTTTACACCATGGTGGATGGCGGATTTACCGCCCCATTCCAAGGTGAGTGGGGCGGTAAATCCCCATTCCCCATTTACCCTTCCCCATTCCCATTTTTGCCCCATAGGGCATAATGGGAGTGGGGAAGGCGCTAATTACGGCACCGTAAATTACGGTGCCGTAATTAGCGCCAAGGCGGGTTAGCGCCTTGTATTTTAACGCCTGCTAAAGGCAGGCGTTAAAATGGTAATCAGGCGTTAAGGGTTAACGGCGCCGACGGTGCAGTTAAACCCTTAACGCCTGGGTTGTAATGAGGCCCATTGATTTTTATGTTTTTGTACAAGTATTGTTGTTTGATATTTGAACATAGTGTGTGCATGCAATTTTGATTGACTATGTGCACTCTTTATATTTTACTTTAAATATGTTAGTTTAACATGCTTTGCAAATGTGTGTGTAAAAAGAAATTAAATAGCAGATAGGTTTGGAAGTGACAGTTGATTATAGCAGATGGGAAAAATGACAGTAAGTTCATTTTATAGGTTATACAAGCTAAAAGTCAGTTCATCTGTTTATATGAATGTATAAGAATTGTACATGTACTATACAGAAAATATGCATACCTGTAGTTTGTGTTCATGCATATGTGTATGCATGCAGCTGCAAGTAGAAATCTTGAAGACTTGTACAGTATTTCTTGTTGAAGGTGCTTTCCAATGATATGACACTTGTACTCAGAGTGATTAACAGTACATTTGAAGTGCTGATCTATGATGATGGAGTTAGATGTAGAGGTCTCAGATGTGATTGGTGGATGGTCGTGTGACTGCTTAGCTATATCCAATGAGGGAATGGCACAGAGAGTGAAATGGAAATGGTAGAACGACTGTCCATGTTAAGATATGTCCGCGGACATGGTGGTAGTCCGTGGACATTGCATGTTACATCTGGGGATTTTGGGGTGGGGAGGCATGCAAATGAGAATGAGCAGAGCAAGGGATTGGTCAGTAAAGTTTAGTGGGTGTGTTGTGCCAGGAGAGAGTTTGTCAGATACTCTTTTTCCTGAGAGAAGAACAGATAGCTATGGCTGTGTGTTTCAGAAAACAGATTGTTTGGATTTTGGGAGGCTCGAGGATACATTGGTTGAAGGTGCATGCAGAAAGCTGTGGAGTAGCTGTAGATCTTGGATTCCCACATGTGGAAGTGCACTGGCATGAAGTACGTGGAATGAAGTGGTTGGACTTGCTATCTCTCTGTGCTACTTTGGAGACAAAGCATCATCCAGACATAATTGTAATTCATTGTGGAGGGAACAGTTTAGGACATGTGTCTGGAATTTCTTTGCAATTTGCAATGAAAGAAGGACTTGGGAAGGTCATGGACATGTTTCCAAATTCTCAAGTAATTTTTTCTCAGATTGCGCAGAGACAAATGTGACTGCGTTCTTCTTCATTTGGTCCACAAATGGAGAAAGCGAGGCGCAATGTCAATAAGGCTGTTTGTGCCTTTCTAAGAGATGTTGGCATGTCCTCTTTTCACAATGAAAATATTATGTTTCGTAGCACATACATTTTTCGCAGAGATGGAGTCCATCTTACTTATGCTGGCAATCAGATTTTCTGAGAAATGTACAAAATCCATTGCAACCTTTTTTTGAAATTACAGCATCCATTTTGTAGTAGCTGTTGAGCATTTCAAGTTTTTCAAACACAAACAAACACCACGAAAAGGCTCTTCCTCCCAGACAAAACTGCAATGGTTATGATAGGGCATAACCGCAGACTTCTAAAAAATACACAAGGCCCTGCTTCATTTATTTTCATTTCTATTTGTAAACTGTGAAAGGCGGCTCTGAAAAGAGCCTTTTTTTTATTTTTGTTTTTTTATTTTTTTTGTGGTTTTTTACACACGACACACTAGGCGAGGAGGGAAAATGACGGTAAGGGGGGGACACAAACCACGAGGATAAGAAAGGGCGGATGGAGAGAGGAAGATGTAGGGTCGGCCTTACTTAGGTAGTGAGCAGGTCTTCTCGTGCTCTGAGACCAGAGTCTCAAAAGCACTTCGAAGTCTCGCCCCCTTGCAGAGTACTGCGTCACAGTACATGCACACAACTGTGACTCTCGAAAGGTAAGGGTCATCCGCATTGTGAATGGCATGTGAGGCAGCTGGAGGAATACGCTGTCCCACAGGAGTGTTCCTTGTGGTGACAGGATCGGAAACGGAGGATGTAGTAGAGGAAGTCAACCTACTACGCTTTTCGCAAGGTACAACCTTGTGAATGACCCTAGCGTGGAACGACCTTAGTTGGCGCTTCATAGTAGTCGTACCAAAGCTGTACGAACCAATCCTCCCATGACTGAGCACCATTTTGCACTCTTTGCAGGTGACTTGGTTCGCACGCACCTTTGGTCCGTTACCATGAATGGTAAATAACCGCCACACCCAAGACTCACGGCGAGTGCTGGTAGTAGGGACTTCCACTACCTCATTCTCGTCATCCTCTTCATCCTCCTCTACATCCTCACTCCTGTTCCCCTCTTCAGGCCCTTGGGGTGGTGGCGGTAGTGGAGGGGGTGGGGGTGGTGCTGAGGCAGATGTAGCACCAGGTGGCAGTAGTGCAGCCATGGATGCCATCAGGTTTCAGAAATAAATCTGGAAAATTGGCAGCAGAAAGGCACTGTGTTCTGTAAGATAGCCAGAAACACAATGAGGATGAGCTCTGGGGTGTGGCCTTTTATAGGGGTGCTTGTGCACGGTTCGCGGACACCCGCGCTGTCCGCGGACAGATCGAACACCAAAAAAAGGTTCAATAAGTCCCAAAAAGTATGTAGAAAGTCAGGATTACTGTCTGGGACTTGTGCTATGGTGATTTATTGTTGAAAAATATTGTGGATTGCCTGAAAAGGTAGTTTTAAATTGTTTGGGGACATGAACAGTGTCCGCAGTCAGAACACACGCTCAGCATGGGCACGGTCACATGATAGCTTCTCGAACATGTCCGTGAAGGGAAGCGGTGTCCGCAGGACACCAACTGCACGGGAACTGTTTTGCGCATGCGCGTTGGTGTTCTACGGACACTGTTCGGGTCCTGAAACTAATTAAAAGTGCGACACAAGCGAAACAAACAGTTACGAACAGGCGTTTGTTCTTAGAACAGTTTCAATCCGCTTGCGAACAATATGGACAGGCATAGCGTCCTCAGGACACCCCCATTTTGATTATTTACGAACATTTCAGGATATTGCCTGTGTTCTTAGAACAGTTTCAACTTGCCTGCGAACAATACGGACAGCGTCCTCAGGACACCCCCATTTTGATTATTTACGAACATTTCAGGATATTGCCTGTGTTCTTAGAACAGTTTCAACTCGCTTGCGAACAATACGGACAGACATAGTGTCCTGAGGACACCTTCATTTTGTTTATTTACGAACATCCCGGAACACTTGATGTGTTCTTAGAACATTTTGAACCTGCCTATGAACAGCACAGACAGGTCTAGCGTCCTCAGGACACCCCCATTTTGTTTATTTACGAACTTTTCAGGACACCGCATGTGTAAGTTTGATTACGGACATCCCGGACACCGAATGTGTTCTTAGAACAGTTTGGACTTGTTTGCGAACATTACAGACAGGCATAATATTCTTAGAACATGTCCATTTTGGTTAATTGTGGATATCCCGGACATCTCGTGTGTTCTTAGAACAGTTTCAACTTGCTAGCGAATAGTACGGACAGGTATAGTGTTCTTAGGACACCTCCATTTTCGTTTCTTCACTGACATTCCGGACACCTGCGCTGTCCGCGGACATCTCAACTGCTTTTAAAAAAAAATACAAGAAATGAATTAGGACACAATATAATAATTTTACTTTATTATATATGGATGTTAAATTTATGACAAAGAAGGTGAAGCAGAAACTGAGACAAACACAGGAGAATTCGGGGTTTCAAGAGGATTCATATGAGGTGAAGAAGGGATGGAAGTCTCATCAAAACGTTTTTGTTCATGGAGAGGGTTTGGAGATAATTGAATTGGATATGGTGAGGGGGGACAGGTACATGTGTGACAATGTTATCTAGTTTTTTGTTTCAAGTGATCCTCTACAAAGTTTTTAAATTGTTGACATTTTCCATGAGTAGGTCCATTTTTTCTTCCATGTGCTGGAGAGTCTTATCCAATATTTCTTTTTGTTTACTATTTTCAATGATTGCATGGTCTGTACAAAAAAAATGTATATGTTAAATGTATATAAAATAATATTTATTAATTGGTTTATATAGAAAAGTGTCTACCTAATGGTAGACTGGTTCACTATCTTCAGACATTTCCTCATGTGGGAAATGCTCCTCTAGCCACTCCAGAGTACTAGACATTTCTGTGCGAAAAAAATAAATAATATCACTTTCTTTGTATCTAATACAGAAATTTTAGAAATATATGAGTAAAATGAAGTACACTTACTAGCTTCTGGTAAGGGGTGTTCTTAGTGGTCTGTAGATCTGCTCTTGCTCTTAGTTGTGGAGTTTCTGTGAGGTAATCATGTTGGAAGCCTATCTTTCTTCTTTTGGTATGATCCATTTTAGAACATATTGTATTTAAATGAATGGCTGATGTGTTATATATATGGGTTACACTTTTTATTTATTACTACATATAATGTGTATGTGTGCTGGTTTGTGAATTTGTGCAGCGTTCGTATGTTATGATATAACAATTAAAGATACCCCTCAGACTTTTTGGGTAGTGCTGCTGTTGTCCGCACATGTCCGCGAATATTAGAAGAGTTTGCGGACATCAAATTCAATACAGGGGGTTCAGTATGTTCCATGTTACATGTACATAAAGTCAGAGATATTATTGTTAAGCTGTGCTGCTAAAAACCTATGAAATTCAGTAAAAAAAACTGTGTTAAAGGGACGTTATGGTTAAGTTGTGCTACTAAAAACCTATGAAATTCAGTAAAAAAACTTTGTTAAAGGGACGTTATGGTTCCAAGTAAAACCGAAAACCCCCTGAAATTCAGCAGTTATGGTAAGTTAAACAAACCATAACTCGCGCCAACACTGTGCACTGCTAAGACTAACACCAGGACATCAAAGATGACATCACAAATGTCATTGATGACATCACTGATGACATCACATGTGCATTTACTTTTCATGAAAAGTCTGTGCAATGCATTCTTATTATAATGTTCACAAAAAAGTGTCAAGGATCACTTGCATAAATATCATGAGCTACTTAGTGCATTAATCAATACATTGATATAAATACATTGGCCCTCATTACGACCCTTGCGGAAATCGACTGACCGGAGCGCCACAGCGTAAATAGCGTTTCCGCCATTGCACGAAGGAGCAAAGTGCGGCCCATTCCGACCCATCGGGCACGAGCACCACGGCATGGCGGAAGTGCTAAGTCCGCGATGGCGGAAAAGACCCCAAAACGGCCCACACCGCCGCCGTACGGGGCCCCAGGTGCAATACCGCCACCCCTCTTAGCGGTCACCGCAGTGTGCGCCTACCGGAAAGTACGGTGGCCGGAAATATACGGAAACGGAAGTTAAAACACGGGCCCGGAACGGGAAACATCCCGGCGTACACCTATAAATACACTAAAACCACACAACCACTAAAAACACTACCCTGAGACACACCCCACCCCGTCAACCACCCTAGCGAAACCAAGAAAAATGGGAAAAGCAGCGAAGAAAGCGTGCGACCGCAAGCGGCAGGTCCACTTCTCCCGTGAGGAACTCACCGTGCTAACAGAGACCCTCCAGGAGAATGCTGCCGTGGTCTTCTCCACGCAAATGACCAGGACGGCACTTGCAAACAAGAAGGCCATATGGGCTCTGGTGGCACAGCGGGTAAGTGCGGTGGGGACCGCACCCCGCACCCCACAGCAATGCCGCAAGCGATGGGACGACCTGCGGATACGCGTCCGCAGCATACTCTCTGCCAACCGCAACATTGCCACAGCCACCGGGGGAGGTCCTGAATCACCCATCAAGTTGACCCCCTGGGAAGAAATCTGTGCCTCCACCATCGGAATGGAGAGCATTGAGGGAGTCGGAGGGATGGAGAAAGGAGTGCAGACATCCGAAGATTCAGGTAGGTGGGCCAGATATAACAAGCCACACAGTCCATCCATGTGAAGCACCATGCGTCCACATAGTGCAACAGAAACACATGTCCAGGATAACGTCCACACACATCGGCCTGATAGCGCACGTTAAAACCCACAATAAATACATAAATAATTAAAAACCCCTAATACACGCACTACACGTGCAGCAGGCACACCCAAACTGCAGGCTGCCAAACAACTGCACCCTCACTCCACACACAAATCAAAGCACCTCCAAGGCCCCGACCCAAATCACCCTCAGGTACCACCCCAAAGCATGTGATACAATGCCATTCCAATTCCCACAGACCCATCAATAACCCTCGCCCTCCTTTACTCCACCACAGGGTCCGATCCAAACGACGAGCCATAGGACACCCCTACCAGCACACCTGCAAAGAGGGCCAAGACCAACGGCCAGAGACCCTCCACCTCAGCTGCACGCATCAAGACACGGCAGCAGCACAAATCAGGTGGTAGCACAGAGGAGGGAACATCAACAGGCACCCCAGCAGCCAGCATGGCCACAACACCACCACCACAGGTCCCCCCAATGGATGCCACAGAAGGCACTGCCTCTGGTGGCAGCAGCACCATAGGTGACACCCCATTGATGGCAGCATGCTCGGACACAGAAGACGGGGATGTCGAGGTCAGATCCATCCATGACCTGTCCCAATCCCCCTGTCTGTCCCATCCCGTACAACATGAGGATACCACGCAGGGGCAGCCACAAGACGACGACTGGCCATCCCCCCCAAGCCCTGTGGCAAGGCAACATGAGGACAACAGCCCCTCTGTGACACCCCCGCAAATGGGCATGGCCCAGCAGAGGCAACAGTCCCTCGACAAGTTAATCGTCCAACAGCAGCAAATGGCCACACTCCTCAAGGACCATGCCGATGAATGTGGGGGCACCAAGGCAGACATAGAAACATCAACAGAGACACTTAGGGCAGAAATGGAGAGATGTACAGAGACGCTAAGGGCACAAATTGAGAGTAGCACCGAGAGCCTGAGAGTCCAAATGGAGAGAAGCACCGAGAGCCTGAGGGGGCAACTGCATGCGACGTCCAAAGACGTATGTGCCGAACTTGCCGCAGTGCGCCGTGTGCTCACTGAGCTCTCGCAAACCCTTAGGGACATGCATGGACGTGAGCAGGCAGACACATCATCCGTTGCAAGTTCCGTCCAGGGCAGCCCCCAACGTAGATCAGGGAGGAACCTGCGCTCCACAGGCAGGGGTGCCCCTGATACCCGCAGAGGGGGCTTGCAATAGCGACAGGCCACTGACAATGAGCATCTTTGGACACTGGTGTTCGGGTGGGAGGTAGGAGGGTGGAGGGGGTGTGTTGGGCTCACTTGGGTGGCGGGTCGATAGGGTGTTCAACATGATATCACATATGCCATAAAAAGTGCACGATCACCCAATGAGATGTGTGGACATTGATCTTTGTGTACTAGGCCATCATAGGCGTACAGTCCATATTGTGCATGTCCCAGACACACGCAGTGCCACGAGTCCCGTGTCCATGTATCAGCCCCCAGGCGTGAGTGCTAGAAGCATACATCAATGAGATGCTGACGGATGTCACGGCCCTCCGGTGCCTCGCAGACTCCTTGAGGTGCTGCCACATCCCCACCCTCATCATGACCATCATCCGGTGCTTGCAGTTCAGCGTCAGGGGGCATGGGCACATTTCTACGTACGCACATGTTGTGGAGCATGACACATGCCATGACCATCTTTGCAACCTTCTCATGGCGGTACAGGAGTGCCCCGCCAGACCTGCTGAGGCAGCGGAAACGAGTCTTCAGTAGGCCGAATGCCTGTTCTATGACTACACGGGTACGTGAGTGGGCATGGTTGTAGTCCTCCTCATGCAGGTCCCGTGGGTTCCGGACTGGTGTGAGGAGCCATCTCTTCAGTGGATATCCAGCATCACCTGTATGTGGACGATAAACGTAGGATGTGGAATGCCATTGATACGTACGCACACCCCCCCCCCCTTCCTGCCAGTACATTGCCAAATCACATACCCCACATCATCATGCATGCAATGAGACTCACCGAGTAGCCAGGATCTGTTCCCTGCGTGTCGCTCCATGTAGCGTGGTATGGTAGAGTTCCTCAAGACCATGGAATCATGGGTTGATCCAGGGAATCGGGCACAACAATGCGTAATGATCCTGTTGGAGTCACACACCATTTGTACATTCAGGGAATGAAATTGTTTTCGGTTGCGGTACTGGGCCTCCATGGCATGTGGGACGACCAATTCAACATGGGTGCAGTCGATGGCACCAATGCAACCCGGTATGCCGGCAAGTGCATGGAATCCCACTTTTGTGTTCGTAATTTCCTGCTCCGAGCGTGGTAGGGAGATGTAGTCGTCTGCGTGCTGCAGGAGGGCATCGAGCACTTGGAATAGTGTCCGTGAGAACAGTGGCTGTGAAATGCCATGCAACTGTCCGACTGTGTGCTGGTAGGTGCCTGTGGCCAGGAAGTGGAGTACAGACACCACCTTCAGTAGGGGTGGGATTGCGGTTGGGCTATCTATCATGCTGACTAGGTCAGCCTGTGTCATGTCCACAATGGCGGCTATGGTGTCCCGGTCCAGACGGTAGAGGGTGTGGATCTGCTCATCAGTGAGGTTGAACGGATGTGCTCGGAGGCGTGGGATTGCGGGCTGCCTGCGTGGTGGTAGTGGCTGTGCTGCTGGGCCTTGCTGGCCCTGCCTTGGCCTCCTCCTCCTCCTGCGTCTCCTCCGTGCGGCTGGTTGTAGTTGTTGTTCGTCTTCTTCTTGGAGTCGGAGCACTTGCAGTGCTATCAGGTCCCCCAGGGCCAACATCGCGAGTCCTGCCGGTAGCATTTCGCTGTGGTTGTGGGAGGAGACTGGCTGTGCAATTTATGTGTTTTCAGGCTGTATGGCCTCCACCTGTGGTGATTGATTCCACCTGTGCAAACGGCTCTCCCCTTTGGCCGAGCACGTCCCGCGCACTACGCTGCAATTCGGGTAATGGTATCTTGCTATTGCAATCATGTATTTGTACCCGATGGGCGTGTAAGATTGGTTGATATGTTCATTCTGCTGTGGTCCCATTGTTTCCCATACTATCTGTGCAGTCGCGAACGGACTTGTGAAGGGTCAGTGGAACGTAGTACTCGAGTAACGGTGGGCCCTCATGCATCACTGTACCGAGTTGCAACGACGGGCGGGGCGTCCCATTTGTGGGTGAAGGCAGTTGCCATTTTCACACACAGCCGCACTCGATGGAATAATTAGTGATTTCAAACGGCCACAGATGCCTTTTCGACGTGATGTTGCAAATGAGGAATTCGAAGGGCGGCGCTTTCGGTTTCCAGCTAGCGGCGAGGAGATGCCCACAGGTCTGACTGCAAATATAACGTTCTATTGTTCTATGTCCTTGAGACAGGGCCCATGGCGAGGGAGCAATGATTGATATGAATAGTTTGGGATGCGCAATAGCTACGTGGGCGATGAGGCCGGCCATTCCCAAATACATGTTACTTCACAACACTGGATTTACGGGCTGGGGCACTGTGGATGTAGCAGGCTGCATTACGCACAGACTCAATGGACGTTTCTAATGTCATGTGAGTAATTATTCAGGCGTTTTGATCCCGGGATGAGGGAATGATGAATGGATGCATGGGCAGGTGATTTGGTGCGGAGTTTGCCATGTACAGGGCTTCTTGGGATCTATCCGCCTCCCCTACGCTATGTGATGCAGGGCTGCCATAGTGGGACCATCGTCTATCTGGCCTTGTTGAGCCCTCCCTGTCTCGACGCGCCCTCAGACACTTGTGTCCATGCACGTTAACATTCCCATCTGATGGATTCTGTTTTGGCAGACGCATGCACAGGTACACTCGTTCGTGATGGTGTTTACACCTAGGTATAGATGGTTATGAGTCGCAAGTGGCTTTGGGGTGTTGATGATCCTTTGGAGTGGGCTGGCATGCATATGGCTGTGGATTTCGTGTGCTCATTGAAGTGAGTTGTTCGAATGTAGTTCTGATGGCCATTCTGTTCTTGTTCTTTTCTTTTGGTTGACAGGTATCTCCTCCCCTTTTGCCACTGCCATCTGTATGCCACTCCTGCAGATGGATTTTACTCCCGACACCTGCTGCTTCGTGTTAATCGGTGGAGCAGCATTACGATCTTATGGGACGATCGCCAGTGGCCCACATGCCCTTACGCAGTACTGGTGGCTCGGAGCAACATTTCGGCCTTTCAGCTGGACTAGTGCCTCCCCATTGGGACGGCCCTGCGGTTGTGTGCGCTTCCTTTTTGCCTTTTCGTACGTGATTGTGGCTCTGTGTACCATGATGGGACAGGGCGTCACACAAGTAGTGGCTGGTCTTTTCTTGCGGATGCAGCCCACAATGGTGAAATGTGTTTTGGAGTTCATGGCCTGATGGCTGTATGGGCTTGGTGATTTTGTTGTGCATTAAATTTCTATTCTGATTTGGGCCGTGTAGCGTTTTTCTTTGCAAGTGATGTGGCATGTGCCTATATGTGGGGCGATGTATTGTGAGGAGATCTGCATTGGGTTCCTGCTTCGGGGTTTAGTTGCGTGGTACTGTGCTGGGCGCGTTTGCCTACTGAGCCCGTGAGGTCAGGGATGGGGGCTGCCTATATGACAGTTTGGATGTTGTCATGCTCAGGGGCGGGGGATTGGGTTTTGTGTGACAGATGGCGGTCAGCCAGGTGGACTGGTGGAATGATGTGATTTTCGGAATGTTGCTGGTCACAGGTGCCTGTGTTTGCGTGCGTTTCGGGGGGGGGGACTGTGGTCATGTCCATTGGGATGGCTTCTGTATTCGTGCCATCTGTGCCCTGCAGCTCCCATTGGCCCCTGTTGTGTTTCTTTTGTTCGTTGGCATGCATGGGTGCTTTGTACATTTCAATGGTTGCATTGTGACTTCATTGCACCTACAGGGAGTTGTATTTTGTGGGCAGGGAGCGGTGTACAGGCACTCAGTGGGGCCGTTTACGGTTGATTCGCGATGCCGTACTTCTCGCCATGGCGGAATGGTCCATTCCGCCATGCCTGATGGCGTTAGGTACATGTCCGCTAGGGTCGGAATTGGCGTACCGTTGCACCATGGTGGTGTTTGCGGTTTGGCATGGCGCGCGCGCGCGTGCTTAGTGCAGTTAGCGTTGGCGTTCACTACGGTGTCGCTAATGGCTTCGTACTTTGCGGTGACGGGTCATAGTCGCACCGAGCGCTATTCGATGGCGGTATTGCATTTCCGCCATCGTTTTCCCCTTTCCGCCAGGGTCGTAATGAGGGCCATTCTATTATAAATTCTATCAAGTACACTAACATACTCATGTAGAAACATATACATTGTGTGCACCATACATGATGGAAGTGTAATATACATCATTTTGCGATATTCAATACTGAAATGATAACTACTTTCTTGTCACAGTTTTGCATACTGTTACACATGTAATAAGTAGCTAATAAAACCTACTTACTACAGACAAAACACAAATAAATAACAACACATACAAATATGAGTATATACATGGAAAGTGAAATAAGCAAAAAAACAATAGCAGTAGCAGAAAGTGTTCATAACCTAACTAATTATCTTTTTGTAGAGAAATGATTATTCTGTTTCAAAAGTGCAACTTACCCTATGTATCACATGATGTGACTGCACCCTAAAGAAAGTAGTGTGAGTAAAATGTGTACAAATATGAATATATACAAGGAAAGTATAGTAATAAAAAAGACATATCAAAAGTGCTGATAACCCTAATGATTATCTTAATGCACAGAAATAATTGCTGTCTTTCAAGCCTATGTCTTCAATTATGTATATGTTTCATATGATATGACTGGACCCTAAGAGAATTACTGTGAAAAAAAAACTTGAGGGATAACTCTACTGATATAGTACCTTTTCAATTGTTATTTCCTGCCTCCTACTGAAGAAAACCATGTGCCCTAGATATGTCAGTAAAGGAATGAAGGGGGAGCCAGACATGTGATGTCATCAGTGATGTCATTAATGACATTTGTGATGTCATCTTTGATGTCCTGGGTGTTAGTCTTAGCAGTGCACAGTGGTGGCGTGAGTTATGGTTGTTTAACTTACCATAACTGGCGAATTTCAGGGGGGTTTTCGGTTTTACTTGGAACGATAACGTCCCTTTAACAAAGTTTTTTTACTGAATTTCATAGGTTTTTAGTAGCGCCACTTAACCATAATGTCCCTTTAACAAGGTTTTTTTACTGAATATATATATATATATATATATTGGGGCATGCCGCAATCTATTCACTATAAAGCTATCCTCAAGAATACTTTGTCTGCTTGCATTTCTTTGCATATGTACACATGTAAACTAACTTGATATCTTCATCGTTTCTGCAGCATACGTTTCATCTTGATCCCAAGATGTCACTTATCTTTGATACTTTCTTGATGCCTTATAGAAAATCTGCATTCTCTTGTCTCTGCATCTCTTCCATGTACGTAAGCTCGACCCTGTGTGACGTCTCCATTCTTTTCTTCCATTTATTGGTTCTACTTCTTTCGGGATTTCATTCAATTGGCCATCATACTGTCTTGTATGCAGGTATGGCTTTCTGAATGGGAACCTTGCCTCCAGGATTCTCTTTGATATCAGCATTTTCACTGGTACTGCACGTGTCTCACACTCTGGTTCCAAACATATAGGCAATATGGGCAAAGTGGTTGAGGTGGGGGTACTTGGCTCCTTCTCTACAAAATAGATGAATCCATATTCCCCACCTGAGGGCTGCTCCTTTTGCAACTGGGTCAAAGGCCTCATGAACGTTGTTTGTGTGGTATCAGGGTGTTCTATCCTTATGTAGTGGTCCACAGGAGTTCTTCTGCTGCTGCCTTCTCTTGTGGGGCTAGTGTGAGGGATTCCCATGTGGCCTGGAGGTTTTTCTACATGTGGGCTTGCCTGTCCTTGAATTGTTCTCTAGTGTGCTGATAACACTTTTCTTTATTTTGCATTCTTTTTTGGCTGTGTGCTCCCTTCCCCATGCTTTCACCTAGTAGGAGCTTGATTTAGTGCTCCACAGCTTCATTCTGGGCTATTTTACTAGGCTTTTGCGCCTTTTCCTTTGCCGGTGCGTGTCTCGTTGCAGCCGGCAGTATGAGAGCAAGCTGTAGGGGGCGCAGCACTTGTAGCTTTGTTCCGCTCCTCGTCGCTAGTGTGATGGTGTCGTGCCCGACATCCTGCTGGGTACATCGAGGTCGGGATGGCAGAAATGCGCACAATCAATTTTGCCTGTGGCACATGGGGAACAAAGACACATCAGGACGCTTGTTGTGTCTGAATGGGAATCCCTGTTTCCGGGCATCCCCCTCTTTATTTCCTTTCTCTTCCCCTGTTACGTGAGGCGGGCTCCCACTCGCTCACGTGACTCGAGATCAGTGTATACACCACAGACATTACCTACAGGGTCGGCATGCCTCCGAGGGGCATATCGTCATTGGCACCCGTGTATTTTGTCACACAGGTGCACATTATTGGTGTCCTGTTCACAGAAAGAAAATACTTAGAAAACATTTTCATGATGGGCAAACATAGTGGGGACCGAAGCTGCAGGAGCTGCAATGGCGGGAGAAGTTGGATGTGAATTTAGGGGAGTGTCAGTTAAAGTGAAAGGAACAGTGGTCAGACAGTGAGCACAGTGAGAGGGTATCAGGACAGAGAGATCATAGGCATGCAGGCCTCTCCCTCTTACCTCACGGTGTCTGTAGGAGGGCCTTCCTGCCTCATGGCTCTCTTCCTGTTGGATACCTTTGCCTGAGGTGTGGGGGGAGGGTAAGCATCAATGCTAAAGAGAGAAAGATGGGCTGGGGGGGTGGGTGGTGCGGCAGGTTCTGTCAGTGGCAAATAATTTAATTTCCCATGACAGATGGGGCCTCTGCGAGGACGCGGTCATTAGCATTCGAAGGCAGTGATGTCACCAGCTGTTGGTGCTTTAGTAGATAGTGAAATTAAGTGGCAAAAACAAAGGTAAGTTCCTCCTTAATTGACATTTGCTAATGTCCCTCCTGCTTTAGCTAAAAAATCTGAGACAGGGGATCGAGCCCGCAAGAATTGACCAACCAGATCTAGCATGCCTAACGACACCACAGCAACATTTGAAGTCGCCACGTCGTATTAATTGCCTCAGTTATCTTGGAACCTAATGTTCTGGCCACAGTACATTTTAATTGGTATTACAATATTCGTGCATTAGGAAAAATCCTCACATCTATTTTTCAAGCAGAGATGCTAATTGATCAATCAAACCAAAGAAGATAGCCTTGAAAACGACGCTCAAGTCGAAACACGTGTCGGCTGGCGCTACAACAATTATAAATAATCAAAGTTCATTGGAACCAGAATCTTATTTTATTTACATTTGCTAATAGATCATTAAAAGGGAAGAGCCTAAACAGTTGTTCTAATTATTAGGTGTTAGTGGGTACGCCTTTTTTGTGAACTGTGCACTGCAGCTCCGTCCCGTTCAAAGATTTTTCGTGTGGGCAAAAGCACACAGCACAGACCCTTACTCGCAATCCTTCTGACATCTCAGTAAAGCTTAATCTCAGTGGGCAAGCCGGGTTCAGACTCTAGGCGACATGTTGTGTAGCCTCAGTCTCCTGAAGATAGCCTTCGCCTTCCACTAGCGGCTAGAGTGGCAATGGGTCCCGTTTCCAGCTGAGTTTGAATGAAAGCACGTGGCAACACGTGAACCTTAACACATCCGACAGGATAAAAAAAGAGATTGATGTGGAGCCAAACAACAGAACACACTCAAGTGTGAACTGGGTCGACAACTGACAGGAATGGATCTGACCCAAAATGCAAAACCAGCTTCTGCTTTTCACACTTGTATGCGTTCGTTCGTTTCTTTGCTTACTTAGCAAACACCTTTCCTTGGGGCGGGTGTCAATATGTGACAGAGGCCCGCAAGATTGTGTGAGAATAGGTTCTGGAGACAGGACCAACTTCCCCAGGTCCAGAGTTACAATTCATATGCAACGCTGCGAGATATTACCCACAGTATTCGTCAGGACTCTCCTTCAATATAAGTTATCTACACTGGGCTGCCTGTTCCAAGAGCTCAAGAAGAGAAAACCGCCCAGGATGGTTGTGCTTAGTTTAGACGTATTGCAATCGCGGATTTTCAGTGAACATATTACCCATTGCATGCACACTTGGTAGTGATGACCCTGATGGGGCAGAGTTGATGCTATAATAAGACAATTCTAGAGAGCTGTTTAGGGTACCATCAGCAGTGAGGATCCAGGGGGCGCTGTTATAGTCCTAAACCATCATATCTGGCCCCTTTGTAAAATGGGCGGTGTCAAATTGTCACTTTTCCGGAAACGGCAAAAATCCATCGACCCCCCCCCCCCCCCAGCTGCACAGTGTGTCCGAGCTAGGGAGTAGTAGAGCAACTGTGTTGTGCTTGGAGATTTGGTTGGCAAGTGATTTTACACCACACTTGCTCCTTACTGTGTACTGGTGAGAAAACAGACTCCAATCAGTTAGCTGTTGCATTTTGCTTTGACTATAGGTTATCCTCTCGAAAATCAATTTACATTAGCATTTCAGAGACAATAATGAGGCGTTAATAACTGTGAGGGGGCTTAAATGGCCAATAATGGCCCATGGAGCCTAGATGTTACGGTAAAGCAAGGCCAAAGAGCCATTATAGCCCAGTAAGCTCCTCCCCTGCCCACGGCTGCTAGGTCCATTAGCTCCCTTGTGGAGCTGGGTGCCTGGTGCTGGTGAGGAGGCAGCTTGATCAGGGAAGGAAATTAGCGTGACTAGCTGGGGGGTGGGAGGGCTCTGTGAAGCAGTGAAGTGGGGAGCACAAACGAGACATTGGAGATGGAGAAACACATGCTACTGAGGATGCCGGTCAGACCCATTGCTCACCCACTCTCCTGTGCGTCTGGCAGTGAAGTGACAAAAGGCAGTATTGCGGGGGGAGTCGGTGAGGCCCCACGACAAGGCTGCCTCTCCACCATAGGTGCCCACCCACAAACCATAGCATACAGACACACACATTTGGATCCATAAATAGACTCATAGACAAAGAAGACACTATGATCATTGCAAGTTTGCAAGTCCGGAAAAATTGCTGGTAAATTTCTGGTAATTCTCTGACCACTAATGTTCCTGGACTGGCAAACTACATATTTGCCAGTGGGGGCTCACTGATTTATCTCCAGCAAAGAGCTGGAGGTAAATCAGGCCCACATTGGCAAAAACCAGCAGTATTTCCAGCAGCGGTATTACCATTGCCGGAAATACTGGCAATCCCCAAGTTACTGCCATTGCCGGAACCTGGAATATTCTGGTAATAATGGTATATCAGGCGCCATTAACTGTAGGTCTGTTTCCCAGTATCTTGCCGGAACTACCGGCGGGATACCAGAAAACTCGTAATGACCTAACTTGGCTTGAGCTTAAAATAGGCCATAACCACCCTTTCATTATTAAACATTAAAAGGTAACAGTATTAGGGGTGGAATAGCCCCCCTGCTTTAGAATTGGGCACCTACTTCGACCTGCTATGAAGAAACCACCCACCTACAGGTGTCATGCGTTGGTTATCACATTTATGTGGCACAACCCCTTCTCTTCAAAGGTTCAGCATCCTTCCCGAAAGGGCCTACCTCAAGTTCAGTTTGTTCCTTGTAAATTGGTTCGCCATGCTCAACTAGCCCATTACATGACACAATTTGAGGTCACTGACCTCTCTTGGTTTTGATTGGCTGAACCCTGGTAGGTAGCACAATAAAAGTTGTCAGACACCGGATTATAGCATTGCTTGACCTCTCGCTTATAGTAGATCATTGTGCCATCCCTGGTGGGTAGCTATGTAAGAGTCTAATGGCACCAGAGAAGTTGGTCACCAGGTGCCTCAACTGGTACCGCCTACCCCTCTCTGGTTACGACAAGCGAACACACCCCTGAGCACTGGCCCCATTTTAGGGAGACTGGTGGGCAAAAAGTGTCTGTTGTTTCCACAGGCTGCCACCAGACAGAACTTGGCAGCGCATGACGCATGTAATATTCTGGCCTGGTGTGAGACGATGATGACATTGGGCCTCATTACAAGTTTGCCGGTCCGGGTACTATGGTACTGGTAAGCTTGCCGGGACTGTAGCTCCCGGACAGGAAAAGTACGAGTTGTGCTCGCGGGTGCTTTTCTGCCCGCCAGGTCGGACCTGGAGGGCAGAAAGGCACTCGTGAGCACAGCATGACGAATGCACCAGAACCGTTATAAACCGGTGTTGGTGCATCCGACCTCCCCATTGAGCCATATGGGGCTCAAATGGGAATGGGGATTAATGGATTCCGGCCCCTGGCAATGGGGACATACAGGGTCCACCAAGGTCGGAATGGCCCTGTACGTCCCCATTGCCAGGGGCCGGAAAAATGCAACTCCAGCGGCAGCCGTGCCTGTGTAACAGGCGCAGCAACCGCCAGGGTTGTAATGAGGCCCATTGTATTGGGCCCCACACCCATCATCAGCACGAGTGGAGAGAGGTCCTGGAACCCAGCCATTGTGTGGCCTCTCCCATCTACACAGACCTAAGGGCCTAGAGGCCTTCTTCTGGGGGGCATTGAAGGGGAGTCAGGAAGTCCCCAGGGCTGACTTTCTCTCCACTCTCAGTGCCCAACCATAAACCAGTAGCATAGGCTAACACAGAAATTTGGACACAGAAATAATTTGACTATAGGCAAAGAAGACAATACAACTTGGCTTGGGGAGGAAAAGCACCCCCTTAAAAGAGTGCACAGGTGTCAATCCACCACCAAGGTGATGCCGAGGGGGTTACCACATTTATGTGGCGCATTCCCATTCCTTCTGGGGCGCATCCCCATTCCTTCATGGGATCGGCATCTTTCCGCTGGGTCTGCTGCAGGTTCCTTTAGTTTCTTATCGGTTGGCTCAGATTCTCTACAGTCCCAGGTGCTTAAACAGCCAATCCATTGATCCTCCTTGGCTGCGTGGCACCTCAACTACCTGGACAATCACTACACTCACCAAAAAACTAGGATTCCTAACAGATGTGCAATTCCACATACTGCACACCTCAAGCACACCAATCAAAGAGCTTCCTCGCTCGCTGGCTATCACCACGAGGCAGCTGTCTAATTGGGGCATTCTGCAAAAAAAACGTTCTGGATGCGGAAAATCTTGCACTTTAAAAACTATTTTTTTGGGCTCTTTTGGTTTGCATTCATTGCAGATGCCCTCTGCATCCATTCCAACTGTTTCTTTTTCAGAGGTAAAACCCCCTCCCCTCAGAAAACACTGGAGGGAAATAATTGAGTGGGAAGTCCCCTGGGGCCCCATTTTTGTGACCATTTTCCCTATTGCAGGATGTCTTAATTGGCTGCTGATGGGGGAATTCCCTGTGGTGGTCTGACACTTACAGCAGTTAGAATGCCAATGCCCTGCTTTCTTTATTATTTTGCCCCATAAGCTGCTTTTGGAGCCTCTGATGGTGCCCCAATTCTGAAGAAATATGTTCCATACCTGGGTGGGTCCAATCTCATGTGACCGAGCCCCCTTTTTTTAGTATTGAGCTAAAATGATAGACAGTGGTGTCCCACCCTTATGGACCAGATGGCCTCCCCTACCCATCTGACGCACCTGAAAATAATATGTTGTCGTTGCCACCGGACAAGGGCACCCTTCTATGGACCATCTAAGGAGAGCATTGCTCCCTTGCCACTCTGGTCCATTTAGGACATTGGTATCTTATTGGCATCCTGTCCTCCTCCAGCTAATAATCCTGTTGAGCTACCCGGCTTCTATCAGCTTCTCGCATGCGTGCCGCTAGCTCTCTAACTTTAGTAGCCACAAAGAATACAGTTAAAAGGGGCAACAAAGTAATACCACCTTGGACACATCCCTGTACAATTCTTGCACGTTGTTCAACTGTCCCTTCAAAATAGCAAGTTCATCCATTCTCCCTTATCCTTCTTCCCCACATATATCTTAGCCCAATCAGCCATGGCTCTTCTTGACCAAGAAAGGTTTGGGAATGTGTTTCCTCCCCCTTAATTGCTGCTACACTGACCTCTGTCAAGGACCTGCAATTCCCTTTCTCCAACGCCCACACAATGAAATTAGGCACTAGGTCTTCTTCCAGACAATGAGCAGTGCCCACATACCCCCTAATCAGTGCCTGGAACCATGGCTGGTATCAATACCATCTGGCCGTGGTTGCTTTGGACAGTGCATTCCTGCCAGGACATCCAGATATGTGGCCCACATGTCGAATATAATATGATATGATAGGTTATTCATAACTCGCTTAATACCAAGAGGTTTCTACACGTGGACCCAGGGATCAAACCTGTGTTTCTCATTGTCGTCTTGCTTCCAAGGCGAGCATGATGCCGCTGAGCTATCCTCTCGAGACATATGATATCCTTTTCCACAGCCGGTCGAAGTTTCTCCCACTGGAAACAAAAGAAAGCATCAGCAATATCATGTTTCCATCCCTAAACAAATCTTGCTGTGAGCTTGATGTTCTCATGCAAACAGGGTACAACCAATGCCCTCAAGCGCTGCAGTGTATACGGCCCCCTTTCTGGCTGCTTGTTCAGCGTCTGTACGATAGATTGACCGTTGGATCAAGTCACTATGTGCTTGTTGGCCAACTGGTTCCCCAAAATGGTGACCGCTACCAATCTGGGGAAAAGATTTAGGATATCAATGTTAGTAACCAACTCACTACGCCTCCAGCTCCCAGACAACCCCATGGCACACCGTTCTTTCCCAAAATTGCACCGAACACGTCTTTGAAAAGTTCCATTTAAACAGGGTTTGTCTTCCCGGTAGACCCTTGTACTTAACGTAACACTCACCCCATTACTTCAGATCATCCTGCACCCATTTTTAAATCTGGTGAAGTGATGCTTGTGCCTTAGCCCAATGTAGAACTAAACAACCATCTCAAAAAAGGCCTACACCGGCATTACCCTAGTGGCAGAAATGATCCGCCCTATGAATGACTGCGACTGTCTTCACGTCACATTCCTGCTCTCCGTGTAAACCTTCACTGCTCCTCTGAAGGCAGCTGTGTTGGCTGCCAGTAGGCAGAATTCCCGAGCCACTGTGTCCAGCTCTGTTCCCAGGAAGGAAAGACAGGTGGTAGGTAGGTCCTTCAGAATGATCATGTGCCAACAGAACCCCTACTCTCCTGGTCAAGTTTTTGAAACTCTCCATTAACCGTGCGTACATGCCCTCACTGTTACGCCCTACAAACAGGAGTGATCTACATAATGCAAGGCCCCCTTGAGTCCACTCTCCTGCTCCCAGTACCATTACAGAAAGATACTGAACGCTCAATCATAGCATATGAAATTGAGTACTCCAGTGGTCATAATAATACTCATCATCACATGCATAACCCAGCAGTGGGCAACTGTGTGGCGGAACTGGTAGCAAGCAGCCTAAATGTTGTTTTTATGTCATCGTTAAGGAGGAAGGCACCAAGGGCCTCATTACGACTTCGGCTGTGTGGTCAAAAACAGAGGTCATGCAATGGTAACAAAGTTACCACTGCATTACCACACCACCGAACTACGGGTTTGAGGTAAGGTGGAGGAAAAACCTCCAGCAGAATGCTGGAGGTAATTCCTCTGCTTTATAGCCAAAAAAAGGCCCAACCGGCAGAAATACCTGTAATTCCACCAACATCCCCATGGTGTCCTATGGATTCCAATAAATGGGGACTAACACTGCCTACCGCAACTTGTAATCTGGGGGTAATTCCGCCAGACCAGGTGGTGGTAACTGTGCATCCGTTCTGCTGAGATACCACCATGCTTGAAACTCTTTCTCAATCACTGTGCTCACTGCTGTGCCAAATAGGGTGAAAGATACTGTACAGGTAATATATTATTCTGTATTTCCTGTCTTTTTCTTTGGGACCAGGTCTAATGGGGACACCTTAGTATTCACTGATTGATGTCCTGTAAACTGCATATATCTTCCTGCAAAACCACCAGCCTTTCCGTAACTAACTTTAAGGTTTTAGCCCGAGATGCTCCCATGAGCTCTTACGAAGGAATCACAAAGGCATGCGTGAATCCCTGCAGCAAAATCAATCTGACACATTTATTTGGGTAGCGTGCCTATGCCGTAGAGAGCTCACTACATTTTAAATGTGGCGGCACAGTCAGCCACCTCTCCTCCTCAAAGGTTTCTTTCTCAACCCTCTTGCTGGTAACCCTCAGAAGATCAATTTTCTGTTTTGTAGTCTGCTGTCTTTTGGCATTGCCATATATGTGAAATATGTGAGGGTTTAAGGGTCATTTACAGCCTACAAGCACTTTTCCCGGAATGTTATACTAATTCTTCAATGTGCGCGCGGCACACACCTCCTGCTTGCCTTATCCTCAGGATCCACCCATGTATCAGACAACAGAGAATACCTCTTTTTTCACCCTCAAAACATGGGGTCTTATCTTAGGACTAACGACTTATCCCTTAGCTCGCTAGGCACATGTGCTGGATGGTTAATGCAGTGCGGGACAGGGTGCATCCATGGGGGATGCCATCTTGATTAGAACATTTCCATAATGCTCCTGGGCCCAGGCTCCCAGGCCCCATTGGCAAATCCCTGTTAACTAATTCATATGGTTTGTAAGAGGATTCAATTCAGCACTACAGCCAAGTCAACGCCTAGTCTAGAATACTGAATGAAAACCCTTATTGATATATCTTTATGTCCAGTTCATGCGTTCTGGATGACTACCCCTATATAACACCCCTCTCTTGGAATCCTCCTGACCCCACTGAGCCAAGAAGTAGTTCTGTTTTGCAAATTAAAAGGTTTATTTGAGAAGTAAAGCAATATATATCTATCACACTTTATAATAAATTAATAATTGAATATCACACTTAATCTGATATGATAAAGATTAACAACGGAGAATCTGGCACTAGCACACTTCTTTATAATCACTAAGGAGTTGACATGAAATGGATAAGATAGCACACTGGTAAATAGGGACAGAAGAATAATGTGGAAGAGAATGTTTTATAGGGTTCAAGGAAATGCAAGGTTGAATGAATGAAATGCAGTATAGAAAATACTCAATATGATTTCAACAAAACAATGTAATCACTTTTCTCTGGCAATTCACCCCCCCTTTTATGCAATGCAAGGAAATGGAAGGAAGCACACAGTTCTCAGAAATGCAATTCAAATGTAATTCAGTTCACCCAGCAACTTAGACTACAGAAGTTGAAAACACAGGCAAAATGCTTTTAAATGTGCTGGAAATGAAGAAAAAAATATGCTAAAATGCTTTTAATTCCCTTTAGAGGTTCAGGGTGAGTGAAATCAAGTTAATATTAGCTCAGGCTCACTCTAGCAGTGATGCAGGGATAGTTTTTATGAGGCAAACGATTTTTTTTCAGAGGAAAGCAAAAGCAGCTATCTTTTTGCAAGTGGAGAAATTTTCAAATCGCGGCAAAATTCGCGGATGCGTCTGGCGCGATTACAGAGGAACTACAAGGACTATCACTATCGTTTTGAGGCCCTAGGAAAGCCTAGGATCTCAGCTTCCAGATGAAAGTTACTGCAAGTCTCTAGCACAAACGGTCACGGAGATATGAGCGATTAAATAAAGGTCGTTTTTCAGATTTGAAATTTTAAAGTTCAAAAAGACAAGTGCAGCTTGCAACTAGAAAATGACAGGTGACAGCTATGCAAATGACAGGTGACAGTTAGGAGACAGTTCTACTTAGATTAAGCTAGATTGAATTATATTATTTTAACTAGGAGATTGGTTCTGCACAGTTTTCTAGGTACTCACACTATATTCTTGAGTGAAATGGGCCTCGCCATGGATCTGGTCAGGTTTTAGACTCGCCTCTGGTCTCTGCACTTCACAGTGATCTGGGTCAGCTCTCTCTGGTTCTGCTAACAGGTCAGCTCTACTCTACTGGTCTGGTCTGGGTCTCTGGTTCTGGATATTTTGAAGTCTCTAGTTTGGCTCTCTGGAGGTTTGATGGAGGCAAGGTATGGATTTTCCCGGCAGAGCTTCCAGCTGCAAATGGATTTGAAAGTCCCTATCTGTCCTGTCTGTCTGCTTTTATGTGTTTAGAATGTGGGTGTGTTCTATCATCACTGACCCTACCTCTCTCTCAGCTTCTAATTGGTCAAACTTCCATTTCTCACTTGATTGGGGGAGCTAAGTTGTGTCAGAGTGATGTCATTTTACAGCCTGCAGAAAGTCCACTCCTCCTGTCAACTTGCACACAATCTATATTTGATAACAAAAGACATATTTGCAGAGGTACATATTGTTTTAAAATTACACGCACCCCTCACATATCACAGGAGGTATCAGCTGTTCAAACTCTGCTCTTCCTGGGAGCTTGCATTCAGAAATGGCAATATTTTGCACTTTTAACTGATTTTGCAATTTCTGACATTAACCCAAATTTACACACATGTGCGCAAGGAGTATGGACATTAGTTGATGAAGTGTCAGATTTTTCACATGCACACATTTTGAGTAATATCCTCTTTTCCGCTAAAACCCCCCTGAACATGCCACCGGTTCTAAAAACCTCTTAAAATGTGGGCAGAAAAATCACAAGAATTATGGTGTCATTTATACAATTTTCACATGTCCGCTCTATGAGTTATTCATCTTTTTCTAAAACCATATTCTGGCTATAGAGGTGTGTCTTTTCATGTCACATGGTACAGAAACCAGTCTTTCCAGTTTCTGGCAAGCTCAGAGACCCTGCCCCTCCCAGCTTCTGCCAAGAGGAAGCTCCATTTACGACTCCCGCCAATAAAACATTTGCCTGAGTCAGGACAGGGCTTTGTTCAATTTCCTGCAGAGCCCAGGTAATTCAATCAGGGAAGTGTCATATCCCTTTTGGTGTGAGCAGCAAAAGGGCAGCTAGGCCTGGGAACACAGCTGTGACTCAAGTTTCACTCCTGATGGGGGTAGTTGCCAGGCAGAATTCAGTTCCTTAAGCCAGGTTTCAGATAAAATGTCACTTTTTGTTTCCCAGTTTAAGTCAAGACAATTTTTTTACATATGCAGCTAGAATGCTGATTCTAAGTTCAAAACTATGACATTTAAACAATTGCAACCTATGTGACACTCAAAGTAGGTCACTCATTTCTCTTAAACCTTGAGATTTTTAATGTCTTTCAGTCCAAATTTACTTAAACTGCTGAAATCCCCAGCTCAGCCAGTCTTGTTATAAACCTTCAAGTCACTTCAGAATATAACTTTACATTGGATCCACCTCTCAGTAAGTCTTTCTTTGGCCTGTTTTGGGTTCATTTATTCAGTTTTATACAAAAAAGTAAAATCTGGTGGTTTTAAAACGCCGGCTTTTGCATAGTGGTGAGTACTGGTACTGCACCCCTTTTTGGGATTTAAGAAAATGAATTCTCCACAGTTATGGGTTTGCTTTTGGCAATCAGCATTGCCATTCCCAATGGTTTCAGACTACTGTGTGGGTAGTCCAATGGTGGTTTTAGGCAGTGTCCTTCTGTGCCCATAACATCGGAAAAAATGAGTGGCAGCCTATTCTTCATGCATTTCCCTGTGCATTTTCTGGGAAGCTCTGGCCATCATGATGTTTTCCATGTCAGTACTGCACAGTTTTGAGGTATGGCTCGGATGCATGGGTAAATACATCCCACAAGCCCCCCTCTTGCGATGGCCATTCTATTTCACGAATGGGACTCGCAAGACCTGGGATGTTTCCTCATCTTCTTCCAATAGATGGCACAGTTCAGCATCTTTTCCTCCATCCGGTACTGATCGATCGGTTCTCCTCGCCGGTCCTGATGGGAAGATTGGGCGGTACCCCGGGCCCGTTGCGTCTCTGCTCGCGGTCTCCGGATCGTCCTCCTTGGTCATTCTCCATGGTTTCATCTCTCCTAGGATGATAAAGCAAAAGCGGCAATACCTACTCA
The DNA here is from genome assembly GCF_040938575.1 of Ambystoma mexicanum. Taxonomy (NCBI): domain Eukaryota; kingdom Metazoa; phylum Chordata; class Amphibia; order Caudata; family Ambystomatidae; genus Ambystoma; species Ambystoma mexicanum. The sequence continues at coordinate 512,385,227 of NC_090929.1, read as the reverse complement.
TAGACGTTTTTCCACCACTGTTGAGATAGTGGGGCAGCATATGCACTTCATCATAACAAAACATTACATTCTTATTTTGAAAAAAAAAACAGTATAACTAAGAGACAGTTTCATGCAAATCACAATATTTTAGAGACTAGATGTGGTATGTTTTATGGTTGGAACTGAATTAGTCTGAGACAGTGCCCGCTAGGATTCCAGAGGATTCCTCCAGTTGTTGCAGAGTGTGCCTGGGATGGCAACATTTCAACTGGTTTATGTGGACCCACTTGTCTTCCCCCGCTGCCAAAGGACCTTTGGGGATGTGGATTTTGTAGGCCACAGGAGAGATCTTGTCGATGATCTCAAAGGGTCCCTTCCATGTAGGCAGAAATTTGCGCTGCTTGGCCTGGTTCCTTTGGAAGTTGTATAGATAGACCCGGTCTCCCACCTGATATTCCTTCCTGGAAGTTTTCAGGTCATAATGGGTCTTCATGCTATCAGCCGATCTTTCTAGATTCCGCTGAGCATAAGCAAAAGCATGTTGAAGGTGTTTCCTTAAATTCTCCACATACTCATGAGTAGTGGAGGCATTTATCAGTGTCTGCTCTTGGGTCCTGTAGAGCAAATGCTGCGGAAGCACCATCTTGCGCCCAGTCATCAACTCAAATGGTGACATTTTGGTTGCAGATGAAGGGGTAGATCTGATGGCCATTAGGACCAGAGGTAATCGGATATCCCAACTTGGCCCAGAATCTGCCACAAACTTCTTTAATATGCTCACAATTGTCCGGTTATATCTCTCTACTGCCCCAGAAGAAGCTGGCCTGTAAGCAATATGCAACTTCCTTTTGACCCCCAGTATCTCCCACATCTTTGTCATTACTTCACTGGAGAAGTGGCTACCTCTGTCTGACTCAATCCTTTGAGGTAGACCAAAACGGGAAAAGATGTGGTTAATCATCAAGGCAGCTGCAGTTTCTGCCTTGCAATTTGGGGCTGGGAGACATTCCACCCACTTGGTAAACAAGCATGTCACAGTCAACATGTACTTATTCCCCCTAGCAGAGCGAATCACGGGACCTACAAAGTCGATTTGTAAATCTGACCATGGCAGTGTCATCCCCCTCTTTTGGAGAGGCGCGCGGTGCGTGAGGGATGATGGCTGAAATTGTGCACACACAAGACACCCCTTCAAATATTGGTCGAGGTCCTGCCCCATGTGTGGCCAGTATGCAACCTCTCTTAAGATTTCCAGTGTTGTGTGAAACCCCCTATGACCGGCGGTGGCCGCATCATGGGCGTGACTTAACATCAGGCTTCGGAATGAGGTAGGAACCACCCACTGATCGTGGCCAGCTTTGGATTTCCTTACCAACAAACCGTCTTGGATCCGGAACATTTTTGGACATTTCATCAACACTCTTAGGTCCTCTTTCCCAGTGTAATCGGTATCCGTCAGGGGAAAGTTCTCAGGGTCCTCAAGGTGCTGGTAAAATTTACCAATTATTGGATCCCCCTTCTGAGCGGTAATCAAATCAGCATCAGGGGTCTCCTTACTCCATTGTGCAATTGAAAGGTCGTTGTGAGCATTTGTCTGGGACCTAGTGATAGCAGTGACCTGGATTTCCCCCAACAGGGACTCAATCTCAATTAGATCCCCTTGGATGGCCCCGGTTTTGGCCAGCTGATCAGCTAAGTCATTTCCAGTTTTGTCTGGTCCCTCTACTTTGGAATGACCCTTGATCTTTTTCCAATAGATGGTCATCTCATTCGAGGTGACCAGATCATCAATGTTTTGGATCAACTTCCCATGTTTCAAGGGTTTGTTGTTAGCACATAACATGCCTCTGGTTTTCCAATTAACCAGGTGCTCCACGAACCCATTCCATACATAATCCGAATCTGTGATTATGACCAGTTCGTGGAGTTGATGCTGGACAGCAGTGAGGATGGCCTGATGCACAGCCATCAATTCTGCCACCTGACTACTTCGGGGACCAATTTTGTATCCAGCGGAGGGTTCTGGGGACTCATTCACCCATGCATTCCCTACGCCGGCCACCAGTTCTTTCTCCCCGTCGTTGTCAACATGGTAAGAGCATCCATCCACATAGACAGTGGGCATTCCCTCACACTTGTCCTCTTCAAAGACTTTGTGTGGGGAATTAAGGTATGCCTCCGTGTTGTCCTTTATTTTTAGACTTTCGTCCTCGAGACAGTTTTCTCTGGCACAATCATGCAAGTCAGCCAGACCTTGCGCGAGGGGACTCTTCTTGTTTTGGCCATATCGGACCTCCACAGGAAAGCCTTGCATTGACAGAATCCAGGAAGTAATTCGGGAATTACTCACATTTCCGGCCCGGATTCTGTCACTTTGGAGATATTGCAGAGGCTGGTGTGGAGTCTCCACTATGATCTGTTCCCCCTGGATAAACGGGCGGTAATTCTTCAATGCCCACACCGTTGCCAGGAGTGCCTTCTCACAATCGTTGAATTTTTCCTCCACAGAGGATAAAGTTTTGCTCGCATAGGAGATTACTTTATTGACCTTGTCATGCTTTTGGTATAATACTGCCGTCAACCACGTATTAGAGAACCCTGTCTCCAGGAAGAACTCCTTGTTTCTGACAGGGTAAGCTATGCAAGGCGCTTGTGAGAGGCTTCTCTTGAGTTGTCTTACTGCCTCGGCTTGTTCTGGACCCCATTCCCACTTGACCCCCCCCTTCAGGAGATGAATCAGGGGTCTAGTGATCTCTGCGTAGCCCTCGATGAACTTTCTGCTGTAATTGGTCAGTCCAAGGAGGCTCCTTAGTTCCCGCAGAGTTGTGGGGTCTTTCAGTTTCTGAAGCGCTTCCACTTTCTTTTCCTGGGGACAGAGGCCCTGAGGAGTAATCTCATGCCCCAAGAAATTAACACGGGTTCTGCACCACTGTGCTTTTTGAAAGGAAAGTTTTGCTCCGGCGGCCCTCAACTGTGTCAGAACATAACGGATCTCCGCTATGTGTTCCTCTACAGATGAACTTTTAATGAGGACATCATCTACATAAGCCAGGTTACCCCTCGCACCCAGGTCGGGCATGGCCTTATGTAGGAAAATGTTGAATTCATTGCCGGAGTTGAGGTATCCGAAGGGAGTCCGGGTCCATGTGTACTGCTGGCCCCCAAAGGTAAAAGCCAGTTTGTATTGGTCCTCCCTACTGACAGGCACAGTCCAGTATCCATTGGTCAGGTCTATTGCAGTGAATACCTGTGACCCCTGAATCTGGGCCAGCCCTTGGTCAATGTAGGGCAGAGGCCATCGGGAAGTATGGACCCGTTTGTTGAGCTCCCTGAGGTCAGCACAGAGTCTCCACTGGCCGTTCGGCTTCAATATTCCCAGCACCCGGTTATTGAAGGTGCTGTGGACTGGACGGATTATTCCCCTGGACTCAAGGTTCTTAATTATTTCAGTAAGGGACTTCATTGATGTGAGAGGCAAGCGATATTGCTTCACAAACACAGGAGTCATGCCAGGGTCCGTGGGGATTGTTGTGGTGTGGATGTCGGTGCGACCACAGTCATATGAGTCTACTGCAAAGAGATCTTGGAAATCCAAGAAAACTTGTTTCAACTTTTGCTTTTGTTCCAGAGTCACACAGGCATCAGCTAGGTTGACTCTCTCTTCCACCATCTGCCTGAAGCCTGGAAAGACTTCTGGTTTGGCTATCTCCGCGGCCTCCTCCAGCTGGGTGGAGAAGTCCCTGGTCAGAGTGCTGATTTGGACTGGAGGCTTCAGGTGGGAAAGGCAGCCCTCATGGACCTGGAAAATCACCTCATCCCTCCTGAAGTCACAAGTCACATCTTCCTTACCATAGGGACAGGAAGTGTACACCAGGAAGTTCCCCCCATGCCGGGTAAAAATCCTGTCTGGTGTTGTATTGTCATCACTGTCACTGTCAAAGCAGTCCTTGGGGATTGGCCCTAACAGTTCATTTACTAAGTCGATGGAAAAATGTCGGTCATCAACCGCCATTCCAATAATGGTGCCTGCGGCTAGAGTAATACTCTTTAAGTCGCTGTTATCCACCTCTATTGGAATGGTGTCATGTTCTATGTTGACTAATGGAGTTGGGTTTACCCCCAACTCTTGCTGTTGGAGAGAAGCGTTTAGATGTATGTAAGCATCAGGGTTTTTCAAATGTTGTCCTCTTTTAACTTTCACTTCCAGGGAGAATTGTCGGGTCCTTTCTGGGATGGTGACTTCCTCTTTGATCTGAATTTCAACTGCATAAGGTAGCAATTGAGCTGACCTAAATGCTTTTTCTGGATCATCAAAGCCCATGGGATTATCCGCTAATCGGGACCAAGCTTTGAAGTTTATTAGGTCCAAACTAATGGCAAAGCGATTGAGAATGTCACTGCCTAAGTAAAAGGCGGCAGGGACGTCTCGCACGACCCAACAATTGTGGACTATGCTCTTGTTGCCAATGGAGATTTTGAGCATACACCTGCTTGGCAGGAGCTGTTTGGAAGTAGGTGCTTCCAGGTCCATTTCCCATTTGTCTATCAGTTTGAATGTGGGAATGGCTGGATCTTTTGGGAGTTGGCGGAACATGGCTTCGCTGATGAAGCTCTTACCGTTGTTCACCCACACTCGAGCGAGAACAGAGTCCTTCCCATCATTTAACTGGACAGGGATGAACAACTGCTCTTCAATTTGCTGAATATCAGCGAGGCTCTGAGCTGATTTCACATCTTTCTGGACTATAGGAGTGGGAGTTTCTGATTGTGGATTAGTAAAGAATTTCAGAGTGTTTCCTTCCAGCGTGGAATACCACCTTAAACTGGAAGGAAGGTTGATTTTCAGAAACAGAGAGGACCCCCCATCACAGTCTGTTGTCCTACTGCTATTACTGTCACTTCTGGAATTTGGCTATTCTGGAAGTGAAATTCTACTTGGTCAGGTTTTTGTTCAACCATGTGGCAGGTGCCGTTTAAACTAACATGGTTGACACTCTGTTTTAATTTTATTGGTCGGCTAGTCTGGGTCCAGAGGACCTTGTTTACACAATCTATTAGGGGTGACAACCTTCTCAGGAGGTCATTCCCCAGTAAACAAGGGGTGCCCTCTGGAGTCACAACTATGACCGGGTGTTTCAACTTGTGTCGCCCAATTTTAATGTCCAAGTCTGCCGTCCCCTCGACGGGAATTTCCTTCCCGTCAAAGTTCTGCAGTTGTCCAGGAAGGGAGGTGAGAGGAATTTGGTAATTCTCTCCCCTTCCTGCATTCAGTTCGTCAAAGGCCCTTCTGGACAGAAGGGTAGCTTGAGATCCCGTGTCCACCAGCGCTGAAATTGTACCCTGCCCCTGTACTTGTACCGGGGCATAGTATCTTCCCTCCTTCTCCTCAAGGGGGCACAGATAATGCACATTTTTGGACAACTGGTGGGCTAACTTTCTGGTTTTGGACATCGCTAGCGAAGAGATTTGGGCAGAATTCTGTGGAGAGCCTTGGGAATCTGAAAGAAAAATTTGGCAACTGGAGATCAGAGCCATTGTGGGTTCCCCTGGCTCCGGTTCTGGGCCGCCCCCCCCTTTTTGGAGGCAGTCACCAGGATGGGTTTGACCAGGGGATTTTCTTGCGGTTGGTTCTGGGATGAGATGGTGGGCGGCGGTAGCTCAGTCTCCACATCTCCCCAGTCTGGATTTGCATCCCTAGGGACCCATTTTTCTTTGGGAGGAGTTCCCCCCTCTCTGAAGGAGAAGATCCTTTTCCCAGGATCCTCTGAGGATCCCTCTCCCTCAAATTGGAAGACCTGTACCTCCTCCTCAAACTGAGTCTGTTTGGGTCTTTTGTTTCTCCTACTCCCCCTCTGCTCCTTCGGAGGCAGACTTTCAGGGGCAAGAGATTTTGTTTCCGGTTCCTGGGTTTCCAGGGGCTGTTTACAAGTGAGGAAGGAAGCTTCCTCCAAGGCTTTACACCCCCCTTCCCCTTGTGCCTCCTCCCTGGGAACCGGTGAGTTATCGGGGTGCTGCCCCCGTCATTGTTCTGGGGCACCAGGTCCAGAGTTGGGTGCGTTCTGCGCCGGCACGCCCATCTGAGGGTTCTGCTGAGCCCTCAGTATGTGACCCAGATCCCGCGCCATGTTTTGAACCTGGCGCTCTAACTGGGAAACCCGCTCAGGCTGATACGGGGCCCTGTTTTCTCCCCTGGGCTGATCCCGGGAAGGGTAGCTGTCCCTCCTCTGGTAATACCCCGGGTTGGGAAGATTTGGGTACCCCTCCACCCTTGGCCTCCCCTCTCCCGGATTAGGTTGTCTGGGCTCAGGGAATTGGGGAAAGAAGGATGGAGGATTTTGGGGCTGGAAGTTGGGTGGATACCTGGGGAAAAAGTTCTGCCCAGGATTTGGAGAATTTCTGCCCTCCTGTGGGAAGTTGGGAGGGAAGTTCCCTGGGTTAGGTGCTTGGCTGGATCCCCCCCCTTGGGCTGGAGGAGTCCACACATAACCCAGGATGGGTCGATTTCCCTTGTAACGGGGACTTACATAATCAGGAGAGCGAGGGACCCCATTTGTGGGGCTGCCTCCCTGGCTCCCTGTCTGTGACTGGCCCGAGGACCTTCTGGGCCTAGCATTATTAGGAGCAGGTAGGTTTTTAGGCCCCCCCATCTCCAACTCTAAAACGGGGGTGACCTTTACCTCTGCCACCTTGGCAGCAGCAGGGGTGCTGTTGGCTTTGGGGTTTGTCTGAGCATTATTTTTGCTATCTACCGGTTTCTGCACCTCATAGATCCGGGTAGCCTGTTCAAGGACCCAGTCTAAAGATCTTTTCTCGTGAAAATCCCTCACGAGCTGGGTCATTATGTATTTGGGCAAGGCATGAAAAAATGTATTTATGAATTCTCTACTGTCTGTGCGCACCCTTCTGGTGGTCTGCGCAAAAGCACGTTTCAGTTCTTGCACAAATTCTTGTGGGGCCTGATCCTCCCCACAATGCAAATTGTAGGCTGCCTTGCGAGCCTCTTGAGGATTTCTATGAATGGAAAAATGTTTCAAGATGGCCGCCTTATAGGTGGACCATCTTAAATGATTTTGGTCCTCCAGCCCCGCAAAGAAACTGGAGTATTCCGGGGAGAAGGTCCACTTTACATATTGAATACAGCTTTGGCTGTCCTTCAAATAGAAAGTCTCCATCATTTGCTCAAACAACTCTAAGTGCTCCCAAACAGAATACTTAGCGTTCTTATGGTAAGGCGTGATGACGCTCCTGATCGCCTTAATCTGCTTTAAGGGGTCCTTAAGCAAGGCCCTTTTTGCCTTATTGGCCTTTTTGGTTCGGGTAACCCTTGTCCATTCATCCTCTGACTCAGAGGCACTGCTCCCAGAGGTTCCTGTCTGTTCTTCCAGGTTTTCCCGGATTCTGCGAGCCTGGGAATGGCTGGCAGAATGTGGGGACCTGGTCTCCTGTTTCCTGTGGTGCTCAGAGGAGTCCTCAGATCCCTCCTTGCTGCCAGGATTTGCTGGGTACCCCCCCCACTGACCTAACTGGGCAGAGGTTTTCAGGATGCCCTTAAGGGGCCTACTCTCCTGGGGTTCCCCACTGAACTGTACTGTACTTGGGTGCCCATACCCGGATGCCCACCCCTCCATTCCTGAGTGGTACTGGCCTATGAGCCCCATACTTTTAGCTGGATAGTAATCTGCCATCCCTGTGGCCCTGTGCTCATGTGCGCCAGGGGACATGGGGGTGGTAGAGTCCAGGGACTGGGAGAGATGAAGGCCCCTGGTGTTAGGGCTCCTGAGGTTATGGTCAGGAGTCTCTCTTTCCCAGCGGACCTCATCTCTATCCGCCCCTGCTCCCTGTTGCAATGCAAGAGCCTGCATTTGTGCTTTCAGTTCCTCAGTCAAGGCCTTACTAGACTCTATCAGTCTCTCCTGCATCGCTACCTGTTGTTGGAGCCTATCATTGTGTTGACAGAGGGCCTCATTTTCCCTCTGTGCTTCCTGGTTGGTCCTGGAGAACTGGCCCAGTCTTTGCTGCAGGAGGTTTACCTCCTGAGTCCCATCCCTACCGGCCTGCTCCTTTCTTGCCAGAGCATCTTCCACCCTTCTGGTGTGCTCTACCAAGTTCTGGTTTTCTTTTTGGAGGTCACCCAGCCCCTGGAGGGCCAGGTGATTTTCTTCAATTTCCTTTTTTAAGTGGCAGACTTCCTGGCCTAAAGTGTCTCTTTCCTGACTGAGAGCCTGCATCTGTGCTGCCAGGTCATCCCTCTGCCTTTGAAGGGCACCAGCTTTCCGGCGCTCTTCATCAAACTCTGCCTGGGTATCCAGGTCTTTCAGAATCAGTTTATTGCTTTCTGCCTTTTCCCTATCTAGGTGGCCTTGCAGGGTGACTACCTGCTCAGCACATACCCTGTTGAAGTCCAGTTGTTGCTCCAGCTTTTTCTGGCTTTGCAGTAGGGAGTCCAAACCTTCTTGGTGTTCCTTCTGCAAGGCCCGAAATCTGGTATCCTGTTCTGACTTTTCCTTTTGCAGCACATCCATATCCTCCTTTATTTTAGTGATGTACTGTCTGGTCTCATTTTCTGACTCCTGGCTTCTGTGCAGCCTTTGCTCAGAAGAGTCCAGATCAGATTGGGCCTTCTCTAACGCCATCTGTTGCCTTTTTGCCAGATCATGGCCTTCAGCACATTTATTCTGTATGGCTCCCATATATAAATATAAATATGCCGCTATCCTAACAATCTTGTCGTGTTCATCTTTGGCCTTAGGAGCCATATATAGTTCACTCAGGGCCACATGTAATGGACCCTGATCTCTCCATGAGTCTGACCCTGTTTCAGTGGCCTGTCGCGTGATGGCCTGCAACCAGGCCTCCTGGCCCTGCTCAGCCCATTCACCTCTCACAAATAACTTATGTAAGAAGTGCTCTCTGGCTATTTTCATGTCTACTAAGGTCGTCATTCTAGAGATTGGTCTCTGTCCTGACTTACAGAAGTTTGTATTTTATTTTTGCAGAACAGAACTTTTCTTGGAGTGTCCCTTTTGAGGAATGCTTCACAGCGTAATGCAGCGTGGTGATCCGACTGGATGTATGTATCCCGTCAGTTAGCACACTGTATTAAGCTGCACAAGTGGTATTCTAACCCAAACGTCCGGCACGAGCCCCCAATTTGTAAGAGGATTCAATTCAGCACTACAGCCAAGTCAACGCCTAGTCTAGAATACTGAATGAAAACCCTTATTGATATATCTTTATGTCCAGTTCATGCGTTCTGGATGACTACCCCTATATAACACCCCTCTCTTGGAATCCTCCTGACCCCACTGAGCCAAGAAGTAGTTCTGTTTTGCAAATTAAAAGGTTTATTTGAGAAGTAAAGCAATATATAGCTATCACACTTTATAATAAATTAATAATTGAATATCACACTTAATCTGATATGATAAAGATTAACAACGGAGAATCTGGCACTAGCACACTTCTTTATAATCACTAAGGAGTTGACATGAAATGGATAAGATAGCACACTGGTAAATAGGGACAGAAGAATAATGTGGAAGAGAATGTTTTATAGGGTTCAAGGAAATGCAAGGTTGAATGAATGAAATGCAGTATAGAAAATACTCAATATGATTTCAACAAAACAATGTAATCACTTTTCTCTGGCAATTCACCCCCCCTTTTATGCAATGCAAGGAAATGGAAGGAAGCACACAGTTCTCAGAAATGCAATTCAAATGTAATTCAGTTCACCCAGCAACTTAGACTACAGAAGTTGAAAACACAGGCAAAATGCTTTTAAATGTGCTGGAAATGAAGAAAAAAATATGCTAAAATGCTTTTAATTCCCTTTAGAGGTTCAGGGTGAGTGAAATCAAGTTAATATTAGCTCAGGCTCACTCTAGCAGTGATGCAGGGATAGTTTTTATGAGGCAAACGATTTTTTTTCAGAGGAAAGCAAAAGCAGCTATCTTTTTGCAAGTGGAGAAATTTTCAAATCGCGGCAAAATTCGCGGATGCGTCTGGCGCGATTACAGAGGAACTACAAGGACTATCACTATCGTTTTGGGGCCCTAGGAAAGCCTAGGATCTCAGCTTCCAGATGAAAGTTACTGCAAGTCTCTAGCACAAACGGTCACGGAGATATGAGCGTTTAAATAAAGGTCGTTTTTCAGATTTGAAATTTTAAAGTTCAAAAAGACAAGTGCAGCTTGCAACTAGAAAATGACAGGTGACAGCTATGCAAATGACAGGTGACAGTTAGGAGACAGTTCTACTTAGATTAAGCTAGATTGAATTATATTATTTTAACTAGGAGATTGGTTCTGCACAGTTTTCTAGGTACTCACACTATATTCTTGAGTGAAATGGGCCTCGCCATGGATCTGGTCAGGTTTTAGACTCGCCTCTGGTCTCTGCACTTCACAGTGATCTGGGTCAGCTCTCTCTGGTTCTGCTAACAGGTCAGCTCTACTCTGCTGGTCTGGTCTGGGTGTCTGGTTCTGGATATTTTGAAGTCTCTAGTTTGGCTCTTTGGAGGTTTGATGGAGGCAAGGTATGGATTTTCCCGGCAGAGCTTCCAGCTGCAAATGGATTTGAAAGTCCCTATCTGTCCTGTCTGTCTGATTTTATGTGTTTAGAATGTGGGTGTGTTCTAGCATCACTGACCCTACCTCTCTCTCAGCTTCTAATTGGTCAAACTTCCATTTCTCACTTGATTGGGGGAGCTAAGTTGTGTCAGAGTGATGTCATTTTACAGCCTGCAGAAAGTCCACTCCTCCTGTCAACTTGCACACAATCTATATTTGATAACAAAAGACATATTTGCAGAGGTACATATTGTTTTAAAATTACACGCACCCCTCACATATCACAGGAGGTATCCGCTGTTCAAACTCTGCTCTTCCTGGGAGCTTGCATTCAGAAATGGCAATATTTTGCACTTTTAACTGATTTTGCAATTTCTGACATTAACCCAAATTTACACACATGTGCGCAAGGAGTATGGACATTAGTTGATGAAGTGTCAGATTTTTCACATGCACACATTTTGAGTAATATCCTCTTTTCCGCTAAAACCCCCCTGAACATGCCACCGGTTCTAAAAACCTCTTAAAATGTGGGCAGAAAAATCACAAGAATTATGGTGTCATTTATACAATTTTCACATGTCCGCTCTATGAGTTATTCATCTTTTTCTAAAACCATATTCTGGCTATAGAGGTGTGTCTTTTCATGTCACATGGTACAGAAACCAGTCTTTCCAGTTTCTGGCAAGCTCAGAGACCCTGCCCCTCCCAGCTTCTGCCAAGAGGAAGCTCCATTTACGACTCCCGCCAATAAAACATTTGCCTGAGTCAGGACAGGGCTTTGTTCAATTTCCTGCAGAGCCCAGGTAATTCAATCAGGGAAGTGTCATATCCCTTTTGGTGTGAGCAGCAAAAGGGCAGCTAGGCCTGGGAACACAGCTGTGACTCAAGTTTCACTCCTGATGGGGGTAGTTGCCAGGCAGAATTCAGTTCCTTAAGCCAGGTTTCAGATAAAATGTCACTTTTTGTTTCCCAGTTTAAGTCAAGACAATTTTTTACATATGCAGCTAGAATGCTGATTCTAAGTTCAAAACTATGACATTTAAACAATTGCAACCTATGTGACACTCAAAGTAGGTCACTCATTTCTCTTAAACCTTGAGATTTTTAATGTCTTTCAGTCCAAATTTACTTAAACTGCTGAAATCCCCAGCTCAGCCAGTCTTGTTATAAACCTTCAAGTCACTTCAGAATATAACTTTACATTGGATCCACCTCTCAGTAAGTCTTTCTTTGGCCTGTTTTGGGTTCATTTATTCAGTTTTCTACAAAAAAGTAAAATCTGGTGGTTTTAAAACACCGGCTTTTGGATAGTGGTGAGTACTGGTACTGCACCCCTTTTTGGGATTTAAGAAAATGAATTCTCCACAGTTATGGGTTTGCTTTTGGCAATCAGCATTGCCATTCCCAATGGTTTCAGACTACTGTGTGGGTAGTCCAATGGTGGTTTTAGGCAGTGTCCTTCTGTGCCCATAACATCGGCAAAAATGAGTGGCAGCCTATTCTTCATGCATTTCCCTGTGCATTTTCTGGGAAGCTCTGGCCATCATGATGTTTTCCATGTCAGTACTGCACAGTTTTGAGGTATGGCTCGGATGCATGGGTAAATACATCCCACAGGTTTTCCTTGCCAGCATGTTTCTTCACCCCTGTTTTAGCCTCCTTTTCCACTAGAGTCAATTGCATCAAGATGCATTCTAGCTTCTTAGCCAGTCTTGCATTGGCATCACATCCCTGTCCTTACCATTCTGATCCTCTTTTCCGCTGCTGCTCTCCACTGTTGCCTTACCATTACCGACTGAGTCGTTACTGCCCTTTCTGTCACCTTTCCCATTCTCTCCTTTCCTTCTTGCCCCATGGCCTGATGTCCTCCCACCACTTCTAAACTGCTTTCCATGTGGCCTATCAACCTCTGCTTTTTGCTCTTAGTCTCTTTCTGCTGTTGTTCAATTGCCACTGGCCCTGCTATTAGCTGTTGTTGCTAGTGAATAAAGGGCAGAGCTCCTTTAAGGAGAGGAAGACACAGAACAGTGGGGGGGGGCGGGAAGAAAGGGGAAGGGGAGGGGTGGCAGAGGAAAAAAGGCAGTATGTAAGAGGAGGAATAAAGAGAAGGCTGGAATGGAGACGGGCTCATGCGTGGTCATTGAATGTACGTAGTATGGCCGACAGAGGGGCCAATAACTGGCGACGATTGAATGTACATAGTACAGCCCACAGAGAGGCCAACAGCTTTTACTTTGTGCTGTCGCCGTGAGAGCATTTTTTCGGGCACCTTTAGAATGGCAGGCAGCGAGCCAATCAACATGCATGCTTATGCCGGCTGATGCAGTATAATCCCACCTTCTCCCAACTAGTTGCTCTCATCTTCAAGCACTGCGTCTCCACCTTTCCAGGCGCTGATTTGCCTTGTAGGCGTGTGCCTCTAGACCACAGGTGCTTTGTGAGGGGGAGTGGCCACCAAATGGCCGGGTACCAGGAACACCCCCCCACCAGTACCGATGCATGAAACCTAGTGCTGGGCCAGAGTATTACGTGCACTAGGCATACCAAGTTCTCTTTGGTGTTGACGTGTGCCGAGAACAGGCTCTTTTTGCTCCCCCTCATTTTCCATTCTTAGTACATATTTGGAGGAGGAGCAGAGGAGTTTCAGTGTCACAAGGCCATCTTTCTTTGTTACTCTTCCCTTTTCAGGTTGCTATAACACTCTGAATACTGACAGGAGGGTTGTCGGTAAAGTAATCAATCGCAATAGTTCACAGGTTCTTTGGTTTCAACACAAAGGGTCATAAAATGTTGCTAGGGGCCTTCGGAGAAGGACCAGGGGGGCAGAACCACAATGTACCTTGTGCTTGTAGAAGTTCTTGGTGCTCGACAGGGTCGAGATGGTTTCAGGGCGCTTTGCAGCTCCTGCAACAGAGTTCAAGATGGGAGGCAGCTGCGTGTATCAGGTGGCAGGAGGTTTGGAGAGCAAGGCTGGACAGACGGCTGCAGGCTGGCCTACACGGCAGCTCAGGGTCAGGAATCGTTGTCTCAGTGCTGGTTGGCGGGTCTGATACACTGGTCGAGGTGTCTCGGATGACGTTATTGACTGAGGCGTGACAATAGTCAGCGGCAGGGGAGTTGCTAGGTCTGGAAAAGACCCGGGGCTAGGCTAATGTCGGAACTGTTGGGACTGGGGGCTACCTAGACTTTTGGCTGTAGCTCCTGAGATTCTATCCGGGGCTACAACCAAAAGATCAGGGGCTATAGCCCCCTTAGCCCCCCCCCCCCTAGCAACGCCCCTGGTCAGCGGTGCAGTCCGTTGCAGCTGGAGGGGCTTTACTGGATCAAAAATGTCCTTTAAGGCAGATGCTGGTTGATGCCTGTCAATACACTCCTCCTAGCTTCTTCACTGGGCTTGTGTCGTCCTTTAAGGCGGACTGCCCAAAGCTGAGTAGAGTGTTGCAGGCCTTGGTTTAGTTCAGAGACTCTCTGGCACTTCCCACCTAGGAAGCTTGCTTGCAGAGACTAGCAGGGCACGCTGTGTGCTGGTTGGGTACCGGTTCTGTAGCTGCTGGAGGGTCCTCTGGATTCAGTATCTCCCTCTGTTCCCTGTGAGAGGTTTAGGGGAGGGTTCTTGCTTCCCTCTTTGGAAATCCTGGCCTTCCTTCAATAGCAGAAGCTGTAAGGAAGACTGTACCTTCTGCCAAGGTCCAATGCTGAGTTCTTCTTGTTACGTCTTGCAAATTCTTCAGATGATCTGACAAAAGAGGGGTTCATCCCTCTTTTAAAGCCTAACAGGTCACAGTGATTGGTGTAGGCTAAGCCTAGCTTAATGAACCAATCCCGGTTCCCCACCTACAATTTCCTGTATGCATGAGGTCATAACCAGAGTGCTTTGCAACAGAAAAGGTAAAGGGGTGAAAACATGTAACACTAAGTCCCACCCTTCTTCCTGTCTGTTGTGGATCAACAGGTTCTATCTACTTAATGGAGCTCTCTGTGGTTCCTGATTAAAGCGGCAGGCCTCCCTTTAAGTTTCAGCGAGAAAAGACTTTCTGTCTCCATCAATCCACATACTTCTTAACCGTGCAGATCCAAATTTGCTTTATTTTATATGTGTTTATGCTGTTTTTTTAAATCACCTCTTTTAATTCTCTCTTACTATTTCCTTAACTACTCCTTACAACCTGGATGATTGGAGGAGCACGCCAAAAAACAGACCCCAAAAAGATTGTGCTCCTCTAAGAATTGTGCGTACCTTCTGAATGTGGTTCTCCTGCAGGGGTTGGCTTCTGTAAATACATAGTCCCAGACATGACAGGGCACTGTCCTTGATACTGAGAGGTGGGAACTGGCTTCAGGTTGGCACAGTGCATATCAAAGGTTGGGGTTTTCCTGTCCTTTGTTAGTCCTGAGACCAGGCCTTCTGTGGGCCTGTTTGAATTAACTCGGATTAGTATGCGAGACTACCAAAAGCAGCTAACAAAGCTCAGGGCGTATCCATGGAGACTTTGTTAGTTAATTAGGCTGGCCATGGCAGGAGTAAGGTTTTGCCTTCTCCCTTCTGAGATGCCTTGATGTACTCTTGGCTGTCATATTCCACCTTAATGTGACAGGGAGGGTGGGGCTGGTAGACTGTGTTCACCCAGAGTACACAGGTCTATGTGTATATCATGCGGTGAGCATAGGAAAATGTGTGCAGATTAGCCCCCTACATTTTCCGGAGGTTAATCTTCTATCACGCAATTTCATTTAAAATTTCAATAAAACCCAGGTGAGCGCACACCCAGTGTGCCGATGGTCGAATTACTCACTCCCTCTGAATGAATTGCTGCATTATATTGGGTATGCTAAGTGCCACTAGACAACCAGGAGGTTTGGGCTCCACTAGGGAATAATAATAAATACACTGTCGGGGCCTCTGGGGCAAATACTGCTGGACCATATCCACCCCAATTTGAGAAAAACACATGGGAGTTTGGGGTGCACAGATAATTATTAGGTGACACACAGCTGAGAAGGCCTGCTATTGATAGCAAGTAAATGTCCACAGCATTGCCAGCAATAGACCATCATGAGGCCACCAGGGCAAGAGGTGGATTAGGATAGGGCATGTACATTGGGCCACCAGGGATTTCGATGAGAGTAGGCCTCAGGCAAGGGAAGTTCTGCCCCTCTCCTCCACCCGAACCAAGTAGGGAATCACCTGTTTGAGGTTTTGTGTTGTCTCACGGAACTTAACATATTAAACAAGGAATTAGCAAATTATAATTATTCTTTTATAACATGCTTTGTACAAGCAAGCGATTTCTAAGCGTGGGATCGGTATTCAAATCTGTGTTGCACTGCATTGTCTTGCTTCCAAGACAAACGCGTTGCCCCTGAGCTATCCTTCCCCCCCCTTCACAACGCTGTTCTTCACCTGCCTGCCTTGAGCAACTACTTTCTTTTATGGTGTGCAGGTCCATAAGCTAAGGCCCGAGGGATGGTGAGGGGAAGGCTTCCTTTCCTAGTAAATGTTAAACGCAATGCTTTTGTTTTATGCAACAAACCATTGGTGTGTTTTGTGGTGGGCTAGTGAGTGAGGCAGATGCTGTTCGTTGAACTGGACGAGTGAGGAGGCACACGTCACTTACTGTGGACGGGGAGAGGGATCCCATTGAAAATGACTGCAGGCATGCTAGGTAGAGGCAGAAGGAAGGAAAACATATAAGATTTGGCTAAAATGGAGTACGCCCTGAGACAACTGATGGCTACCATGTTACAGAGCCCCTGTGAGATTAAGATGAAGACTGATCAGGCTGAGGAGGAAGCTTTGAAGGTGGAACAGAGGATGAACCAGTTGGTAGGACAAGGGCTGGAGGCAGGGAAAGAGAATAACACGTCAAAAAGGAATAAATGAGGCAAGAGGGGAAAATGACATTGAAGTGGCAAGCGAGTCGGCCCTAGATGACAATGAGATAGCGCCAGGGTGACCAGACGTCCTGGGTTTACCGGGACAGTCTTGCAATTAAACCCTTTGTTCCCTTTTATCCCCGGCACAGTTTTTAGAAAAGGGACAGTGACCACTGGCAGTGTGACAGCGATGATGGCTGGAAGGTTTAGAATTAATATTAACCTCCGGCATTGCTCTGGGCAATCCTTCACACCTTTGTTCTTCGTCTGCGAAACCATTACAAAAGGGGAAAGACCATATGCATATCAGGCTTGGTCCCACCCCCAAAGAGGCAGTCCAGCCCAAACTGCTTGGTCGGTTTCCTTCTGCACAAGACCACAAGCATCCCCAGACATGTTTCGGCATCATTGGGCCTCATTGGTCCTCATCGGTGAGGAGTAGTTTGGGTCTCTAGACCTAGCAGGCACGGGGTCCACATCTCGGCATACCCGTTCCACTCGGGGTGACTATGCAAAACAAAACAGGTCATGGCTGGAAGATTTAGAATTATTCTTAACCTCTAGCATTGCTCTGGGAAACCCTTCAAATTCTTTGCCTGCCGAACCATTACAAAAGGGGAAATACCATATACAAATAAGGGTAGTACCAGCCCAAAAGGGGCAGTCCATCCCGCAATTCTTGGCCACATCCCTTCTGCAGGAGTCCACAAGTATCCCCATACTATGGGGCTCATCAGAGCTTGCATCTCCAGGCCCAGCTTGCACGGGACCCACATCTGGGCATACCCATCCCACTATCACTATACACATCATGGTTATCATTGTTATTCTATTCTTTCCCGAGATTCTTCCTTCTCTCCAGGAGATGATGCTGTTGGAGGCAGAGGGAACTCTAAGTTGCGGTGCGGCTTGACTGCCAGATGTATCCAGGACCTTAGTAGTGGGTCCTTTACTGTAATCTTTCCCTTCAGGACGACGCAAGGGCGCGAGGACCGTAGGCTGTTGCCGGAGCTTTGGTAGCCGCTCCAGTGAAGCGTCCTCCCATCCGGGGGTACATCCAGGGGTATACTGATGTTTTTAGCCCTTGGGTGCCCAGGTGAGGTGGTTTCCATACAGCAATCCCTGTGTGGAGTCGGATCGTGCAGCTGGCGCTTCCCGCTTTGCACGGCACGGACTACCCAGCTGGTAAGCACTGACTTCCTCCATGTCTTTGCTGTTGAGTACCTGACTAGATTTACACTATGCTTGATTCACCCTTACATATCTGAGGAGCCTTAAGACCGAGCTGGCCTTATATAGTAATGTGAATATCCTAATAAACGTTTCAATGAGCAGCCTCTAAAAGTGAGGTGCACCAGTGTTAGCAGTGCGGTGTGACCCACCATGCTGCCAGTTCCTAGAAATTCTTGGGGCCTCTTTATGGAGGACTGCAACAAGCGTGGCTATCCAAGCCCACTGCCTGGTAGCCAGGCAGTAAATAATTTCACATCTAAACCAAAGGATGCTCTCTCGTGGTCTGGACTTGGAGTAGCAGTCGCTTCTCCGTTGTTCAATAGGGACCGAATGACAGAGGTCCTTGCCCTAAGTTCTCGCAGGAGACAGAGGGTGCATGGGGGTAATCTTACCACAGTCTGGGACCCCAAGGCACAAGATCCTATATGCAAGAATCTTAACAATGATTTGGTTTTTCAGTCATCAAGGCCAAATATTACAGCAACTGTCACCCCAGAACGCTCATTGGGAAGAGACTTGACTAACCCTATAGTACCAGCTTTCTCACCAGCAGTAACCTCTTTATTTTGACGGATAAAGAAATACGCCACGAGGGATCCTGATTTAACCCTAGCAAAGGGCCCCAGGCTATCTACCAATCAAATTGACGATACTACTTTGTATTTATTTTTGTATTTATTTAGTTTATATAGCGCTTTACTTCCCAGTTTATGAACGTTAAAGCAAGTATTTCGAAAAAGCTTAATCTGTGTTATAGCCTCCAGGACTTCGGTTCACTCATGGTCACCTTGAATGAGTTTGTTTCAACCATATGTCCTCTCAGAGAGAGCACCGCAACACAGACTGTTGCACAATCCTCTACAGTTGCATTGAATCAGTCAAACAAAATGGACAACCGCTGCCAAGCCAATCTATTAGTGGAGAGTTTGGACCAAGACTGCCAAGCTAATCTATTAGTGGAGAGTTTGGACCAAGACTGCCAAGCTAATCTATTAGTGGAGAGTTCGGATCAAGCCTCCCAAATCAACCTGATTAGTGACACTCCTATGGTACCTTCTAGTATCCTACTTGCCGCCAACAAACTGGTCAACCGTTCCAGCATTAACGCAGAGGGTCCAGATTTGGAAATACCCCCTCTAAGTCCAGCACCTGTCTATAATCATGACCATAAGCACAAAGCACGAGCTACAGTAGTCAAGGCCGCTCCTAAGCAGGCACTTATGCAGAATGTGCGATTAGAAAAACTTCAAATGCCAAGTATTAAGGATATCAGCACCCATGACCTCATCATGGACAATGGAAACTTTGTCATCTCTAATATTGGTAAAGTAGCTGGAAGAGAGACAAGGGAATCCCTCCATAATAAAGTATTAGCATGGTTGCGCCAACACACAGGTCCAGGTGTTGTTAGATCTTCCGAGTTGAAAGTCACACGCCGAATTAACTTGAGCTAGTGGTGCTGCTTACCAAACAGTGACTGTGTCATCGTGGGCTGTGGGTCTAGCACGTTACCACTTTTTCTTGACATTTGTAATTATTTCCCGAAAGGGGTCACAAACTGTAAATTAATTCTATAAGTGCACCGCTAGTTGGAAAACTAATTTTGCCTATTTTTAGCACCAGCATGTGGGATTAGTATAATATGGGTTAATTAACTTTTTCATTGGGTTTACTGTTTTTTTTAGGTTGTATGATATCGTGCTTTATGTTTTATGTTGTATCTTTTTCACTGTCTGTCTGTATGCGCCATCATGCCTGCGGGTCAATTGTGCACGATGCAAACAAATAAATGTAAATGCAAATATAAAATGTAATTGCCAATCGAGTCCTACTTTTATGTCAGTGGCCTGTCCCGGTTCTTTAATATCATAATCTGGTCACCAGATGGTCCAGGACACATCAAGCCAAGGGGGGTGGTTGGGGCAGGTCAGAGGTGAGCTGGAGAACGTCTGGGCTAAAAGGAAAAAGAGTGCTGAGAGAAAAAGGCTGGGCTCTGGAGTTTGGAAAAGAGTTGGGGAAGTACAAGGAGAAGTAGGATGTGGAAAGGAGGTAGACATGGGAGAAGGAAAATAATGCAAGAGAGGCACAGAGGAGAAGTACAGGGAGAGACCGGAGGTGGAGGGAGAGAAGGCGAGGTTGGAGAAAGGGGAAAAGGAGAAGGAAAAGAAGTAGAGGCTGGATAGGGAAAAAAAGAAAGCAGCAGGATGACCGTGGAAAGGAGGCGAGACAAAGGAGTCCGACAGAGAAATCTGAGGACAGGCGGAAGCTGAAGGGGAGCGTGAAGGGTCACAGAAGGGAACAGGGTCACGACCTAGGAGCAGAAGGAAAGTGTACGGCGAGTCAAATGAGCGGTAAAGAGAGCGCTTGTTAAGATTGGTGCTTCACTATAAGACTGCGGCTGGCAAATACCTGTACCGACATGGGCGCCAGTGTGACAGCTTGTGTTGTACCATTCTTTTCAAAGACTGTGTTCTTAAAGTATGTTTACTGTGCTGCTCTGTATGATTAAGGTTTCCCTAATGTGATTGTTCCGTGGTGTGTAACTGGGTGTGCCCCAGTCCTGCCAGCCTTTCAGAGCACTAAAACGTTGGGAAATACTCACGGTTTGCCGCAGACTCGACTGGCACCCCTACCTGGCTTCCCCACCCCTTCGGTGCCCTCAAACATCGAAATGCTTTTATTCACAATAATAACAGCCAAACAGATGGTGAAAGTAGCAGTTAAAAAAATGCATTTTCAGCTACTTATTTTTCTCCTTTTATTTGTGCTAAGTGGTTTGTATGTTCGACGCTTTAAAATGACTGGCACAGCTCAGCGCCGGCAGCTCCAGTCACGCACACATCATATGGAAAAACTGCACATGCTATGTATGTTTCGGCTTTCTTAAAGGACAACCAAAGCACACATTTTAGCGTATGCAGTAAAGTGAAAATGCCAAGCCATCCATCTTTTTCCCCTCACAGGCGCGCACTGGTTATATTCCTTACAGCCTGGCTTTTATAGATAAGCAACAGCACTCTTTTTAATTACCACTTTCTGGTAAATATTTAATTTACTGCACGCTGCTGTGCCAAATTCATGTTGCCGTCAACCTGCATCCCAATGTACCTGCAGATGCGGCCCGCTCGGTCAGCGACAGCACAGAAAGGCCTCCCAGCGCCCTGCCAGGGTCACCAGGATGGAGGACACAGAAGGTCGAGGTTCTGTGCGCAGCCGCAGATCGGTGTCTATTCAGCCATGTTTTTTGCTGGACTTCTTAACCGTGCAGATCCAAATTTGCTTTATTTCATGTGTTTATGCTTTTTTTTTAAATCGCCTCTTTTAATTCTCTCTTACTATTTCCTTAACTACTCCTTATAACCTGGATGATTGGAGGAGCATGCCGAAAAACAGACCCCAAAAAGATTGTGCTCCTCTAAGAATACACAAATGCCTAGAATTCAAATTGGTAGCCAGCACTTCTTTATGACACACATGGGAAAGAAACCGCAGGCCACCTTTTACTAACCTCCCATGGTGTGCATGGTGAAATACTACCCTGTGGTCGCTAGTAGACCACATCTAACCTTTGCTGAGCCCTGTGTTGTACCCTATGGTCGCTAGTAGACCACATCCAACCTTTGCTGAGCCCGGTGTTGTACCCTATGGTCGCTAGTAGACCACACCTGACCTTTGCTGAGCCCTGTGTTGTACCCTATGGTCGCTAGTAGACCACACCTGACCTTTGCTGAGCCCTGTGTTGTACCCTATGGTCGCTAGTAGACCACATCTGACCTTTGCTGAGCCCTGCGCTGTACCCCATGGTCGCCATTAGACCGCATTCTCCTGCCTCTGGAACTGGAAGGATGCTACACCTAGCATTAGTCCTCTGTACCATGGTTACAGTTACACAGGTTGTCCCAAGATCACATCGATCAGTCACCAACACCTACCTCAAACCTTAGCCAACACACTATTAACGCTATGCAACCTAATCTTTCCACATTCTGCAAGGCCCAAGAAACAACACTTTACGCCTCCCTACCTTGTACCACTTCCAACAGAAACAACAGACTCCGTGCTAGACTAGCCAAACTACATGAACCACTGAGAAGAGCCCTTCCGGCCTCCAACCTCAAAACCAACTACAAACCCAACCCACGACTGCCCAGCCACTCTAAATGGCCTACTCAAACAACTTCCTTGAATGTGAACACCCTCCAGCTTAATAATCTCCAACCCAAAGCCTGCCCCACCGTAGACAAACCCATCCGAGTTAACAAAACTCCAGAGGACCCCCTTCTCAAGGGAGCGCTCCTTAATGCTAGATCACTAGTCGCTCACGCTACGGATATCGCCCATTTAATCACGGAAGGGATCCTGGATTATCTTGCAATTACGGAAACTTGGCTCCATAATGCAGCAGGACCTGCCCTTATGCTAGCTGTCCCTGACGGCTACACCATAATAAGACAAGACTGTGATAATGCACGAGGTTGCGGCATTGCTATTATTTCTAAAACGGCTCTTGGTCTCAGACTAGCCCCTACCCAGCCTCTACAATCATGTGAAACCCTCACTGCCAAAATGCAGTTAAATAAGTCGCAATCCATTACCATACACCTTATATACAGACCACCCGGCCCTCTTGGTACCTTTGAGGAAGACTTGCATAATATAATTATGAACAAACTGAAACCCACCACGCAACTACTTATATTAGGTGACTTCAACCTAGGATTCAACGACCAAACGGACAAAAATGCCACAGAAATATCTAATACGATCAAAGTACTAGGCCTTACCCAAAAAGTCACTACACCCACCCACCTTAAAGGGAGAATATTGGACTGGGTAGCGGACCTTAACTGGTCTGCCACCATCACCTCCATCCTGCCTTTAGCATGGACAGACCATTCTCTGATCTCCTTTCACTTATCCACTATCAGACCCACACCACTGGCTCGACCACGAGCGCCACCATGCCCAACCAGAAGCAATAAAAGTATTACGGTAGAAAAAATCATCCCCGACATACTGCCTACTCTTAACGCACTGCCTGATAATCTCGACCCCAGCAGCCTAGTTCAGGAATTTAACAATATTATGCTCACCACATTGGATAAAATTGCTCCTATCAAACTCAGACCGAGCAAACCCATATCCCACCTAAACAAGTGGTTCACCCCACAACTCAAAGACCTTCGTACCTTAAAGAACAAAAGCAAAACAAATTGGAGACTATGCCCCTCTAGTGAGAACAAAGCCAAATTAACTGCACTTTCCTCACACTACAAAAAGGAAATCTGCCAAGCAAAACGCGACTCCTACGTCGAACGTATTGCTAATTCAAACTCAAGCATGAAATAACTCTTCTGTATACTCAAAGAACTAGAGTCCCCTATAGCTATCCCCGACGTCTGCACCAAGGACAAATCCTGGTGTACAGATATACAACAAGCCTTAGCGCAAAAAATTGATACACTTCAGAATAAAATTCAACTAAAAAAGAAGGCTCTAAACCTACAGCACTCGCCCAACACTCTCCTGCCCAACGAGCCACCACCGGTACACAATGCCACATTCCACTTCTCTAAAATGTTCATCCTAGAGGTAGAAAAAATTATCCTATCTTTGAAGCCTTCAAACTGTAAAGGTGATATCTGCCCTGCACAGCTAATAAAAGACGCTGCTAGAGAACTCTCTCCATTTATAACCAAACTGATAAATGCCTCATTTTCTACAGGCACCATACCTGCCAACCTCAAGCAATCCTGGGTGCTACCACTCCTCAAGAAACAGACACTTGATCCCCTCATTCCTACAAACTACATTACCCATTACCACGGTCCCATTTTTACTAAAAATACTGGATAAGGCCGCTTACACTCAAATTCAGAAGCATTTAGAGTTGCACAAACTCCTGGGCAGCAGACAATCTGGTTTCCGTCCACTGCACGGAACTGAGACTGCCCTAATTGACCTTAAGTCCCAGATAGACGAGTTGAGAGACAAAGGAAGGACAGTACTCCTGCTTCTACTCGACCTCTCCGCTGCATTCGACCTGGTCAACCACAAGGTCTTATGTCGGCACCTTGACTCTGCAGCTCACTTCTCCACGGACGCTATCAAGTGGATCGAATCCTTCTTGAGTGAAAGGACCATGAGAGTCTTCTCCCCCCCAGCATCAGCCGATCCTACACCCATCCTATGCGGTGTTCCCCAAGGATCTTGCGTCTCGCCTACCCTCTACAACATCTTCACTAAGCCACTGTTCGACGATCTGGACCAGCTGGGTATCACCTACACTAACTATGCAGATGATACTCAGATTCTTCTACCACTTTCTGGGGTTACGGTACGGACATGGGCCTAGTGAACAAAGTTTACCTTATCATCTAAGCATGGATGGCCACACACGTCCTATGCTTGAACGATGATAAGACTGAACTAATAATATTGGGCTCGCAGGCCAATATTAAAAAACTAGGTCAATATTGACGGCAATACTATTAAAGTCTCCAAGGAAGTAAAAACGTTGGGATTCTACCTTGACTCCACACTATCCTTTGACAAGCAGGTCAAATCCCTTACCTCGGCCACGGCTTACACATGCAAACTTCTCAGAGCCGGTAAACCGTTCCTCTCCGACAATAGCTGTCTGATCCTGGCTAGAGCTCTCATACTCTCTAGAATCGACTATTGCAATGCCCTCTACATTGGGGCTAACAAATCCACCATTCACAAGCTCCAAACGCTACAAAATAATGCCTTAAGAGCAGCCCTTGGC
Organism: Ambystoma mexicanum; assembly: GCF_040938575.1. Classification (NCBI taxonomy): domain Eukaryota; kingdom Metazoa; phylum Chordata; class Amphibia; order Caudata; family Ambystomatidae; genus Ambystoma; species Ambystoma mexicanum. The sequence goes on along the minus strand of NC_090929.1, from coordinate 512,360,795 downwards.
ATAAATAAGACAACCCACATGCCTTGAGACGTCAACACAAATGGCTCTCCACATCCAATAAAATCCTTCTAAAAACACTCTCTTTGACACATAAAGCATTGAACAATGCGGCCCTTAGCTACCTTATAGACAAACTTCAGAGAAGAACTTCTCTCGGACCCACTAGAAGTGGGAACACCAACTGCCTAAATATCCCCAAATACAAACTCACTACCATCGGAGGTAATGGCTTCACCGTTAAGGCAGCCAAAAGCTGGAATTCACTGCCCCAGGAATTGAGAGTTGACCAATCATATCTACTCTTCAGGAAAAACTTAATAAAACACATCACTGCCACTAATCCTTAGCTTCCCACCACCCACTCCCTGAGGACACTATCATGTAATTAAGAAACAGTATATCCTGCTATAATCTTTCTGTATGTAAATACTGCAGCCTATGTATATGTAACCACACAAGCTCTACATCCTCAGTGCATGTACCTTTACCTCAGTCCTATTGTTCATATTGTATATATCCTGTAATCTTGCAAAAATTGTTCATTTTGCTATATGTAAATTCTGTAACCTGTGTATACGTAACCATGTAAGCCTTGCAGTTCCTTGTCGTTGCGCCCTTTTACTTACGAGTCTGGTGCGCTTAACAAATGAATAAACAAACAAACAAAACAAACTACCTTCCCGAAACAAATGTCCAAGCAAACGTCCATGCAGTGGCCGAGTGAGATTGGGAAGCAACAGGTGCAAACTCTCAGATGCATGTAATGCAGTGTGTGCAATGATGTCATGGAAATATCCTTGCTTTTTCGCCCTTGCACGGGCACTGAAATCGCACGAAATTGTTTGGCTACTTGCTTTAGAAAGTATGTTGCACGTTCAGTAAAAGTTAATGTGTGGGAGTAACAACTCGTAAAATCAAAGAGACTATACCCAGATAGAAGTCTGATATCCATGGAAACAATGAAACATCCCCAGTAGCAAGACATTTCAAAGACGCTGGCCATTCAATTCCAAGTTCTTGCTAGTGTATCAAAAAGCCCTAAACGGGGTGATCAAGTTAAAGCTTTGAAAATTAAGAAGCTTGGTGGATCCATAAACTGTCAAGTATTTACCCTCGTGGAAAGGATGAGGTCTTCAATTTTTCATATTTTATTCAATTATAATCTAGAACTATATTTCTCACACTGCCTCAATAATGTTAAGAGAATGCTATAAATGGAATGTATTAGATATCGTTAATTTAGAATCAAGACTGTGACTATGGAATAACCAGACCCTTTAAGTGATTCTCCAGGAAACAATTATGAGACGCACAAGTGACAGTCCCCTGAGATTGAAAATCTGAGAACTCACTGTGCCCACATCAGTCAGTGATATTTAAAGACCAAAATCACAAAATAAGGTTAATTGAATATGCAATCGTAATATTCTTTATAACTGTATTCTAAGAAATCGATTGGCTCTCGCCTATAGAAAACATCAGTCCATATACATTCCTCTTAGCTGATTTGTTTGTGCCAAGCCCTGCTGTGATAGGTTAGTATTTTTCCCCACTTCCAATTTGTTTATACAACACAAGTTTCATTCCGGCATGACCTAATTACGTGCAGGCAGCAAGGAGAGTAAACAACGTTCCACTTTTGGAAATAAACTAAGCCCAAGGCCACCCTTGCCTGTGAGACCAGATACTGGGCCTACCCGGCAACTCCCTGCACCTATAGCTTGCAACTATCGACTTCTTGTCTGGCTGTGCCAAGGACGAGCTATGAATTCACACTGAGATATTGTACCAAGATCCTAATTCTTAGATTAAAAGCTAAGAAATTGCTCGGCCGCTCCATGCAGTCAGGGGTCTCTGGATGCAGAAACTGAAACTTTAATTCAACATGGCAGAAACACTGAAACAAAATGGACGACATTCAGAGGCCTGTTTCTTGGTGCAGCAGTTAATATTTGTGCTACTAATATATTGTATCTTGTTCACAATGATATCAAAGCTTCTCTAAAATGATGCAAACATAGGCCTAATGCAATGAAAGGGAAAGACCTGTGTGTGAATAGAAATCTCGCAGGCCATACCTTATCTTATGCTTTGGACATTGCACCCCCATTCTAACACTATTTAGAAAGATTGTCAGTTTCCTTAAGATTACAGTTTGCTTTGTTGAAGTTAAAGTTTTTCTTTTTGAAGGAGTGCGTACCAACAAAATTACCATTGAACTCCCTCTAAAACAGTTGAATATTGTGGGAGTGCTTAGACTTAGGAGCACTTTTGCTGCAAGTGAGGTGGAGAAGGAACCTTGGTCATTCGTAAGATTTCTGGTAAGAATAGCACACATTTTGTGGAAGAGTATCTGATGAAGGGTCTTAACCTGAACTGTTCTGTGGATCATGTGATTATGTTGTCTCTAACATAAACACCGATCTTTGTTATGAATGCATTAAAGCAAGAACTACAAGCCATGCGCAGGGATTATAAGAGGAGGGCATTATCTTGTTTCAGACCTTGATTTGACCTATTGTTAAAGGGTCTTCACTAACACCAATATTTTTTTCTTTTTTATTTGTTTATAGTTGTACAACAACCTTTACAAAATAGAACTTCTTCTTATCATAAAATTCATCCAATATCCAAAATACTAAAAAAAAGAAAAATAAGAGGGAAAGGTAAAGAAGAGAAGAGGAGGACCTTGCTCAATGACAAACTATGTTATACAGATTATGTTATACAGATTATACAATGAAACCTAAGACCACCTAAATAAGACAGAAATATGTCAATGGAGCCAATAGCCACATGTCGCATGGTCATCCTACTAACACCATTCAAAAAACCTGTCCCGCTTTGGCTATAAACATTTCTTCATGTCTTGGTCTTGTCATACTTGACTTTTGGCAATGCCACTCTCACGGACATACCAGGTGCATCTCAGGGCCCTAATAAAGCTAGCAAGTGGTGTGCTTTGCTCTTAAGTTTGCTTGAAAGCTACCGTGCTACAGTCGTGGTTATAGCCAGTTTACAAAGCAGCTGCTTTTGATTGCATCCCAGGCCATAACACTTACAATAACCCCTGGAAGGTCCAATGAATGGTCTCATTGGACAATTCTCAAGGATGTTAGAACCAGTGTAGCTTGGTAATTGTTCTTATAGCCTGCACACTGCATTCCAGGGTCAATTCCCAATTCCATGTGATCGCCCATGCAAATGTATGTACTAAATTTGCCTGGGTGGTCACAGGGAGTTGGTTGAGAGATTAATAAGTATACATGTTTTATACTGTCATGAGTGACGCAGGTTATATTGGCCATATAAACCCCACCTTCAGGCCGTACTGGGCGTTATAGGCCAATAAACCTCACTAAATGCCTGTGTTTCGCTCAGCACTTTATTTCGGTCTTCAGGGTCTATAACTCCTGGTACGGCCCTTGTGCAGGGTCAATAAAGCTTAAATGTGTTCACTCTGCATGGGGAGCAGGGCCTCTGAACCACACTGATCTACATTCCCTCCCAAATGATGCTTCTGTGACTTAGCAACCATTGCATACATAGAACAGAAATCTGGCTTTCCCCTTTAGTTCTCAGGACTGTTTTTATTACCTTACAACTGTGGTTTCGTTTTGTAAGTCCTCAAGTGAAGTACATTGAGCAAAGATTGTTTTCCGTTTCTTAAACACTAATAGCAAGTAAGGGTCACATATTCCTTAGGCCACTCAATAGTCAATCAAGTTCTCTGCAGATGAACTTTAAAAGTCACCCCCAAATGTAGGCTCCACAGTGTGGTGTGGTTCACGTCAATTGACAATTGACAGGGAAATCAATAATCATGCATTTATTTATTTTTATTTTATCAATTCGCATTTGTATAGCGCACTTGCAGCCCATGGACATTGAGGCGCTGTTACAAGTAAGTGTTGGATTCTTAATTCAGCAGATATGCATGAGACCAGAGGTCTTATGGATACAAAATTGCAGGCATAGTTGCAGGTGAGGCATGATATTCATAATACAGTAACAGAATGCATTCAGGTACGTTTCATACAAAGAGCTTGGTTTTAACAGCTTTGCGGAAGGCTTGGTGGGATTCAATCATTCTGATGTGAGGTGGCAGTGCGTTCCAGTGGGTGGCGGCCCGAGTGGGAAAGCTGGCACCACCAGCGCGCACCTTGCGTGATTTGGGCGTGACAATCGTGTTGGAATAGCACATTCTTAATGGTCTGGTGGCAGAGTGCTTGGTGATTCTTTGGGTCAAGTAGGGTGGAGCAAGTTCATGGAGGCATTTGTGGGTGAGGGCGAGTGTTTTGAAAACAATCCTCTCTTTCACCGGAAGCCAGTGTGCCTGTCTTCTGACTTCTGAGATGTGGTCTTTTCTCGCGGTGCCTGTGGCCGCCCTAAGTGCATTATTTTGAACTAGCTGAAGTTTGGCCAGGTTCTTATTGGAGGTCCCAACGAGTAGGGCATTACAGTAGTCCAGCCTGGATCCAATTATTGCCCTAGCAATGGTGAGGCAATTCTGGCGTGACAGGAAAGGTCTGGCAGCGTTGAGGACTTTCGAGTAATAGGCTAAGGAGGAGGCAATGGCATTGACCTGTCTATCCATTGACAAGTCGGAGTCTAGGTAGACTCCGAGTGTCTTCACATGTTTGGAGACCTTGATGGGAATGTTGTCAATAGTGAAGGAAGTGTACTGTTCACCGAGGTTCCCCAGCGTGGAAGGTGCTCCTATGAGGAGGAGTTTGGTTTTTTCACTATTAAGGCATAGCCAGTTATCTGCCATCCATGATTGGATAGTGGAGTAGATGGTGGTAAGAGTTTTGGTATCCGCCAGGTAATCGCCTGTGAGTGGGATGAGGACCTGGGTGTCATCCGCATAGTTTGTATACGAGATGCCCAGGGAGTCAAGGATGCTGAACAGTGGCCTCGTGAAGAGGTTGTAAAGCATCATGTAGCTTGCAGAATAGTGTGACCAAGAAACAGTAACTTCCCATTGCCTACAAGGCAAGTATGTGACTCAATACACTAGCTGTTAAGATCCCTTTCTGAAATAAGAGCCAATTTTAAAGCCATCCGAGTGTGTGTGTATGTACTTATGCGCGTGTGTGTGTGCGCGCGCGTACATACACCAGCATGCCACCGTTTTTTATGTATGCATATCTGTATGTACTTGGGTGTTTTATGAAGTGCAAAGCTACATAGAATGGAGCGGTACGCTTTACAAGTAAAGGAAGGTGTGCATAGAAGAAAAAGGTGATGAGAGATGGGACGTTTTCCAATCCTGACAGCATCTGCACATCATCGATCAGTGTCGTTTTCCTTGAAGAGTGATGTGTTCAATCCTTCCTGAAGTATAAGAGGGTGGCGGATATCCAGAGAATAGTAGATATTCTTTTCCAGATTGTGGGAGCCCAGCTGGAGAAAGCTTGCCTTCTAGCTAGTCTTCTCCTTATTGCACTTCATTGATTCCAATCAGGAGATGTCTTGGCTCCTGGTGCTACATTGGCATCCTGAGATGGTGAGTTTCTCATCCAGGTATGATGGTGTTGTGGTTCCCGGAGCTTTGTATATGATGCAGGTGGATCTGAAGATGATCCAGGCTTGAAGAGGTGACCAGTGACATTTCTTGAAAGTGACAGTCATGTGGTTTTCAGTGTATTAAGTCTGCAATTAAGGTAGCCTTTGCTGTGCTTGAAAACATTTAGTGGGTCCCGGATTGTAGATGCTACACCCACAACGAGGTACTTGCCGCAATCAGGCTAGGAGGTCACCAAGGATTAGACAGAAGTTCAAGGCGGGGATGAAGGGCATGATTCTGTATAGCAGAGAGAGCTGGTACGAGGCCCCCTTTGTCTCCCTTGCAATGTGGGTTGTGAAAGCAAGGAAACAGTTTGTGGTGAAGTTGAGGGATGTTGCCCTGCGAATGAGCTATGGGGGAGAATCTGTCCATGTACACTCCTGACAGCCAGTTCTAATTGTGGGTGCAGTTGGTGCCTCCTACAAGACGGATGAACTCTGTTTACATTGGATTTTGTTTTGGGTAGGTGCTTGACATCCAGTCTTGTATGAGGGAGATGCAGTGTTTCAGGTGATCAACGTTATTGATACAATTGAACTTCAAATAGAGCTGAGTGTCAACCGTATGATGGATTTAAATGTTGATTTTGGAAAGGAGCCCTTTCCATGGCTCCAGCTGGTCTTTGAAGATGACTGGGGGAAGAAAGACCCTTGTGGCACTCCACCAATCACCAGGCTCTGCTGGGATTTGCAAGTGCCCATCTGGGTGTGCTGATGTCGATTACTGAGGTAGGTGTCAAACTACCAAAGGGTGGAATTGTCAAATCCCATGAGCGTGGAGAGAGAGTCAAGCAGGGTTTTGTGGCTGAACCTGTCAAATGAGGCAGTGAGGTCAGGCAGGACCAGAAGACAGTGTAGCTATCGACACTGAGAATTTGGTCGACTTATAGCATGTTTTATCCCCTGTAAGACATTTTTCCATATTTACAAGACAGTCCCACCAATTCGCGCTGTCTATTCCTCTGTAGTGACTTCATGCCTTTGAAATGTCCTCTCCCGCTCTTCCTTCCACACCTGAAGTGATTCAAGCATTTATTTTCCTTACTAAGAGATGATCCTTCTGATGCCAGTTTGCTAAACAGTGACAACCACTCTAACACCTGTACATGCTCTCATAGACTAATGACCATTAGCACCCTGGCAGGGGGATGGGGGGGGAGCCAGCCAATCAGGTGGCTAGGAACGTGGCCTTGAACTGCCAGTGAATGCCCATTTTCCATCCCACCTGATGGCCAGCTCCCCCGCTGTCATGTCATCTTCCCCCACCCTACGTCCCGTTTTTCCCCCCATCCCTTCCCACCCCCCACTTACCTTATTTCTGCAACGGCAATCCTTGCTGCCACCACTCCTTCCTATCCATTCCTGCAGGCCGCCATGGAAAGGGAAGAGGCTCTCCATATGAAGCCCTGCTTCCCTTTCCATGGCAGCCATCTTGGAAAAGTATTTCCTTTGTTCATCTGTAAGCTGTGTGCTTTGCTCGGGCCATTAACCTGGTGGCTCGGCTGTTACCCCCCCCCCCCATTCCAGCCCTTGGAATGGGGGCTGACTGCCACATTGTGCCTCTCTTCTCTATTATTTGAAAAGTTTTGGTGACTCGTGAACTTTTCTTGAGTGTTCTATTACATTTACCAATAGCACACAAACGAAAATATATACTCTTTCAAATTATAGATACACACATTTTGTTTAACTATTCAAACTCGGTGGTAGCAATTTAGCTCAAAGATGCAACACTATAGTGAAATTAGAGCTCTGTAAGGAGTTATAATAAAACATAACATATAACATCAAGTATGAGAAGGATCGACAGCTGCCGAAACAAACATGGGTCCTGAGGAAGGTATGGTCAAAAACGTACTGTTACATACATAGCGAAACATCTCACCAGTCAACCAAATAATAATGAACAAGTATGCTCGATGAAAAAAAGAGACACAACTAAATTGCCTTCACATAACTGTGTGTTTTTGTTTCTATGGGCTTGTGTGTGTGTTTGGTTGTATGTAAATCTATATGAAATTGCCTGAGTTGTATTTTTTCGATACACGTCTGATAAATGTGTCTATTTTGATTGTGTTACAATGAGATATTGTCCATGTTGTTTTCTTTTTCTTGAAAGGATCTACCTACGTAAAATGTTTTTTTTGTTGGTGATGTGTAAGCTATTTATATTTGCATTTTCTGCTGTCCTCATTTAATTTCTATTATTGTCCATCTTTACAGAAGTTTATGAATTGATGACCAGGAACTGGTTAGGTTGAAATCACGGCAAAGCAGAACTTTGGTTGATTCCACTCTTGACTACAGTACAAAGCATTTGGTTGCACAGCTGGGGTCGAGGGGGCTATCATTGTTTAACAGCAACCTTCCATAGGGCAAGAAAGACAAAGCTCCAGACATCAACAGAGCCCGGGAAATGCTCAGTCACGCAAACATGCTCTGAATGGACCAATGGCAACAACACGACCAAGCCACTTCTACTCATTGTGACAAAGGTTCCTGCCTGTCATTTAGGACATCCATTGGGGTGACCAAGGGGGCCGGGTGATGGGCCCAGAGGGAATATAGGGAAGATCCACTGGCCACCTACACTTAGTCCCCACTCCAGGGCAGAGGGCTGTGAGTTGAGACCAGTGAAGAACAGTGAAGAACACTGTCCCCTTAAGAGTGATATCCCCCAACCCTGATAAACAGAAACACTGGTAGCCACTCCCAACTCCTGAAGTGAAGCCCTTTGCGTATTCCTGCAACATGGGATATTATGAAGACTGCCCCTTTAAAAGAATTGAACACTGCAAGCAAGGGGATAGATATAGCAAAATAAATAAATCTCTTTGCCACCGGCAGCAAACACCCACTCAGACAGACAATTAAACATTGAATAGTCCTCCAGCACTCCCTCCACAAGCATGCTCAGACATCCGGGACATATTAGAGGCCCATTACCATTTTCTGCTAAACTCGATCTATGAGCCTACTACACAGACATCAGGGGCACACCACAATCTCCAATAGTACTCGTGCACTGCATCTGCTGCAAACACCAATGCTGCATTCATTTCCCTGAAGAGTGTGTACAGAGAGCACCTGCAGTGAAACTGCGCCACATTGAAAAATGAATGTTTTTACTCTGCTTACCTTCAGGCACAACACTGGCGGATCCCAGCCAGATGCTCTATAGTCCATTCACGCCAGGCGGGACATCATGAGGTGATCCGAACAGTTCAGGAGGGGGAAGATACATCTAAAATGTTTGGCTAACCTGGTATACAAGTTCCAAGACAAACCCAAGAGATCTGATTAGAGGCAGTCAATCAGAGCCCTACATTCATTCGCATCCACAAGTGCAGACCCTCGTAGAAAGCCCAACCCCAGGAAAGGGGCACTGGTCTATTTAAGCCCAGAGTTTCAGATGGATGTTTAGTGTGGGAGCTGGTGGCAGGAACCTGGACAAGATTGGAGAAGACAACATGAGGTTGGAGAGAGAAGGGGTTTATTGGAGGGGAGGAGATAGGAGTTTGTAGGATGAGGGAGAGAAAGGAAGTAAGTCTGGAGAAGTTTGGAGGGTGAGGGAGTTTGGAGGAGGTGGGAGAGAGAGGAAGGAGTTTGAGGTAGGTTAAAGAGATTGCGTTGGCAGGTTGTTGGAGAAAGAAAGAGTTTGGAGGACTTGGGAATGAGAGGAAGGATTGTGGAGGGCGTGGGAGACAGAGAATGGGGTTTTTGTGAAGTTGGAGAGAGAAAGGGTTTGGAGGAGAAAGGAGAGAGAGGAAGGAGTTTGGAGCAGGTTGCAGATAAGAGGGGAAGGTAAATCATTTGGAGTATGTTGGGAAAATAAAAAAGCAGAATGTTGGAACAGAATATCAAGAGGAAGGACAAGAAGCTTGTGAAATTGTCTCTGAGCAGGTCAGAGAAATATGAGACAGCACATTTGGCCCAAGGCAGGGGCTTTGGATGAGACTCCAATCAAAAGAGGTCAGGGCTAATTCACCAGGAGGAATAAGAATGTGCTATGGCGGCAAGGAGGCGAAGGACCAGCGCAGGAGAAGGAAAGTGGTGAAGGGGGTAAGAATCGGATTTCTAAGGCAGGAAGGTGACAGAGAGGCCGCTTAAAGATTGTAATAATCGGAAAGAGGCAACTCCAAATACCTCTGTAGCGAAGTTGAACTGAGCTAAGAAGACACTTCAAGAAGACCAGAAAAGAAGGGTGTAAGAACCCCACATTGAGACTAAAACCTGAGGGGAAGAGACGCAGATAGGTCCAGAAGAGAAGGGCGAAGAAACCCCTGGACCCCAAGACTGAGAATGAAAGAGACCCCAAGAGTAGAAGGGTGAGGAAACCATTTAAACTCGGAATGCAGAGCTAAGAAGGGACCCCAAGAAGACCATAGAAGAAGGTTGTAGGAAACCCTTTAAGCCTGAATTCTAGAGCTCAGTGAGATTCACTGAAGAAAAAGGGAATGAATGGTGCAGCAAACCCTACACACCCAAACTTATGCCAGTATGCAGGTCGACCGGAGGGACCCCAGGGCATGAATAGATTCCTTTATTTTCCTTTCGTCTATAAATTACATCGCTGTTTGTTGTTTTGGCTAATGAACTGTAGTCACAAAATAAAGAATAGCTTGTGTCATATTTCCATCTTGGCCTGGATTATGATCCCTGTCACATTTGTGACATCACCTACCACTAACAAAATGATTGTGTGGTTCAATTTTAGCATCTGAGAATGTCAACTCTTTAAAAATGCACACCAAACTACCGAGTTGTTTCAAAAGTTGGGCCTTATTTCAAGTGTGGTGGCATTATCACAATATTTGCATGGAAATACTGGCAAGATTTCTGGCACTCGTTCCAGAGGGTTTACTGCTGGATCATGAGTGGCAGTTTGGTGGTATTAATCCCCAATCGTAGGACTCCATTGGGGATTTGGCCACATTTCGATGGTTACTAATGGTAAATCTGCCACTTTTTGGTATTGAAGTGGAGGATTTCTCTCCAGCACCATACTAGAGTTTCCTCCTAAACTTCAAGGTCCAACTCAGAATTCAGTGGTGCAGTAAAATTGGTGGTAATTCTGTAACCGCAAAATAATTGGTGGTCACGGAATTACTGCAAAATATTTCCCGCACAGCCAAACTCATAATGAGGCCATGTGCCTTCCCTGGCAAAATCTTGAAAGGCCATGTTGGGTAAGTTCAGCATTTCAAGTGTTCAGTAAATCCGTGGCAGACAAGGATAAGTAATTCATGTACGTACCTTATTAGTTTACATGGAATGTCTTTTCTCGTTCTCAGTGGGCACAACCATTTGTTCTTGGGAATCTTGAGCATATATTTCAACTCTTTCATGCCACGTTCAGCTTTTCTTGGAAGTGTGAGTCCCATGTGTAATCACTGAAGCGCCCCTTCTGTAGTATCTTGTCACATTCTGATGACTTAATCTGGACTATTGCATTTGTTTCCGCTGTTCAGCTCTGCATTATTGTGTCTGGTAGTAGAGGCTATACTTGGATCAGCTTATCCAGTACTAACTGCCTCATCTGGAGTATTGTATCAGATGCTGGAGGCTACATTTGGAACACTATCTGGTTCGAGCGGCCTCATCTGGATTATTGTGTCAATTTCTGCAGCCACATATGAAGCCCTGTGTCCATTTGTGAAGCCCTTCTCTTGAGTGTTTTAATTTAATTTTTCAGGACAATTTTGAAGTAGTTTTTTCAACCTTGAAAGCCACATCTAGAGTACCACATATAGTTCTGTCAGCCTCACTTTCATTATTTGTCCAGTTCAGGAGGATAAACTTCAAGAATTCTGCCCAATTCGTGAGGCCACATCTGGAGTATTGTGGTCAGCACTGGAAGCCTCTTCCGGGACACTTTGTCCAAGCCACATTTGGATGCCAGTGCATACTTCAGTTCTGTCCTTGACCGCTGTGTCTAGAAATGCGGACAGGGGTCATGGAGGATGCAATAGAGGCATTGACACAGCACAAGTGGCTGCTTTTTTCACCGGATTAGCGTGGAGACCATTGATAGCTGTTTGAAGTCCATGGATAATATATGTTAGCTCAATTTCTTTCATTCCTTAGATCAACACTTGGGCAGAGGGCCCCCAGTGTGAGTTAGACATTGTTAAGAATATTGTGACAAAATAACTTCTGCTCTGCACGAGAACTGGGATGAGTGGTGACTAAAGCACCTACCAGCCCCACACTACTACTAAACCAGTGCAGAGAAGGAAATGTACACGTCACTCATGGAGACCGCCCTTTCATCTCCGTCATATTGGAAGAGCGGTAAGAAAGCACTGTGCATGACATAGGTATCGTCCCAATACCCCATCGAAGATATGAAAGAACTTATGCACTCAGAAAACCGTATTGAATATGCCCTCGCACTGAAGTGGTAGAAGGAAGTCTGCAGACACCATCACGTAGAAGAACTATAAGCAAAGTCTTGTAGAGGAGGAGCCAAGTACCCCCACCTCAACCACCTCATCCATATTGCCTGTATGTTGGGAGTCCGAATGCGAAAACCGCGCAGTACCAATGGGAATACCGATACCTAGGAGAATCCTGGAGGCAAGGTTCCCATTGAGGAAACCATACCTGCATACAAGAAAATATGATGGCCATTTGAATGAAATCCCGGAAGAAGCGGAGCAAATGAATGACAAAGACGAATGGTGACATCACACAGAGCTGAGCTGACGTGCATGCAAAAGATGCAGAGACTAGAGAATGCAGAAATTCTATAAGGCATCAAGAAAATATCAAAGATAAGAGGCATCTTGGGACCAAGGTGAAGAAGTTTATGCTACAAAATCGATGAAGATATCAAGTCAGTTTACATGTGTACAGATGGAGAGAAATGCAAGCAGACAAAGTAATCCTGAGGCTAGCTTTGTAGTGACTAAGTTGCAGAAAGCGCCAAAGTATATATATGTATATTCAATGAAAAAACTTTGTTAAAGAGACGTTATGGTTACAAGTAAAACCGAAAAACCCCAGAAATTCGCCAGTTATGGTAAGCTAAGCAACCATAACTCGCGCCACCACCGTGCACTGCTAAAACTAACACCCAGGACATCAAAGATGACATCACAAATGTCATTGATGACATCCCTGATGACATCACATGTGAAATTAATTTTGATGAAAAGTCCCTACAAGGGGTTGTGTTTATATCGTTGGCAACAAGATGTCAGGGGTGATCGGGAGACCTATCATGAACTACTTAGAGAGAACAGAGAGACACAGAGAGAATCAGCGGTGTGGCAGTTCTTTACCACTTTTGGGAATGTGCCAAAGGCTAAAGCTACCAAAGTCAAATGCACTGAGTGCAACTTTGTATTCAGTCGCGGACTCCCCGGACAGTAATCCTACGGCACCACATCCATGTGCTGCCACACCAAATCCAATGACCGCAATGCTCTCAGAAAGGTTGTTCCTTTCTTAGCAAGTAGGAGGCTGTCTTCCTCCATCTCATCTTCCTCAACCAATACTGTAACCACACAGGCTACTTCTGTGAGACGCATAATCCCACCAGCTACCTTGCAAGCAACAAAAGAGGCTCTTGATCCATTTTTTGAAGCTGTAATCAAGGAGCATGAGAAACACTGCCCCCAACCTTAGAAATAACACACGCACAACATTTTCCCCTGTCCACCTGTCCATCCATTTTAGTGTTTGGTGCCTCTTCCCTCATTTCCCTCCCTTTTGTTCTAAGTTCTCCTGCCAAAAGATAAAATACATCCAAAAACAACAAAAGAAATGTTCCTTTAGGAACCACCGTTCACAGTTAAAATAGAACTAAAAAAAAACTTATAGACTCCATCTACTTACATTTCTCACTAAAGTACATAGACTCAATAAGATTTTCCAACATTTTCATTTGCGTTTTGTGTTATGCTAATGGGAATATTGTGGCGTTCATCCCCCTTTCCAGGGACTGAAACGGTGGATACCGGCCCAGCAGCCCAAGTTATCAGCGAGGTTGGATAACGAGGTCTCCAGACCATTATCCGCCCATTACAGCCCCTGTAATGAGTGATGAAGGCCATTAGCACCCTAGGCACGTTTGCAAAACCATGCTTTCAGATCCTTGCCAGTGCTCCTTGCACAAGTTTGCTGGAAATCCACCCATGTTTTATTTTTTCAAAAGTGTCAAATGTATGCACATACAATAGTCATATAACCTAGCCCCCACTTGACAAAATCCATTCAGACATCTACATTTATATGTAGATCTAAAATCTTTTTGCAAACATTTGTGTAGATTCGTCAAATTGCACCATATTTATAAGCCTTTACAATATTTTGGGACCCCCTCTCCAATTTTTCCCCCTCTTTAAAAAATCTCACCAAACTTCGCAAACGCCTTTATACCTAGAACTATTATCAGTTCCCCAACTTAAGTGTAGATTCATCAAATGGCACCTCTTTTCTAAGCCTTTATATTATTTGGGGACCCCCCTCTAATTTTGCCCCCTCTTGACAGAATCCCGCCAAGCTTTGCAGACTCATTCGGAATTAGGTCAAGAATATAAGTGTAAAATCTCATGCAATTTAATTTAGTGGCACCAAAGTTATAAGCCATCCAAGAACTGCTTTTCACCAACGCTGTAATGCAGAGGTGTGTCATGATAGCCACTGGACAGGAACCCCAGTTCACCCCCTAAAGGGTCCGATTGGACGAGTCCTGGCGCCTTTGGTGCCAGGCTCATAAGAAAGTGTCCTCTGCACACTTTTTCTCTTGGGCACGTGTCATTCCATCTCATATCTGTCAACCAAGTGAATCTGGGCCAGGCGTGGCCTTAGGAATCAATGATGCTGCACGTGCAGCATCATTTGGGAGTGGCAAGGTGGAACCATCTAGCAGAGCAAGGAGGCGTGGCCGGGACCAGGCTATTTAAGTCTGCCCCACCCGCAGGCCTAGGCTTTGCGTTATTCTGCCTAAGCAGCGTAGCGCTCACCGCTGCCCGAGAAGCATCTTACCTGTTTTACAGTGCAACCATCTCGGAGAAGCATCTTACTTGTCATCCAGCGAAACCATCTCAGAGAAGCTTCTTACCTGTCGTCCAGTGAAACCATCGCGGAGCAGCATCTTACCTGCATAGCCAGCCAAACCATCACGGAGGCGCAACTTACCCGTTTCTCCATCAGAACCAGCTGAATCATCGCTGAAGCGTCTCTTACGTGCTCTTAGTGACTCCATCCACGATCGACCAGAGCGCACTTACCTGGCTTGTGGAATACAACGACTGACTGCACGCCTTACCTGACCTTCAGCTCGGATACCAACTCAGAAGTTCTACACGGCCAGCTTCATCATGGTCGCAGGCATCCTTCAGCCGCCGTCAGGTCCACGCACTGCAACTCTTCTCCAAGCGCCACCAGACTATACCTGCAGGAGGAAAGAACAAATAAGGTTAGGAACCTAACTGAGACATTTGCTAAGGTCGCGCGCCATCACATCTAGCGCTTACCTTTGGATTCCAACTATTCATCCTCTTGGGAAAATTTCGAAGTCCTCCACCGGCGCAACGGCTCCGCTGGGCTGCCATCACCTATAAGGGAGAAAGAGACATTATTAAGAGTACGAACTTAAATCATGTGACAAGACATTAATACTTATATGAACAATAATTCTCACAATGACCCCTACCTTCAAAGTGGTTCGGTCACAGTCAGCCTGAGCCACCACATCTATGGACCAGTGAAGCAACTGGGTCATCTTGAAGCGCCCCTGCTGATGAGAAGCAGGACAGAGAGCTCGCCCTAACTATATTTCAGGTGAGCCTATATGGGTAAACGCTTACTTACTTCATTTTAGCACAAAAGGTCCAAGGGGAGTCACGATACCTCCACACTGTAAAAGGATTCAATTCAGCACTACAGCCAAGTCAACGCCTAGTCTAGAATACTGAATGAAAACCCTTATTGATATATCTTTATGTCCAGTTCATGCGTTCTGGATGACTACCCCTATATAACACCCCTCTCTCAGAATCCCCCTGACCCCACTGTTTTGCAAATTAAAAGGTTTATTTGAGAAGTAAAGCAATATATATCTATCACACTTTATAATAAATTAATAATTGAATATCACACTTAATCTGATATGATAAAGATTAACAACGGAGAATCTGGCACTAGCACACTTCTTTATAATCACTAAGGAGTTGACATGAAATGGATAAGATAGCACACTGGTAAATAGGAACAGAAGAATAATGTGGAAGAGAATGTTTTATAGGGTTCAAGGAAATGCAAGGTTGAATGAATGAAATGCAGTATAGAAAATACTCAATATGATTTCAACAAAACAATGTAATCACTTTTCTCTGGCAATTCACCCCCCCTTTTATGCAATGCAAGGAAATGGAAGGAAGCACACAGTTCTCAGAAATGCAATTCAAATGTAATTCAGTTCACCCAGCAACTTAGACTACAGAAGTTGAAAACACAGGCAAAATGCTTTTAAATGTGCTGGAAATGAAGAAAAAAATATGCTAAAATGCTTTTAATTCCCTCTAGAGGTTTAGGGTGAGTGGTATCTAGTTAATATTAGTCCAGGCTCACACTAGCAATGATTCAGGGATAATTAGCAGGTTAAACGAATTTCTGGCAAATGAAAGGCAAGCAGCAGCAGCTTTTTACACGTGAAGAAATTGCAAATCGCGGTAAAATTCGCGAATGCACCGAGCGAGATTACAGAGGAACTACAAGGACTATCACTATCGTTTTGGGGTCCTAAGAAAGCCTAGGATCTCAGCTTTCAGATGAAAGTTACTGCAAGTCTCTAGCACAAACGGTCGCGGAGATATGAGCGATTAAATAAAGGTCGTTTTTCAGATTTGAAATTTTAAAGTTAAAAAGACAAGTGCAGCTTGCAACTAGCAAATCACAGGTGACAGCTTTACAAATGACAGGTGACAGTTAGGAGGCAGTTCTACTTAGATTAAGCTAGATTGAATTATATTATTTTAACTAGGAGATTGGTTCTGCACAGTTTTCTAGGTACTCACACTATATTCTTGAGTGAAATGGGCCTCGCCATGGATCTGGTCAGGTTTTAGACGGGACTATGGTCTCTGCACTTCACAGTGATCTGGGTCTGCTCTCTCTCTGGATTCTGAAGATTGAGGGATTTAAAGTCTGGATCTTTCTGCACAGCTTTCTCTGGAGGTTGATGGAGGTAAAGTATGGATTTTTCCGGCAGAGCGTCCCGCTGCAGATGGAAATGAATGTCCCTATCTGTCCTGTCTGTCTGCTTTTATGTGTTTAGAATGTGGGTGTGTTCTAGCATCACTGACCCTACCTCTCTCTCAGCTTCTAATTGGTCAAACTTCCATTTCTCATTTGATTGGGGGAGCTAAGTTGTGTCAGAGTGATGTCATTTTACAGCCTGCAGAGAGGACACTCCCCAGTCAAATTGCACACATTCTATATTTGATAACAAAAGACATATTTGCACAGGTAAACATTGGTTTAAAATTACATGCACACATCACATATCACAGGAGATATACCCTGTCCAAACTTTGCTCTTCCTGGGGGCTTGCATTCAGAAATGGCACATATTTCACTTTTTAACTGATTTTGCAATTCCGGACATTGACCCAAATTTACACACATGTGCGCAAGGAGTATGGACATTAGTTGATGAAGTGTCAGATTTTTCACATGCACACATTTTGAGTAATATCCTCTTTTCCGCTAAAACCCCCCTGAACATGCCACCGGTTCTAAAAATCTCTTAAAATGTGGGCAGAAAAATCACAAGAATTATGGTGTCATTTAAATAATTTTCACAAGTCCGCTCTATGAGTTATTCATCTTTTTCTAAAACCATATTCTGGCTATAGAGGTGTGTCTTTTCATGTCACATGGTACAGAAACCAGTCTTTCCAGTTTCTGCCAAGCTCAGAGACCCTGCCCCTCCCAGCTTCTGCCAAGAGGAAGCTGTTTTACGACCTCTGTAATAAACCATCTGCCTGGGCGAAGGGGGTTGCATTGTTCAGAGCTCCTGTGTTCTGTGGGGCTCCCCTTAATTCAATTATCAGAGAGATGGCATATCCTTAGTGTAGCCAGCAAACGGGCAGCTAGGCCTGGGAACACAGCTGTGACTCAAGTTTCACTCCTGATGGGGGTAGTTGCCAGGCAAATTGGAATCTCTTGAAGCCAGTTTTTTAGCTACATGTCATTTCTGTTCCCCAGTTTCTGCATTCAAATAAAACTAAACATTTTCACATATGCAGCTAGAAGGCTGATTCTAAGTTTAAAACTATGACATTTAAACAATTGCAACCTATGTGACACTCAAAAGTAGGTCACTCATTTCTCTTAAACCTTGAGATTTTTAATGTCTTTCAGTCCAAATTTACTTAAACTGTTGAAATCCCCAGCTCAGCCAGTCTTGTTATAAACCAAGTCACTTCAGAATATAACTTTACATTGGATCCACCTCTCAGTAAATCTTTCTTTGGCATGTTTTGGGTTTATTTATTCAGTTTTCTACAAAATCTGGTGGTTTTAAAACGCCGGCTTTTGGATAGTGGTGAGTACTGGTACTGCACCCCTTTTTGGGATTTAAGAAAATGAATTCCCCACAGTTATGGGTTTGCTTTTGGCAATCAGCATTGCCATTCCCAATGGTTTCAGACTACTGTGTGGGTAGTCCAATGGTGGTTTTAGGCAGTGTCCTTCTGTGCCCATAACATCGGCAAAAATGAGTGGCAGCCTATTCTTCATGCATTTCCCTGTGCATTTTCTGGGAAGCTCTGGCCATCATGATGTTTTCCATGTCAGTACTGCACAGTTTTGAGGTATGGCTCGGATGCATGGGTAAATACATCCCACAAGCCCCCCTCTTGCGATGGCCATTCTATTTCACGAATGGGACTCGCAAGACCTGGGATGTTTCCTCATCTTCTTCCAATAGATGGCACAGTTCAGCATCTTTTCCTCCATCCGGTACTGATCGATCGGTTCTCCTCGCCGATCCTGATGGGAAGATTGGGTGGTACCCCGGGCCCATTGCGTCTCTGCTCGCGGTCTCCGGATCGTCCTCCTTGGCCCGTCTCAAGGTTTTCTTTCTCCTAGGACGACAAAGGAAGAGCGGCAATACCTATTCATAGACATTTTTCCACCACTGTTGAGATAGTGGGGCAGCATATGCATTTCATCATAACAAAACATTACATTCTTATTTTGAAAAAAAAAACAGTATAACTAAGATACAGTTTCATGCAAATCACAATATTTTAGAGACTAGATGTGGTATGTTTTATGGTTGGAACTGAATTAGTCTGAGACAGTACCCGCTAGGATTCCAGAGGATTCCTCCAGTTGTTGCAGAGTGTGCCTGGGATGGCAACATTTCAACTGATTCATGTGGACCCACTTGTCTTCCCCCTCTGCCAAAGGACCTTTGGGGATGTGGATTTTGTAGGCCACAGGGGAGATCTTGTCGATGATCTCAAAGGGTCCCTTCCATGTAGGCAAAAATTTCCGCTGTTTTGCCTGGTTTCTTTGGAAGTTGTATAGATAGACCCGGTCCCCCACCTGATATTCCTTCCTGGAAGTCTTCAGGTCATAGTGGGTCTTCATGCTATCAGCTGATCTTTCTAGATTCCGCTGAGCGTAAGCAAAAGCATGTTGGAGGTGTTTCCTTAAATTCTCCACATACTCATGAGTAGTGGAGGCATTTATCAGTGTCTGCTCTTGGGTCCTGTAGAGTAAATGCGTCCAGTCATCAACTCAAATGGTGACATTTTGGTTGCAGATGAAGGGGTAGATCTGATAGCCATTAGGACCAGAGGTAATCGGATATCCCAACTTGGCCCAGAATCTGCCACAAACTTCTTTAATATGCTCACAATGGTTCGGTTATATCTCTCTACTGCCCCAGAAGAAGCTGGTCTATAAGCAATATGCAACTTCCTTTTGACCCCCAGTATCTCCCACATCTTTGTCATTACTTCACTGGTGAAGTGGCTACCCCTGTCTGACTCAATCCTTTGAGGTAGACCAAAACGGGAAAAGATGTGGTTAATCATCAAGGCAGCTGCGGTTTCTGCCTTGCAATTTGGGGCTGGGAGACATTCCACCCACTTGGTAAACAAGCATGTCACAGTCAACATGTACTTATTCCCCCTAGCAGACCGAATCACGGGGCCTACAAAGTCGATTTGTAAATCTGACCATGGCAGTGTCATCCCCCTCTTTTGGAGAGGCGCACGGTGCGTGAGGGATGATGGCTGAAATTGTGAACACACAAGACACCCCTTCAAGTATTGGTCGAGGTCCTGCCCCATGTGTGGCCAGTATGCAACCTCTCTTAAGATTTCCAATGTTGTGTGAAACCCCCTATGACCGGCGGTGGCCGCATCATGGGCGTGACTTAACATCAGGCTTCGGAATGAGGTAGGAACCACCCACTGATCGTGGCCAGCTTTGGATTTCCTTACCAGCAAACCGTCTTGGATTCGGAACATTTTTGGACATTTCATCAACACTCTTAGGTCCTCTTTCCCAATGTAATCGGTATCCGTCAGGGGAAAGCTCTCAGGGTCCTCAAGGTGTTGGTAAAATTTACCAATAACTGGATCCCCCTTCTGAGCTGTGATCAAATCAGCATCAGGGGTCTCCTTACTCCATTGTGCAATTGAAAGGTCGTTGTGAGCATTTGTCTGGGACCTAGTGATAGCAGTGACCTGGATTTCCCCCAACAGGGACTCAATCTCAATTAGATCCCCTTGGATGGCCCCGGTTTTGGCCAGCTGATCAGCTAAGTCGTTTCCAGTTTTGTCTGGTCCCTCTACTTTGGAATGACCCTTGATCTTTTTCCAATAGATGGTCATCTCATTCGAGGTGACCAGATCATCAATGTTTTGGATCAACTTCCCATGTTTCAAGGGTTTGTTGTTAGCACATAACATGCCTCTGGTTTTCCAATTAACCAGGTGCTCCACGAACCCGTTCCGTACATAATCCGAATCTGTGATTATGACCAGTTCGTGGAGTTGATGCTGGACAGCAGTGAGGATGGCCTGATGCACAGCCATCAATTCTGCCACCTGACTACTTCGGGGACCAATTTTGTATCCAGCGGAGGGTTCTGGGGACTCATTCACCCATGCATTCCCTACACCGGCCACCAGTTCTTTCTCCCCGTTGTTGTCAACATGGTAAGAGCATCCATCCACATAGACAGTGGGCATTCCCTCACACTTGTCTTCTTCAAAGACTTTGTGTGGGGAATTAAGGTATGCCTCCATGTTGTCCTTGATTTTTAGACTTTCGTCCTCGAGACAGCAGTTTTCTCTGGCACAATCATGCAAGTCAGCCAGACCTTGCGCGAGGGGACTCTTCTTGTTTTGGCCATATCTGACCTCCACAGGAAAGCCTTGCATTGACAGAATCCAGGAAGTAATTCGGGAATTACTCACATTTCCGGCCCGGATTCTGTCACTTTGGAGATATTGCAGAGGCTGGTGTGGAGTCTCCACTATGATGTGTTCCCCCTGGATAAACGGGCGGTAATTCTTCAATGCCCACACCGTTGCCAGGAGTGCCTTCTCACAATCGTTGAATTTTTCCTCCACAGAGGATAAAGTTTTGCTCGCATAGGAGATTACTTTATTGACCTTGTCATGCTTTTGGTATAATACTGCCGTCAAGCACGTATTAGAGAACCCCGTCTCCAGGAAGAACTCCTTGTTTCTGACAGGGTAATCTAGGCAAGGCGCTTGTGAGAGGCTTCTTTTGAGTTGTCTTACTGCCTCGGATTGTTCTGGACCCCATTCCCACTTGACCCCCCCCCTTCAGGAGATGAATCAGGGGTCTGGTAATCTCTGCGTAGCCCTCAATGAACTTTCTGCTGTAATTAGTCAGTCCAAGGAGGCTCCTTAGTTCTCGCAGAGTTGTGGGGTCTTTCAGTTTCTGAAGTGCTTCCACTTTCTTTTCCTGGGGACAGAGGCCCTGAGGAGTAATCTCATGCCCCAAGAAATTAACACGGGTTCTACACCACTGTGCTTTCTGAAAGGAAAGTTTTGCTCCGGCGGCCCTCAACTGCGTCAGAACATAACGGATCTCCGCTATGTGTTCCTCCACAGATGAACTTTTGATGAGGACATCATCTACATAAGCCAGGTTACCCCTCGCACCCAGGTCGGGCATGGCCTTATGTAGGAAAATATTGAACTCATTACCGGAGTTAAGGTATCCAAAGGGAGTCCGGGTCCTTGTATACTGCTGGCCCCCAAAGGTAAAAGCCAGCTTGTATTGGTCCTCCCTACTGACCGGCACGGTCCAGTATCCATTGGTCAGGTCTATTGCAGTGAATACCTGTGACCCCTGGATCTGGGCCAGCCCTTGGTCAATGTAGGGCAGAGGCCATCGGGAAGTATGGACCCGTTTGTTGAGCTCCCTGAGGTCGGCACAGAGTCTCCACTGGCTGCTTGGCTTCAATATTCCCAGCACCGGATTATTGAAGGTGCTGTGGACTGGACGGATTATTCCCCGGGACTCAAGGTTCTTAATTATTTCCGTAAGGGACTCCATTGATGCGAGAGGCAAGCGATATTGCTTCACAAACACAGGAGTCATGCCAGGGTCCGTGGGGATTGTTGTGGTGTGGATGTCGGTGCAACCACAGTCATATGAGTCTACCGCAAAGAGATCTTGGAAATCCAAGAAAACTTGTTTCAACTTTTGCTTTTGTTCCAGAGTCACACAGGCATCAGCTAGGTTGACTCTCTCTTCCACCATCTGCCTGAAGCCTGGAAAGACTTCTGGTTTGGCTATCTCAGCGGCCTCCTCCAGCTGGGTGGAGAAGTCCCTGGTCAGAGTGCTGATTTGGACTGGAGGCTTCAGGTGGGAAAGGCAGCCCTCATGGACCTGGAAAATCACCTCATCCCTCCTGAAGTCACAAGTCACATCTTCCTTACCATAAGGGCAAGAAGTGTACACCAGGAAGTTCCCCCCATGCCGGGTAAAAATCCTGTCTGGTGTTGTATTGTCATCACTGTCACTGTCAAAGCAGTCCTTGGGGATTGGTCCTAACAGTTCATTTACTAAGTCGATGGAAAAATGTCGGTCATCAACCGCCATTCCAATAATGGTGCCTGCGGCTAGAGTAATACTCTTTAAGTCGCTGTTATCCACCTCTATTAGAATGGTGTCATGTTCTATGTTGACTAATGGAGTTGGGTTTACCCCCAACCCTTGCTGTTGGAGAGAAGCGTTTAGATGTATGTAAGCATCAGGGTTTTTCAAATGTTGTCCTCTTTTAACTTTCACTTCCAGGGAGAATTGTCGGGTCCTTTGTGGGATGGTGACTTCCTCTTTGATCTGAATTCCAACTGCATAAGGTAGCAATTGAGCTGACCTAAATGCTTTTTCTGGATCATCAAAGCCCATGGGATTATCCGCTAATCGGGACCAAGCTTTG
Organism: Ambystoma mexicanum; assembly: GCF_040938575.1. Taxonomy (NCBI): domain Eukaryota; kingdom Metazoa; phylum Chordata; class Amphibia; order Caudata; family Ambystomatidae; genus Ambystoma; species Ambystoma mexicanum. The sequence goes on along the minus strand of NC_090929.1, from coordinate 512,337,772 downwards.
AAGTTTATTAGGTCCAAACTAATGGCAAAGCGATTGAGAATGTCACTGCCTAAGTAAAAGGCGGCAGGGACGTCTCGCACGACCCAACAATTGTGGACTATGCTCTTGTTGCCAATGGAGATTTTGAGCATACACCTGCTTGGCAGGAGATGTTTGGAATTAGGCGCTTCCAGGTCCATTTCCCATTTGTCTATCAGTTTGAATGTGGGAATGGCTGGATCTTTTGGGAGTTGGCGGAACATGGCTTCGCTGATGAAGCTCTTACCGTTGTTCACACACACTCGAGCGAGAACAGAGTCCTTCCCATCATTTAACTGAACAGGGATGAACAACTGCTCTCCGATTTGCTGAATATCAGCCAGGCTCTGAGCTGATTTCAGATCTTTCTGGACTATTGGAGTGGGAGTTTCTGATTGTGGATTAGTATAGAATCTCAGAGTGTTTCCTTCCAGCGTGGAGTACCACTTTAGACTGGAAGGCAGGTTGATTTTCAGAAATAGAGAGGACCCTCCATCACCAGTCTGTTGTCCTACTGCTATTACTGTCACGTCTGGAATTTGGCTATTCTGGAAGTGAAATTCTACTTGGTCAGATTTTTGTTCAACCATGTGGCAGGTGCCGTTTAAACTAACATGGTTGACACTCCGTTTTAATTTTATTGGTCGGCTAGTCTGGGTCCAGAGGACCTTGTTTACGCAATCTATTAGGGATGACAACCTTCTCAGGAGGTCATTCCCTAGTAAACAAGGGGTGCCCTCTGGAGTCACAACTATGACTGGGTGTTTCAACTTGTGTCGCCCAATTTTAATGTCCAAATCTGCCGTCCCCTCGACGGGAATTTCCTTCCCGTCAAAGTTCTGCAGTTGTCCAGGAAGAGAGGTGAGAGGAATTTGGTAATTCTCTCCCCTTCCTGCATTCAGTTCATCAAAGGCCCTTCTGGACAGAAGGGTAGCTTGAGATCCCGTGTCCACCAGTGCCAAAATTGTACCCTGCCCCTGTACTTGTACCGGGGCATAGTATCTTCCCTCCTTCTCCTCAAGGGGGCACAGATAATGCACATTTTTGGACAACTGGTGGGCTAACTTTCTGGTTTTGGACATCGCTAGCGAAGAGATTTGGGCAGAATTCCTTGGAGAGCCTTGGGAATCTGAAAGAAAAATTTGGCAACTGGAGATCAGAGCCATTGTGGGTTCCCCTGGCTCCGGTTCCGGGCCGCCCCCCCCTTTTTGGAGGCAGTCACCAGGGGATTTTCTTGCTGTTGGTTCTGGGATGAGATAGTGGGCGGCGGTAGCTCAGTCTCCACATCTCCCCAGTCTGGATTTGCATCCCTAGGGACCCATTTTTCTTTGGGAGGAGTTCCCCCCTCTCTGAAGGAGAAGATCCTTTTCCCAGGATCCTCTGAGGATCCCTCTCCCTCAAATTGGAAGACCTGTACCTCCTCCTCAAACTGAGTCTGTTTGGGTCTTTTGTTTCTCCTACCCCCCCTCTGCTCCTTAGGAGGCAGACTTTCAGGGGCAAGAGATTTTGTTTCCGGTTCCTGGGTTTCCAGGGGCGGTTTACAAGTGAGGAAGGAAGCTTCCTCCAAGGCTTTACACCCCCCTTCCCTTTGTGCCTCCTCCCTGGGAACCGGTGAGTTATCGGGGTGCTGCCCCCGTCATTGTTCTGGAGCACCAGGTCCAGAGTTGGGTGCGTTCTGCGCCGGCACGCCCATCTGAGGGTTCTGCTGAGCCCTCAGTATGTGACCCAGATCCTGCGCCATGTTTTGAACCTGGCGCTCTAACTGGGAAACCCGCTCAGGCTGATACGGGGCCCTGTTTTCTCCCCTGGGCTGATCCCGGGAAGGGTAGCTGTCCCTCCTCTGGTAATACCCCGGGTTGGGAAGATTTGGGTACCCCTCCACCCTTGGCCTCCCCTCTCCCGGATTAGGTTGTCTGGGCTCAGGGAATTGGGGAAAGAAGGATGGATGATTTTGGGGTTGGAAATTGGGTGGATACCTGGGGAAAAAGTTCTGCCCAGGATTTGGAGAATTTCTGCCCTCCTGTGGGAAGTTGGGAGGGAAGTTCCCTGGGTTAGGTGCTTGGCTGGATCCCCCCCCTTGGGCTGGAGGAGTCCACACATAACCCAGGATGGGTCGATTTCCCTTGTAACGGGGACTTACATAATCAGGAGAGCGAGGGACCCCATTTGTGGGGCTGCCTCCCTGGCTCCCTGTCTGTGACTGGCCCGAGGACCTTCTGGGCCTAGCATTATTAGGTGCAGGTAGGTTTTTAGGCCCCCCCATCTCCAACTCTAAAACGGGGGTGACCTTTACCTCTGCCACCTTGGCAGCAGCAGGGCTGCTGTTGGCTTTGGGGTTTTTCTGGGCATTACTTTTGCTATCTATCGGTTTCTGCACCTCATAGATCCGGGTAGCCTGTTCAATGACCCAGTCTAAAGATCTTTTCTCGTGAAAATCCCTCACGAGCTGGGTCATGATATATTTGGGCAAGGCATGGAAAAACGTATTAATAAATTCTCTGCTATCCGTGCGCACCCTTCTTGTGGTCTGTGCAAAAGCACGCTTTAACTCCTGCACAAATTCTTGTGGGGCCTGATCCTCCCCACATTGCAAATTGTAGGCTGCCTTGCGAGCCTCTTGAGGATTTCTGTGAACAGAAAAATGTTTCAAGATGGCCGCCTTATAGGTGGACCATCTTAAATGATTTTGGTCCTCCAGCCCCGCAAAGAAACTGGAGTATTCCGGGGAGAAGGTCCACTTTACATATTGAATACAGCTTTGGCTGTCCTTCAAATGGAAAGTCTCCATCATTTGTTCAAACAACTCTAAGTGCTCCCAAACAGAATACTTAGCGTTCTTAAGGTAAGGCGTGATGACGCTCCTGATCGCCTTAATCTGCTTTAAGGGGTCCTTAAGCAAGGCCCTTTTTGCCTTATTGGCCTTTTTGGTTCGGGTAACCCTTGTCCACTCATCCTCGGACTCAGAGGCACTGCTCCCAGAGGTTCCCGTCTGTTCTTCCAGGTTTTCCCGGATTCTGCGAGCCTGGGAATGGCTGGCAGAATGTGGGGACCTGGTCTCCTGTGTCCTGCGCAGTTCAGAGGAGTCTTCAGATTCCTCCTTGCTGCCAGGATTTGATGGGTACCCCCTCCACTGACCTAACTGGGCAGAGGTTTTCAGGATGCCCTTAATGGGCCTACTCTCCTGGGGTTCCCCATTGAACTGTACTGTACTTGGGTGCCCATACCCGGATGCCCACCCCTCCATTCCTGAGTGGTACTGGCCTATGAGCCCCATACTCTTAGCTGGATAGTAATCTGCCATCCCTGTGGCCCTGTGCTCATGTGCGCCAGGGGACATGGGGGTGGTAGAGTCCAGGGACTGGGGGAGATGAAGGCCCCTGGTGTTAGGGCTCCTGCGGTTATGGTCAGGAATCTCTCTTTCCCAGCGGACCTCATCTCTATCCGCCCCTGCTCCCTGTTGCAATGCAAGAGCCTGCATTTGTGCTTTCAGTTCCTCTGTTAAGGCCTTACTCGACTCTATCAGTTTCTCCTGCATCGCTACCTGTTGTTGGAGCCTATCATTGTGTTGACAGAGGGCCTCATTTTCCCTCTGTGCTTCCTGGTTGGTCCTGGAGAACTGGGCCAGTCTTTGCTGCAGGAGGTTTACCTCCTGAGTCCCATCCCTACCGGCCTGCTCCTTTCTTGCCAGAGCATCTTCCACCCATCTGGTGTGCTCTACCAAGTTCTGGTTTTCTTTTTGGAGGTCACCCAGCCCCTGGAGGGCCAGGTGATTTTCTTCAATTTCCTTTTTTAAGTGGCAGACTTCCTGGCCTAAAGTGTCTCTTTCCTGACTGAGAGCCTGCATCTGTGCTGCCAGGTCGTCCCTCTGTCTTTGAAGGGCACCAGCTTTCCGGCGCTCTTCATCAAACTCTGCCTGGGTATCCAGGTCTTTCAGAATCAGTTTATTGCTTTCTGCCTTTTCCCTATCTAGGTGGCCTTGCAGGGTGACTACCTGCTCAGCACGTACTCTGTTGAAGTCCAGTTGTTGCTCCAGCTTTTTCTGGCTTTGCAGTAGGGAGTCCAAACCTTCTTGGTGTTCCTTCTGCAAGGCCCGAAATCTGGTATCCTGTTCTGACTTTTCCTTTTGCAGCACATCCATATCCTCCTTTATTTTAGTGATGTACTGTCTGGTCTCATTTTCTGACTCCTGGCTTCTGTGCAGCCTTTGCTCAGAAGAGTCCAGATCAGATTGGGCCTTCTCTAACGCCATCTGTTGCCTTTTTGCCAGATCATGGCCTTCAGCACATTTATTCTGTATGGCTCCCATATATAAATATAAATATGCCGCTATCCTAACAATCTTGTCGTGTTCATCTTTGGCCTTAGGAGCCATATATAGTTCACTCAGAGCCACATGTAATGGACCCTGATCTCTCCATAAGTCTGACCCTGTTTCAGTGGCCTGTCGCGTGATGGCCTGCAACCAGGCCTCCTGGCCCTGCTCAGCCCATTCACCTCTCACAAATAACTTATGTAAGAAGTGCTCTCTGGCTATTTTCATGTCTACTAAGGTCGTCATTCTAGAGATTGGTCTCTGTCCTGACTTACAGAAGTTTGTATTTTATTTTTGCAGAACAGAACTTTTCTTGGAGTGTCCCTTTTGAGGAATGCTTTACAGCGTAACACAGCGTGGTGATCCGACCGGATATGTGTATCTGGTCAGCTGGCACGCTGTATTAATCTGCACAAATGGTAGATCTAACCCAAACGTCCGGCACGAGCCCCCAATTTGTAAGAGGATTCAATTCAGCACTACAGCCAAGTCAACGCCTAGTCTAGAATACTGAATGAAAACCCTTATTGATATATCTTTATGTCCAGTTCATGCGTTCTGGATGACTACCCCTATATAACACCCCTCTCTCAGAATCCCCCTGACCCCACTGAGCCAAGAAGTAGTTCTGTTTTGCAAATTAAAAGGTTTATTTGAGAAGTAAAGCAATATATATCTATCACACTTTATAATAAATTAATAATTGAATATCACACTTAATCTGATATGATAAAGATTAACAACGGAGAATCTGGCACTAGCACACTTCTTTATAATCACTAAGGAGTTGACATGAAATGGATAAGATAGCACACTGGTAAATAGGAACAGAAGAATAATGTGGAAGAGAATGTTTTATAGGGTTCAAGGAAATGCAAGGTTGAATGAATGAAATGCAGTATAGAAAATACTCAATATGATTTCAACAAAACAATGTAATCACTTTTCTCTGGCAATTCACCCCCCCTTTTATGCAATGCAAGGAAATGGAAGGAAGCACACAGTTCTCAGAAATGCAATTCAAATGTAATTCAGTTCACCCAGCAACTTAGACTACAGAAGTTGAAAACACAGGCAAAATGCTTTTAAATGTGCTGGAAATGAAGAAAAAAATATGCTAAAATGCTTTTAATTCCCTCTAGAGGTTTAGGGTGAGTGGTATCTAGTTAATATTAGTCCAGGCTCACACTATCAATGATTCATGGATAATTAGCAGGTTAAACGAATTTCTGGCAAATGAAAGGCAAGCAGCAGCAGCTTTTTACACGTGAAGAAATTGCAAATCGCGGTAAAATTCACGAATGCGCCGAGCGAGATTACAGAGGAACTACAAGGACTATCACTATCGTTTTGGGGTCCTAAGAAAGCCTAGGATCTCAGCTTTCAGATGAAAGTTACTGCAAGTCTCTAGCACAAACGGTCGCGGAGATATGAGCGATTAAATAAAGGTCGTTTTTCAGATTTGAAATTTTAAAGTTAAAAAGACAAGTGCAGCTTGCAACTAGCAAATCACAGGTGACAGCTTTACAAATGACAGGTGACAGTTAGGAGGCAGTTCTACTTAGATTAAGCTAGATTGAATTATATTATTTTAACTAGGAGATTGGTTCTGCACAGTTTTCTAGGTACTCACACTATATTCTTGAGTGAAATGGGCCTCGCCATGGATCTGGTCAGGTTTTAGACGGGACTATGGTCTCTGCACTTCACAGTGATCTGGGTCTGCTCTCTCTCTGGATTCTGAAGATTGAGGGATTTAAAGTCTGGATCTTTCTGCACAGCTTTCTCTGGAGGTTGATGGAGGTAAAGTATGGATTTTTCCGGCAGAGCGTCCCGCTGCAGATGGAAATGAATGTCCCTATCTGTCCTGTCTGTCTGCTTTTATGTGTTTAGAATGTGGGTGTGTTCTAGCATCACTGACCCTACCTCTCTCTCAGCTTCTAATTGGTCAAACTTCCATTTCTCATTTGATTGGGGGAGCTAAGTTGTGTCAGAGTGATGTCATTTTACAGCCTGCAGAGAGGACACTCCCCAGTCAAATTGCACACATTCTATATTTGATAACAAAAGACATATTTGCACAGGTAAACATTGGTTTAAAATTACATGCACACATCACATATCACAGGAGATATACCCTGTCCAAACTTTGCTCTTCCTGGGGGCTTGCATTCAGAAATGGCACATATTTCACTTTTTAACTGATTTTGCAATTCCGGACATTGACCCAAATTTACACACATGTGCGCAAGGAGTATGGACATTAGTTGATGAAGTGTCAGATTTTTCACATGCACACATTTTGAGTAATATCCTCTTTTCCGCTAAAACCCCCCTGAACATGCCACCGGTTCTAAAAACCTCTTAAAATGTGGGCAGAAAAATCACAAAAATTATGGTGTCATTTAAATAATTTTCACAAGTCCGCTCTATGAGTTATTCATCTTTTTCTAAAACCATATTCTGGCTATAGAGGTGTGTCTTTTCATGTCACATGGTACAGAAACCAGTCTTTCCAGTTTCTGCCAAGCTCAGAGACCCTGCCCCTCCCAGCTTCTGCCAAGAGGAAGCTGTTTTACGAACTCTGTAATAAACCATCTGCCTGGGCGAAGGGGGTTGCATTGTTCAGAGCTCCTGTGTTCTGTGGGGCTCCCCTTAATTCAATTATCAGAGAGATGGCATATCCTTAGTGTAGCCAGCAAACGGGCAGCTAGGCCTGGGAACACAGCTGTGACTCAAGTTTCACTCCTGATGGGGGTAGTTGCCAGGCAAATTGGAATCTCTTGAAGCCAGTTTTTTAGCTACATGTCATTTCTGTTCCCCAGTTTCTGCATTCAAATAAAACTAAACATTTTCCCATATGCAGCTAGAAGGCTGATTCTAAGTTTAAAACTATGACATTTAAACAATTGCAACCTATGTGACACTCAAAAGTAGGTCACTCATTTCTCTTAAACCTTGAGATTTTTAATGTCTTTCAGTCCAAATTTACTTAAACTGTTGAAATCCCCAGCTCAGCCAGTCTTGTTATAAACCTTCAAGTCACTTCAGAATATAACTTTACATTGGATCCACCTCTCAGTAAATCTTTCTTTGGCATGTTTTGGGTTTATTTATTCAGTTTTCTACAAAATCTGGTTGTTTTAAAACGCCGGCTTTTGGATAGTGGTGAGTACTGGTACTGCACCCCTTTTTGGGATTTAAGAAAATGAATTCCCCACAGTTATGGGTTTGCTTTTGGCAATCAGCATTGCCATTCCCAATGGTTTCAGACTACTGTGTGGGTAGTCCAATGGTGGTTTTAGGCAGTGTCCTTCTGTGCCCATAACATCGGCAAAAATGAGTGGCAGCCTATTCTTCATGCATTTCCCTGTGCATTTTCTGGGAAGCTCTGGCCATCATGATGTTTTCCATGTCAGTACTGCACAGTTTTGAGGTATGGCTCGGATGCATGGGTAAATACATCCCACAACACCCTTCTCATTGCCTCTCGTGTTCTCGCAGGGGCAGTACCAGCATCCAGAACAGTATACTTGGCAGCAGCTGGAGGTGAGAACCGATCCCGGGGAGCCGAATCCAGGGAGGGCTCCAACCGTGCCCCCAACATCCCCGCAGAGACCAGGTGAGCATAACAAGGTGTCCACGAACTTCATAGGACTATTTACAAACATCCGGACTGTTCGCTGACTTTTGCGGCGAAACACACCAGTTTTTTTGCTTCTTGCAGCCATACCCCATCCCATCCTCATCATCCTTCACCTCCCCAGAGATTATTTGATAAGTTTGACAAGTGCAATGTTGTGTTTTTTTATATGTTTTAACTGCGATGTCCACGGACACCGGCCGCTGTCCTCAAATCTAAAAAGGCGGGCGTTTTCAAAAATCTGACGCACTTCATGCTTTTCACCATCCAATCAGTGGGCGCATCCGATGTCCGTGGACACCACGCTGCCCTCTAAGACCTGTCTGCGGACCGAACAGGGAAACAGGGAAGTACTGTCTGTTAGGGAGAATTCTCTGTTTAGGCTGAATTTCCCTACCTAGTGAGTCCCCCAGCAGCTTTGCTGGATTTCTGGGGTTTAATTTTTTTCTCCTGCCAAGAGTGAGACTCTTTTACCCTCACTCTTGGACATGTTGAAGTGTGTTTTCTTGGTTAAACCTTGTGTTGAATGGGCTATGGGGTCTTTTACTCCATAGGGCCTCAGGTATTTTTGTGATGTGGGTCACACAGCACCCTCTGTGCCGTGACCCAGGGGTGTCCTAGGGACTCCCCAACATAGACTCCATACCCTGGGACTGACTACTGTCTCCCAGGGCATGTAAAGTCACCAAAGACTTTGCTAGTCTTGAATCCTGAACAGAACCAGTACAAACCATCATATTGTGGACGTACTGGCTGGGGCAATTCGATTGCCCCAGGGTCTGTTAGTCGAGGGGGCACGTCTCCGTCCCCCCTGATCGAGTTTTGGCTGGTGGCAGTGGAAACTACTTTTTATATTCGACCGCGAATATTTCCCTATGGGATTTCCCATTGTTTTAGGCTAACACATTTAATTATTTATTTACGGTAGCCTTAAACATCCCGCCGGTTTATATATTTCTTTTTATAACTCCGGTTGGGACTTTTTGCCAAAACTTGATTCTAAAATGGCGTTGGTGTTCGCCTCTGTAACTCTGACCCAAAGTGGAGCCCTTTGTTCCACTTTTGGCGGGCTTCTCCACAGAAGCCCTCCAAAGTGGTGCCACTCTGTCTGGGGTACTTAGGAGGGGTGGAGGGGGATTTAGGCACCCTGGACTGAGTTACCTTGGTAACTCAAGTCGCACTCCGTCCTGATTGGCCCAAGTGGTGAGCCGCCCGGCTCACCACTTAGCATGTTTGAGTGACAGCTAGGCTGGGTGAATGGGGGCTTGCTGCATAAAAGCAGGGCTTTGGGGACTGGGACTTCAGAAGTCGCCACAGGACCAAGAATCCGACGAGGGAAGAGCTGAGCCGACCTGCTTCGACGACACCACCCGGTGGAGCCCTGCTGAACCGTCTCACCACTTTTTCCCGACGACCGAGGAGAACTCTTAACGGAGTGGCTCCTTCCCTTAACTGGTGGGGACAACCAGTTTTCGCCTTCTTTCCGTTCTTTGAGGTATCTCGTGGCCGCCTTGCCTGTGCCAAGCACCCCGGCAACCGGAATACCACACTTTACCCCCCCTACCGCGAAAGTCGGTACCAACCCTTTAACCGGAGGACTCCGCGGCTGGGTTCTTCCCGGGCAGTGCAACGACCCTCCTCTTCTGCTCTTCAGCGAGAACTTCTTCTCCCCTGACCGACGTCGAGCCCTGCTGCCACTGCCTGGAACAACTGCCACCGCTGGAGGATCCTTTCCGCTTAAGGTACTGTGTTCCGCCTGGCTTCCCTTGCCACCGACTGTACGGGGTAGATTTAGTCCCCGGCTTTCGAACCTGGGAGTGCCTGGGACACTTTGGCTAAACTTTCTGAGCCACTCTAAAACTCTTTTTGACTCTTTGCAAGACTTGAATCTCTAACTAACAGTGTGATCTTGGGCACCTTTTCGCTCCGGCTACTCTAAGAGTGGGCCCTGCCTAGTGACTTTTGCTCACCTGTGACTTTGTGCTTCTTTAAGCCTATTGCAAGTGTTCTGGACCTTAGAGTGGTGTGTTTAACCTATTTCTGCTTTTTCTCTCCCTTTCTTGGAAACTACTAGAGTGTCATCTAACGTTAAGCACTCACCTCTGTTTTAATTAAGTGGTGTTAACCTAGAGTTGTCTAGATAGGAGAAAGGATTGAATTTACTTTCATTATAACTGTGTTGAAGTGTTTTTACCATATTCGTTGCTAGAGTGTTTTTACTTATGTGTGTTTTTAAATAAATAACAATATTCTTTTGAAACCAAGCTCTGGTCAGTGTTTGCTTGTGCTATTGTGTTTTGGTACATATTGTGTATACTTTGCATACTGCCTAACTCTTCTTGAGAGAAGTCTGACTGCTCAGCCACAGCTACCAGGTAAATCTGGGTGGTACAGACTGCTACCAAAGGGGTTTACTGCTCTACCTGTAGTCTTAAATCTTTTGCAGTGTTCCCCAAGGGAACTGCACAGGTTTCTGCCTAACACTGGTGTACAGCGGTGGGATTTGTATTGAGTATACACTTTATTGTGCTTTAGATACCTTAGTGCAACTAACCACAAAGCTTAGCACTGAAAAAGTAAAACCTCTAACATGTCAGTTATAGAAAGCTATAGTCAAGAGTCCCTTGCAGCCAAAACTGCTGATTGTTTAAGAGTGCTCTGTAAACATAAGGATCTCCTGACTAAGGGCAAGAAAATGGAGCTGATTGAAAGATTGTTAGCTAACCAAAGTCTGGGTGATGGTTCAGAGGAACCCACCACTCCAGCAACTGTAGATGACAGTGTTGAAGTTAACATGGAGCAAAATGTTGATGATTCTGAGGAAGAGTCAGAAGAGGAGGGTGAGGCTGTTGTAACTGTCCCCCCTAGGCCTCTGCCTGCTCTACCTGCTGTGCCTACTGGACCTTTACCAGGTCCCACATTTAGTCCTCAGTACTTTGAACTGGAGAAAATGAAGCTAGAATTGGAGTATAAGAAACTTAATGCTCAAACTGACAAAGAACTAAGGCTAAGGGAAATGGAGCTCAAGTATGACTTAGAAATGAAGAAATTATCTGTTGAGAATGTTTCTCTCTCTGGCTCCTCTAGAAGTTCCAGTCCTAAAAGACCCCGGATGCCTAAAGAATTGGTTGGTATGTATGAGCCTAAGTTGGATGTGTTGGATTGGTTGTCTCTGTTTGAATATAATCATGGGCTCCAGAACATCACAGGAAATGACTTACTCACCTGGTTGTTCTCTAGGCTTCCCCCTGTTGCAACTGATGTGGTAATGGAGATGGGGGAGGAGGATAGGAAGGACTATGAATGTGTGAAACTAGCTTTGATAGCTAGGTTTGGGAAGACCCCTTCCCAGTATCTTAAGAGGTTTAGGAGCCTCAAAAAGCATGATGGTACCCCTTGGGCTACCTGGGTGAGTGAATGTTTGAAAAACTTAGAGGGATGGATTAAGGGTTACAAGGTGAACACTTATGAAGGTATGAAGAATCTGTTTATGTTGGAGACTATTTATGATGCCTGCTCTCCTGAGCTCAGACAGCACTTGGCTGATTCACAGGAATTGGATCCTAGGAAGCTAGCTAAGGCTGCTGACTTGTGGGTTGCCAACAGGGCCACTCACAAGGATTCTGGGGTAACTCAGAAGAAGGATGGGGAGAAACAGCCAAAAAAAGACTCCAAAGAGAATTCTAATAATTCCTATCCCAAAGAGGGCCCCAAACCACAAAATAACCAGGGTAAGCCACATGGGAAACCTAGTCAGGCTACTGTACCTTCTGGCCACAAGCCAGAAGGAGGTCAGAACAAGCCACCCTTCCAGAGAGCATTTGGACAATGCTATGTCTGTCAGGGTACTGACCATATCAAAGGAGATCCCAAGTGCAAGGGTAAACCTGCAGGGATCAGCACAGTCTCCTTAGCCTTCACTCCTGAGGATGAAGTACAGATGGCTAGTGCCCACTTTGAACTCTTTGCTGAAGAACCCTTGGGTCTTCAAGCAACTGTAAACTTAGAGCCTATGGGTCTGGTTAGTCCCCAGAATAGGGTTGTGTATAACTCCCTACCTGTTAACTCTAAGGTATATTATGTGGACAGTGTTCTTGTCAATGGCCAGGATACTCCTGCCAGGAGAGACACTGGGGCCAGCAGAACAGTAGTGGATGAAAGCTTCTTTCAACCTGAGGATGTGGCCAAAGCACCCAAAGGTCCCACTAAAATGTCTGGAGGCCCTGTCCAAATGGTTCCTATTCTACCAGCCCTCATTCAGTGTAACAACATGACAGTGAGGATCCCTGTCAGTGTTCAGACTGAGGTACCTGGGAAGGTCCTGTTGGGGAATGACCTAAGAACTCTAGGAGTAGTGTCACATACCCCCAGGCCTCCCAGTATGGAGAAGCAGAACTTAACCAAATTGGCTAGAAAGGCTACCTTGAAGGACCCTTCTAAGCCTGTGGGACCCTCTACTGAGAACCCCACTACAAGTCCTGGTGTTAGTAAGTTGACCTCTAACCCAGGCACATTTCAGGATAGTATGCTAGGAACATGGGCGCCCCAACCAAGCTCCATCATTGTTCCCCTAGTCTCAGAGTCTCTGACTCCCCCTGCTTCTGAGGAAGAGGGGGATAGACCAACTAGGCCCCTATCTGGACCTGAGAGAACTGGTAATTCTCAGTGCTGGTGGAAAACCAGAAAAGAAAAGTCTAAGGCCAAAAACCTTCAGACTGTTGGACCTTCTACTGAAGACCCCAACTCAAATCCTAATATTAGGGGGGAAACTCCTAAAATAGGTAAGGGTAGATCTAAGAGGAAGGGGAAGCAGGTACATTGCCTAACCCCAACCCCTCCAACCAAGAGGCCTAAGACCCAACCTGCTCCCACAAGAGAGGTGGTGAGGAACCTTGGAGGCCCCTCTAGATCTAAGGGAATCCTTTATAAGGACCCCTTGAAAAAGCCTAACATAGGTTCAGAAGTTGTACCAACTTCTGAGGGACTGGTCAACCAGATCCCCTATAACAAAAAGACTGATGTTCCTCAAAGGGTCTGTAGGTCCTTTAGCTTACAAAAGAAAACCTTTGAGTTCTCCATTGAACATAGGTCAGGGTGTCACCATCAAAATGCTGATGGACTCTCTAGGATGTATATCATCGACTAGAGGTATGAGGTTCATCCAGGAGTGGATTAAATCCTCCTGTCCCTTAGTCTGGGGGGGGCGAGTGTTAGGGAGAATTCTCTGTTTAGGCTGAATTTCCCTACCTAGTGAGTCCCCCAGCAGCTTTGCTGGATTTCTGGGGTTTAATTTTTTTCTCCTGCCAAGAGTGAGACTCTTTTACCCTCACTCTTGGACATGTTGAAGTGTGTTTTCTTGGTTAAACCTTGTGTTGAATGGGCTATGGGGTCTTTTACTCCATAGGGCCTCAGGTATTTTTGTGATGTGGGTCACACAGCACCCTCTGTGCCGTGACCCAGGGGTGTCCTAGGGACTCCCCAACATAGACTCCATACCCTGGGACTGACTACTGTCTCCCAGGGCATGTAAAGTCACCAAAGACTTTGCTAGTCTTGAATCCTGAACAGAACCAGTACAAACCATCATATTGTGGACGTACTGGCTGGGGCAATTCGATTGCCCCAGGGTCTGTTAGTCGAGGGGGCACGTCTCCGTCCCCCCTGATCGAGTTTTGGCTGGTGGCAGTGGAAACTACTTTTTATATTCGACCGCGAATATTTCCCTATGGGATTTCCCATTGTTTTAGGCTAACACATTTAATTATTTATTTACGGTAGCCTTAAACATCCCGCCGGTTTATATATTTCTTTTTATAACTCCGGTTGGGACTTTTTGCCAAAACTTGATTCTAAAATGGCGTTGGTGTTCGCCTCTGTAACTCTGACCCAAAGTGGAGCCCTTTGTTCCACTTTTGGCGGGCTTCTCCACAGAAGCCCTCCAAAGTGGTGCCACTCTGTCTGGGGTACTTAGGAGGGGTGGAGGGGGATTTAGGCACCCTGGACTGAGTTACCTTGGTAACTCAAGTCGCACTCCGTCCTGATTGGCCCAAGTGGTGAGCCGCCCGGCTCACCACTTAGCATGTTTGAGTGACAGCTAGGCTGGGTGAATGGGGGCTTGCTGCATAAAAGCAGGGCTTTGGGGACTGGGACTTCAGAAGTCGCCACAGGACCAAGAATCCGACGAGGGAAGAGCTGAGCCGACCTGCTTCGACGACACCACCCGGTGGAGCCCTGCTGAACCGTCTCACCACTTTTTCCCGACGACCGAGGAGAACTCTTAACGGAGTGGCTCCTTCCCTTAACTGGTGGGGACAACCAGTTTTCGCCTTCTTTCCGTTCTTTGAGGTATCTCGTGGCCGCCTTGCCTGTGCCAAGCACCCCGGCAACCGGAATACCACACTTTACCCCCCCTACCGCGAAAGTCGGTACCAACCCTTTAACCGGAGGACTCCGCGGCTGGGTTCTTCCCGGGCAGTGCAACGACCCTCCTCTTCTGCTCTTCAGCGAGAACTTCTTCTCCCCTGACCGACGTCGAGCCCTGCTGCCACTGCCTGGAACAACTGCCACCGCTGGAGGATCCTTTCCGCTTAAGGTACTGTGTTCCGCCTGGCTTCCCTTGCCACCGACTGTACGGGGTAGATTTAGTCCCCGGCTTTCGAACCTGGGAGTGCCTGGGACACTTTGGCTAAACTTTCTGAGCCACTCTAAAACTCTTTTTGACTCTTTGCAAGACTTGAATCTCTAACTAACAGTGTGATCTTGGGCACCTTTTCGCTCCGGCTACTCTAAGAGTGGGCCCTGCCTAGTGACTTTTGCTCACCTGTGACTTTGTGCTTCTTTAAGCCTATTGCAAGTGTTCTGGACCTTAGAGTGGTGTGTTTAACCTATTTCTGCTTTTTCTCTCCCTTTCTTGGAAACTACTAGAGTGTCATCTAACGTTAAGCACTCACCTCTGTTTTAATTAAGTGGTGTTAACCTAGAGTTGTCTAGATAGGAGAAAGGATTGAATTTACTTTCATTATAACTGTGTTGAAGTGTTTTTACCATATTCGTTGCTAGAGTGTTTTTACTTATGTGTGTTTTTAAATAAATAACAATATTCTTTTGAAACCAAGCTCTGGTCAGTGTTTGCTTGTGCTATTGTGTTTTGGTACATATTGTGTATACTTTGCATACTGCCTAACTCTTCTTGAGAGAAGTCTGACTGCTCAGCCACAGCTACCAGGTAAATCTGGGTGGTACAGACTGCTACCAAAGGGGTTTACTGCTCTACCTGTAGTCTTAAATCTTTTGCAGTGTTCCCCAAGGGAACTGCACAGGTTTCTGCCTAACACTGTCTGCGGACCAAACAGGGAAATGGATCTGCAGACACGACACAGATATCACTCATTTTGTTGACTTACATTTTGGTAATTTAAAAGAAACTACTGGATGGATTTACACCAAATTAACAAAAGCATGCTTTCGGGACCAAGCCGCTGCTCCTGCCGCAAATTTGGTGAAAATCCGTCCAGCGGTTTGGGCTGTAGGCATAAGAAAGGTTTTTTCCCATTATGTCTATAAAAAAAAATGGGATCCCCCTTACAACTTTGCCCCCTCTTGACGAAACCTCACCAAACTTAGCAAAGACATTCAGAGTGGGCCATATACTTTCTTTGCAACGTTTGGTGAGGATTCGTTAACGGGAGCAACGTAATAAGCCCCCAAAAAGTGTTCTTCCTACGGGTTTAGCAAATCAACAATAACTACTAGGCCGCTACTGCAGGCCCAGTAATGAACAAGTGAAGGATGGATGTTTCCACTACGTATTGTAGCAGTGCTGGACTCTGGAAAGAAGGCCTCATTTAAAGTGTGTCGCTGCTAACAAAAATTGAAATAACAAAATTAATCTCGAAAAGCGAGGTTGGATGAGCCATGAAGCCAAGTCAAGAAGCCAATGTCTTTATCAGGCTGGAGTTAACTAACATTGGATACAAATCGTGGGAAAGAACAAAACTCCTGTTCAAAAGACATGAACAAACAAGGAAGACGTCATAGGTCTATAAAAAAATAGTATTTTAAAGACAGTGAAAGCTTGAAAATCATGTCTTCAGTCACTTGGAAGGATGAATTTGGATGAGCAAGATGCTCACACCTACGCAAGATGGCAGAGAGTTGGTAGTAACGTAGGTTAACGTCAATGATGACGAGTTTTTAATATATAAACTCAGTTTCTTATGAAACTAGTTGAGTAAGAGGATCGAGCGAATTTGTTGATGTTTGTTGTCCTCCCTGTTTTAGATAATTGATAATAAAACAGTTATCCTTTTTGCCAACTACCTGAGTCGTTTTGATTATTGATGTATGAATAAAATCTGCATCCCCATTCATCTCCGGGGTAATTGTTACTCATCTTAAAGGGCTGAGGTTATTCAATTCACTTGGTAGCGTAGAGGATGGTTTAAAAAATCCATCGACATAAGTAAACTTTGGAGTCCCGGCAATATCGCACAACCTCTGCCATTCGGCTAACAGGATGTGCAGCTCCCCGTAGATAGTGGTTTAGTTTAAATTGCTAAAATCTTGCAAGTAGGGTGTGACGGGTCGCTCCGGTTTTAGACAGAATCCCCTCCCACGGTCTACGAGAAGCTGAATGAATGGGAAGTTGAAGAGGCAATAAAAGAGGCGTACAATCCGGAGAGTCGGAATACAAACATGCAAATGGTGAGTAAAAACTGAGCAAGGTGGCAAAACACTGTATGGGCAATGAGTGACAAGAAGTGATAAGGAAAAGACGTGTAACGGAGTGAGGTGGGGTAAGCGTAACTCGAGAATGAGAGTGTTAAATATTGAGTAGAAATTGACTTTTGGAGGGGCCAAGCAATTAAGATGTATCATGAGGAGAATGCCACGATAATAGAATACTCCCTGTGCCTGCGTTTTAAAGAACGTAACAGAAGAAATCTGAACCTAAAATCCCATAGCGGATGACGTGGAAGACGAGTTTGCTTAAAAACGTAACTTAAGAGGTTGATTTAAACTCCATAGGAGTATTGATTTAGAGGGCAAGAGGAGTCTTAGAGAAATGATCATAAGAGAGAAGAGATATATGTGACCAGTCGAGTATGTCTGTTTTGTTTTATGTATTTATGTGTTGGTGATGACGTAATAGTCAAAAGTGATTGATGAAAAAAGGAGAAATACGTGGTTGGAAAATGTAATTGTTTGTCCAAATTCAAGTTGATGCTGTTTTTCAGCAAGATTAAAGTAAAAAATGTGATTTAAAGGGACTGGAGCCTGCGACAATTGGTGCACGCTCATATTATATTGTTTTTCTGAAACATATTTTTTCCAAATCTGTGACAAAATCAAACGGGTATTGATGGTCAAAAGTAACGAGACAGAAATGGAGGATGTTACTCCACTTGTGCACCTCTGCAAGTAATTGCCGAAACATGCACCTAAGCCTAGACAGTATAGTGCTGAATGGGACCGCAGACAAAATGTTTATGCCGTAACCGGATGGAGGGTCAAACTAGAAGGTAGTCCTGCAGCATATGACGACATATTTGAATGCAGCATATACAGGAAAAAGCTAGACAAGCAGCTAGCGAGCTTAGAGCTTTGGAAAATGTACCAGGAGGAAAGAGAAGAGCTGCCTCCTATAGATTGGATCCTTAATATATGCAAAGAGGGGGTGAGGAGCCTTCTGCTCCCCCCGCCACACCTGAAATAGACGGTGAAAGCAAGAAAGATGATAGGTTTCACCCATTGAGGGAGCTTAAGGCAGCAACAGGGTATAGCAACCCGGCATATGAGTTGCCTGCGCAAAGCAGTGACGAGGGCTCCGAGAAAAATACTGAGAAAGATGTAATCTCTAAGGTCCCCAGAGACAAGGAGAGATGCAACAAGGAGAGGAGTGATCGAGCAAGCACATCTTTAGATACAGGAAGAAAAATAAAGAGATGGAAGGGAGAAAGAGATAACGCTGATGAGTTAGCACTTCTACAGAACAAATGGATGGGTGGACAGAGTTTGCTCAAACTCGATGCTAAAGGCATCGAGAATGTAAGACCAAGAGAAGATCAAGATTGGCAAGATAAAAAGGATAGAGAAAGGTAGGAACGATCGAAAGAAGAAGAGGCGAAAAGGAAAGTTAGACAAAGACGGGAACAGTTATATCAAGATGAACAATTGAAGAAGCAGGAAAGAGTAGAGGAACAAAGAAAATGAGATAACAGACAAAGGGCAATCAATGATCAGGAAAGGTTAGAAAGAAAAAGAACAGAAGAGGAGGAACAGAAATTAAGGGATAAGAGAATACAAAGACGAAAGGATGAGGCAATACAAAGGGCAAACGAAAAAAGGGATAGGAAGAAAAAAGAGGAATACAGGGTGAGGGAGGATGCAAGAAAGCGTAGAGAGCTTGATAAGGACATAGAACAAAAAAGAAGGCAAACACTATGCAATCTTGATTGCCTGGAGAAGGAGGTGAGGAATCCCGATCCAGACGTAGCATAGGAGGGCATACAGGAGTTCTTCACGGAATACGAGTCATTACCAGGCCCATCTAGAGTAAATCTAGAGGACGAGTTTGACTCTAGAAGCATTGAGGAAGCGATTGATAAAGTTTATCATGACATGAGAGCCCAGAAAGAATTAAAAGGGAAGGGAAAAAATGATTGGCTCGAGAGTACACAGTTGTATGATACAGAGGGTGCCTTGTGTAGCATGAGGCCCCCCAAGGAGTTGTCTTTAGATAGACTGACTCTACACAGAGATGAAGAGAAGAGAAGTTATACGAGTTGGGCACAGGAAATGTCAGACGAAGGCAGAGACACCTTCCCTGGAGAAGAAAGAGGTGACGTGTGTGGTCCTGAGGATTTATTACAATGGATAAGGAAGTGAGATGGTCAGATTTAGACGTACCTATAACTCAGGTGTCAAAATCATTGAGCAGTTAGACCAACCTAAAGGGCAACCCCATGGTGAGAGGAGGGAGTCACCACCTTATGTGAGCAGATTAAGATCACTGCCAGGAAGAAGGCGGTGCAGAAATATTGTCCCTACCTTGAATAGACAGATGATGGGAGATGAGAATAAGTTTGGGGTTTCACAGTTTCCCTTGCTAGAGAAAGGGGGAGCTAGACCACAGTAAATACCTTGGCCCCAGATGGACAAGGATAATTTAAGATGTAAACCTCCGAGTTTAACTTCTGGTGCTGGGAAACGGATACATGAATTAGAAAAGATGACAGGAGGAAATACATTCGCTAAAGGGGACATTAACGGTCTCCTTATTGCCATCCTTGGAGAGAGAGCTGATGACGTTTGGTCCATAGCAGGGTATGCTGGTGTTACTACGGTTAACACTGCTCATGACGGAGCACCGTTCAATAACAATAGAGCGGCAGTCTGGAAATCACTTAGAGTACTGTATCCAGACACGTCCGATATGGGAGCTATAATGACAAAAAAGATGCAAGAAGGGGAAGACCCGCTTGTTTACATTCAGAATGTCCAAGAGCAATGGGCCTTTGAGACACGCGAGGCTTGGGGGAAATCTATAGCTGTGTTCTATCATATATTATGCCAAGGGCTGCCAGACCCGGTACAGAAGTAGCTCAAGAAGTTAGTGGGTATGGAGGCAAAACAGTGGTCCAAAATTCAGCTGACCATCGCACATTATTGCAGACTCTTGAAAGAAAAGAATCGTAAAAAATATGATATCAGTAAAGGCGAAGAGGCAAAGTTAGTGCAAAAGAAGTTATCTAAGTACGCTATTGAAGGTGCGATGATAACTAGTGGAGATGGATCGAATTCACAGCAGGTAAAAAACATGTTGCAGATGAATAATCAAAGGCAGTTTGATCAGGGCTATAATGGATTTGCTCCATGAGGAAGAGGAGGATTTCGAGGTAGACATTTTCGATTTAATCAAGGGAATTGGCAAAACAATCAGGGAAACTTTCAGAGCAATCAAGGTAGGTTTCAAAATATGCAGAATGACAAACAAGATATGCAGGATGGGCAGAATAGGAGATTTCTGCCTCCTATATGTTGGGCATGTGGAGTGACAGGGCATTTAGCTTGTGTGTGTAGAGGTCAAGGGTTTGTGCAGAATGGTAAATTTTCAAGAGGGGGGACTTCAAACCTGCCTGCGTATTCAGAGCAGAGTGGGGATGGGTTTGCTCAGACTCAAACAGTGCAACAGGCACAAGCGCCGAGAATGCAGCAGGGTTTGCAAACGCAGCAAGCAGCAGTGAATCCGCTGCAAGAGCAGTCGCAGCATTCACCTATGCCGATACAGCACAGCACAAGCACAGGGCAGTTAATGACTCTTAGGTTAGGGGGTGTCACTGTAGAGGGAGGGAATCCTTTTACAGGTACAGGAATGAGGCTGTATCCAAACAGGACAGCTCACTGGGAGACTTGATGTGTTCAATACTATCCATCTATCCAATACTATCTGTGCAGACGGCCGTCGCGAGGTAAGGAAGCCCTCCGGGCATGCCTCCGTTTATGGAGCCTACTAGGCCCCCAGGCCCTTGGAGCGTCCCTCTCCCACCCCGCACCCTCTTCCTGTTTCCCGCCCCCCAACCCGCCCACCCCCGCTCTGATTGGGCCGTGAGCCCTTCATCACAGGTCCTCCCAGGGCAGCCCTCTGCCCGGCAGCCCCCAGCGGCTAAGGGCCCCAAGGCCAAGGGCGGCTCCAACAGAGGCGGCTCCAAGATGTGTCTGCAGGTGTCCGCAGGGGAAGCCAATGAAGCCAGCAACTAACAGACACCACCAAAAACCGTGAGTGTGGTGTGGGTGGGGAGTAGAGCAATCACTCCACTCCTGAAAGCCCATGCCACTCTATCTTACATCCAAATAACATAGACTGCCATAATGTTTGCATGTCCACTCTTAGATGGAATTGTGAAAGATAGCATGTCCACTCTTGGATGGAATTGTGAAAGATAGCATGTCCACTCTTAGATGGAATTGTGAAAGATAGCATGTCCACTCTTAGATGGAATTGTGAAAGATAGCATGTCCACTCTTGGATGGAATTGTGAGTATTATCATGCCCACTCGTAGATGGAATTGTGAATATTGTCGTGCCCACTCTTAGATGGAGTTGTGAAAGATAGCGTGTCCACTCTTAGATGGAATTGTGAAAGATAGCATGCCCACTCTTGGATGGAATTGTGAAAGATAGCATGTCCGCTCTTGGATGGAATTGTGAATATTAGCATGCCCACACTTGGTTAGAACTGTGAAGGTTAGCATGTCCACTCTTAGATGGAATTGTGAAGGTTGGCATGTCCACTCTTGGATGGAGTTGTGAGGGTTAGCGTGTCCACTCTTGGATGGAGTTGTGAAGGATAGCGTGTCCACTCTTGGATGGAATTGTGGATATTATCATGCCCACTCTTGGATGGAATTGTGAAAGATAGCATGTCCACTCTTGGATGGAATTGTGAATATTAGCATGTCCACTCTTAGATGGAATTGTGAATATTATCATGCCCACACTTAGTTAAAACTTTGAAAGATAGCATGTCCACTCTTAGATGGAGTTGTGAGTGTTCGCATGCCCACACTTGGTTAGAACTGTGAAGGTTAGCATGTCCACTCTTGGATGGAGTTGTGAATATTCACATGCCCACACTTGGTTAGAACTGTGAGGGTTAGCATGTCCGCTCTTGGATGGAATTATGAATATTATCATGCCCACACTTAGTTAAAACTTTGAAAGATAGCATGTCCACTCTTAGATGGAATGGTGAATATTATCATGCCCACACTTAGTTAAAACTTTGAAAGTTAGCATGTCCACTCTTAGATGGAATTGTGAAAGTTAGCATGTCCACTCTTAGATTGAACTGTGAATATTCGCATGCCCACACTTGGATGGAACTGCGAAAGTTAGCTTGTCCACTCCTAGATGGAATTGTGAGAGTTAGCATGTCCACTCTTAGATGGAATTATGAATATTAGCATGCCCACACTTAGATAGAACTGTCAATAGTAAATTTAGAAGTATACCCAATTGCCTCTCTGTGAAAAGGGAATTAGAAGTGTACCCAACAGCCTCTCTGTGAAAGTTGAACTTAGAATTGCATTTAGAAGTTGCATTTAGAAGTGTGCCCAATAGCCTCTATGTAGAAAGTTGCATTTAGAAGTACATTTAGAAAGTTGCATTGAAAGTGCATTTAGAAGCAGCATTTAGAAGTGTACCCAACAGCCTCTCTGTGAAAAGTTGAATTTAGAAGTGTACCCACTCTGTGATAAGTTGAATATAGAATTGCATTTAAAAGTGTGCCCAATAGCCTGTCTGTGGAAAGTTTAATTTAGAAGTACATTTAGAAAGTTGAATTTAGATGTGTGTCCAATAGCCTCTCTGTGATTCTAGAAATGTGCCCAACAACCCGCTGAATTTAGAAGTGTGCCCTGTAGCCTCTCTGTGAATTAAGAAGTACGCCCAAGAGCCTCCCGTGGAAAGTTGAATATAGAAGTGTACCCCATGTAACCCATCATATCTCACCAACACGCTTACTCTCTCCTTACACCATCACTCAAATAGAACACAGAGATACTATGACACCATTCGGTATAACTGTTCTCATATCAACATTTGCCGCTCACCCCACATCACTCTAAGTAATCACTGCTGGTTACGCACCCCCCAGCGAGGCGTTCTCCTCAGGCCTAACGCAGCCACATCCGATCTGGATAAATCCTGCCAGAACGAACACATACCCCTGACCTCTCAACCACCACACCTACCGCTAGAAAGCAGCTATTACACCGATACTGCACGAGCTGTACACATACCTGGTGCTCACACGCACCTTTTTGACTCTCTCTACTCTCTCTACTGATTTGAACTGCGGTTCCCAAGGGCGTTCAACCTACCAGCGCCTTCAGACCATACCAATGGTATATAAGGCGCTATATAAGTGCAAAATAACATAACATAACATAACATGATGCAAATCCTCAGGAGGAACAAAGGGTAGATGTCAGTATAGGAGGCAAACATTTTTCATTTTTAGTAGACACAAGTGCAACACGCTTGTGTATAAAAGAAGGAAAATGTTAAATGTCTGACAATGCCACGAATACTCAAGGTTTCACAGGAGCTACAAGAAGAGTTCCTTTTACTGAAGAATTACCAGTCTCTAGGGGAGAATGTGACATGTTGGTGCCATTGCTGTATTCAAGGCAGACATCTATCAATATATTAGGGCGAGATTTGATGACCAAGTTGAATATGACAATCTCGTTTACTGATGAAGGTATAGTGTGTTCAACAGGAATGCATTATTTAAATGTGAGTGAATTTCTTATGGCATTTGCAGGACAAGTGACCATTACGAGCATTTCCGTTGGAACCTGAAGTTTTTCATTATGGGTACGCGTTTTGATGACTTGGCTACCAGACCTAGTAGGCAGAACTGTGAGGATACCTGATGAGTTTCTATTCAGACCAAAGATACCTATGGATGAAGAGGAAGGGCAAATCTTTCCTTCAGAACTACAAGCAGCCATAGTGCGAGGAGAAATGGCTTTGCTTGATGGAAATGATTATGAAGGAAGATGATGGTGCACAGTAATCGCCATTGGGGAGGGATACAGATTAACTGACGTCACTGATGAAGATCTGCTTGGAGATCACCCATCTGATGCTGAAATAGTGTTTGAAAAGGGCATTACTTATTGGGTACGAGCCATCAAAGGAGAGGTTCCTCAAACAATGATGATAGCAAAAAAGCATCCAGAATATTTTGATGAAGACATGGCAAAAGTGTCATTCTCATTATGGACTACAGGCCCTTATGACGTAGGCCTATTGAAGGGTGTTGGAGAAGTAAAGATTAAATTGGAGCCAGGAGCAATTTTACCTCAAACACAACAGTATTCTATGTCTCGAGAGGCAGATGAAGGCATTTTAAAACAATTTCTGCCATGATGGATCAAGGCATCTTGGTGACGTCAGAGTCACCATGTAATATGTCAGTGTACCCTATCAAGAAATCTAAGGGGGTGTCATGGAGGCTAATTCAAAACCTTCACCCAATTAACCAGATTGTAGAGGCCGAGTTCCCTCTAGTTCCTAATCCTGCTACAATCTTATGTAACACACCTGTTGATATTTTATTGTTATTGATTTGAAAAATGCGTGTTTCTCAATCCCCTTACACAAAGACTCGCAAGATCTGACGTCATTTACGGTCAGAAAGAAGAAGTTAAAAAGCACGAGATTACCTCAAGGGTATTGTGAGTCTCCATCAATTTTCAATAGAGTTCTCAAGATGGATTTGAGCAATATTAATCTGGAAAGTGTTGTGTTGCAATACAGAACTTCACAGATAGATTCTATTCAGTTGATGATAACGCCTGCTAATAAAGGATATAAAGTTGATAAGGAGAAGTTACCGTATTGTCAGCAAGAATTGTTGTATATAGGTCAGTTGATTTCGCATGAAGGAAACAAGGTTACTCCTGAAAGAACTGAGGCTATCTTGAAAACCACAAAGCCACACACGATAAAGCACATGCAAAGATTTCTGGGACTATGTAGCTATGTCAGAGCCTGGGTCTTTGACTACAGCGCATATATAAGGTCTTTATTACAAGCGCTAAAGAAAGCACAGACAACACAAGAGAAAAACTGTTTGGACTGAGGAGATGGAAGAAGGGATTGATGAATTGAGAAAGGAAATTTGTACAGCTCCAGTTTTAGGGATTCCTAATTATGCTGAGGAATTATTTTTATTCGCGCATACGGATAGTACCGTTATGATAGCAGTCCTCACACAGAGAACCACATTGGGGTACAAGCCCCTTGCATATTACAGTGGGATTTTAGACCCAGTAATGAGGGGTCATTTTCTGTGCAAACAATCTTTGGCAGCTGCCGCTTTTGGCATTGAAAAGGCTGCAGGTATGGTGAGGGGATGCTCTATGACGTTGTTTGTTGAGCATGCATTATTTGCCATCTTGGAGAAACCAAAAGGGACGTTGACTTCTCAAATGGATTTTGCCTATGAGCTAATCATATCAAATCCGGCAATCAAAATAGTTTGATGCAAACTAGGGAATCCTGCCATGTTTGTAGCTGAACCACTGGCAGAGGGTGAACATGCACATGACTGTTCGAACTATGAAGAGCTCTATGATGAAACTCCTAGGATAAAAGAAAATGCTTTGGCGGGGGGGGATTGTTTTTATTGACGGTTAATCAAGGATCGATCAAAATGATGGACAGAAATATACAGGTGCCGCTGTGGTAAAACACACAGCCAATGGGGAGTTTCAAATATTGCTAAGTGCACAACTACCGTCTCACTATTCAGCACAGGATGTAGAGTTAGTGGTGCTGCTAGTCGCGCTCGAGAATCATGCAGAGCAGGAAGTAACGGTGTACAGTAACTCCGCCTATGTGACGTCGACAGTACTTGCAGGATTAGCACGTTGGAAAAGGAGGGGCTACCTCTGAGTGGATGGCACTCCAGTGCAGCATGCCGCTTTATTGGACAGGCTTATTAAGGCACTACAACTCCCAGTAGCCATCGCAGTCATTATATGCGCAGCTCACACTAAAAAGACAGACTTTATAGCACATGGAAATCAAGCAGCAGATGATGAAGCCAAAGGAGCTGCATGTTCAGAAATGATCATGTCATTTGATACGCCTAATGTAAATGAAGAAATAGTGGTAATGATGAGTGTGTCTGAATCTTATAGTAACGTTTCGAAGACACAATTAATAGAGGTCCAGGGGGAAGCACCTCAAGATGAGAAGGATCTATGGACGCGAAGATGGTGCTCTTTAAACCCCTATGAAGCATTAAGGCAACAAGACAGCACTGGTAAACCAGTAATCCCTGTAGCCTTATTAAGGGTGGTGCTGGAACAGCTACACTACCCTGCGCTTACAACTAGACAAAACCTTGCTGCAACTACTGCAGAGGAGTGGTTTATACCAAATGTGTTAGAACATGTTGCACTCTATGTAATGAATTGCATCGTTTGTCAAAAATTCACTGCTGGGCGCACACTGCACACAGTTAGAGGAGTTATCCCGAGACCTTATGGCCCCTTTCAGCATTTTCATATTGACTATTTCGATATGCTGCAATTATGTAATGGATATAGATACATGATTGTGTTAGTCTGTCCCTTTTCACGATGGATTGAAGCTGGTCCATGTACACACCCAGACTCCACCTGTGCAGCAAAATTATTAGTGCGAGAAGTATTCCCTAGATGGGGGAATATGTAAACTATTAAGATCAGATAATGGTCCTCATTTTGTGAATCAAATCTTTGAACAGATTAGCTTGTTGTGTGGTATAAAGCACAAGCTTTCTTCGGCTTATCATCCACAAGCAAATGGGATCCGTGAGAGGCTCAATGGCTTGCTTAAAGAAAGAATAGCCAAGTTGAAGCTTACCTTAAAGAAAGGGTGGTTGCATTGCCTACCACTGGCATTATATGCATTGAGGAACCAACCAGGTTCAGACCACCATCTTACTCCCCATGAAATAGTGACAGAGAGGCGAATGAGGACACCCCTCACAGCTCCATCCAGAGTTAGAAATGATGCCCAGTCAACGTCAGAACTGTTAGGAATGGAGTTACGTGACTAGCTTACTTGTATGACTTCAAGTATCCCTGTCATTTCAGATCAGCTACGATGAAAAGGGTGGGGGGCAGTACAGAACACAGAAGGAGATGCTTCAACATGTGGATTTCAAGCACTATGTATTCCTAAAGTGTTTTCCGGAGATGCAGTCCTAATGTGCTAATCTGCAACTTTACGAGGAAAAAGTGGGACAAGCCCGCTTCAATGGTTCTTTTATCATAGAGGACGTCACGCCATCTGCAGTCAAAGTGCAGGGCAGACGTGCTTGGCCTTTTCTGGGAGATGTAAAGATCTATGCTACAGAAACCCCTTCACCCCTGCACCCTTCGGATGCAAGCATCGGGAAGAACCTCAGCACATGCAGACTAGGTCTATGACAAGGAAGAAGGACGCAAAAGCTGTTGAGTAAAGATAAAGAGTTTGTTGGACTGCAACTTATTTTGAACACTCTTTTCAGTAATTCGGGAAACAGTCAAGGGAAGATATTTGTTGTTGAGCCACAGGAGTTTGTGACATTGGACTGAGGCATGCTTCAGCCTTGGTAAGAAGAAAAACATGCCAGATCTTGATTTTGTTTTTGACAATTGGAAGAGCGTACAGTACCCTGATTCATTTCTTACTGAGTTCTTGTTTGGATTTGCCCATGGTGGTACCCAATGACAACGTTTCACGGACCATATTTGAAGTTTTTCTTTTTGTGTTGCGCACATATCCTGCAATTTTGGGGAGAAATACTGGCGTTCACGTTTTCCTGCAAGATTCTAAGAATGGTCCGATCATAAGGAGATTTGCTCACTGCGATTATCGAGCAAGTTCTGCAGCTTCCGGAATACAGTGGAGAAAGTGAAAATGCCCCTACCAGCTGATAACGCGCACAGCCTGGTCAGTCTAGTTTTGTACTACTTGATTAAAGAATGCCCACAGCTTGTTAATAGACACACAGATGTCCGCACTTCCTAAGGGTCCCGATAAATAATGCAGCATTGAATGAGATTTTGAGAGACATTATAGTAGAAGTAAATACTCATTCCGAGAGAACTCTGAAATCGGTGTGAGGCTTTCCTTCGAGGGACAGATCGAGGGAGTACTGGCTAAAAAGAACTCTTGTCTCATGCTGAAAGAAAATCATTATGTCGTCTGGTGAAAGGCTGATTCGTGGGATCCACTGGGAATTCATGTTCATCATCCAATAAGCAGTCAGCTAATCAAAGAAGTTTCTTGGGTGAGATCAGAAGTTTCCTGAAACAGTGCATAATGTTGTCATATTAAAGTTTTATTTTTTCCTTCCCTAGACAATAAAAATGGGTTGCATTAATAGCAATATCATCATGCCAGATCCAGAGAGACGTCCACATTGTATAAAAAATTGATGCTGAACGTTCTCATACCTGTGTTATTTATGCTTGCATTCTGTTTATAATAATACTGCTTTCACTCACTGTGCGCACATCCTATTATATAGATGTACATGGAGCAAAGACTCATGGGAACCTTCCTAAGCAGAAGGAAGGTATAAACGTGGCAACTACTAGGCAAACAAGACCCTATGTAGTTATCCCTGTTCCAAAGAATGATGAAGAATCTATGTCTGAGGTAAATGTTACTGACAGTCAGTCACATGAGAAAAGTGTCTTAGAGATCATTTTTGGACGCCAGAGACAGGCTTTACAAGGGGGACAAAACACATGTGTGTTGAAAAGTGAACATACTCAGTTAATGCATGCGAATACACCTAGTCCACTGATGAGTGTTCCTGTGATTGGTCCAGTTAGAAGAAACTATGTTGATATACTTCATGAAATGATGGTAGAAGGTCACAAGAGAAAAAGGAGACCTAAGAGAGATACCAGGGAGGATGGCTTTGAGCTAAATGATTACAGGAATAGTACAGAACATTTGGGAAACAATATATGGTATCAACATATGAGGGAAGTAGGAAGAAGTACCTTGAAGGAGGAATGCTTTGTGTGTGCACTCCTGCCTTATAGTATGGGGAAGTCTAAGATCTTCATAGCTATTGAAATAGATGACCAGATAGCTTATTGTCTTTCCCACATAGCACTTTGCCGAACAAGAGGCCAGTTTATGGGCCGAGATGCCTATCTCAAATGGGCAACTGAATGGACAGATCCAGATGAAGATGATTACGTGCAAGACTCTAAAACAAGAAACAGAAAGCACACCAAGAATCATGTGATCAGGTACGAGAAGCCTGGAGTAAAAGGAGCTGGAATCAGATGGGAAGTGAACAAAAGACTGGAGAGTCCAGGAAAATCTGCAGAAGAAATTCATAGATGGAAGAACAGAGGCCAAAGCAGATCTGGGGATCAGTACTATCACCAAATGGATGGGAAGAAGGAGTGGTGATGTGCAGAGCCTGGGTGGCCATTGGTTGTTATAAACCAGCCATTGACATAGTACAGAATGGATGGCTGCAAACCACTGTGGCCAAGACTTGCTAAATTACTGACCTTGGTCGAAGACAGGGGAGGACCCTTGCAGATAGTGCCTTTCGAGAGTGCAAAGCTGTGCTTCAGAAATAATAGCACAAGAAACGTTGAAAAGAATAAGAACTGCGGTCGAATCTTTGATGTACCAGGAATGATACTTGGAACAGCAGTAATCATGGATCACTATTGGGCTTGTGGATCCAGAGCATATATGAGGCTACCCAAGGATTGGAGAGGTCGATGCTCATTAGTGAATGTGCATGTTCCAGCATTTGTGATAAGAAGAAATGAGAGAGAGAACTATTTCTCTGCAAAATATATAGAAGCTTTTCATGCTATTCCCTATGAGCACAGACTACTTAGCCAGGCAGCTTCAATGTTTTCGTTGATCTTCAAGCCGAGTGTCCAGGTTGGAGCAAATACCAAATGGCTGCAGATTACAAGATGGGAATTTCTACAGACAATCAATACAACCATAAAGGGATTCAATGCAATTAGAGAAAAGAGGAGAGCTGCACGGCTGATGACTCTCCAGAACAGATATGTCTTGGACATGATCACAGCAATGGATGGAGTTGTTTGTGCAAAAGTCAGAGAATCATGTTGCACATTCATACCTTCTCATGATGACGAAAATGCGACCTTGGCGGAGGCCATATGTATGCTGACAAAGCTCCACGACCATATGATCATCGAAGTAGAAGATATTACTGATGACAGCTGGTTTGGATCACTCTTCTCTTGGGTTCCACAATGGATGGCAGACATGTTTAAGTTCCTTGGAGCTCTGATGCTAATGATATTACTTGGATTCTGTGTGAGTAAGATAATAATCTCCCAATGCAAGAAAACAGCCAAAAAAGCCAAATGGATAAAAATTATGATCGATGTTGAACCAGGATGGAAGGCCAAAGACTTGACAGATGAAGAAATTAGAGGCTTTGTGAAGGCCAGTGTCCATGCACCTGAGGGGACGAAATTCCTGTATCCAAAGAATCATAAGAGGTATGTGGGAAGATGGATCTATTCAAGTCCAAGTGGACTGTGCAGGCTCATGATATGGAACAAAGATGAGCATGTGAAATCAGCAGGATGCCTGAACGGAGTCATAAAGATATTGGTCCCAAGGAAGCTCTTCTTCAGACCAAGATGTCTGGATGTGAAGGATGATGAGAGAGTGGTTGATAAATCGCCCAGAGGGGGGGTGTAGAGGAGGAGCCAAGCACCCCCAGCTCAACCACCTCACCCATATTGCCTATATGTTGGGAATCTGAATGCGAAAACTGTGCAGTACCAGTGGGAATACCGATACCTAGGAGAATCCTGGAGGCAAGGTTCCCATTGAGAAAACCATACCTGCATACAAGAAAATATTATGGCCATTTGAATGAAATCCCGGAAGAAGCGGAGCAAATGAATGGCAAAGACGAATGATGACGTCACACAAAGCTGAGCTGACGTGCATGGAAAAGATGCAGAGACTAGAGGATGCAGATATTCTATAAGGCATCAAGAAAGTACCAAAGATAAGTGGCATCTTGGGACCAAGGTGAATAAGCTTATGCTACAAAATGGATGAATATGTCAAGTCAATTTACACGTGTGCAGAAACAGAGAAACGCAAGCAGACAAAGTAATCCTGAGGCTAGCTTTGTAGTGAATAAATTGCGACATGCGCCAACGTAAATATATGTGTATGAACAAGTGAAGGATGGATGTTTCCACTACATATTGTAGCAGTGCTGGACTCTAGAAAGAAGGCCTCATTTCTAGGGTGTCGCAGCTAACAAAAATTGAAATAACAAAGTCAATCTCGAAAAGGTGAGGTTGGATGAGCCATGAATCCAAGTAAAGAAGCCAAGGTCTTATTAGGCTGGAGTTAACTAACATTGGATACAAATCGTGGGAAAGAACAAAACTCCTGTTCAAAAGACATGAACAAACGAGGAAGACATCATAGGTCTATTAAAAAACTGTATTTTAAAGACAGTGAATGCCTGAAATCATGGTCTTCAGTCACGTGGAAGGATGAAGTTGGACGAGCAAGATGTTCACATCTACGCATGAGGGCCAAGTGTGCCTTCACTCCCCTGAAATCTCCACAGTACAGAACAAACTCAAGGCCGAGCTTCAAAGCCTAATTGTCAGCAGACCACTGAGGTGATGATGGATTGATATGCTAATTGGTGGGAAGCTATGGTTAAGACGAGCTCGCCAGCACCTGAAAGGCCAACCTGCATGGTGCTAGACCTGGGTGGAAAAGTACTGACGAAGGTGCCAACCAATTGTAGGGGACCGCGTAATTAAGGGTCCTATAGTTTGTGTAGCCAATGGGACGTTGAATATTTAGGGACGTTCATAAGAGGTCATTTTAGAGGGAGGGCTTAGTTGCCTCACTTGATGATAAGTAACCAATCACATATTCATACTTTTTAGGATAGTATAGATCGTATACTTAGATGTTCACTGAGTGCCTATCACAGTTACTCGTAGGTTTTTGTAGTTTGCCACATAGGATGACGTTGGTAGTAACGTAGGTTAACGTCAATGATGACAAGTTGTTGATATATAAGCTCAGTTTTTTATGAAACTAGTTGAGTAAGAGGATCGACTGAATTCGTTGATGTTCGTTGTACTCCCTGTTTTAGATAATTGATAATAAAACAGTTATCCTTTTTGATAACTACCTGAGTCGTTTTGATTGTTGATGTATGAATAAAATCTGCATCCCCTTCCATGTGTGGAGAGCGGATGAGTGTGGAGAGCGGATGAGTGTGGAGAGCGGATGAGCATGGAGAGCGGATGAACATGAAGAGCGGATGAGCATAGAGGGCGGAAGAGCATGGAGAACAGACGAGCGTGGAGAGCGGAGGAGCATGGTGAGCGGTTTAGGGTGGAGAGCGACTGAATGTGGAGAGCGCAGAAGCGTAGGATGCAGTTGAGTGTGGAGAGCAGATGAGTGTGGAAAATGGATTAGTGTGGAGAGGCGATGAGGGTGGAGAGCGGATGAGTGTGGAGAGCGGATGAGTGTGGAGAGCTCATGAGTGTGGAGAGCGGATAAGTGCCGAGAGCGGATGAGTGTCGAGAGCAGATGAATGTGGAGAGCGGATGAATGTGGAGAGCGGATGAGTGTGGAGAGCGGATGAGTGGGGAGAGCGGATGAGTGGGGAGAGCGGATGAGTGTGGAGAGCGGATGAGTGTTCTGGAACGGATGAATATGTGGAGCGGACGTAGGTGTGGCGCGGATGAGCGGATGGAGCGGATGATTGTGCGAAAAGGTGAATGTGTGGTGTGGGTGAGTATGTGGAGCGGGTGGTGTGTGGGGAGCGGATGAATGTTTAGTGCGGATGAATATGTGGAGCGGACGAGTGTGTGAAGCGGATGAATGTGTGGCGCGGATGAGTGTGTGGAACAGATGAATGTGTGGAGCGGACAAATACATAGTGCGGATGGGTGTCTGGAACGGATGGACACGCAGAGCAGACGAGTAGTATTGTCAAGCCGACGAGTAGTATGTTGTGCCGATGTGTGGGTGGACCGGGTGAGTGTTGTGGACTGAACGAGTGTCTAGACTGAACGAGTGTGTAGACTGGACAAGTGTGTAGTCTGGACGAATGTGTGGATCGGATGAATGTGTGGAGCGGACGAATGTGTGAAACGGACGAGTGTATGTGGAACAGACGAGTATGTGGAACGAATGAGTGTATGTGGAGCGAATCAGTGTATATGGAGCGTAAGAATGTATGTGGTGCTAATGAGTCTGTGGAGCGGATGAGTGTACGGAGCTGATGAGTGTGGGGAGCGGACGAACGCATGGAGCGGATGGATTTGTAGAGCGGATGAGTATGCTGAACGGAGCAGTATGCTGAATGGATGAGTACGTGGAACTGATGAATAGTATGTTGAGCGTATCAGTGTGTAGTCCGGATGAGTGTGTAGACCAGATGAGTGTGTAGATCAAATGAGCGTACCAAACGGATGCCGACGGGAGGCGTAGGCAGACAGGAGTACATGCGCTGGGTGGACTAGAGTGCATGCGCAAGAAGAACAGGAGTGCACACGTATGGAACACATGAGAGCATGCGCGAGGCACACTGGAGAATGAAGGATAGTCTTGAGCACGCAAGGTGAACCAGAGTATATGAATATGTCGAGCAGACATGAATGTGTAGGACAATCTTGAACGCCTGAAATGAACAAAAATGCATAGGACGGACCTGCCCGCACAGAATTGCGTGACATACATAATATGCTTTGGAATCCAGGGAACATTTGAAAGAGCATACATCATAACACACCCCATGCTTACTCTCTCCCTTACACCACCACTCAACTAGAACACAGAGATACTATGACACCATTCGGTATATCTGTTCTCATATCTACATCTCCCGCTCACTCCACAGCACTCTAAGTAAACATTGCTGGTTTCACACCCCCCAGCCAGGCGTTCTCCTCAGGCCTAACGCAGCCACACTCGTCCTGGATAAAGCCGGCCAGAGCGAACACATACTCCTGATCTCTCAACCACCACACCTACCGCTAAGAAGCAGCTACCACTTGAATTCCGCACCAGCTGCACACATACCTGGTGCGCACACGCACTTTTGGACTCTCTCTTCTCTCTCTACTGACCCGAACTTCGGTTCCCAAGGGCGATCAACCTACCATCGCCTTCAGACCATACCAATGGTATATAAGGCGCTATATAAATGCAAAATAACATAACATAACATCTCCAGGGTAATTGCTATTCATCTTAAAGGGCTGAGGTTATTCAGTTCACTCTGATGGGGGTAAAGTAACGTCCTGAAAAGAAGACACAATGACATACTAGAACAACATACGAATACTCAAAGAATGAAGATGTAACTGAAGTAACAATGTAAATGAACATATGAGTGCAGAGAAATCATATAAACTGAGAAGATAATTAAGGAGAGATGCAGAAAATGTATATACACCGAAATGCAAGGTAGATGAGAAATATAGAAGCTTTCTACATGGAAACTATAACATGGTTAAAAGATCCATGTTGAGAAGATGGATGTCAGTTTTGTGGAATAGTAAGTTGAAAACCCCAAGGAGAGAGACCAACGCAGCAAAGCTGACAGGC
The DNA here is from genome assembly GCF_040938575.1 of Ambystoma mexicanum. Lineage (NCBI taxonomy): Eukaryota > Metazoa > Chordata > Amphibia > Caudata > Ambystomatidae > Ambystoma > Ambystoma mexicanum. The sequence goes on along the minus strand of NC_090929.1, from coordinate 512,303,614 downwards.
ACTGGAATACAAATTCTTGCAAGAGCAAGTAATATTTGTTTGGCTATGGATCAAGGATGCCACAGTGAGAAGCAATTGCAAAGTACAAAAGGAGCCGAAAAGGATACGCCATATACATAAGACATTTCTCTTAGATTAATCAAAGGAGTAAACATTTGCAAGTGCCAAGTATTGTACAATTAAAAATGAAGAAAGCATATGCAAGATGGAGCTTCCAAGTCTCCAGATGCCAAGGAGAGAAATAGCACCCACTATAATTGAATCAAATAGCACTAAACAAAAGGGCAGAATGGACAATTCATGGTCTCCTCACACGTGTTGCAAGACCAGAAAACAAGGCCTATTTGTAATGCTCCAGACAAAGATAGCAATGTACCCTCACTCCCTTAAAAGTTCTGGAGAAGAGAACAGTCAGCAAAGTGAACTACAAAGAAGAGGCCTTGGTTTAGGGCCAAATGATGAGAGATGGTAAGGCTAATTGGCCAAGTGGGCAGTTGTCTGACGTTCTTCCCCGCGTCTGGGTTTCGTTTTCCTTACGTTCTGCTAACGAGCTGAATGTCCAAGGTTGGAAGAGGATGCCAACCCATCAGGATGGCCTATGCGATGATGGACCATACCTTATTGCAGAATCCAATCCGTTGCTGTTTTCTGCTATTATCTACATTATACGTAGTTAGAGGTTGTTTTCAGCATCCCTACCAGGAAAAGGGCAGCCAATGATGTTACTAACACCTAAATAAGCTATAGGTATATAAGTACTCCTAACCAATCCCTCCGCCCAATAGGTTTTTACTATTTGCCATGTAGCATGACATCATAGCTGACGCATATTGAGGTATAAAGCCTATGAGCCTCATTACACGGATGGCGGTAAGGGATTACCGGCACCGCTATGGGAACCAGTGCCGGTAATCCCTTACCACCCTACTACAAGGTCCCTTTGCTGGTCCCTACCTTAACGGCTGGTTTTACCAGCCAGTAAGGATGGGACCCGCAAAGGGACCTTGGAGGCAATTACGGCACCACAATTTGCGGTACCGTAATTGCCGCCTTCCCCATTCCCATTGAGCCCTATTGGGGCTCAAATGGGAATGGGGAAGGGCCAATGGTGAATGGGGAATTACAGCCCTGCCAACCTTGGAATGGGGCGGTAATTTCGCCATTCACCATGGCGGGATCGGTAAATTACCGGCGGCAACCATGGCGCTAATTGCGCCATGGTTACTGCCTTCCGTGTAATGAGGCCCTTTGTGTAATAGAAATGTATTTGAGAGTAAGCTGCAATTTGTTATGCTTGTCAGATTCTCCTGCTTTATTTAATTGATAATAAAGTAGTACTTTGCCATATTCTTTGAGTCTGCCTGGTTATTTGGGCCCATAATTAGTTATGATAATCCCGTCCAGCACTTGATACGCTCCAGGTGCTACTGCACATTTTGGTAGTGGTGCGTATGGTTCAAGATCCAGACCCTCAGATTCTTGACGCCTTCTACCAACAGCCGTAAGACCACAGAGTTTCCTGTGGAAAGTGAGACAAAAATACACATGTAACCAGAGACAGTTGGCATGCGCCCCTTTGAAGATATTCCTGTCTGGTCCCCGCAGACGCCCTGCAGACAGAAGGCGAAGTGGTCAATTGGGGAAGAGTCGATACCGAAGGGCTCAAGCTGAAGAAATGGATGTAAGTAGCTATAACAAAAGGCTCAAGTTGAACAAACGGATGTAAGTAGAAGCATCGACAGTGGCAAATAAAAGGGCAGGTATTATATTACATGTGTATATAGTGGGGAGCGTAACAGGATTTGACTAAAGGAAAGATACCTCAATTCCTAATCTCAAGGAGAATAGAAAGGACCCCATCAAATTCCAGAACTGAGTATTATTTAAGGGATTACAGCACCTAAGATCCAAAGAAGGGTGAGCGACACACTCCAAAATGGAGTAAAACAGAGATGAGATACTCTTGCTAGAGAAAGTAAGGAAGACAATAGTAGAAAGTAGTGTGCTCATTTTTGTTTTGGGTTGTGAAAATATTAGTGTAAAAGTTGATGTGTTTTGTATTAGTTGTGATAATATAAATTGTAGGCTGAAACTTGTGCAAGTGGGAGGCAAGCCAAAATGGGAGAGGCCATGAAGGAGACCGCAGACAGATCCACAGTTTTGGACCAGGCAGTCAACAGACCCGGTGCAGGTGTGTTGTGTACGCAGACAGACTGAATCTCACCCTCTGGCAATAACAGGCAGGCTGCACCGGAAGAGTGGAAACGCAGATTTATTACAGGAAAAGGAGTAAACTCATCGCCAGCATGACAAATCAGACACACTAGACACAGGCAATGGCCTACACTGGGATAAGGCGGGCCATTGATGACAGCACACTAGCTAGGCACACCTACTGGCATGGAACCTGTGGGCTTAGACACTACCCTTGGGTGCACAGTGGAGCAGGGAAGGGTCGGTGAGGAAGTGGGAGGGGGTTTGGTAGAGACAAAGGGCTAAGAGAAGGAGGATAAAAGAAAAAGCTAGTTAGCGAAAGGGGCGCCCAATCAGAAAGGTGACACCCAGTGAGAGAGCACACACAGGGGCACACGAGGGAGAAAGAGAGAAGGAGAAAGAGGTACACACGGAGACACACACAGACACATACACACACACACAGACACACACACACACAGACACACATAAACACACACACATGTAGACAGACCCACAAACACATGCACAAAGAGAGAGACAGACACACACACATATATACAGACACACACACACACACACACACAGACAGAGAGAGAGAGAGAGACAGACAGACAGGAATGAAGGATGCAGAGGGGAGACAAGGATACCTGTTGAAGAGGCTTCTGGGCTCTGCTTCCCTCCTCCCATCAGCACAGCAACGCCAGCAACCAAAGAGAGAAGCGAGATCCCCCAGTCCTTTCTCTACAGGCTGTTGCTCCACACACTTTAGGGCCAGCCTCTTGCTCAGGCAACTGTTTGTTTGGGCAGTGGCAGGATAGGTTTTGTCACTCCGCCCCCTGCAGTCCAGCCTTCCTCACCCAGGCAAGTGTTTGTTTGGGCAAGTGTTGCCAGGGTTGTTTTCAGGTGAGATGAGGTGCAGAGTGGGACACACACTTTCAGGCATGCTGTGTGATTCCCAGGTCAGGGGAGTTGGATTTTTGAGCCCAGAAGGGATGTTTTAATTATAGGGTATGGGGAGATGACATTATACAGTGCAGGGAAGTTGGGGCCAAAGGGCACGCTAATTGTTGGGTGGGGAATGTTGGTTCCCAGCAGGAGCTAGATTGGTGACATACAGAGGGTAAGCCAACTGTCACTGGGTAGTGGAGGAGGGTTTCATGGAAGGGGAGTAAAGATTCAGCCCGAAGTGGCAGATTACACTGGGGCTGGTTTCTGGCTGAAGGAGGCTGCTGAACAGGTTTTCCAACAGGGGAGTTGGCCAGGCCTTTGGGAGGAATGTGATCCCTTTGTTACTGGCTGTTGGCCGGTTGCCTGTGAGTGGAGTCCCCAAGTGAACAATGTCCAGTGTATCAGAAAAAGCAACTATATGGTTTATGAAGGTACAAAATATAGTGATCAGGCAATGTTGGGCAACATGCAAGCACTTGACAAAAATAAACAGCTAGCATACATCCAGTGAATATACAGTCATATACAGTGCAAGGTGGAAAATATATTTGGGAATATATTTGGCAAACATGAAAGTCACGCAAATCATTGGTAAAAGGAAAACCCACAGAAACAGCCAGTGACATATGGATACTGCCATTTGCACACCCTGTCTGGTCCCGAAAGGGGTCACATCAACTGGGCTGGTGACCAGCATGACTCCTCAATACGGAAAGTTCTTGGTTCGAGTCTGGATTCCAGGATGTGAGTGGGATATGCCCCATGGTCAAGTAGGGTGTCCAGGGGTTTGGCAACAGTTTGATATGAAGCACCAGAGAAGTTTGCAGATGACAGTTAGTGCAAGCACCCCCCAACAGCATACAAGATATATGAAAGCAGTGTTCCCCAGAAGGAGCTGAACCAGTCTTTTATTCCATTCAGAAAGTCTTTGGCTGTATCCTGGGGGGTGGCCTAAGGAAGTGGTGTGAGCGGCATGGTGAAAGATTTAATCAGAGGAGTCTGCAAAACATACACTCTGCTCTAATCCATTAAGTATATTCACTCTGCCATGGGAAGCCAATATTCTTTTTTAGAACCAGTTTTCTCAACTCCCTCTGCTCAGAGGCCGATGCTCACAGTGAGACAGCAGTTTCATTTGCCACCACTTTCTTGCAACCGATGTTTAGCCCAACCTACTATCATGGCACCCATCTGGGGTAGTAAAGTTGTGCCATACAGCTCTGTGTCCACCAGAGGAGTGTAGGTGTACGTTAGGACATGGGCTTGTTGTATGTCACAAGCATTTCAGATCTTACCATGATGGCTTCCTTGGGTGACCAGATCTAGAAAGGTTCTTGAGGTGCCAACCTGGTGTCTGTTGGCTGGCACTCATGTAAGGATATCTTCCATACCTGGCAGGCAATGTAAGGTAGAAGGCAGTCTCACAAGGAGAGGACATGCAGTTTGATGCATATCCAGGGGCGCTTGTATGACCTGAACACCGTGGACTGGCATCTGGTGGTGGTGCCCACATTTTCTGCCCCTGATTCTTGTTTCCAGTTGAAGCACACAGGGAAGGTTTCCTTGTACCGGAAATTATAGCTGCTTTTTTCCAAGTGTGCATTGGGCTTCTCGGGATGGCGGAGGACTAGTTCAGAGATGCTGGCAGGCACGCCTTGGCGTGGGAATCCTGCACCCTGATGGGGAGGCACATGGGCACAGACCCAGCAGTTGATTTGATTGAGTTTGTGGGCCACCAAATGACAGATCTGGAGAAAAGAATTCTCTTGGTAGTCCGTTAATGCAGGAGGGAGGAGCAGAGCAAGTGTTATTAATTGGCTGATGGCAGGCATTAGAGATTGGCTTTGGAGACCCACAGGGAGCAAGAACACCCAGTTGGAGCAGAGTGTGTGCAGATGAGTCCGTCTCTCTGTCCTCAAGTCCTTTGGGAAGCAGATGAAAAGTTCACTAGGTCCACGGGGGGAAGCAGAGATTTCACAAGAACACAAGCTGGAAATAACTAAAAGCTGGTACATAAAGACAGGATGATGACAAAAATGACAGATGAAAGACAAGGCTGTAAAATGTAAAATAAAATACACATATAACAGAATGAGCTTGGTACACTGTAGCCGTTTGATGGTTACATTGAGATACTAGATGACCTTCAAAAGCTGATCTGTTACTCCTCAATTGCAGGACAAACTCCCAACATAAAATACTCCAGATCTCTCAAATGCAAAAAAAAGACAAATGGAAAAATATTTGCTTTCAAAAGAGTGAAAGCTTGAAACAAAATCCAAAATTAAAATTAAAGTGAAAAAAATATATAAAATATAACAATGTTTAAATTAATATAAAAAATCAAAATATAAAATATTAAAATTGAAAATTCTAAAACAAAAATTCAAAATTCAAAAACAAAATTCTGAAAAGAGAAAAAATCTGAAAATATAAAAATTCAAAATTATTCAAATACAAAACAAATCAAAATATAAAAATATGAAAGCAGAAAATGCCCAAAATTATTCAAGTACGGTGTTTGAAATATGCCAGAACTGAATCATCAGTCAGTGCCAAAAGTAATCTGCTCACAGAAGCTGCAGTGGGCAGAGGCATTGTTCTTGTCATCATGCTCTCAAATTGAGAGAGTCCAGCAAAGCGGCTGGGCATACCTCTCATGTACATGATGGCAAGGGGAAACGCATCTGGCCAACTTAGTCCCGTCTGTGCGCACACTTTTGCCAGCTTGTAGCTCCTCATCTTCCTTTCCCTTTACCCTATGTTTTGCGTTCTATTTCGTCCCTAGAGTAGCCTGCAGTTTTGTGTAGCAATGTTGTCAGTTCTGCTACCGGATCTTGTACTGTAGAATTTGATAGAATGGACCAGAGACACTGAACTTGCAACACAGTGCATACAAAAAAGTTAGAGCAGCAGCAACAGGGTCAAGTGGAGTGTTGTAGTGGGCCAGTGGACACAGTGCACCACAATGATACAGGCACCTTAGATGGGATGTCCTCTATTCCTACAGCTGTGACAGTCCCGGCAGACACTTCAGCATCTGGGAAATCCCCCAGCCTCCCTGTGCTGAAGGTGTCTCCTGTGTCAAGCAGCACCTGACACATGTGTTACCTACCTGTACTGTCACATAGGGGCTACTTGATGGGAAGGGGATGGTTAGGGCGAGGAGTTGCAGTGCCAGGGGTATATCAAGTGGGTCCAGTTCACGTCAAGCTTGAGGGAACTGGGAGGGACTCTGGCCTGGCTGGTGGGGCTAGGGTTGCAAGGCTGTGCCAGAAGAGGCAACCTGACTGTTTTTACTGCTGGCTTGGAAATGAGCGGTATTGGTCTGGGATCCTGCCTGGGGTTGTCCAGGCTGGGGTTCTGGGCCAGAGCCGGCATTGTGGTCTGGGGGTCTAGGTTGAGCAGGAAGGTTAAAGGGATCAGGCAGGCATGGTGCAGGAGTCTGCGATTTGCTCTATGCAGACGGAGCTGTGACCTTGTTCTGCCGATGCTGAATCCGCTGAGGACAGTTGTACGACCAGTGGCCCCATTCCTTACTTTAGGTGCACTGGTTCTGATGCACGCAGTGACCTAACTGGTACCGGCACCGGGCTGGGGGTGGATACTGGCTTGGGACATGCTGAGGCATGTACCTGGTGTTTTGATAGCCCCAGTACTGGGGGTTCAGATGGGGCATCTGGGATTGGTGAATGATTCCTCTTCTTCCTTCCCAGCTAAATTCGTGCCATACTCTAGAAGCCCCATTCTGGCCCATATAGGGTGACAATGCAGGGGTTGATTCAGCAGGGGCTTACACCCAAGGGGCAGGAACTGGGAAGGGAGCAAAATAGCTGGGTGGGGAGCTAGCACAGAAAAATCGATGACATCCTCTGGGGCAGAAAGGGTCACTGGGGATAACACTGGGAACAGGCAGGGGTCACACCCATAACTGCAGTCATTTCTCATTTTAAAGATAAAAACATTTTTTTCTCTAGATTAGACTGTTCTAGCTTCCTCTCTAGGGTCACTTGTTGACACTCTGCAGCGACCACGATGTGTAGAACTTCCACTGCCTCACTGCCGACTTCCCTTTCTCCTTGTTAAGAACCTCACTCAGCGCAGCTGGGTGAGCCTCATCAAATGAGCCTTTTAGGGGCCACACCAGTAGGTTTTGATACTTGGTCTGTTTATACCACACTGGTATCCATCTGACAATGTCTGGGCCATGCACTGTAGCTATGAGTGCCACAAGGGAACCAAGGGAAAGGCTCACTTCCTGTCTTGCAGAATTTACATTCTGGCAGGCAAAAAGATGTCGTACATAAACTAAGATTTATTGATAAATACTTAATCACTCCAGGGGGTAGGTCAGCACCACTGAGTCCCTACTATCCAAGTCTGTCATCCAAGGTTACTCTAGTGCAACTCACAATCGCTCACAGGCATTCACAGAAGCACACTCACAGTGCTCAACTAGGGAAGGGGTTGGATGATAAACTGTTGCAGGACAGGTGGCACGGTAATGCCAAGCTACTGGTCCACTTCCAAAAGGAGTGTTAAGTACAATTCCCAGGCGTCCCTGCAAAACTACTCGGATTCAGGCAGGCAGGTCTGGCACTCCGCACAAAAGAGTTCCAGGCAAAGACGATCTCTAGATGCCCACTCTCGTGGTCCTAAAGAAATACATGGCTCTCACAACCAGGATATGGACACAATACAAATGGGTATGTGGGTGAGGTTGGGCTCTCTACTAACCTTATTAACTCATATTGAGTCTCTGAGTTTGGTACATACTAGGTGGCTCGGGTACTAGTAAACTGAATTAGGTGCATTGGTGTGGTGAGGGCTACAGCCACCCAGACAAGCCAAATGAAGGGTGCCAAGTGTATACTCCAGCGAGGTATCTACGGGTGGACTTACCATAAAGATGCCACCTCACCCCTAGGTGAGGGCTCCAGCCAACGAGACAAGCAAAGTGAAGGGTGCCAAGTGTATACTCCAGAGAGGTATATACAGGTGGACTTACCATAAAGATGCCACCTCACCCCTGGGTGAGGGCTCCAGACAACGACACTGAAGGATATCAGGGCACACTCCACAAAGGTATCTACATAAGGACTTACTATTCATATGCCACCTTACCACTCTTTGTACCCAGATTCAGGCACACTAGTAAACTGAATTAAGCGACAGGTGGTGCTCTCTAAAATGAGACTCTAGGTGGACCGGTCCCTAAGGTGAGCAATGAGCCACAGCTACCCTTGTTCGCCCTCCAGTATGGGCCTAGAATGTGAGTTTGTTATGGGGCAGGTGACTCCCCTCACCTGAGGAACTAGGTGTTGAGAACTGGATGCTATGACTAGTTGGGTAGATTTTCTGGAAATGTACACCCTACAATTAGCCAGTACAATTGTGTGATGATGTGTGGGTGTGCAGATCCTCCTCTGACAGTGGCAATGTGCCAGCGCCTTGCCACTGTGGGAGTGGGACCTGGGTTGACTGGATGGGTACACTGACCTACCCTCAATGTTACCATCCCCCTCAGAGACTAAGAGCCCTCTCCTCAAGCTACAAGCTGGCAATGTCAGTGTGAGTGACTGATACTTCAGTTCTTAACCTTATTATTGGATCCAGCAGCCATGCACAGGTACAGCAGGCAGCATTCAGGGCAGGAACTCCTCTTCTCTGGGACTGGTCTATAGATTCAAATAGAGGAAAAATGGACAGAGGGAAAATGGACAGAGGGAAAATGGACAGAGGAGTGAAGGCTGCAGAAGAGGGTGAGTTTACTAAGAGAAGTTGCAGACATTAAGGTGCTATTCGGGTGATCAGGAACCTAGACCTGGTTCTGGATCTGAGTCACAGGCACCAGAAAACTGTGGAAGTGGGATGCAGGCCAAAATGGGAGAGGCCATGAGGGAGACCCCAGACAGGGCCACAGTTCTGGACCAAGGAGACAACAGGCCCAGTGGGGGTGCGTTGTGTACGCAGACAGATTGGGTCCCCCCTCTGGCAATAACAGGCAGGCTGCACTGAAGTGTTGGAACACAATGAAGGCACCAAAGTTGTTGTAGAAACCAGGAACAGATTTATTAAAGGAAGAGGAGTAAACTCATTGCCAGCAGGGCAAATTGGACACACTAGACACAGGCGATGGCCTACACTTGGATGCAGGCACAAGGCAGGGCATAGATGACAGGCACACAAGCTAGACACACCCACTGACATGGAACCTGTGGGCCCAGGGAGTACCCTTGGATGCAGAGGGGAGCAGGGACCTTAAGGGAAGGGTTGGAGAGGAAGTGGGAGGAGGGGGTTGATAGAGTAAGAGGGCTGAGAGAAGGAGGACAAAAGAGAAAGGAAGTCAGAGAGAGAGAGGCGCCCAATGAGAAAGGTGGCACACAGTGAGAGAGCACACACAGGGGAACATGAGGGAGAAAGAGAGAAGGAGAAAGAGAAAAAGAGAGACACACACCTATACACACACAGAGACACACACACACACACACACAGACAGAGAGAGAAAGAGAGAGAGAGAGAAACAGACACAGACACACACAGACACACACACGCACAGACATACCCACCAAGAGACACACACACACAGACACACACATACAGACACACACAAATACACACACACACACACACAGAGCGAGAGAGACAGACAGACAGGGAAGAAGGATGCAGAGGAAAGAAAGGATACATGTGTCCTCCCCCCATCAGCACAAAACCACCTGCAACCAATGAGAGAAGAGTGCGTCCCCAGTCTTTTCTCTACAGGCTGTTTCTCCACCCACTGCAGGGCCAGCTTCTTACCCAGGTAAGTGTTTGTTTGGCCATTGCCAGGATATGTTGCGTCGCTCCGCTCCTTGCCAGCCTTCCTCACCAGGCAAGTACTTGTTTGGGCATGTGTTGCCAGGGTCATTTCCAGGGGAGCTGGGATACAGAGTGGGACATACACTTTCAGGTATTCTGTGTGATTCCCAGGTCAAAGGAGCTGGGAGTTTGAGCCCAGAGGGGATGTTTTAATTGCAGGGTGTGGGGAGATGAAATTATACAGTGCAGGGAAGTTGGGGCCAAAGGGCACGCTAATTGTTCGGTGTGGAATGTAGGTTCCCAGCAAGAGCTAGATTGGTGACATGCAGAGGGCAGGCCAACTGTCACTGGGTAGTGGAGGAGGGTCTCATGGAAGGGGAGTAAAGATTCATCCGAAGTGGCAGATTACTCTGGGGCTGGTGTCTGGCTCAAGGAAGCTACTGAACAGGTTTTCCGACAGGAGAGTTGGCCAGGCCTTTGGGATGAATGTGATCCCTTTGTTACTGGCTGTAGGCTGGTTGCCTGGGAGTGGAGTCCCCAAGTGAGCAACGTCCAGTGTGCCAGAAACAATCGACTATAGGGATTATGAAGGTACAAAATATAGTGATCAGGCATTGTTGGGGAACATGCAAGCACTTGACAGTAATAAACAGCTAGCATACGTGCAGTGAATATACAGCCATATGAGGTACAAGGTGGAAAATACATTTGGGAAACATGAAAGTCTTGCAATACATTGCTAAAATGAAAACCCAAGGTAAGCAGCAAGTGACATATGGGTACTACCATTTCCTCAAACTATAAAAATCATAGTAATACATTAGATTGGTTATTAGATTCTAAAAGACAAGCGATTGGCACCAATCAATCAATTAATCAGAGGACAGGAGTTGAAAAACCAGAATAAAATAAGATTCTTATATTGTCAATAATAAAAACAGGATAGTAAGAATTAAAGGAACCATAAATAAATAAGTTACATAATATTATTGTGTAGGCCTGAAAATACTTTGAAGAATTGTTTTGGGAAATGGGCGGTGATTGATCGTGCTTCCTACACACCTAAGATTAGGATGTACCATGCTGAGTGGGTAAAAGTCTTGGCTGACAAAATGTTCATGCCTTGGCCTTGAGAAGTTTCACTATAGAGAACAGTATTGCAACACATGACAACATATTTACATGATGCATACTCAGGGAAGAGGTTACAGAAAAGGTTAGCTGTTTTAGAACTATTTATTTATTTATTAGTTTGTAATGTGCCGGAGCCCGCAGGCATCAGGGCGCATGAGTTAGAAGGAAGGGAGAACTAGAAGAAGCGGACGGAACAAACTGATTATTCAAATAACATGGTTTTTGACGTTTTCTGAGGCTGAGAAGGTCAGGATCTGCCATAGCTCTCTAGGAAGGTTGTTCCATGCTTGGGTAGCCAGAGCAAGGAAGGATCTTCCCAAACCTCTAGTTCAATAGCTTCTAGCGACTATCATGCGAATGCCCTCACTAGATCTATTAGATCTCTTTGAGGTATGGACTTTTTTGTGATTTTTTAGGTAAACTGGACCCTGTCTGTAATGACACTTATGTACAATGGTAAATGCTTTGAAGCAGGTCCTTGCTTCAACTAGGAGCGAGTGAAGGCTTTTTGGTGTGCTGAGATTGGTTCTTTTCTGCGCACATTTTTTACAATACGAACAGCATTGTTTTGAAGTGCCTGCAGCCGTCCCAGGACCCCCTTTTCTGGTGCCAACATGTAAAGCACTGCAATAGTCTTTCCTAGGCATGATCAGTGCTCTCACCAGGATAGTGCAGTTGGCTTCCAAGACATTGGGCCTCTTCACGAGCATGCCGGTCTGGTAATAACGGTGCCAGTAAATCTACCAGCACAGTTGTTACCGGACCGGCACACTCTGAGTCTGGAGGCGGCTGCCATCCCACCAGCCAGGTCTGATCTGGTGGACGGGACGGCACCCACCACAGACTTTCCGGGAAGCACCAGCACCGTTATTGATGTTGCCGGTGCTTCCGTCATCCCCATTCCCGTTTTACCGGCAGGGCTACTGCTGGAGTTGTAATGAGGCCCATAGGGTTTTATCAACCGCAAGAGTCTAAGATGGTATTGGGATTTATTAATTACATTTTGAATATAGGCATCTGAGCTCATAGATGCTTCAAAGATTACTACTATTGTTTTAACTTTAGCAACAGTCGGGATAGCATGATTATGTATAATGAAGCTAGAGTAGCACTTACCAAACTTCCCTCATGCTCGAGGCGAGCCAAAGAGCAAGAGCTCAGTGTTGGCTGCATTATGGCACATACCATTGTTGGCCATCCATTTCTGAATGGCATTGTATATTCCAGCAACCCTCTCTGCATCTTGCTCATATATTATCGTCAGCATAATTTGTAAAGCTTGCTCCCAAATGATCTAACAGAGCACATAAGCGTTGACAGAAAAGGTTGAACAAGGATGGCGAGAGGCAAGCGCCCTGGGGAACCCTCTATCTCAGAATTTCAGCTGGTGGGCTAGCCGAACCCCACACAATTTAGGACATCTTGTTGTCCAGGAAAGGATTAATCCAGGTGGCAGCTTCATTGGAGCAGTGACCAATAGTCTTCAACCTATTTATGAGCATAATGTGGTCCACCAGATCGAAGGCAGCTGAGAGGTCAAGCAACATCTGCAGCCCCGCCTTGCTCTTGTCTAACAGGAGAAGCATTTCCGTCTGTAGGTCGATCAGGGCGCTCTGCGTGCCGTGGTGTGCTCTGAAGCCAGATTGCTTAGGCTGTAATATATTGGCAGCCTGCAGATGGGCCTGGAATTTCGCGGTGGCCACTTTGTCAATTACCTTCAATAAAAAAGGAACATTCGAGATGCGTCTTAGATTAGAGTAGTCCTTAGGGTCTAACCCTCTTTTTTTTATTTTGGGGGTCACTGCAACTTTCTTCAGGGCATCAGCGACCTTACATTCTCTAAATGATGCGTTTGTGAGACGCATTAAGAATGAGGTAAAAAGTTATCGATTGGCAAGGACAGTTTTTTGTAGGAAGGGTTTCACACAAGAGGAGGGCTTTATAGTTTAACATTCCCATCAACTCACCCTCTTGAATAGGGCAAAAATTGGTCTTTCCGGGTGGGTTAAGTTAAAGGTGCAAGATGACTGTGGGGTCTTAATATGTGACTCCTGGGAAAGGCAGCCCTTGTTGATGGTAATATTAGTGAGGGCTTTATCCATTTTGTCAAGAAATGCTCTCTGGATGTCTTTACAATTCGGGTTAGATGGAGTAAGAGGGAGTGCTGAAGCAGCAGGCTGTTCAAGATCGCAAAGTATCTAAAAGAGCTTCCTAGAGTTGTTTTCTGCACTAGATATCTGACAATCAAAGTAGTTTTTCCTTAGCCAACAGTATTTCTGCCTGATATAGTTTCTCTAGGGATTTCCATCTATCTTTATTCAATAGTTTATGGTCTTTTTCCCACACTCTTTCTGCCTTACGTTCTTCCTGTTTCCGTTGAGTCAGGGCTGGGTATACCATTTGTGATTGTTGTCTTTTTCTCTACATCGTTTGAATTTAATTGGGGAAACTTGATCCAGAAGCTCATTTATAGTTTTGTCATATTCATGTACCAGGGAGTCAGGAGAATCCATGTCTGATGCAGAATTCATAAGATTAGTGAGGCAATCAAGTAGGTCAGTGTGGACAATTTTATTGTAGTTCCCACTGCTGACTGTCCTCAGCATATTTTTCTTATTTCTAATATAAGGAGGATGTGTCAGCTGGAAAGAGATAGAGAAGTGGTCGGACCAAATACAAGGACTAATTTCTAAAGGACTTAAGTAGAGATTTTTACTAACAACCCAGTCCAAAGTGTTACCAAGATTATGTGTTTGGTTCTTACTATGTATTTCAAAACATGTGAATGCGAGTCATTGCGAAAGGTTAATAGCTTCCACATCTAGGGGATTACCAAACCATCAATTTAAAATCACCCATTAAAAGTGTGGAATTATTGGGTTTATTAAGAGAAAATAGTATTTGCAGATGATCATCTGTGAACAGTGGCATGTCATTGGGGGGGCGGTACAGTAGAAGGATGTCCATACAGTTGTTCGGGGTGGGAGCGATTTTCAGTAGTATAATTTTGCAGTCATTTCAGCTGACTTGTGACTGAAAAAGATGTAGATTGTCATGGGACAGAATAGCAACTCCTACGCCTTTGCCAACATCTCTGTTTTGACCAGAAAACATATAGCTCGGGGGAGTGGCTAAATGTATATTAGGCCCACTAGAGTCTCACAGCCATGTTTCATTTATACACATAATATCAAAATTCCAGTCAATTATGACTCTGACGTTTATGGCATGCCTATCTAAGGATCTTGTATTCAGTAGTGAAATCTTAAGGGGACCCCCATATGGAACTGGAAGCTCAGCCGGCTGAAAAATGGTCAAGTCTGTAGGTAAGGCAGCATTAGCCCCAAATACCATTGTCCTTTTGGGAGGTCCGCGCTGTATGACAGGTGTAGATGATGGATTATTTAAGTGTGCTATATTACCTACATTAACTATGAAAGATGTATCCGAGCGAGAGAGAAGACCTGAGAAGTAGTGGATGCTTAATCAGCATAAGGAGGAGGACCTAACGCCTTTGGCTACTCTTTTCTCCTCCTAAAAATGACAGCACAATTGAAGATAAGCACAGGTTTATCCCCTAAAGGAGTTAAAGGCAGTGGCGGGGTATGTTAATTCAACATACGCGCCCCCCGCTTATAGTAATGATGATAACATAGAAGAGAGAAAAATTAAAGCGCGTAAATATATGTCCACAGGTGATGAACATAAAGAGCATGATGAAAGAAGGGACAAGCAGATAGAGATAGAGGAAGAAGCTAAGAGACAAAAAGGAGAGAAAGACAGAGCTAGTGCAGTGACAATAGTACAGGACAAGTGGATGGGAGGACCGGTATTACTCAAATTAGACAGAAAATGTATTGGCAAAGTCAAAGAAAGAGAGGAACAGCAAAAGAAGAAGAGGAACAAGAAATGGTATATAAAGAGGAGAAGGAAAAAGAGAAGAAGTGAAAGGAAGAACAAAGAAGGTATGAAGAACAGATAAAAGAGAAATCGAGAATAGAGGAGAAGAAACGTGAAGAAATAGAAAAACAGAAATTGAAAGAACGCAGGTTGCAAAGAAGGCGAGAAGGAAGAAGTGAAAAGGGAGATGAGAAGAAGGAGAAAAGAAATGAGAAGGAGTAGGGGACAAAGGGATGATGAAGTAGACCACATTGTCAATCGATATATAATACCAATTGAGGCAAAACAACGATTGGAAGAAGAGAGAGGGTCACAACAACCTCATAGGGAGCTGCAGGGGATACCAATAATGCAGACATGGGCTGATGAGAATGAGGCAGAAGGCATATGGAGAAGGATTGGGGATCTATATAGGCAAATGAGAGAGAAAGATTGTTACAAGACCAGAAGGAGCATTGTAGGATCCCCACAGACAGAAACAGGAGATCGATTGGAGGATGTAATGATGGCCAAGCATAGAACGCTGTCCTTAAGCAGATTAGATCTTGATGATGAACAAAGCGACAACAGATGTCAGACGAAGACAGGGAAGAAAATGAGAGAGCACAGAGAGAAGGTGCATGTTTTCTTTTACAGTTATAGAAGTAGGAAGAGGAGTAAAGTGGTCAGACTTAGAGCACCCAAAAGAAAAAACACCAGAACCTACACCATATTCTGAATGACCAGTGGCATAGTGCAGGGGATATATTCCAATCTTATGTAAGTAGGTTAAGGTCACTGGCAGGATGAAGACGAATGGGTGAAACTAGCCCCACCTGGAAGACAAGGAGCGTAGGTGAATATGATTGTGGACCAGGATTCACACAATTTCCATTATTAGAGAAGGGAGAGGATGACCACAGTATATACTGTGACCAAAAATGGATAAAGAAAATTTTAAATGCAAGTTACCTAGTTTGACGGCAGGTGCGGGAAAATGAATTTATGAGTTAGAAAGAATGACAACGGTAATGACGTTAGCAGTGGGTGATGTCAAAGGCCGACTAGTAGCTATACCATGGGAGAGAGCTGATGACATTTGGAGATGAGCGGGATATGCAATTGTGACAGCTCAGAACATGACACATGATGGAGCGCCATTCAAAAATTGGTGAGTAGACATATGGAGGGCGCTTATCCTAATATATCAGATATGGGTGCGACCATAACAAGGAAAATGGGTGAGGTTAAAAATCTGGTTGCTTTTATTCAGGAAATTCAAGAACGTTGGCATCGTGAGACGAGAGAACCATGAGATAAAACAGTAGCATTATTTTATTATATTCTATGTCAGGGACTGCCCAAGCCAGTTTAATGGCAGATAAAGAAACAGGTAGGACTAGAAGTGAAGCAATGACCAGAAATACAGTTCACTATTGTACATCATTGTCAATTATTACAAGAGAAGAATAACAAAAATGCTGAGATTAGAAATCAGGAGGAAGCAAAATTGGCTCAGAAAAAGTTGTCAAAATTCACCATAGAAGGAGCAGTATTGACAAGTGGTGAAGGCGAAGACCACACAAGAGTTACAGCCAGTGCAGGCAAGCAATGCAGGGTACCCTACAGATCAAGTTGGGAATAATATCTGGTGACAAGGAAGAGGGAATGGACTTAGAGGACAAGGTGGATTTCAAAACCCTCAAGGGGAGGAGGATTTAATGGAGGGCAACTGCAGCAATGTTGCAGCTGTGTGAGGACAGGACATATAGCCTGCACATGCAGTATCACTCAGTGTCAACATGCTTGTCATGGAAGCAAGATAACGTAGAGCAGCACAGGTTTGAATCCTGGGTCTGTGCTTAGAAACCTCTTTGATAGTAAGTGAGTTATACATAACCAATTATATTTATAAAAGTAGAAGGGGCATGCAGCAGAACTGGCAAGCTCTTAAAGGGGAGATGGGCTGTTCTCCACAGTGCAATATAGAACTGCAGGAGTATTATGCCCAAAATCGCATGCAGTATCATACACGTGTGCCGCAAACGCAGCAGATCCCACTGCAAACACAATCGCCACAAGGGCAATCAAAGCAAGCGCCTATGCAAACACAACAAGTACAGACTCAACAAACACAGTATGCTCTGTTGCAACAAGCACCCATGCCACAGTGGAAAGCAAATACAGAAGACCCACAAGTACCCACACCTAGGCTAGGGAGTGTGACCGCAGTGGGAGGAAATCCTTTTACAGGTATACGGATGAATTTATACCCACAATAGGAGAGTCCGCAGAGCTACTTGATGTGTTCAGTACTATCTGTGACACCAGACCCACAAGAGGAAAACAGGTTCAGGGTAATGATAGGAGGCAAGACTTTGAATTCCTAGTAGACACAAAAGAAACTCATTCCTGTGTTCAAGAGGGAAAGTACCCAATGTGTGGGATTGCCATGAATGGACAGGGTTCTCTGGGGCTACGAGTTTGGTTCCTTTTACTGATGAATTACCACTTTCCATAGGAAAACATGATGTGTTGTGTCTTTGCCACTGTTGTATTCTCAGCAGACACCAGTTAACATATTAGGACGTGACTTGATGACAAAACTAAACATGACGATATCTTTCGCTGACAAAGGGATAGTGTGTTCCATCCCAGGCATACACTACATAAATGTAAGAGAATTCATATTAGCATTTACAGTCCGAAAAGCATTATGATGGGTTCCTTTAGACCCAGAGGTATTTTTGTATGGAGTAAATATTTTGTTGACATGGCTTCCTAGACTGGTAGGTAAATTGTTGAGAATACCCGACACATGTTTGTTTAGACCATAAATACCTATGGATGATGAAGAAGGGCAGGTTATCACCTTAGAACTAAAAGCAGCATTGGTAAGAGAGGAAAGGGTGCTTGTTCATGGGACAGATGATGATGGGAGAGGATGGAGAGCAGTAATAGTTATTGGTGAGGATACAGACTAACAGACCTGACAGATGAGCAATTGTTCAGAGATTATTATTCAGATGATGAATTTGTATTTTTCATAAGTCTCACTTATTGGATTAAAGTTGAGAATACAGAGATACCACAGAGTATGGCATTGGTGAAAAAGAAACCACCATTTCTTTTAAGGAAGATGTATAAAAGGTGCCAAGCATCTTATGGACCAGTAGCCCATATGACGTGGGTCTATTAAGTGGAACAGGAGCAGTTCAAATAAAACTCAAACCAGGAGCAAATTTGCCTTGCGCAAAACAGTATCCCATGTCCAGAGAAGCAGATGAAGGCATATTTGAGACCATTCTGCTTTAATACAACAGGGAATATTGGCATCATCAGAATCTCCATATAAAACGGCTGTGTACCCAGTGAAGAAAGCAACAGGGGTTGTGGAGATGAATCCACGGTCTACGCCCTCTAAACAATATTGTTGAAGCAACATTTCTGCTGGTTCCGAATTCAGCTACAATATTATGTGACATCCCATCTAAAGCCAAATACTTTAGAGTCATAGATTTTAAAAAAACGCTTTCGTTTCAATTACCCTTCATGAAGATTCACAAGATTTGACTTCATTTTTGTATTGAAACAAGCACTGGAAACATACAAGATTACCTCATGGGTACTGTGAGTCCCCATCAATCTTTAATAATTCTTCAGATGAACCTAGGTAATGTACAACTTGAGAGCACAATGATTCAGTGCGTAGATGACATATTATTGTGTAGTGAGACAGAGAAAAGATACAGAAAGGATTCAGTTCAATTAATGACAGTCTAACAGTAAAAGGATACAAGGTAGGCAAAGAGGAGCTACAATATTTCCGGGAAGATGTCCTGTACATAAGACAATTAATCTCTCAAGAGGGGAGAAAGGTGACACCTGAGAGAGCGGAAGCGATCATGAAAACCTCAACACCTCAGACAGTGAGGGAACAATTTTCAGGCCAATGTAATTGTTGCAGGGCCTGGGTTTTGTATTACAATACACATATTCAACCCCTTCTAAAGGGACTTAAGGAAGCACAGATAGGTACAAGAAAAATAACATGGACAGGTGAGATGACTGAAGGATTCAAAGAATTAAAAAGGACGATCTGTACAGCACTTGCGTTAGGAATTCCAGACTACAATGAGGAATTTTACTTATTCTCACATTCAAATGAAGTAATGACAGCAGTGCTCACAAGGAAAATTACATTAGGACATGCACATGAACCATGAGCCTGCTACAGTGGAAAAGTAGACCCAGTTATGAAAGGAGATTACCCTTACGAACAAGCGTTAGCAGCTGCTGCTTTCGCGATTGAAAAAGCTGCAAGCATTACAATGGGGTGTTCAATGATGTTATTTGTCGAGCATTCCATATTTGCTATTTTGGAAAAATGCAAAAGTACATTGACTACACAAAGAGCATCAGGCTACAAAGTGATTATTTCGAATTCAGCTATCAACATTGTTAGATGTAGAATAGTGAATGGCATGACATTTATAGCCGAACCAGTAGGGAAGGACGACTATGTACATGACTGCACAACATATACTCAGTTTTAGGACAATATTCCTCAGGTTAGAGAAAATGCTCTGGGAGGAGGGGAAATTCTATTAATTGAAGGCTCTTCAAAAATGTATCAAAAAACAGGAGAAAGACATACGGTATCGGCAGTAGTGAAGTTAAACTGTGATGGTGGATTTGAAGTAGTGACAAGTGCATGATTGCCTTCACACTGCTCAGCACAGGCTGCAGAATTAGTGGTGTTTATCGCTGCACTTCAGCGATATGAGGATGAGGAGGTGATGTCATCATTTCACGCAGGGTTGTCAAGTTGTAAAAGGAGGGTCTTCATTCGCACAGGCGGCACACCAGTGCAACATGTGCCTCTTGGGGACAAGCTTATTAAGGCGCAAAAGACCCTGTTGACTATCGCAGTGTTGAAATGAGCAGCCCATACTAAAAGGGCAGACAGCATTTCTCATGGTAATGAAGCTGCAGACCTAGAAGCCATAAGAGCAGCATATTTTCCAAATATTTCAAATTTTGAAGTAGAAGATGTTAAGCAAATGTCAGAATGCTGCATTTTGATGAAGGAATGTTTTAATATGTTATCCATTGTACAGGTAATTGAGTTGCAAGGTCGAGTACCACAGGAAGAACAGAACTTATGGAAGAGACAGGGATGTTCTTTATCCCCCACTGAAGCTCTATGGAGACAGGATAGCATTGGAAAGCCAATCCTGCCTCTAGCATTATAGAAGGTTGGGCTGAATCAGCTTCACTATCTTGCACATATAACCAGAAAGAATCTTGCTGCTATGATTGAAGAAGACTGGTTTTCACCAAATGTATTGGAACACGTTGCACAGTTTATTGTGAACTGCATGGTTTGCCAGAAGTTCACAGCAGGGCATACCCTGTGAACAGTGAGAGGAGCAATACTCAGACCCAATGGTCCTTTTCAGCATCTCAATATAGATTATCTGCATATGTTGCAAGTATGCAATGGCTATAGATGTTAGTGGTAGGATGTCCCTTTTCTAGATGGATTGAGGCAGGTCCATGTATGCTCCCGGATACTGCAAGTGCTGCAAAGTTTGACATACGTGAGGTGTTTCCTAGATGGGGTGTGTGTGAAGGCCTGAGGTCTAATAATGGGCCATATTTTGTAAATTAATTGTTCAAACATAACTTTTCTATTAGGCATAGATCACATGTTTTCGTCTGTGTATCATCCACAGGCGAATGGTATCTGTGAGGGGCTAGATAGACTTATTAAAGAAATTATCACCAAAATCAAAATAACCTTAAAGAAGGGATGGCTACATTGCCGACCCCTTGCTTTGTTTGCCCTGAGAAATTAGCCTGGCTCAGGTCACCACCTGACTGCTCATGAGTTTGTGACTTGACACCGCATGAAAGTACCCCTGGCTCCTCCCACTCAAATATAAAGTGATGCCCATAGTTTAGCATAGTTTAGCAAAGACATTAGTATATGAGATGCATAATTATTTAGCACATATGACTGCTATGGTTTCTTTTATTTCTCTGCAGGTAAAAAATCAAGGGTCATAGAATATTGATGAAGACAGCCAAACAATTGTTCCTATCGACTTGCTAAAGCAACCTAGTTTGTACCCATGGAACCAAGTGCTTGTAAAAAGTTTTGTGCGCACTTGGACTAAGCCTCGCTTTGAGAGACCAAGCCTAGTAGAGGTGGTCACTCCTACTGCTGTGAAACTCAAAGGAAGTTGATACTGGTTACATTTCAATGACATGAAGCTCTGCAAAGCAGAGACCCTGACCTCTCCTGCTGCTGACAGTAAAGCAAGAGAAGTTCCGTGCTTACAGATGAGATCGGCTACCTAGAGCCAAAACAAAGAGCAGGAAACAAAAACAATTTGAATTATGGACTATTCCGAAGTTTGAACGGAAATAAGTAAATGGATTTTTGCACCATTTGGAGAACTATCTTAGTTAGGTCAAAGAGACAATGGGCCTCATTACGACCCGGGCGGTAAGGGATTACCGGTAAGGGCACCGGACCTGTAATCCCTTATTGCCCTATTACGAGTTCCCTTTGCGGGTCCTCCCTTACCGCCTGGTTCTACCAGGCGTTAAGGACGGGACCCGCAAAGGGACTTTGGTGCTAATAACGGTACCGCAATTTGCGGTACCATTATTAGCAACTTCCCCATTCCCATTGAGCCCTATGGGGGCTCAAATGGGAATGGGGAAGGGCCCTGGTGAATGGGGAATTACCGCCCCCGCCAACCTTAGAATGGGGCGGTAATAGCTCCTTTCACCAGGGCGGAGTCGGTAAGGATTTGGAGGCAGCCATGGCACTAATAGCACCATGGTTACCTCCAAACTCCTAATGAGGCCCAATGCATTAAACAACAAATAAAAGGAAAATTGCAAATGGCACTTTATGTTGCATGATACGTTATATATATTTTTGCATGCTGTTTTTGTATACATACTCCAATCTTACCCAGCTTTAATAAGGCGACATGTCGATATTATCACATTTTTGGGAAATCCTAAAAACAGTCATCATCGCAATCATATTACAATTTCTGTTATAAAATGGTGCTTTATAAAAGTGACAAAAATTGAATGATTGAATTAAAAAAAGAATCTTCTTTTATTTAAGATACACATTGCTAGTAAGAAGAACACCTACTGTATATATATATAACTCAACATATAGACATTCTTGCAGTACTTCTTGTAGTTACATTTTGCACAATGTGCTCTTTACTTTCTTATGCTTGTAACATTTTGCCAAATGATGTCTTATAAAGCAGATGGAGGGGTTGGCAATGAGATATCTATTTATATTCCTAACAAAAGCAGGAGTGATATTTTAACTGATATTTCTAAACAAAATTATCTGACTAAATATAGATGCTGGGGACGATAATGAAGATATAAACTCAGATCTTGAAAATTCAACCCATTTAAAGAATAACATGTGGTACCAGCACATAAAGGAAGTGGGGAGGAGAATGTTAGATGAAAGCTGCTACATGTGTTCTCTCATTCCTTATATCAAGAGTACAGCCAGAACATTAATTGCAAGAGAAATACCTATCCATGATGCAAAGTGTTTCAACCATCTAGCAGCATGCACAACAAGAGAACAATTTTGTAGGAAGATGGGCAACCCTCCAATGGATGCCGAAAAGAACATTCACATGTGATGATGATTACCTAAAAATGAAGAAAATGGAAAACGAAATGGATTGGAAAAGTAGAATGCTCCAATATTCATTCAGTGGTATGACTGGAGAACAGATCAAGACTGTTGAACAAAACAGACTTGGTTGTGCATGTGTATGTGAAATGCCGGGAATTAAAGGGTTCTGGGAAAGGCCTCAGCTATTGGTATATGAATGAGTTGCTACCAATACAGGATGGGAAGATGGAATGTTAGTATGCAGTGCACACTTGTTGATAGCAATGCCAGTACATTTAGTTCAAATGGTGAAGGATGAATGCCTAAAGGAATGGACCAAGTATTCAAAATTATTAACATGGGTTGAAAATGAAGTAGGACCTGTGTCCATACTACCAATGAAGAATGCAACACTCTGTTTCAGAAAAGGGGACAGATCCTAGTAGGAAAAAATAAAGGATGCAAGCAAATAATTGATGTCCTAGGAATGAATGGAGGAACTGCGATGCTAATGGACCATTATTGGCCCTGTGGATCCAAAGCTTATATGCAGCTACCCAATAATTGTGGAGGAATATGTTCTGTAGTGATCATACATGTTCCTGCATTGGTGATTCCCCAAAGTGATCTCCATATCACAGAATCTTCAAAAAGGGATGCACACCAGAGGAAGAAGAGGTCGCTCAACCTCATCCAACAGAAGAGAGATAACATTTTCTCTGCAAAATCAGTAGCAGCATATGATGACATTCCAGATGAGCGCAAATTGTTCAATAAAACAGCAATAATATTCACAACCATATTCATGCCAGGAGTTCAAACTGCAGTGAATGCCAAGTGGTTACAAATCACTAGGTGGTAACTGCTACGGACAATCAAAACAACAATACAAGGACTTAATGCGATTAGAGGAGAATTGAGGGCCATCAAACACTTTCCCCTCCCCCCTTCCCATGCACTTGCATGATCTAAATGACACCTGGCTTAGTAGGATCGCTGTCTGTCTTCCCTCTGTTCCCCCTCCCTTGCCTCGTCGCACCTTGAAACACTTGTGTATAGGCGCATTATAAATGCCATATCATAGCAAATCACACCATGACCCTCCAGAATAGGTATGTTTTGGACTTGATTACAGCAATGGAAGGAAGCGTTTGCGCCAAGATTGGGACTTCTTGCTGTACTTGCGTACATGCCCACGATGAAGAAAATAGAACCTTGATGGAAGCAATAAATTTGCTGTCGACCCAGCATGTGAAAATGTAATTGTAAATGTTTATTTGTAAAGCGCTTATACACAAATGAAATGCTTCAAAGCGCTTCAAGGCAGGAAGGGAACAAGGGAATACAGTCGTCATTCTTATGCCTTGAAGATTCCGAATGATCTAACAACAATAACTAGCATACTATGCCAGAAGCATATCTCTTAGTGTAAGTGCATGACAGAGAGTGGGGGTGGAGGAGAAGGACATACAGAACACTAAACTAACGTACTAGGCCATGCAAGTGCACAGACAGGAAGTGCGAGGGAAGGGGAGGGGGAAACAAGTGTGCCCCATCCAACAGGGACCTGGGTTAAGTGCACAGTGGTTGCCCCTCTCATGGAACATATTCCAAGTGCAGCAGTGCCAAGCAGAGCGCAGAAGCCCAGATACAAGAGCAGGACTAGTGGGGGAGCCTGGGACTTCTGAGGCTCTGGATTTGCACCCGGCGACCAGTCAGCAAACTGAGCAGGTTGGGAAGATAAGGAAGGAGGGAAGCTGCAGAGAATAAGAAAGGAGGTTAGCTGGGGAGAGGGAGAGAGAAAGAGGAAGAGAATAGGAAGGTCTTGAGAAGATTCTGGTTCTTTGTTCTGGCCATCTTTGTCCTTTCCTTCTTCTCTGGCCTGATCCACTTCCTGGTGTGCATTTTTGCTGACAATCTCTTTTCTCTGGTGATTCTCTCATCTAGTCTCATTGTAAAACTCACAATCTGAACATTGCTGATGTATGGTCAGGCCGTCTCACTCATGGTTTCTATTTTCAGGCCAATGGTTGGGATTTCAATCTCTGTAGGCATGGTCTCTATGTCGGTGGTGTCTGTGTTCTTGCTCGAAGCGGTCCCTGTGTGGTCTGTCTTCTTGAGCTCTGTGGTAATCATTCCTCTCCTGTTTAACTTGAACCATTCTGTGAGGTGGACTTCTCCTTGTGTCTGTTTTTTCTGGGAGACTGACTTCTTGTGGATGACTTTGTTTTTTGTTTTGATGGTGATCTACCCCTCCTCCTCTGCCGGCTACCATGCCATGCTGGGCCAGCGGGAGAGCCACCGACGCAGTGAATTGGCCTGGTCGGACTCTCCTCCTTGATGCAAACTCCACGTGGGGAAGATAAGACACGCTCATCCCTGACGCGAACCCCGCGCAGGGAGGATGCGCCACACTCTAGCCTCTTCTGTCGCCACCTCTCTGCCTTCTCTTCCTTCCAATTCGGTGGGCAAGAAACAGGAGCACCAAGAGCCCAAACTTGTAAGGAAAGCGGAAGTGCCTTACACTGCCTAAAATGGTTGAAGAAGTAGATGAGACCGAATATGAAGATGGGTTTTCGTCCCTGTATTCATGGGTTCCAACCTGGATGGCAAATGCCTTCAAACTACTGGGAGCAATACTAGTGTTGGTGTTGCTAGGATTCTGTCTTGTAAGAATTATCATAGGACAATATAAGAAGACAGCGAAAAATCTATTGGGATGAAGATAATGATTGATGTCAATGCTGTAACTGATGAGCATAAACATACTGAAAGCACTACCTGTGAGCACCTGAAAGGAAGTCCTCTGACACCTCCAGGAATGAAGTTTTATTATCCCAAGGATCATAAGAAATATGTGGGATGTTGGGTATTGTCGACCAACTGGAGAATTTCGCCACATGACCTGGAGTGTGGATGAACACATAAAGAATGCAGGTGACCGGAGAGGGATGACAAAGATATGGATTATGAAGAAACCACAGTTTGAAGAAGGATTGAGGATGTGGTCAAATAGTCGGCCAGAGGGGGGAATGTACAGAAGAAGATGTACACGTCACTCATGGAGCCCGCCCCCTCACTTCCATCATATTGGAAGAGCAGTATGAAAGCACTGGGCATGACACCTGGTATCGTCCCAATACCGCGTTGAAGATATGAAAGATGTTATGCGCTCAGACAACTGTATCGAATGTACCCTCGAACTTAAGTGGTAGAAGGAAGTCTGCAGACACCATCAGACTGAGAAGAACTATAAGCAAAGTCTGAGAGGGGTAAAGTGACATCATGATGAGAAGACACAATGGGCCTCATTACCGTGTCCGTGTAGCATTGCTTCCGGAATCAAGGGTAGATTCCGAGTCCGCGTGTGCGCACATTCCGGCATGCCGGTAACGGACTCAAACCCTGCAACAGCGGCATCATCCATGCCACAGACACAGGCACCGGCATCCTAGATTCCGGACCGAACGGTACCATTCATACCGTCACCGGAAGTAAAGGTACCGGAAGCAATGTCATTGCGACGGAACGGGAAATGCTCTGGCGGCCATCTTGAAAAACACAATCCTTTACAATCCCTTGCCTATAGGACCTGGAATTGGAAACTGTGAATCGTGCCTGCTAGAGAATGACTCTGTCCACCCGCAAAGGCACACTTCGTCAGCGCAAACCATGGCTTAGTGATGATGAGCTAAACATGCTTGCAGACACCCTGGTCCAGCGTGCAGATGTGGTGTTCTGCTCAGACCTGCGCTGTGCCACACAAATGCAGAAGAAACACATCTGGGATGACGTGGCCCAGAAGGTCTCTGCAGTGGGGACAACCCCACGCAGTGTAAAAGACTGCCATAAATGGTGGGATGATATGCGGATGCATGTCTGCAACATTCTGTCAAACAACCGTAGCCAGGCCCAGGCAACAGGTGGCGGACCATCCTCACCCATCAAGCTGGCACGGTCAGGGGGGCTGGCTACGCGGGTGCTCGGGGGCCCGGGCCCCCACCGGCATTACAAAGTCAGGGTTGAGCCCCCCCACAGGCCGGAGAGAAGAGACGCAGTATGGATGGCCCTTAGTTCCATCCATACTGTGTCTCTCTCTAGCAGCCCGGGTAAAAAACGATGATTAAAAATTGAGGGACAGATGTTAAGCAAGAGGTTCTTGTTTTGCATCTGTTCCTCAATTTCTAAAAATCGTTTTGGTTTGGGTATACTTCTACATCTGTGCACTCGGGTGCACGGATGTAGAGGTACATCCAGCCCAAAACGATTTTTTAGAAATGGAGGCACAGATGCTAAGCAAGTCTGTCCCTCAATTTCTAAAAATCATTTTGGGTTGGGTGTACCTCTACATCTGTGCACCCCTCTTGCATTGCATCTGTGGAGGGAGGTAGAAGGAGAGGGCAAATGAGACTGTTTGCATGTCTCTGAGTGTGTACGTGGTGAGAGTGAAGGCGTTGAGGGAGGTAACTCCCCTGAATTCTAAGGAAGGTAACAGCGTGGGAGTGTTGGGTGAGGTGGGATCACCTTCTTGGGGGGGTTTAGCGGGGTGGGGGAGCAGTAGAATGTGATAATTCGGCCTTTTGAAGACCACACAAATCGGCCAAAATAAATCGGTCTTTTTTGTATTTGTTCTTCAAAATGCAGAATTATCACATAGAACCCAGTATGGACGTTGCCATACTGTTGAGCTTGTTCAGTGTAATAGCATTCAATGGGACAGTACTTGCAGGGCCAAATGGGCGTCTATATTTTTAAAGAGACTGTAACAGCACTTCTCAGCAGGGCTGTGTAATCTATTTTCTACTAGAGCGTCCATATTTGAAATGGGCAATGCTAGTACTCCTCAGTTAGCTTGCTAAACAGGGCTTCTATAATTGTAATACTATGCTTTTGTTGAAGCAATGCTAGTTCATCTTAGTTGGGTTGCTATACTTTTGATGGGACAACATCAGCACTTCTCAGTTGAGCTGCTACATTCTTATTGACAAGGCCCCAGCACTTTTCAGCAGATTTATTTATTTTAATTATAATTGGTTATTTATAATGCACGTAATAATACCCAGATGTTTCTAAGTGCAGACCGAGGGATCGAACCTGTGTTACGCGGACCGAGGGATCGAATCTGTGTTGCTCCATGTCGTCTTGCTTCCAAGGCGAGCACGTTGCCCCTGAGCTATCCTCCCGAGACTCTGAAGATCTGAAGTACATTTAATGATACAGAACCAGAACTATTGAGCAAGTCTAACATCATCTTCATCATCATCATCAGAATAACTCAACACTGTTGTGGTTATACAAGAGCTAATATATTTAAAGGGATGGAATTACTCAGAATGTAGCAGCATTATTCAATAACCCAAAGTGTTTAAGCATAGTTAATGTGAAAATACTACACTTCTCACCATTGGGACAGTAATGCCACTTCTCACAGAGGCTTCTACACCTTTTATGGGGCAGCACTGATCCAGCCTGCTGGACAACTTCACTTTTAAAGGCACTTCTCAATAGGACTGCTATAATTCAATAGGAAATGATCAATACTACCCGCAGGGAATTGCATACTCTTGATGCCACAGAAGCAGCACTTCCACCCACCAAAGCTGCTTTATTTTTAACGGCACAGTGCGTGTACGTCTCAGCAACTCTGCATTACATTTAAAAAGACCAAATTGTCATTTCTCAGCAGGACTGCAACACTATACCATTGTGTTCTGTATTTTGAGTGCTTCTTCACCACCAAAGTGGGTTCGTGGCACTCTCCCAGTGTCTAAGTAGTAGATCTGGCTACATTGAATTGGCAACAAGCATGTCCCGAGCTGCCTGCTGTCCATAAACTGCCGCTCAGGATGTTGGAAGCCGTCATGGGGCAAGGGATATAAGGCTCAAGCCTGTAGGATAGCAGAATCAGCAGGGTCTTAAAACCTGCTCACTCATTCTGCAGTGAGGGGCCATGGGACAAAATGAGCCTGATCCCACATACAGGGGGTTGTTACCCCTTTATCGCTCCTGAATGAAAGAATGAGCTCTTTCAGACACAAGTTGTCACCCCTGCACACACAATGAACGAATATGGTATGGATCTATAGATCGAGAAAACTGGAGTGAGAATTCAGAGTGTTTAAACAGAAATATAATTGTCTTCCCAGATGGGAGACTGACTCCATTAATATACATGGGTTCCCTGAGATGACCAAGAGTGAAACTGTACCTTCAGTTGTGAGATTACCAGCAAGGGGTATACTATGCTCCAAGGAGTGAGGTGCCCACTTAATATATCACACTGTTTAAAGGTGTGAGACCCATCCTGAATGCTTGCCCAAAGAGCCTTTGTTTTGTACTCCGGACCGGCCGGCCCATAGAGCCGAGGTTTTGCTCTGAAGTACTTTAAGACAAGATAGCTGCACCTTTGAGATGGATGGGGGTGCAGATGTATTACTCCAACACCAATCAATAAGGACAACTCAATGGTTTGGCAAAGGGAGTCTGTTTAATGACAAATACAAAAAACGGGGAGTCATAGAAATCAGCAGTGATGCGATCATCCTTCTCGCTTCAACTCCAACGAACTTCATACAAGTAGTAATATTTATACTCAAAACTCGTCATAATTGACGTGTAACACTCAAAAGTTAACATGCAATTCTATTGGTTAGGAAAAGGTAACTTTAATATAGGTACTATATCTGTATATGGTAACGGAGTGAGGGGATTGGGTAAACACTGTCAGGTTGGGGTCTAAGCCCTTCCTTCAAAATGACTACTGTAGACGTCACCAAAAGTACGACGTCCCATTGGTTCTACTAACTATAGGACCCTAGATTATTTGGTCCATTGTGATTGGGTTGGCACCAACCCCATGCATAAATTTCCACTTTGCTTAGTGGCACGCAGAATGGTCAGCTAGGTGCAGGGTGCCCCACAGCTACCCGGCTTTCCTCCAATTAAGGTTACAATCAATCACACTTTAGCAACTATGTGTCAATTATTTTACTGTGGTTGGCCTTGAAACTGCATCTTCTGTCTGGAAAAGGTCTGATATCTCTGCCTGGGCGGATGCCAAGCGTAGGTGTGAACCCGTGCTCCTTCTCGCTCAGCTGGTCATGTGATGCCCACACTGTTATTTTGTCTAGTTTCTCTCAATTTGTGCACTTCATTCTTATTCTGCTTGCCACCTGCCTCCTTATCTCGACCTTTCAAGGACAGGATATTCTTTTCTTAAGTTTCAATTATATGTAGCTACTGTTCATTCCTTCTATTGGTATGACCTTGGCTCTACTGGCACGAGTTTCATCTTCTGAGTTTCGATTCAGCTGTCTCTTCTCGTTTTGCTAAAATATGAATCTTGTCTTGTTTGGCCTCTAGTAACCTGAGTTGATCCTGCTTTTCGTGCAAAGTGCAATCGTACTTATGATACTGTGCTTCATTTTGAGGTAGATTATGTATAATGGCGCTTGCCGTGCTATTCTTCTACTTAGCATAGCAAGCCACACTGTTTTCTTAGCTTTTTTGCAGTTCCAAGCATATGTACAGGCGTTAGCTGGTTGAATATCTTCATCCTGATTACAGCTTAAGCTTCTTTTGTATTTCAACATCATTCTCCTCCTTTAGGTTCACAATATCTTTATTCATGGCGTTTCGTCTTTGTGTGTCATTTTTTGGTTGGCATTTCTTCTATCTGTGAGTCTGTCTGGGCCCACGTGATGTCACCATTCGTCCTCCATTAAGGCCTTTTTGGTTTCTTCCGGGACAAACTCAGGCAATCTTTATTTCGTCTCACATGCTGGTAGGGTTTTCTAAATGGATATCTTACTGTCCATGGTTTTCTTGGTATCAGTACTTCAATAGGTGTTGCTCTCCTAATAGGTACTGGGCAGAGCCCTACTGCGGCTCTCTGCTGATTTATCTGCTCATCATATGTCACATATTTTGGTGTGAATGTTCCTGGTACTTCAAAATGGGTGACTGGAGTGCAGTCTTTATTTGGGGCCTCCTCTACACTCCCCCTTCTGGGCGATTCATCAACCACTTTCACCTCCTTCTTTGGATGCAATTCACTCGATTCTTCTATATTTATTTTCACTCCATCGCCTGGGTTCATTCCTTCTTCATCTTCTGGGTCTATACATGATGGTTTGAAGAAGTGTGTCTTTGGAGTCCATATCTTTATTACTCCCTTCAGGCTTCCTGCTGTCCTTACATGTTCGTCTTTATTCCATGTCATGAGTTGACATTGTCCATTTGGGCTACAGTAAACCCATCTTCCTACAGAATATCTGTTTTTCCTGGGATAGAGAAACTTTGTTCCCTCAGGTGCATGCCTGCTGGCCTTCACAAAGTCTCTTATTTCTTAATCAGTCAGGTCTTTGGGCTTCCATCCTGGCTTGACATCAATCATGATCTTCATCCCTATGGCTTTCTCCACCATTTTCTGGCATTGCAAGATTTTATCTTGATAACACAAAATCCTAGTAATATCATCACTAGCAGGGCTCCCAAAAACTTGAATATGTCTGCCATCCATTGTGGGACCCACGTGAATAGTGATCCAAACCAGCTGTCATCATCAACTTCGTCAGTTTCGTCAATCATCTGGTTCTGTAGCTTCGTCAGCATAACTATAGCTTCTGTTAAAGTTCAATTTTCCTCGTCATGAGAAGGTATAAATGTGCAACATGATTCTCCAATTTTTGCACAAACTCCTCCATCCATAGCTGTGATCATGTCAAGGACATATCTGTTCTGGAGAGTCATCAGTCGGATGGCTCTTAACTCTTCCTTGATTGCATTGAATCATTTATGGTCGTGTTGATTGTCTGCAGTAACTCCCATATGGTTATCTGCAACCATTTAGTATTTACTCCAACATGGATTCTTGGCATTAAAATAGTTGTGAACACTGATGAGGTGAGGCTGAACAGCCTGTGTTCATATGGGATTGCATGAAATGCTTCTTCTGATTTAGTAGAGAAATATTTTTCTCTCTTCATTCGCGTCAGCAGTTCCACAGATCTCTTCTTCCTCAGGGGAGCATCTGCTTTTGTAAAACTGTCAAAGTTCAGGTCACTTTTTGGGATCACCAACGCGGGAACGTGTACGTTCACTCTTGTGCATATGCCTCCCCAGTTCTTTGGCAGTCTGATGTATGCTTTGGATCCACACGCCCAATAATGATCCATAATTACTGCAGTTCAATGTAACATTCCTGGAACATCAAAAATTCGTCCACAGTTCTCATTCTCTCCCATCTTTCTAGTGCCATTATTCCTGAAGCATAATTTAGGGCTTTCCAGCGGTACTATCTGCAAGGGTCCTCCTCTGTCTTCGACCAATGTCAGCAACTTTGCAAGTTTTGGCCATAATGGCTTGCATATCCTTTGTGAATTTTCAAAAGCTTCCTTGCAGGCTCCAGCGACCATCCATGCTCTGCAGATCACTACTCTTTTTTCCCATTCGTCTGGTGAAAGCACTGTTCTCCAAATCTGCATTTGGCCTTTGTTTTTCCAATTTCGACCCTCTTCTGGAGTTTTTCCTTGGACATTTAGTCTTGGGTTCACTTCCCATCTTATTCCTGCTCCTTTAACTCCAGGCTTCTCGTACCTGATCACATGATTCCTAGTATGAACTCTGTTTCTGCTCTTAATGTCTTGAACATAATCATCTTCGTCGGGATAGGCTGTTTCAGTTGCCCATATTAGGGAAGCATCACTTCCCATTAACTGGCCTCTGGTCTTGCACATTGCTACGTGTGAGAGACAGTGTGCTGTCTGGACATATATTTCAACAGCTACAAAGATCTTGGATTTTCCCATGCTGTACGGTAGGAGTGCACAAACAAAGCATTCCCCTTCTGAATTTCATCTTCCAACTTCCTTCATGTGCTGGTATCAAATATTATTTCCCAGGTGTGCTGTGCTATCCACGTAGTCGTTTAGTTCATTATCTTCTCCATGCCTGCTTCTCTTGATTCTTAAGGTTTTCATTTAGTTTGCTATAACTACATCCCTGAATGCATCTGTATGGCTTTTTCTTGCGGGAGGATTCTCGGGTATCTCGGTCCATGGTGCAGGCTTCCTCATCTGCGCCATTTGAGTGGGCAAGAGTTTGGCAGTTATTTCCTGGTCCTCATACATCTTCTTCCTGCTGGTTATAAGTGGTACATATTCTTCATCCGGACACTTGTCCGGTGTACGGTTGTATTGTAGAACGGGTACTTGTCCCTTGCGTTGGAACATATGTACTTGGTAATACATTCTCTGTGGTTTTGTTCTTCGGTTCCTCTTGCAGTTTCCTCGCTCTGGCTATGTGTGGAAATAATAAGTCTACTTAAAAAGTTGTGTCCATGCAGAGAGTTTCTCCGAGTTGGCTCTTGTTTTCTTAAGAGTTTCTGCTATGAATGCTTCTGTTGGTTTTCCTTTTGACTCTTCTTGTTTTCTCACAACATCTTCTGTGAAGTTTTTTATGGCAGGCAGTCTCTTCTTCTCTACTGCTTTGGTTTGTGGTTCTGCAGTCATTGACATTAGGTCTGTTTCGTGTGCATTCAGTGTTTGCGTGCGTGTAGTTGTCAGTGATTTTTCTTCATTCATTCCATGCCGACCCTGTCTGAGACTTCTCTGTTTGTTTGTGGCCACAAGTGTGTGTGTGTCATTGCTAATCACATCCATTTCAAGTTCATTCATTCCTCCATCAGATCTTCTAGAGACTGGAATGACTATATAAGGTCTGGGTGCTTTTGTGGATTTCATGCGTGCATCATGAGGTGGGTGCACTGGATTTGAAACGCTTTGTGCACCAATGAAAAATGCAGTTCTGATTGTAAATGAGAGTAAAACAATAAAGAATATGATGCATAGACACATTTTGCCCCTGTCTGTGAGGTGGCAGCATTTTCTTCCAGATAAACATGGTTGTCTCTCTTCCTGCGGGAGGACCAGATTGCTGCTCTGGACCCCCATCTCGATCATTCGCCAAATGTCAAATTTATTATATTGCCTTAACCAATATCGTCTTTCGAGTTCTGTGTTTCAAGAGTGTCAGGTGCTCCACAAGTGTCCCCCCTCTTGCGAGTGACAAATTGTCTCTTATTTCAGGATACTAGACTATGGGAAAAATCAATTTCAATAACACTTCAGTAAGTCTCTTTACTGTGCATGTTCAAAGTAAGTAAGCTCCCAGTCCACTCCTCGGATTTGTTTCAGTCCTGAGGACATATTGTACACTGATCAGTATGAAGAAATAGGGAAAAATAACAACAAATATAACAAGGGAAGTTCTTGACACTGCTTCCTCGATCTGTCCCTCGGCGGAAGGCTTATTAGAATCTCCTCAGATAGCTCAGCTGATGGTTAGAGAGTTCGACTTGGAGCGCAATTCTGTGCAAGAGCATTCCCATCTGTGCAATATTAGCTGGATCTCTGATGAATGTGAGGATGTCAACATCGATTGGTCTCCCCACCAGCTCTGGAAAGTCAGTGATTAGATGAAAGAGTGTGCCAACCTGCTGTCTTCTGGTGACAGGGACATCTGTCCTGTCTTTGCTGAGGTTCAGGATTATGTGTTCTTTTCCTTAATGTAAACAATGTCTGCACTGTCCGGTCGCGTGGAGTGCGACTAGAATTACTATTTTATTTAGGAGATGGCTTAGGTGTTCTGTATTTGCTGGATCTCGAAGAAACGTGAGTGTATCTGTTGTTCTTCCGATAAGAGTTGGACAGTCTTCGATTATACGAAAGAACAAAGTGTTGATAAGCTCATTGATTTCCGCCTGTGTTTGGGACATTTGGTTTCTCCTCACTTTACTCAGGAAGTAGGAGAAATTGTTCGGCAATGACAGTGAGCAGTTGTCTTATTGTCTTTTCGTTTTCAGGATCTTGAAGAAAATCAGTGACACTGGTGAGCCTCCCTACCAATGATGGGTATGATCTTAGCACTAGATCAAAATAGGTGACCACATCCTTGGCGATGTCGCTACTGCGGGACACCATAAGTGATTCCGAATAGGGTCTCGGTATGGAATGAGTCGGGATACTGTAATTGCTTCCAATGTACGTGTCCTCGATCAAAATTTGGCATATTCTTTTCTCATCAAGGCTTAACTATGCCCCAGCCCAAAGTTCAGCAGTCAACAGACTGTGTTGTGGCTTATATGTGCAATTTTCTTCTTCACCCTGCAACTAGGATGCACAGAGTGTCCGTTTTTATGTCCTTATCCCCTTTTTTGCTTAGAGGGAGTGTCCAATTTAAGCCACAACTTGCAAAAGTTCTTTGTCTTTGTATAGCTGGTCATGAGTCCTTCTTCCTCGTCATGGATCTCATCTGCATGTGCTGTGGTTCTTCCCCGTCGCTCTTCGATTTCTCTCATTCGGGTGTAGACAGGGGGCCTTCTCTGATGTAGGGTTTTATATCGCCGAGAAAAATCCAAGCTCTCCTGCCTTGTAGTTTCACTGCGGATGGAGTGCAGTCCTCCACTGTAAAAGGACCGTTGAATCTTGGCTCGACCCACCTTTTCCTTGTATGATTCTTCACAAGGGCGGTGTATCCAGGGAAGATGGATGGAACATGTAAACCTTGAACTTGGTCTGTTGTAGTATCTCCTTCTGTGTTCTGTGCTGCTGTGCACCCTTTTCGTTGTCACTGCAGCTGGTCTGCAATTACAGTAAGGCAAGATGTCATGCAGTCAGATAGTTTTGCATTTCAGACCCTAAAATGTCTCCTGTTGACTGGGCATCACATCTAGCTCTATCTCGGGGTGTCAGAGGAGTTTTCATTCTTCTTCCTGTGGCTATCTCGTGTGGCATAAGATGATGGTCGGAACCGTGTTGGTTCCGAAGTGCATACAGTGCCAGTGGAAGGCAGTGCAACCATCCCTTCCTTAGAGTAAGCTTCAACTTGGCTATCCTTTAACAAGCCGTTGAGCTTCTCACAGATTCCATTACCTTGTGGATGATACGCCGACGAGAACGTGTGCTTTATACCAAGCAGCAAGCTAATCTGTTCAAATATTGTATTCACAAAGTGAGGGCATTATCTGATCTCATGACTTTGCACACCCCCACCTGGGGAACACTCCCCTTACTAAAAATGTGGCCACACAGGTAGAGTCTGGGTGTGTACATGGACCTGCCTCAATCCATCTAGAGAATGGACACACCACAACAATTAAGTGTCTGTACCCGTTACATACTTGAATTATGTCGACGTAATCGACATGCAATTGCTGAAAAGGCCCATTTGGCATTGGGATGACTCCTCTCATTACCTTTAATGTGTGCCCAGCCGTGAATTGCTGGCAAATTATACAGTTCACTATAAAGAATGCAAGGTGCTCAGCTAAATTCAGTATGAACCAGTCTTCAGCGAGCGTTGCTGCTAGATTCTCTTTTGTCACATGTGCTGGATAATGTAGCTGCTCCAGCACTATCTTTAATAGTGCTACAGGCATCACTGGTTTACCACTGCTGTCTTGTCGCCACAAGCTGTCCGAGGGGTTTAAAGAACACCCTCGACATTTCCACAGGTTCTTTTCTTCATGTGGTGCCTCCCCTTGGAGTTCCATTAACTGTGTTTGCCCCAAATTACTGTAACTTTCAGGTGCAGTTCGTGTAACCATCATTCGCTTGTTGGCATGGATAACTTCCACTTCCCTGATCGTCTCACTTTTGGATGCCATACGGTTCGCTTCCGTGCCAGCTGCTTGATTTCCGCATGAGATAAAATCTGTCCCTTTCGTGTGGGCGGCGCATTTCATGACCGCTATGCCCACTGGGAGCTGTAGTGCCTTAGTGAGCCTATCTAATAAGGTTGCGTGCTGCACTGGCGTGCCATCTGCTCGGAGGTAGCCCCTCCTTTTCCAGTGCGATAGGCCTGCGTGCACTGTCGACATCACATAGGCGGAGTCAGTGTACACCGTTACTTCCTTGTCTGCGTGATTCTCAATGGCGAGTATCAACCAGCCTGTGCTGAATAATGAGATGGTATTCATGCACTAAGAAGCACTGGAAATTCTCCATTTGCTGTGTGCTTCATCACAGAAATGCCTGTATATCTTTGACCATCATTTTGGTTGATCCTCGAAGACCCGTCAATAAAGACGATCTCTCATTCTGCCAAGGCATTTTCTTTCACCCTGGGGATTTCATCATAGAATTCTTCATAATTTGCACAGTCATGTATCGGCTCTCCTTCAGTGACTGGCTCTGCTATAAACATAGCTGGGTTCACTATCTTACATCGGACTACTTTAATCAATGGATTTGATATGATCACTTCATAAGCAGAAGCTCTCTGAGATGTCAATGTGCCCTTTGGTTTCTCTAAAATGGCAAATAGTGAGTGCTCGACGTACAACATCATTGAGCAACCCATCACAATGGTTGTAGCCTTCTCTATGGCGAGCGCTGCGGCAGCAAAACTTTGTTCGCAAGGAAAATGACCTCTCATTACTGGGTCTAAATTCCCCCTATAGTATGGCAGGGGCTTGTACCCCAACGTGGCTCTCTGTGAGAGTACTGCTGTCATACGTGTGTGAAAACAGGTAAAAACCATCAGCATAGTTGGGAATCCCGAGAACTGGAGCTGTGCAAATAGCTCTTTCGAGTTCAGCAAACCCTTTCTCCCTGGTCTCAGACCATTCAATCTTTTCTTTCGTCACTTGGGCCTTCCTTAGGGCTTGAAGTAAAGGCTTAGTGTAAGAGCTGTAGTCGAAGAACCATGTCCTGATATAGTTGCATAGGCCTAAAAAGCTCTGCATCTGCTTTATCGTGTTTGGCTTAGCCGTGTTAAGGATGGCTTCAGCTCTTTCTCGGGTCACTCTCTTTCCCTCGTGTGAGATGAACTGGCCTATGTACAGTACTTCTTGTTGACAATATTGTAACTTTTCCTTGTCAACTTTATATCCTTTCTCAGCCAGTATAGACAATAGCTGAACAGAATCTTGCCTGCATTGCTCTTCTGTGATGCTGCAAATTAAGATGTCATCCACGTATTGCAGGACAACACTTTCTAATGCAATATTGCTCAAGTCCATCTGCAGGACTGCGTTGAAAATAGGAGAATCACAGTACCCCTGTGGCAGCCTCATGCTTTTCAGACGCATTTGTCTGAAAGTGAATGACGTCAGATCTTGTGAGTAACAGTGCAACGGGATTGAGAAAAATGCATTTTTCAGGTCAATCACTGTGAAATATTTTGCCTCATCGGGTATATTACATAGAATTGTAGACGGGTTAGGGACTAGAGGGAACTCGGCCTCAACAATATTGTTTATTGGGCGGAAATCCTGGATAAAACGCCAAGACCCTCCCTTTGATTTTTTTGAACAGATACACCACAGTATTGCATGACGACTCTGACGTCACTAAGATGCCCTGTTTCATCACTGCAGAAATTGTCTTAAAAATCCCCTCATCTGCCTCTCTGGAGATAGGATATTGTCGGGCTTTTGGTAGAATTGCTCCTGGTTTCAGTTTAATCTTCACTTCTCCAACCCCTTTCAAGAGGCCTACACCATAGGGGCCGGTAGTGCATACGTAGACAGGCACCTTGGCCATATCGTCATCAAAATATTCAGGATTATTTCCTGCCAACATCATTCTCTGAGGTACTTCTCTTTTAATCATTTTTACCCAAAAGGTGAGACTCACTTCCACCATTGTCTCTCCCATATCTGTTTGCTCTTCAAACAGATTGTCATCGGTGACGTTAGTCAATCGATGTCCTTCTTCAATGGCGATTACTGCGCACCATTGTCGGGCCTCGTCATCATAACCATCAATCAAGGCCACTCTCCCTCGCACTGCAGCTGTGTGTGTCATCAAGGGAAATACTTGTCCTTTCACCTCATGCATCAGTATTCTGGGTCTCAATAAGAACTCATCAGGGGTTCTCATGATTTTGTCTGCAAGGCCTGGCAATCCTGCCATAAGCACACGCATACCATAACCAAAACTTTCTGGCTCTAATGGTATGGCCCTCATAGCTATGTGTCCTGTGTATGCCCTAATCATTTTGCATACATTTGAGTAGTGCATTCCTGGAGTGGAACATACTATGCCCTCCTCCGTGAACGAGATTGTCATGTTTAACTTTGTCATTAAATCTTGGCCCAAAATGTTTACTGGGGTCTGTCGAGAATATAATAAAGGTACATTCATTTCACATTCTCCTATGGAGACTGGAAGTGCATTTGTGAAGGGAACATGAATGGTAGCTCCTGTAAAACTCTGAGTATCTATGGTCTCGCCGGACAAGGAAAACTTGCCTTCACGTATGCACGAGCGTGTTGCACCCGTGTCGACTAAGAAGGAATATTCTTTATCCCCTATAATGACATCCACCATAGGTTCCCTGTGAGGGTCTGGTGTCACTGATAGGATAGAACACATCAGGGTTCCCAGTGAGCTGTCCTAGTCCATATACAACTTTGGCCCACTGTGTGCTTGTGGATTTCCTCCATGTCCATTGTTACTTCCTATTCCAGGGTTCGGAGTCTGCCCTGTGCTCATCATATGTGATAATTGCAATGGCGCCTGTTGGGATTGCCCTTGTGGAAAATTCCCCATGCTCTGAGGTTGCACGGTTTCTGCATGTGCGCGCCAAGTGCCCTGTCATTCCACACAGCCAACATACTGGCGGTGGTCAGATCATTTGTCCATTTGACATATCTTGATTACCATTTTGCATATTTTGAAAACCACCTTGATTATTTTGGAAGCCTCCCTGATTGCTCTGCCATCCTCTTCCCGTAAATCCTCTTCACCTGGGGTAAAACCCCGTATTGCCCTGATTATTCTGCTGTGGATTAGTCACCTGCTGCATGCTCGATTCAGCTGCACTAGTTATCTTGTCTCCCTCAAGAGCATATTTTGACAATTTATTTTGCACCAATTTCGCTTCTTCACCTTTACGTGCAGCGTCTTTTTTGCGATTCTTTTCTTGCAGCAGTCTGCAATAATGTGCGATGGTCAACTGTATTTCAGCCCCAGGCTTGGCCACAATTCCTATCAATTTCTTGAGTTGTTTCTGCACTGGATCTGGCAGCCCTTGATACAATATATGGTAAAACACAGGTATAGATTTCGTCCAAGATTCATGAGTCTTGAGCACCTAAATTCTGTATGTAAATTAACGGATCCTCAGACTCCTTCTTTTTTCGTGTCATTATAGCTCCCATATCAGAAGTATCTGGGTATAGCACTCATAGCGCTTTCCATACTGCAGCTCTACAATTGTTAAATGGAGCTCCGTCATGCACAGTATTAATTGTGGTTACACCAGGGTAGCCTGCTCGTGCCCACACATCGTCTGCTCTCTCACCAAGTATGGTGATTAGGAGACCTTTGATGTCCCCTATGGCTAACGTGTTTCCCCTTGTCATTTTTTATAACTCATGTATCCACTTTCCGGTTCCCGATGTCAGCATTGGAAGCTTGTTTTTCAAATTTTCTCGATCCATATGTGGCCATGGAATATATTGCGGTCTTACTCCCCATTTCTTGAGCAACGGAAATTGGGAAACATAGCCCTCTCTCTTCTCTCATTGTTCTCCTATCTATTGCAGGGATAATATTCCTGCATCGCCATCTTCCTGGCAATGTCCTGAGCCTGTCTACATAGGGCGGGGAAGACACCCCCCTCTGACCATGAGATACTTCTTCATATCGGTCAGACTGCATGGCTGACGCTGATGCCCTCGGTGCAGACTCGCTAGTGTCTGACCATTTTATTCCTTTTTCCCTGGGGAGTCGTCTTTCGCTCTGTTTCTCTTCCTCATTTTCCTCGCGCTCCTCCCTTTCCGAGTCAGACATAGTCTGTCCCCAACTAGTGCCACTTCTTGTGTCCTCCTTACTCCTGCTTATTTCTAATCTATCCAGGGATAGTTCTCTATTCCTACTACTTCGGGAGACATCCTCAGTGTTGTACAGCTGAGTGCTCTCCAGGCGCTTGTCTTTCCCCTCCCCTTGGGGTGTTTGTTCTAACCCCATTTCATCTTATATTCTATTGATCGTTTCTCAGATGCTTCTGGTGTCGAAGTCATCTTTCATATTTGCCCTAGACGTGCCTGGTACTGAATCGTACGCTGGAAAGAATTCTTCTATATGTTCCCAATCTACTACTGGATGAGGTTTTTTAACCTTTCTCCCTAGATATTCAAGATCGCGTGCTCTCTGTCTCCGCTTACTTTCTATGTCATCATCAAATTCTCTGCGCTTACTCGCCTCTTCTCATACTCTTTCTTCTTCCTTTTTCTTTTCATTTCTATGTTCATCTGCCCTTCAAATTTCCTCATCTCTTCGTCTCTTTATTCTTTTCTCCCGTATCCTTTGCTCTTCCTCTAACCTTTGCTGTTCCTGTCTTTCTTGATTACTTGCTGCTCTTGGTTTGCGATTGAGCTTTCTCTCTAGCTCTTTGAGATATAGCTGTTCTCGCCTTTGTCTGTCTTTCTTTCTTATTCTTTCATCTCTCAATTCCTTCTCTTTCCCCTTTCTCTGTACATCCTCTATCCTTTCTTTTTGTTTTGCACCATCAATGCCCTTGCCATCAAGTTTCAATAAAATTTGTCCTCCCATCCATTCGTTTTTTGCAAATGGTATCTCATCAGTTCTATCTTCGTTTACCTTCCATCTTTACCCTACTCTCTCCTTCTTTCATCATCATGTCTCCCCTTGTCCCGTGAGACTGTGGAGGTAATATTTTTGTCCTTATCTTTCACTTGATTTTCACCACTACTTTGTGTAGGTGACTCATATTCTGGGTTGCTGTACCCTGTGGCTGCTTTAAGTTCTCTTAGCGGGTATAATCCCTCGTCTTTACTTTCTTCAACTTTCGTTTTGGATGGGGCAGGTGGCGCGGTAGGCGTCTCAACCCCCTCTGTGCATACATTAAGTATCCAATCTATTGGTGGCTCCTCTTCCTTTCCCTGTTCATACATTTTCCAAGGCTCCAGAACAACGAGGCGTTTTTCAAGCTTTTTGCCTGTGTAGTTGGCATGCAAATATGTCGTCATGTGTTGCAAGACGGCTTTAGATAAGAACCCACCTTGTGACCATGGCATAAACATTTTGTGGACAGTCCCTTTAACCCACTCTGTACTATATTTCTTCAGTTTGGGTGCGTGTTTTGGCAACTGTTTGCATAAGTGTGTCAATTGAGTTATGTCCTCCATGCTCAAATCTGTTCCTTTTCCTCTTATATAACACTTGTCAACACTTTTTTGTGGCTTAAACAGTTCCAACAATATGAGCGAGCACCAAACAGTGCAAGCTCCAATCCAAATTTTGTACAAAATTTTATATCTTCTAATTTACTCAAAAATATCAATTCATATGTGATTTTAGCTCAGCTGTCAAATCGCGTAAAATGTAAACAGTTTTCTCAAAGAAAATGTTCAATATATGACGTCACAACATGTAAGACAGATGCCTGACAGACTAGACGAACACCAGCTGGTCACAGTTATCTCTGCCTCTAATCATTACCCCTTCATGGAGTCTTCAACGGTCGTGGTAGTCTAATCGTTCCCCCTTTAGCTAGGACTCTGGGTACATGTCTCTTCTAGCCGCTTGTATTAAAAGCAAAGGAATAAGGCGAATCCTCTCACTTCTCGGGTGTCCCCCCCGGTAACCTCTCTCTTCTCGGGTGTCCTCCCTGGTAACCTTTATTTACTTAATTATTCTCAAGTCATTATCCCCTTATATATACAGTCTTCTCTACTTCTAACTATATTTAGTTTTCTCCCGCCTCTCTCAGTTACCTTTCCCCTTTACTTGTTCTAAAGCATGCACTTCTGCCAGAACATTTAGTCTTTTTCACTCACCGTTCGCATGGTTCCTCTTTGGACCCTTGGGATCACTGCCTTTGTTACCGCCTTCTTCGCTTTTTCGCTCTCTTATCTGCCTGTAGGTATGGGAAGGGATATGTGGGGAACGCGGGTCCCTTCAGGCCCATGTCTGCAGTATTTTTTTATACTACCACTGTCTACGGGGAGCTTCGCAGTCTACTCAGCCGAATGGCAAAGGACTTGTGATATTGCTGAAGACCTAGAGTTACTTTATGTCGATTGTCAATAGGTGTCTTATTCTACTCAACAATCGATAAACCATCAATCTCTGCTACCAAGTGTACTCCGGAGACCCCCGGCCGGCCCATAGAGCCGAGGTTTGCTCCGAAGTACTTTAAAATGAGATAGCTGCACCTTTGAGATGGATGGGGGTGCAGATTTATTGCTCCAACACAAATCAATAAGGACAACTCAATGGTTTGGCAAGGGAGTCTGTTTAATGACAAGTACAAAAAACGGGGAGTCATAGAAATCAGCAGTGATGCGATCATACTTCTCGCTTCAACTCTAACGAACTTCATACAAGTAGTAACATTTATACTCAAAACTCGTCATAATTGACGTGTAACACTCAAAAGTTAACATGCAATTCTATTGGTTAGGAAAAGGTAACTTTAATATAAGTACTATATCCGTATATGGTAACGGAGGCGAGGGGATTGGGTAAACACTGTCAGGTGGGCGTCTAAGCCCTTCCTTCAAAATGACTACTGTAGACGTCATTAAAAGTACGACGTCCCATTGGTTCTACTATCTATAGG
Source organism: Ambystoma mexicanum (assembly GCF_040938575.1). Lineage (NCBI taxonomy): Eukaryota > Metazoa > Chordata > Amphibia > Caudata > Ambystomatidae > Ambystoma > Ambystoma mexicanum. The sequence goes on along the minus strand of NC_090929.1, from coordinate 512,260,383 downwards.
ACCCTAGATTATTTGGTCCATTGTGATTGGGTTGGCACCAACCCCATGCATACATTTCCACTTTGCTTAGCGGCACGCAGAACGGTCAGCCAGGTGCAGGGTGCCCCTCAGCTACCCGACCTTCCTCCAATTAAGGTTACAATTAATCATCGCTTCAGAAACTATGTGTCAATTATTTTACTGTGGTTGGCCTCGAAACAGCACCTTCTGTCTGGAAAAGTTCTGATATCTCTGCCTGGGCGGATGCCAAGAATAGGTGTGAACCCGTGCTCCTTCTCGCTCGGCTGGTCACGTGATAACCACACCGTGGATTTGTCTAGTTTCTCTCAATTTGTGCATTTAATTCTTATTCAGCTTGCCACCTGCCTACGCCTCCTTATCTCGACCTTTTAGGGACAGGATATTCTGTTCTTAATTTTCAATTATATGTAGCTACTGTTCGTTCCTTCTATTGGTATGACCTTGGCTCTACTGGCACGAGTTGCATCTGCTGAGTTTCGATTCAGCCGTCTCTTCTCGTTTTTGCTAGAATATGAATCTTGTCTTGTTTGGCCTCTAGTAACCTGAGTTGATTCTGCTTTTCGTACAAAGTGGAATCGCACTTATAATACTGTGCTTCGTTTTGAGGTAGATTATGTATAATGGCGCTTGCTGCGCTGTTCTTCAATTTAGCATAGAAAGCGCAGTTTTCTTAGATTTCTTGCGGTTGCAAGCATATGTACAGGTTTTAGCTGGTTGAATATTTTCATCCTGCTTACAGCTTAAGCTTCTTTTGTATTTCAAAATCATTCTCCTCCTTTAGGTTCACAATATCTTTATTCATGGCGTTTCGTCTTCGTGTGTCATTTTTTGGTTGTCATTTCTTCTATCTGTGAGTCTGTCCGGGCCCTCGTGACGTCACTATTCGTCTTCCATTAAGGCCTTTTTGGTTTCTTCCGGGACGGTACTCAGGCAATCTTCATTTCGTCTCACATCCTGGTAGGGTTTTCTTAATGGATACCTTACTGTGCATGGTTTTCTTGGTATCGGTACTTCAATAGGTGTTGCTCTTCTGATAGGTACTGGGCAGAGCCCTACTGCGGCTCTCTGCTGATTTATGCATCATACGTCACATATTTTGGTGTGAATGTTCCTGGTACTTCAAAATGGGCAATTGGAGTGCAGGCTTTATTTGGTACATCCTCTACAGTTTTACACTGAAGAAGTAAGCATGTTACCCGGGGCCTGCAGCCCACACACACGCATGGGATTCCCATGCACCCACTTGTGAGATTTGCACCAAATTAGTGAGATTGTGCTCCAAGGTAGGAGGCACACGGACAGTCTTTGCTCTGAGGTTTGACACACTCACAGGATGGGATGGCATTTCCTTCCCCCATCCTAGTTGTGTTGCTCTGCCTTTTGAGGGCTACTACAACCTGGATGATTATAGAGGGGTGGAGTAGGGGCATTGTTGGCCTACTGGAATGCAACTGGAAGGCTGAAACCTCCTTCTTACTTGACTTTAGTATATGCAGTACATACTAGCCAATGTTTACACTGCTCTGCGCCCCCCGGCTCCCTTACACCAAGTTGGCGACTACGTGCAAATGTGGTCTATTTCTATTTGTCTATTTGGTTATTTCTAAAGCGCACCAGGCAGACTGAACTGCATTCGGGCGCAGTTGTTGACTAAGGATCGACATTTAGCTGTGAGGAACTGTGCTTGCCCTTATTTTTGGATTCACTTGAATAGGAAGGTTTTCAATTTTTTTCCTGAAACCTTCTAGGGACATGCATGATCGTATAGCAACGGGTAACTGGTTCCATAACTTTGGGCCAGACACAGAGAACCTCCTGTCACCTTTCGAGGTGCATTTGGTCTGTGGAACATCCACCAAAATGTTATCTCCTGACCGGAGGTCTGTGGTTGGTTGATAATGGTGGATTCTAGTGGTCAGGTATCTGGGTGCAATTTTATATTAGCATTTATACATAAGGCATGCCACTTTGAATTTTACTCGATCCTCCACCATGAGCCAGTGGAGTGCTCTCTGGGATGTTGAGACGTGATTGCTTTTCTTTAAATGAGCAATAAGCCTGACTGCTGCATCCTGTGCCCTCTGTAGTCTCAGCATCTGTTTCGCTGGAATCCCTATCATCAGACTATTACAGTAGTCAAGGTGTGAGTTTACCAGCGCTCCTACAACCACAGAGTGATCTTGGGGTGCTATAAAGGGGAGTATGTTCCTAAGCATACGCAAGGAGTAGTATGCAGCTTTTACTTTAACCCCTATCTGTGCCTCACTGGTCAGGTTCTCTTGCCATATACACCCAAGGTTTTTCACTTTCTTTGCAAACGGAATCTCTTCACCCAGAATCTGCGGTATTATATTTAGTTCTGTGCTTCTATTCTTTTTCTCTGATCTGAACAATATCACCTCTGTTTTCGCTGTGTTAAGCTGCAACTTTTTCATGCCATCAATTTTTTTATATCTTGCATACACTTTATTAATCCCTTCAAATGCTTCGGGCAGGTTGACTGTCTCCACATAGATCTGCGTGTCGTCGGCATAAGAATGGAATCGTAAGCCGTGTTTCCTCAAGATGTCAAACAGCGGTCGAATATACAAGTTAAAAATCAGAGGTGAGAGCGCTGACCCTTGGGGTACTCCACAGCTCAGCTGTATTAGCTCTGAGAGAAAGGCTCCCAGGGTCACCTGATGGGTTCTATCCTGCAAGAAGGAATCAAACCAGTCCACCACTACTTTAGCAGCTCTCCCTATTTTTCCAATCCTTTGAAGGATGATCTTATGGTTGATCATATCAAATGCCGCAGACAGGTCAAGCATCAAAAGTATAGTGGAGCTTCCCCTGTATGCAGCTTCCAGTAGATCATCCTGGAACGCCAGGAGGGCGGCCTCTGTCCCATAATTAGGGTGGAACCCTGATTGGAATTCATCTAACAGGTCTTTACTATCTATGAACTGCTGGAATTGGCTGCAGACCACTTTTTACAGGATTTTGGTTGGCCAACAAAAGTTGTCAACCGGGCGATCATTTTTCAGCACCATAGGATCTAAATTAGGCTTCTTCAATAAAGGTTTTACCAGAGCTCCTTTAAGAGACCGTGGAACACAGCCCTCCCTTAAAGATTTATTTATAAAGGAAGTTATAAATGGGGTAAGGTTAGCAGCCAAACAAATGGCGGTGCATGCTGGCATGGGAAAGGCCAGGTCCTTTGTGGGTTTTAGTTGTAATATTAGGGCTTGGGCTGCTTCCTTCTCAATAGATTGGAAACAGAAGCTCTCCCCTTCTTCCTGATTTTCCTCCACTTCTATCTCTTCTCTAGGTTCTTCCCACTTTTCTGCAGTCATCACTTCAGTAATACTTTCCTGAATAGCCACGATTTTTTGTTCAAAAAAGCAGTTGAACTTATTAGCTTGTTCCTTTGAATCAGCTGTGGGTACTGCCATACATTTGGGATTCCTAAACCTTGCCACAACCTCAAATAAGGCTCTGGCTTGGTTACCTGCTTGCTTGATTTCTCTTTGAAGGAAATCTTTTTTTGCAACAAAGATGGCTGTTTTATATTCTTTAAGCAGGCTTTCGCCTTCTCAGCGTCACTGTCCGCTTTAGAAGACCTCCAAAGTCTATTGGCCTGACGTACTTGTTTACGCATCAGCCCCAGTGCTGGGCCAAACCAAGATTTTGATTTTTTTGTAATTTTAAGTTTGAGCGGTGTGTACTTGTCGCAGATCTCTTTTAAAATAGCTGTTCCCTTATTGAAATATTCTTCGCAAGGAACGCCAGGGTCTAAATTTGCCAATCGATTCTCCACTTCCTACCCAGGGATTTCTTCCAGATCCGTCGCCTTCCAGCCCCAGACTGGAGTCGTCTCCCGCCCTTTCTCCTTATAAGATTCTTTAATAGAGAATAGTTGCAAGCAGTGATCTGATCACAGAAGAGGGATAGATTTGCAAAATTGTGCAACCCCTCCTCTTACTGCCAGGAGATCTAAACAGTGACCCTTGTTATGGGAGTGGTCTCTAGTAATAACTTCTAAATCATGATTGCGTAGGAGTTCCAACAAGGCGCCATGATTGGGATGGTTGTTATCCCTCTCCAAGCAAATGTTCCAGTCTCCTTAACATAGTAAGTTTTTATGTTTGCTTCCCATTAAATTGAGGTGTGCATCTAATATTTCCAAAAAGTTATGTGGGAGACCAGGTGGTCTATAGCCCAACAAAACTTTTATAGCTTGAGTATGGGACAAAAAAATTGAGAATTCCCCGAACTGGGCACTATCATTCCAGTCCAGTTTGTCCATGTGTGAAATAGTCTCGGAAGATTTATAAATGATTGCAAGGTTACAAGCTTGTGAAATATTGTTTGTGACCCTTCCGTGAACCACGTTTCATTCAGGCATAGGAGTTCCAAATCTAGCTCTTGAATTAGTTCTCCCACTACCAGAGCATGTGCCACTGCTCAGCGTGCATTAAGTGAGGCCATTTTTATGCTGACATTCTCCTCCTCTCGTACCATCAAAGCATCCCTTTGTAATCCATGCTGTCGAATTTTGTTTAAGCTTCTCAAATGCGAATGACCCTGCTCATGATCCCAGGATTTCAATTGTGTTGATGTGTAACTTACTTTAATTTCCCTCTTTTCCATCCTCTAGGTTTTGTCCAAATAGTATGGCCCGCGACCTTCACCGGCAGCGATTCCCGCCACTCGCCGCTCCAGGCCGCAAACAGGCCTAAACAGGCTTCGCGTCAGTTATAGGCTGTGTCGGGGGTGAATGACGTGCCTCAAGCGCATCCCACGCACGTGTATCTGGGTAGTGTAGTCCGTGTGGAACTACACTCTACCCAGGGTCACGAGCGCGCGAAAATGCAGACACGGGTGAGTGAAATGTGACAAAGTTAGCACATTAACACTTCAGTAGACTTCCCCCCACCAAATTAAATCATTTTCTGCCGTTATTCAACAAATTAAAAAATATGTGCCAAATCAATTAAAAAGCTAAAATAAGCATATAGGCGGTCACCTATCGACTGTCCTGGGCTAAAAGCCACTTCCCACAGCTAATAACAGCATATGGTGGTGGTGTCGCTTCCTATATTTGGGCACCCCCCGGGAAATTCATAAGTCGGCTCCGCTGGGCATGGTGGGAGGAAACGTGCAGCTCCGTGATTGACATGGAGGCCATCGAAGGTGTCGGCATGCTGAGACGGGAGTCCCATCATCGGCTGATGGCGGTGAGTGACCGCATAATACAAAAGTGAAAACACACACAACAACCCCAAGTACAATGGTTGATTCCAAATGGCAAGTAGATGACAGCAAATAGATCGCCCATCACCTCCCACCTAAAGTCTGCCTTAACAGAAATGCCACATCCCTGTCACCGAAACACACAACCAACCCCACTGACAAAAACCGCATGAGTCCCCAATTGCAAACACAAGCACCATCTGCATGCAGACACACACATATGCATCACTTTAGAGATGCAGGCCTCACCACTGCGACATCTCATTGCATGGTGCACACATCAACACTACCGAGGGCACATCTGAGCCCAACCACAGAGCACATGGCACGCAGACCCTGAGGCATGTCTACCACATGCAAACCACGACACACCTGTAGGTCACCCAACAGACACCATGGACAACATGGCTGTGCCAGAAGGATTCACAGACACTGCACCCCACCCCCAACTCCTATAAGTACCATGGCCGCACCTCCAACATGCACATGACAATGCACAGGACTCAAAATGTACAGACATCAATGTATGTAGGATGTACCTTCACCCATGACTCATGCCCTGCCTCTCCATCCCCCACAGGCACAGGATCACACCGCAAAAACCAAGCCAACACCAGCACGCAGGAGCAGAGGGATGATGATGGCACCAGGCCGTCCACGTCAAGGGCTGGCCTGAAGCGAACCACCACCCACAAGCCACAGCAGCCTGGCAAACAGGGCACACAGGCCAGAGGACCTGAGGAGCAGCCAGCTCCGAAACCTAGTAATATGCCCCTGCCAGGAAACATTGGTGCCATCATGGCGCACATGCCAAAAGGCACACCGGCCCCACAGGCCATGGACAAGAAAACCCCTGCCCCACAACAGACACCTCATGTGGACGAGTAGGGTTCACCAGCGGGCAACGATGTTGAGGGGCCGCAGTCAGCGGCCACAAGTGACTAAGGTGAGGCAGCACAATCCGCCCTACATAGCACAGAAGAGAATGGGCAACAGGACGAGGCGGACACAGCAGGTCAATTCATGTCAGAGGACATTGAGGCAACACCATCCCTGCCTTCCACACCACAGCACTCCTTGGGACATGGGTCTGGTGGTCGCAGCTCTGGGGAAGAGATGCCTGGAGATGTATTCAGCCCTCAAAGGAGTCCCACTCCACCTTCCGTGCAACCACCAGCTGGACCCACCACACGGGACCTTGAGGCTGCATGGGCCACATGAAGGAGCTCCAGCAGGCCATGCACGATATGGTGAGACAATACCTTGTAGAAGGGGAAGCCACACGCTGGGCCCATCATCACAACACCCAGGCAGTCACCCGTGCAGTGTACTGCATGGACAGGAGGGTGCACAAAGGCGTGGCATCCATGACACAGGCACTCACACAGTTGGCTGCCACCATGGCCCAACATCATGTTGCACCGGCCGAGCCACAACCCCCACCATCGGCGAGCACAACCCCGGCAAGCTCAACCCAGACGAGCCTGGTTGGTATGCAGCATACGCCGGCCAGAGGAGCAACACCCACCATCCAAAAGGGGCTGTCAGTAGCCGGACATATATGCAGGAGGGAGTCTACACATGGCACGTCTGCATCCATTGTCAGTCTCACGCATCCCGTCATAATCAGTCAACCAGAGCGGCGAAGATACGGTGGAATGAACACCGGTCTTGCATCCGCAACTCCAACCCTAATTCAGCTGTGGCCCGACATTGGGCCTCGGACAACCATAACCTTTCACAGATCAAGGGGGTAATTAATAGAATTCAGCGCACAAGTGGCGCACGTGGCTAGCGCACAGTGTGCGTGTGCGACAGTCTGCGCCAGCCGCGTGCGCCAAAATTCATTTCCGCGCACAGCGTATTCATGGATTATAACATCTATTACCAGTCGTGGCGCAGAGTGGCGCAGCGACCCTGCAGCAGTGCCAGTTACGCCCCCAACCCCTCCCCGTGCGCCATGCACCCCGCACAAATCCCGTCCATGGTGCACAGGCCAGTGGACCAGCATACAGGCCCTCAACCACGAAAACGCCTGTCAAACTCCCCGCACACCCCTCCGAATACACGTACACCCCTGTGCGTGGAGAATTCACGCGATTGGCCCTGTGCGAGCGGGGTACGTGTATTACTGGGGTTCGCGGGGAGAATCACACGCGATTGGCCCTGTGCGAGCGGGGTACGTGTATTACTGGTGTTCGCGGGTAGAATCACACGCGATTGGCCCTGTGCGAGCGGGGTACGTGTATTACTGGGGTTCGCGTGGAGTTCCACACGCGATTGACCCTGCGTGAGCGGGGTATGTGTATTACAGGGGTTTGTTTGGAGTTCCACACGCGATTGGCCCTGTGTGAGCGGGGTACGTGTATTACTGGGGTTTGCAGGGAGTTCCACACGCGATTGGCCCTGTGCGAGCGGGGTACGTGTATTACAGGGGTTCGCAGGGAGTTCCACACGCGATTGGCCCTGTGCGAGCAGGGTACATGTATTACTGGGGTTCGCGGGGAGTTTCACACGCGATTGGCCCTGTGCGAGCAGGGTACATATATTACTGGGGTTCGCGGGGAGTTTCACACGCGATTGACCCTGTGCGAGCGGGGTACGTGTATTACTGGTGTTTGCGGGGAGTTCCACACGCGATTGGCACTGTGCGAGCAGGGTACGTGTATTACTGGGGTTCGCATGGAGAATCACACGTGATTGGCCCTGTGCGAGTGGGGTACGTGTATTACTGGGGTTCGCAGGGAGTTCCACACACGATTGGCCCTGTGCAAGCGGGGTACGTGTATTACTGGGGTTCGCGTAGAGAATCACACGCGATTGGCCCTGTGCGAGCGGGGTACGTGTATTACTGGGGTTCACGTGGAGAATCACACGCGATTGGACCTGTGCGAGCGGGGTACGTGTATTACTGGGGTTTCGCGGGAGAATCACACGCGATTGGCCCTGTGCGAGAGGGGTACGTGTATTACTGGGGTTCGCGTGGAGTTCCACATGCGATTGGCCCCCCTGTGCGAGCGGGGTATGTGTATTACAGGGGTTTGTGGGGAGTTCCACACGCGATTGGCCCTGTGCGAGCGGGGTACGTGTATTACAGGGGTTTGCGGGGAGTTCCACACGCAATTGGCCCTGTGCGAGCGGGGCACATGTATTACTGGGGTTGCGGGGAGTTTCACACGCGATTGGCCCTATGCGAGCGGGGTACGTGTATTACTGGTGTTCGCAGGGAGTTCCACACGCGATTGGCCCTGTGCGAGCGGGGTACGTGTATTACTGGGGTTTGCGTGGAGAATCACATGCGATTGGCCCTGTGCGAGTGGGGTACGTGTATTACTGGGGTTCGCGGGGAGTTCCACACATGATTGGCCTTGTGCGAGCGGGGTACGTGTATTACTGGGGTTCGTGTGGAGAATCACACACGATGGGCCCTGTGCGAGCGTGGTACGTGTATTACTGGGGTTCGCGTGGAGAATCACACGCAATTGGCCCTGTGCGAGCGGGGTACGTGTATTACTGGGGTTCGCGGGGAGTTCCACACGCGATTGGCCCTGTGCGAGTGGGGTAAGTGTATTACTGGGGTTCGCGTGGAGAATCACACACGATTGGCCCTGTGCAAGCGGGGTACGTGTATTACTGGGGTTCGCGTGGAGTTCCACATGCAAAATCACACGCGATTGGCCCTGTGTAAGCGGGGTACGTGTATTACTGGGGTTCGCGGGGAGAATCACATGCGATTGGCCCTGTGCGAACGGGGTACGTGTATTACTGGGGTTCGTGGGGAATTTCACCAGCGATTTCACTGTCAGAGCGGGATATGTGTATCCAGTGGCGTGCGCGGGGAATCCCACACGTGAATTGGCAGTGTGGGTCATCACAGGTGTGCCCTCTACTCCACGGCCCCTGCAGGCAGCCCACACCACAGGGGACTACCATGCACCCCTGGTCATGTCCCGCAGGCAGCCCATCCACCATGGGCATGCCCCCCAGCCAGCCCACATGTCACCTTGCATTAGTGATCACCAACTCATGTCCCCCAGCACCCCCGCCCCCCAGCATTGACGGGCACCTGCCAGCAGGCCCCGACTCATGTCCCCCAGCACCCCCACCCACCCAGCAGTGAGGGGCACCTGCCAGCAGGCCCCGACTCATGTCCCCCAGCAACCCCACCCACCCAGCAGTGAGGCTCAGGCCCTGACTCATGTCCCCCAGCACCCCCACCCACCCAGCAGTGAGGGGCACCTGCCAGCAGGCCCTGGCTCATGTCCCCCAGCACCCCCACCCACCCAGCAGTGAGGGGCACCTGCCAGCAGGCCCTGACTCATGTCCCCCAGCACCTCCACCCACCCAGAAGTGAGGGGCACCTGCCAGCAAGCCCCGACTCATGTCCCCCAGCACCCCCACCCACCCAGCAGTGAGGGGCACCTGCCAGCAGGCCCTGACTCATGTCCCCCAGCACCCCCACCCACCCAGCAGTGAGGGGCACCTGCCAGCAGGCCCTGACTCATGTCCCCCAGCACCCCCACCCACCCAGCAGTGAGGCTCAGGCCCTGACTCATGTCCCCCAGCACCCCCACCCACCCAGCAGTGAGGGGCACCTGCCAGCAGGCCCTGACTCATGTCCCCCAGCACCCCCACCCACCCAGCAGTGAGGGGCACCTGCCAGCAGGCCCGACACATGTCCCCCAGCACCCCCACCCACCCAGCAGTGAGGGGCACCTGCCAGCAGGCCCCGACGCATGTCCCCCAGCACCCCCACCCACCCAGCAGTGAGGGGCACCTGCCAGCAGGCCCAGACGCATGTCCCCCAGCACCCCCACCCACCCAGCAGTGAGGCTCAGGCCCTGACTCATGTCCCCCAGCACCCCCACCCACCCAGCAGTGAGGGGCACCTGCCAGCAGGCCCCGACTCATGTCCCCCAGCACCCCCACCCACCCAGCAGTGAGGGGCACCTGCCAGCCGGCCCCGACTCATGTCCCCCAGCACCCCCAACCACCCAGCAGTGAGGCTCAGGCCCTGACTCAGGTCCGCCAGCACCCCCACCCACCCAGCAGTGAGGGGCACCTCCCAACACGTCATCATGATCCACAATCATGGGCCTTGTGGCCTCCCAAATCCCACCGCACGCCACCCCTGTGCAAAGACCCAACCAAGTATCCCATCCACCCCACATTGAAATGCCCATTACATGATACAACCCAACTGGCAAGAATATACATCAACACATGTCTGTCACCCACACACAATGGGTGCTGGTGATTGTGAAAACCTACACCGTGACATGCATGAAACCAACGAGAGAATACCACAAATCAAAGTAATAAACCAAAATGTATTGAACACAAAAAGAATGTAATCAAATGAAAACAAAACAAAAAATGTTTTAAAAAAAGATGAAATGCAGCATGTCCAAAACAAGAAAAGAAAAACATGAAGTCTGAATCCAAATAAATCGAAATGAAAATGTGTCCAAAGTCTCCGGCCACCAAAGCAAATCCAAAGGAAACGGAAACAGCAAAATCCATTGCTCCATGGTGAGAAAAATAAGAATAGATAAATCCACTGTTCAACTATGCACAAAGAAGTAATCCAGAGTCCATGAGCCCAACGAATGAAATGAAACCTAGCAAAAAAACGACCTAATAAAGAACTATATACAAAAAGGTGGGGCATAGTCCAAGCTCCCCAAATGGATGAAAAAGATAAAGGAAACCTAAAACTACAAACTATATACAATGGCGGCGGGCTAGTCCGACGGCTCACTTTCCGATTTCCTGGGCCAGGGCATCATCGAACTCCTGCTCGATGTCCTGGAGGCGGTCCTCTTCCATGGTCCCGAGGGTTCGCAGGGACGATGCCATGCTGGACTCCAACTCCCTGCGAATGGCCTCGAGGCACTCGGCCCGCCTCAGTGCCCTCCGCATCGAGTTCTCCACTCTGACCATTGTGAGCCGTGCCTCTTCTGCCCGCCGCCGCTCCGCATCTATACGCCGGCCCAACCGCAGCCACACGGAAGACACACCCATTCCAGGGTTCTCCTGCCCTCTGGCCGATGCCTGCCCCTCTGATGTCGATGGCCCCAAGCCATCATTGCTCCCTTCTAGAGCCTGCTGCTGCTGCTGTCCATGTGCCCTGTTCGATGATGCCTGCACATCCTCCATCAGCTGGTCTCCAGTTGTTGTGGTGTCCACCCCTGCTGGACCGCCGACTCCCGACTGTGGCAGGGATGGGATCTCCACCAAGCTGGCTGTGTTGGTCAGGCCAGGTCCACAGGGGGCCCTGGTGGAATCTGGGCCAGAAGACGGCAGGGAGAACGACTGGCGCATAGTCTCCACAGAGGAGGAGAGGTCCGCCAGAGTGCGCGACACATGTAGGAACCCACCGACCAGGGCCCCTCCCAACAGTGCCACATCGTGATGCTGCTGTTCGTGATGGCGTGCGTGCTCCGCCCAGGAAGCACACACATCATCACGAATGTCACGCGTGCGCAACGCGACACCAACCAGGACGGAGCCCATACAGTCGTGGGACCCCTCGTCCGCAGGTAGTGGAGAGGCAGATGACGTGGCACTCCCCCCTACCTGCGGATGGGCCTGGGACGGGGCATCCCTGCTGGTACATGGTGGTGCAGTCACAGGGTCAAGGACAGCGACCTGCACAGGCCCCTCCGCGGTGACCTGTGCTGCCTCCTGACCCTGGCCCTGGACTGCACCACTTACACCAGTGGTACTACCCCCACCAGGCCCCATGTGCAGCTCAGTAGCGGGCTCCTCCTCCTCCTCTGTGGAGGCCACCAACCTGGATGTCTCCACACCGTCTTCCGCCATTGCAAGCCCCTGTGGGGGCTCACCCGCCCCTTCCGCTACAGTCGTAGTGGCAGACGCCGCACCAGTCCCCTCGCTCCCGGATGATGGCAATTCCTGGGAGGTTGACTGGGCCTTGCGTCGCCGCCCGGTGGAGGCATCCCCGCCGCTTGGTTCCACAGCGCCGTCTCCGCCCTCTTCTTCACTTGACGCTGCGTAGAGGGAGACATAGAACACAAGCATCAGGGTACAGTACAATATTCCCCTAGACAGGAAGCAATAACAGATGAGTGGCTCTGTCAAATGTCACTTCCATCCTGTCCCTCCACAATACATGGGTGAATGCACGTAACACACATGCAAAAACAGGCATGCCGCCTGCAATCAACATCAGCATCCATGTACAAGGGCCTCTTTTAACCAAATGTTGCCTTCAAACTCACATTATCATGGCTCACACTGATCCCATGCACACAGATCACCGGAGGGTCATGCATCATGGCTTGTACACCACAGACACAGTGGATAGACACAGTGGATACAACAGTGACCGCACTGCATGAGTGAATCTACACATCATCATGGACATGTGTCATGCATCCATGGCATTTCAATGTCACACACACACTTCTCAGACACACACACATATGCACCATTCTTGTACATGAGAGCAGCACCCATCCCTCACCCCCCATCCATGTCCAAGAACAGAGACTGGCATGCATTCATGTGTGCATTCTGCATACAGCTCCCCATGTTGCATTGGAACACATGCACCATCCATGTGGTTCACACATTACTGGTCTCACATGCAGGATCATGATGTCCCTGCACACACACATCCATACATGGCCTATGTCACACATACAGGCAAATATCAGACTACCAGCACACTGCCCTGTCTCACACAGCAATGCTTGGCCACTTACCGCTCAACTCCAGACGAGTCTGCCTCCGAAGGATCTGGGCGTGGAGTGCTGGGCCTACGTGTTCCAGGACCCTCATCTGGATGTTGTTCATGCTGACCCAGCACCCCTCTGCATCCTCTGCCTTCGCGAGGTGCCGGGCTTTGTAGAGGGTCCTGGACCTGAAGTACTCCCAGTGCTTCTGGACGTGCTTGATGTCGCGGGTTGCCACCCCCTCCGCGTTGATGGCAACCACTGCGTCCTCCCAGATCCTCTCCCATCCTTCCTTGTTGGCGCGTGATGTTCCGAAGAGGGCATCATGATGCTCCAGGACATGCTCCACCAGGACACCAACTTCCTGCTCACTGAAGCTCGTGGCCCACTGCTTCACTGGTTGGGGGTCGCCAGTGGTCTCAGATGGTGTTTGCCCTGACATGGTGACCCCCGACGCAGGCGTGGGTGGGCAACTGGGTCCTGGGGCTGGGCTTTGGAGCGATGGTATCCCAGTCGGGAGTCTTCTGTTCCAGCAGGGGTGGACACAGCAACTGGACCCCTGCAGATCGCTGACGTGCAGGCACCAAACAGCAGGGCACGTGGGCAGCAGGCAGGCAGCAGCAGATGGCTGGTGGGAGCGTGCTCGGGGCTCTTGGGGGCAGGAAAATGGCCTTTTGGGCAGGAGCGTGGTCTTCCGCGTGTTTTCGCGTGGCCAGCTTGATAGAGAGTGATTTGGCACATGAAAAAAGTGTACGTCAGCGTGAAATCCGAGGAAAGGCCCTTAGCGCGTAAGCGCGTAAGTGACGTTGCGTGCGCGGGCGTTCCCCACAACACGGGTGCATTGTGATTCAGCACGTGAGAAAACTGCACATCACCCGTGCTATTGGAGGAAAGGGCCTTAGCGTGTAAGCGTGTAAGTGACGTTGCACGTGTGGGCTGGCTTAAAAGGTACGAGTATCATGCTATTTTCTTGTACGTGCTTTTTGTGGAGAGCGAGTGGGTGTTTCTTGTACTTCTTGTCGGTTCACACGCGATTACTTCACAACGTTTCCAGTTCGTACTCCCTGTTTCCTCAGACTGCGTTCTTTTCTTCTTTTGGCGGGGGTGTTGCCAATGCGCACACGTTCATCTTTTTCATGTTCTTTTTCAAGGCAGACGGTGAGTCGAGCACGTATTTTCCAACTGTGGTTGCCCCCGTGTGTCGCGTACCCCAGGCTGTGTGTAACACGCGTATGCTTATTTTTGTGTGTCTGGGTGCCACAGCGTAGTGCGGGTTCATTTTTCCACGCACGTGGTCTACCAGGGTTTGCGTGCACGTGTACTTTTGTTTTTTTTGGGTGCCTGTGCGTTGCTTGACCCGTCATCTTCCCCCAGGGGTCACATACAGCCTTGAGCACTAGGGTATGAATTCCATCTAGTACCCTACCCCTTTCACCCCAATTGCCCAGGACAATTGTTTACTGCAACTCCCATACGCACAAATCAGTGCCATGGTTGGGAGGCGACCAAGCAGTAAGGGAGGCAAAGGTGGCCGACCTCCAAAAGGTGGGCATGGTGGGCGCGGTAGGGGACGTGGCCAGAATTTGCAGGGTGCCCCTAGAGCCCTGTGTGTGGAGGACCAATCGGGGACACCTATGCCCCCCCCCAATGGTTGTGGGAAACATATCTGACACCATCCCAGCTCAGCCCTTGTTGGACCGGCCCATTTTGTCACCTGAACCGGCACAGGATGACTCCCAGGCTGACTTCCAGGTCAGCAAGTCTAATCCACGTGTGGCGGTGAAAGTTGCTGTCACCAGGCCATGTGGATCTTGGGCAGCAATGTCATCTGCTGCACCAAGTAGCTAGGGTGGGGAGGCTGCAGGGCAGCTGCAGCTCAATCCACCCCAGCTCCGAGTCTCCCAGCCGGGACAGTGTCGGTCCAGGTCCATCACACCGACGTTGGCCCTGCCGATATCACCCTATAGCCAATGCCTGCACCAAGACCTATGGTCATTGTGCCTTTACAGGCTTCTAGTACCCAGTCCACCTGCGCTTCTGCCCCTACTGACCAGAGCGGCGCAAGCCACTCAGTATCCGCACCACCTTACAAGAAGAAGAAGAAGGGTGCTCTTGCACTACAGGCTGAGACCCCAGACACGGCTACACACTCCGGCACGTCAAGGAAGCCTAGCTTCAATGACGCCGAACTTGATGCGCTTGTGGCCTATGTGTCGGCACATAGCCGCGAAATGTTGGTGACTGCAGGCTGTAAGACTACGACTACTCAATGTAGGGCCCACTGGCATACCATCGCGGACCACATTAGTGCCCTTGGATTTGTGAGGCGCACAGCTGATGATTGCTACAAGCGGCGGAATGACCTGAAACGCAGAGCAAAGAACAAGCTGGCTTCCAATCATGCCTCTACTCTGGTGACTGGCGGTGGGTCTCCACCAGAGGACAACCAACTCACTGAACATGAGTCTGTTGCTGGAACCTTCGTCACAGAAGAACAGCTCCAAGGCGTGGGAGACCTACCAGGTTATGAGGCATTGTCCGGTGAGTGGCCATGCAAGTGTGTGTAATCCATGTGTATGTTTCTTGGGTGATGTGTAATGATTGAGTGCCAGGTGAGGGTGTTTACTCCTGAGTGGTATGGGTCACCCATGTGTTTCCTCCAAACCATTCACCGGCCTTGGGTTTGGGTATGACAGAATCCTTTCTGACCACAGTAGCCAATTAGCGCCACATTACTGCAGTTGCCCTTGAACTGTCATCTTGCAACAACATTGTTCTGATTTTTCAGTGTTCATTCAGCATGATTGTTTCAATCCTCCCATTTTTGCAACGCATTTTTGTGCCCTAATGCCACATATGTGACATGCTTCTGTCATAGATTACAACCCACTTTGGCCCACATTTATCACTTTGTTATGGGAATGATTTGACCATTCAGGCTGATTGAGTAAGGGCCTGCTCACATTAATGTTTGGGGCCTGTTTGAATGTGGAACATGATTGTTGTTTCCTGTCATGTTGAAGTGACCAACCATTGATGTATCCATCTGCTGCCATCACTGTATTATTGCACACTGGATGTGTTGCAGTGTGTGGCACATGCATATTTTGTCACACTATTTTGCATTTTTCATCTCATCATGTCCATCTCACATGGATGGGTGACAGTACTCATTCACTGACATATGGCTGTACTTGTCAAATGTACCATGGCTATGCTACGTGCCATCTGTGTGCTGACATGTGTCATGTATGTGGATTGCCCATGCCACTCACAGGCTAATATGTGATGCCAGTGCTATCCAGCATTCAGCACATGTGTTGATTTTCCATCTTGAAGTCCTCAGTGTCTGCTTTTTGCCTCCCCTTCCAAATCATTGACAGTGCATGCATGCCAGGGTTATGGTCGTGTGGGACATGTGTTATTCATGTAGTGGATCTCTGCCTTGTCAGACCTATGTGTGTGCTATGGTGCTCATGCCTGTTTCCATCTGTTGTCTTTCATGTTTTTGCAGGTGATGATGCACTTGATGCTGTTGAGGTGGAGGAGATGGTGCAGACCCAGGAGGAATCTCAGCCACGACCGGGCACAAGTGGAGGACGTGGTGTGGTGGTGGGTGAAAACCCTATCCTCCTGCAGACCATACTGTCCACAGGTGTCTCTGGGTGCACCTCCCCAGACCACTATGATTCAGACAGTGGGACTTATGTGCTGTCGCAGGTGAGTGTTTCTGGCAGGGATGCTGTTCTGTCCAACCCACCTGCACCGGGGTAGGCCCCTCTATGGGGATGTCAGTGTTGGTAACTCCACCTTTGGTGGTTACGGATGCAGGGTCACACTCCACACTCCACAACATCTGATCCTGTTCCTGGGCCAGCAGATCAAAGGGGGAATGCAGTCCTGTAGCCTCAGAGAGTGCCAGCACAGCAAGGTGCAGATCGCCTTGCCCCAAACAAGTGTGGTGCCCACCGACGCGGTGGCCGTACGCCACCAGGCAATACTGTATGGCAAAACTCCATGTACAGTATAGCAGCACAACAGGGAGCATCGGTTGAAATGATGGCTCAGGCAATGGAGAGGGTGGCCACTTCCATTCTCCCCCCTGAAAGGCAGATGGAGCAACAACAGCAGGCAACAGACTCCATTTGCCAATCACACAGTGAAGACATGTTGGCGTCCAACAGGGACTGAGAGGCGGCACTGGAGACTCTGCGCGAAGCCATATCTGTAGAGTCACAGGGCCACAGGGAAGCCCTGAGGTTAGAACTCCATTTCCTCAGGGAGACTCTGGGTGAACTTGAGGCTTCCTGAAATTTTAGGTCAGAACAGCAGCTGGAGCAGCTCACACGTTCGCTCTCAGCTGAGCTGCAGGCAACCTGTGAGGAGATCTGGGCAACACGCGAGGCCATGCATGCAGAAATGCAGGCAACCTGTGAGGTGCTGCATGGGGATCTCCGTACTATCATCCTCCAGAACGAGACCTTCCACACCCGCATGCTTGCTGCCATGGAGGACCATACCAGGGCTTTGTGTGGGCTGCCTCCCATAGCACCGCTACCTCCTGATGTAGCAGCATAGGGTGAAGAGAGCGACAGCAGTTCTCCCACATTGGCTTAGCCGTGCAGGCCATGAGCCCATGGAGGTATTTTTTTTCTTGCAACATCCACGCAGGTGGGTGTTGGTGTGCACCCTGTCCTCGAAGCTCCTGGTTGGCCTACCCCCCCCCGGTCCACACAGTGTGTTGCCTTGTGTGGCTCCCGTGGGCATCCACTGTGTATTCCAGCTGGGCACATGCAGGCTTGTCCTGTCTTTGGGTTAGATGCTTGGGTTCATGACACACACACCCCTCCTGCTTCCCCTTTCCATGGGCTTGCAAAGGGTGTGACCAAGTGGCAGTGACATCCCTAGTGGGGAATGTTGTTGTATTGAACACTGCATGGTGTATTGATATGTGCTTGTGCATCCATGTCTTCCTCCTTATTCACAGGTACCTTCTTCATGTCTTCACAAGGCCGTCTCCTTTGCAGATGCAGTTCATGTTGTATGCAGTACACTGACACATTTGCCTGACAGCAACACTCTGCAGTTGAAAAGGGGCGATGTGCTGGCTTATTCAGGTTGTAAGACTTGCACTACTTTGATTTTGTAGTGTCATATTTTGCCACAGTTTCATCCTGTGTTGCTGTATTGTGTTGCTGGTAAGTATTTGTTCATGTGGGCTGTTTGTTATTGATTACTGGGAGCATATTGTCTGTGGCCTGTTTCCATTTGGGACAGTGCACTTTGTGACACTTGTGTCATGTGTTGTGCATTCATTTGGTTGCTTTCCATTGCATGACATGCCATAGTGTGTTGGGTAGCTGAGATGGGGAGGGGTTTGGTGACACTATTTTCATGTTGTATTTTGCAAAGGGGTAGTCATTCATGCAGCATAAATGTGTGTCTTTTTGAGACACACCATTGGTTGTCTTTCAGTAGGTAGGGATGCACACAATGTAACACTTCCAGGTGACCAATCTCAGGCTGCTATGGTTGTGACAGTTGACTGTCCCTTTTGTCATCATCATTGATTGTCAACTGGTATGTGCCAGGGCTGTGTGCCCTCCACAGGGGTGTGATTTTAGGTGAAGTAATTAGCCACAAGCTGTCTACAGGCTGCCTCACCACATGCCCTTTCCCCTCCCATGCGCAGTGGCCGTGCATGTGGTTGGGGATGTGGGGGCACCACCATGTCCACCGGCAGGCCCTGGTGGGTTGCAACGTTGTGCAGGACACATGCTGTCACTACGATCCTGCACACTACTGGAAGCGCGTATAGCAGCTGCCCACCAGAGCTGTCAAGGGAGCGAAAGCATGACTTGAACACTCCGAATGTGCGCTCCACTATGCCCCGGGTTGCAATATGGGCTGTGTTGTATCTTACCTCGGGTGGTGTGGTGGGGTTCCGAAATTGGCGTCATCATGTGGGTGCTCAGACGGTAGGCACTGTCCCCTGGGGAGGTGATGATGGGTATCATTAGTTTGGTTGTGACATTACTCAGTATCTGACATGCGTGCATGTGCAGAGGCATTTAGACTCACCAAGCAACCATGTATCGCCATGCCGCCCAGCTTCTAGGTCCCGGTTGAGGGGTGACATTCTGAAAATTAAACTGTCATGGGTGAACCCTGGATAGTTGGCATATACTGAGGTGATGATTCCCTTTGCATCACATACTACCTGCACGTTGATGGAATGCCAGTGCTTGCGGTTTCTATAGATGTGCTCGGTTGCCCTGGGAGTACGTAGACCCACATGGGTGTAATCAATGGCACCTAGCACTTTGGGAAAGTGTGCCACCCCGTAAAGGTCCTTGACGGCAGCCTGCCTTTCTGCAGGTGTTCTGGGCATGTATATGTGCATGCGGACTGAAGAGCGTGCAGTCATGATGGCCAACACCTGGTGTAGGCAGCGTGACTGCGTGGCCTGTGACACCCCCCCCCACTATGGCACTTGTCCGCTGAAATGAACCAGTGGGTGATGTGAGCTCATCCTCCCACTCATTCACCAGGTCGAGTATTATGTGTGGTGGGAACCTGTACCTCCCATACACCTGGTCATCAGGCATCCCAAAAAGGCTGGTCCTGGGTGTAAAAATTCTGGGCCTGGCTATCCTCCTCCTCCGGCGGTGTCCCACGACCACTGCTGCGAGGAATGGTATATTCATCGCAGCGTCTGAGCTTGTTTGTTGTTTGCGTGCACTTTTATGCTGTGCGGGGCTGCGTATGCCTGCTTCCTGCTGGCGTACGTGTTTCTGGATTAGCGCGTCTTTTTTGGCGCACGCGTTTCCCCTGTTTGATTCTATGAATACATGTTGTAGGCACGCGTGTGGGTGTTCCGCGCATTTACCTCCTGTACTTCCCCCGTAACGCCCACATTTTCAAGCGTTGTTCCCCATTCCACGTGTTACACCACGTGTTCCGCCCACTTTTGTTGTGTGCGCCGTGCTATGTGCGCTTTCGCTGTGTGCGTAGTGCACGCCGTTTGATGACGTGTGCGACCGCGTGCGCCACGCAGGATTTTAGCACACATCCCAGGATTTACACGTGCACGGACTTCCATGAATCGATGTGCGTGGCTTTCGCACGCTTGCGCTGAAATTTACGTGCTTGCGCTGCGATTCGCATGCTTTCGCACGCTTGCGCAGTGATTTTCGGCGCACATTAATTCCATGAATCGGCCTGCAAGTTTCTGATCCTAGAAGTTCTGACTAAGAACAACCCTCATGAGGATTTAGGCCTGCGCTTTAATCGTAGGGAGACATTTTGGATTGACAAACTCTTCAGTCTGGTTCCGAGTGGTCCGAACGAAGAAATCAACTACCACTGTTATGTTTGAGATACATTAATATTCAAGACCATGCTCTTTAACACATGACACTTTATGTCCTGGCGCACTCTTTTGTGCTTCCATTGTGCTTCCGATTTTGTCTTTTGACTACAAGTTTCGAGAATTCGTACTATTTACAGTTTGAAACTTTGCTTTGTGTCACCTAATACCAGCCTTGCCGCAAGTCCCGGACGTTGTCTGGGACCCAAGGTGCCGCCCATGAGTGACACCTTCCGCGACGAGGCTGTACCTTGATACCCCAGTGATTTATGATCAGCTCCAGCACATGAGGTTGATTTTAGTATATGTTTAAGTACATCACCTTTTGTTTTCCATTTAAACTTGCTCATATGATGTGCATTTCATGTTTTATTATCTAGTGGGTAACATGTCCATTATCATGTAATTTAGAAATATCACTTTCTTCTGCTTTTACTTGTGCCACAACCATTGAGTATTTCTTCTATTTCCATCATTTTTTGTTTCCCCATTTTATGCTACCGCAATTGTGGGCATAGATAGGTCATGCCCCATAAATATTTATTGTTTTTATTTTCGCGGGCCGATGCCTGCTACACAACTCTATTTGTGACCACTCGCATATCTTTGAAGCGAAGCGGTCACGTGTGCTACAAAAGAGCCGTTGTCCCGGCAACGGCCTAACACGGCAGTCCGAGGATTTGCACGCTCCGTGTGCTGTAAGGTACGCGATTCATGCCCAATACATCGCTCTTGCATACACGCGTATGCCTGTAATGAGACGGCATCTAATTTGATCCCCTTTTTTGATTACCAGATTCGATTTGTTATGAACATAATTGGGTTTTACATTTACCCGCGTTATCCACGACATTTCTGTTGGCCTATTTCACAGTGGGCACGGACGCTTAACGCTTTGTTCTACACCATTTGCCACACGAATAAGGTAAAACTAAGCCTCATTTCCTTATTGTCCTTTTGATTTATATTTCAAATCACTTATGGTGTCTTCTTATTTTGTCTTTTGCATTTATCAACTATTGAAAATACTGCTGATTGGTATGTTACATCTTTATTTTTTTCAACAATGTGTTTATCATGATGTCAATGTATTTTATACATATCTGCTCTAATTACTAGACTTGCCCTGAAGAAGGAAATGATTTCCGAAATGCATTGGCATATTTAGTCTTAATTATGTATGGATTGTGGCAATTGCTCCCTCACTAAGAATCCATTAGTGAGATTTTCGTTTTGAATTTCTTTGGATAAACTATTATTTTTGATACTCAGCCACGAAACAGACTCATCTATTTTTTGATTAAGCATTATACATTTTGGATACCTGATCATATTGCTTTGAACTTTGAATAATTACGTACCCAGGTTGGGCCCAAATGAGAGCGGCTGTCTGACCTAGTATTGTTACTTGGTCTCTAGCTTTTGCATCTGAAGTTAAGCTACCTGGACTTGGTGCCACATGGTTGTTGTCGGTAGACCCCGACAAGACGGCTAGCACACACCAGCCATTCCATGAATAAGCTACCTCACTAAGCTCACAATGAAAGTGCCATTCACATTCTTGTGACTTTATAATTGTGTGATACCAGCAGCCACCATGTCATAACCAGACATTACTTATATTTACAAAATAAAGTGCCACTGGGCTGACTAGGGGCACACAATTATTATATTTTGAACCTGAGGTGCAGATGGTTAAAAATCCACCTCTGTCTATTGGAACTTTGTCTTCCATCAACTGTTCAGGAATGGCACGTGGCCTTTGAACCTGCCCTGCTGCCACTACATGGAAGCTGCTGGAGATGTAAGTAGACTGTCACAACAAAGCACACTTTTATTTTATTTTATTTTTTACATTTGTGTAGCGCACAAGGCAGCCCCTAGGCATCACAGCACTGTTACTTGTAGTTAAACTTTATTACAGGAACAGTACAATACATTATGCATTTAGGCAACTGTAGGTTAGGTAGCTGAGGTGTGGTGTGGTTATGTGAAAAGTAGTGTTTTGGCAGCTTTTCTGAAGGCTAGGTGTGAGCTTTCACCTCGAAGTACGGGTGGCAGGGCGTTCCATTGCGTAGCTGCTAGGTAAGGGAAGCTGGTGCCACCAGCTCGAGCTCTCGTGAGCATGTTCGCATAAGGTGTTCTAGTAGGTCTGGTTGTGAAGATAGGGTGGACTTTTTCAGAGAGGTAGGTGGGAGCGGTTTGGTGAATGTGAAAATAACTCTCTCTTTGATAGGAAGCCAGTGTGCTTCTTTACTTGCATCTGTGATGTGCTGTCTTTTAGGGATGCCGAGAGCTGCTCGTAGGGCATTATTTTGAATGACCTGTAGTTTAGCCAAATTTTTGTGGAGGTTCCTAAGAAGAGGACATTACAGTAGTGCAATCTTTATCCAGTAATGGCTCGTGCGATGGTAATGGAGTTTTCTTTAGATAGGAATGGTCTGGCTGCTGTCATGAGTTTAGCGTGGTAGGCTGCCGCAGGAGCGCTGGCATTGACATGCCTGGTCATTGATAGTTTAGAGTCAAGGTAAACTCCCAGAGTTTTTACTGTGCTGGCAACTGGGATTCTGATATTGTCGATGCTGAAGTGGTTGAATTTAGGGTCTTCAGTGTTTTGCTGGTGCTAACTAGGAGTATCTCAGTTTTGTCTGAGTTCAGGCATAGTCCATTTACAGCCATCCAGGCTTGGATTGTGTTGTAAATGTCATTTAGGGTCATGGAGTCGGTGTCATAGTCTCCTGTTAGGGTAAGGAGGATCTGGGTATCGTCGGCATAATTAGTATACAAGATACCCAGCGTGTCTAGAATGAAGAAGAGAGGGCGCGTAAAAATGTTGCAGAGGGCGGGTGAGATGCAGAACTCTTGTGGTACACCACACAGAATGATGGTGGGTGAGGCCGAGGCAGAGTCCGAGAAGACTTGCATGGTTCTTCTTTGCAGGAAGGAGGATATCCATGCAGTGGCTTCTGGTGAGAATTTGTCTGTGGTGGTTAGGGGGTGGCATAAGACCTTGTGATCAACAAGGTTGAATGCTGCTGAGAGATCTAGGGGGAGGAGGAGAGCCGGTTTGCCAGCATCCCTAGCCTCATCCATCTGTTTTTTTAGGTCCAGTAATGCGGTTTCTGTCCCACGTCCCGGGCGAAAGCCTGCTTGCCGTACCCCAAGAAGTTTGTTGTCTTCAATTAATTTTTGCAACTGGAGGTATGCTGCTTTGTCTAGTATTTGTCTAGTAGTATATCACATGGTTGCATTATGCTTTTTGGCATGGCGCGTTATGAAAGTAGGACCTGATTAGCAGATCTCACTTGAGATACAGAATTATCTGCACCATTTTACTGCTCAAAATCAAAAACGTTCAGGCTATCCAGCTGTCACCAAATAGCATTCTGTCCAAAAATCCTCCCAGCTCATATAATGCTGGATACAAAAATACTTGTTTGGCCTGGCAGTGTCCTCAGTACGCTGAAACTAATGGTGATCTCTGCATGTGTAGGGCTAATGGTCAAGATCTTCAGCAAAGGCCCCGAATTAAACCTCTAAAAAAGACATAAGGCGAATGTCCAACCACTACTGGACTCATTACATTGTTTGTGCATCACACATAGTAATGTAATCAGTGTTAAGTCCTCTGGCATAGGGTGGACTGTACGCCAGACATGAAAAGCTTAAACAGATGAGTCCGTCAGAGCATCAATCCATTCAAAAGCCAGACATATAACAATAACGAGCCATCATACCCCGTGTAAGGCCAAGAAAAATTCAGAAAGATCCTGGAGACAAGACCAATGAAGCATACCTCCAAGTGAGACCCTAGCCTGGCATTCAAGACTACAGCCTGAACATTAAATGTTATATGCCTACACTATGCCACAACATTTTGAGTGCATGTATGGTAGAACTGTACACAAACCCCACTGCTCCTGGAGACGATATAGGGTTTTTTGTCGCAACTCAGGAAAAGGATGGAAAATGAACGAATTGTATGAGCCTGAGGACCTTTACTGGTGTCAAAAGCTATGTTTCTACTTATGTGTTGTGTAGACTGCTAGATAACTAAGGTGACCACCTTCCATACAGGGGGGCTTAGACTGATACAATCTGGTTTGCTGAGAGTAAATTATGTCGATGGCAAAAATGGTTGGGTTCTTTCTTTTTTGCTTGCTCTGTTTTCTGATGCCTTTCACACTGCTGAATGCGTTCTTTCTCTGTAAATGTATAAGGCTATTAGCAGCTATTAGTGAATATGACTTTCAAGTAACTGCCAGAGTGAATGTTCTTTCTTTGTTCCAGGAATAGTATTGAAAGGCTGCACTTCGCATGTATGTATAGAGGGCATGAAAAATAAGCATTGTGTGAGTTCTAGGCATGAGATTACACATTGGAAATTCTGGAAATACACCTGGTTAAGATCGTCAGGTTAACACAATCTGATTGAACATTACACTTCCAGCCAACACTATGCCCTCTAGCCCCCTTTGGTGCAGGTTTGGTGGGGGTTACTACAGGTGGCGGGGGGGTTGTGCGCAGCAGGGGGGGAGTGGAATGGGGCACGGACGGGGTGGCGATTAACAGAAGGATGCTCTGTTTAGTACTTCTCCATCACAACTTTTTGAAGTAGGTCATGAGGGAGACCGAGGCTTCCTGTGCCAATCAGTGCAGGTGATTAAAGATAGGTGTGATGCAGTTAAACTTTGATAGACGATAGGTGAGGAGTGGTAGCATGGCAGATGACTTTCAGGCTTGGTGTGTGAGAAGCCAGAAAGGACACTGTTGGCTGCCCTGTAAGTGAGGGTTGGGATTCTGGCTCGGAAGTCTGTTTCTGTGTAGGTAAGGCAGTTAACGCTTATGCTATGTACTCCGGAGTTTGTTGGCAATGTGGTTCTTGAAGGAGAGTGTGTTGTTCACAGGGAAGCTTGGGGTTTTGACACAGACTGAGCGGCGGGCTAACTCAATGCAGTTTCATTTCTGATTAACAGTTAATTTTGGGTCCGGCTAGGATGGACCACACGCTTGTCCCCTGAGGGAAATAAATAAATAAGGGTGGGTAAAATCATGTAGCGGTAGCCCTGGCACACCTGGATCATGTCTGCATAGTCTATGTGGAGGTGTTGAAAGGCCCAAATCGGCAGGGTATGGCTCGTCTCGCTACACGTAAAGTATGCCCAGCTGTAAACCTTTTACAGATGACACAGTTTTCCATAAATGTGGCTATTCGATCTGCCATATTTGGACAGAACAACTCTTCCCCAATGTGTGCGGCAGGTACGTCCTCACCCAGATGAGTAGGATAGTGCAATTGCGTGAGTGAAATCTGCAGTAGTGCTGTTGGAATCACTAACTTTCCTGTGTTCTCTTGTCACCACAAAGCATCTCTGGGGGATATTGAACATCCCCTTCTCACCCATTATTCTTTCTCCCCTATCAGCCCCCTTCCCTGAAATGTCATTAACTGCATGGCTGGCAAGGTATTATAGCCTTCCTTTAGAACCATACTGCGCACACAAATACGTGTGTTCGATGGGGTGTCAAAGTCTGTTATTTCAGAGAGATATTCTGCACACTTCGCTACCGCTTCGTTGCCTGGGGACACTAGGTCCTTCCCCCTCGTGTGGGCCTGGCACTTCATGACTACTGTGGCTGATGGGAGTGGCAGTGCGTTCATGTAGGCCAAATCAGAATACACTGACTTCCTGGTCCCGGCGCACTTCTAATGCCATTATGAGAGCCACTAATTCTCCTGCTTGCGCTGAAAAATGTGAGGGCAACCTTGCGCTTGCTATTACTTGGGCTGTCCCGTCCATCCTTATTCTCGCCACT
This sequence comes from Ambystoma mexicanum, assembly GCF_040938575.1. Lineage (NCBI taxonomy): Eukaryota > Metazoa > Chordata > Amphibia > Caudata > Ambystomatidae > Ambystoma > Ambystoma mexicanum. Next base: position 512,234,241 of record NC_090929.1, on the reverse strand, counting down.
GCCACCCCGCATGTCTGTCTCCAGTTGTATGGTCTATCATTGAATGCCTGTCAATATAAAGCACTTTTCCCCCCTCAAGTGGCCTCTCCCCCACTTTGGGAAGGTCGTCATACTGTTCCATATACATAGAACAGTCATGTATGTAGTCTCCCCCCTCCACTGGTTCAGCTTGAAATGTTGCTGGGTTTACAGTCCTTCACCTTACCACCTTTATCGCTGGATTCCAGATAATTACTTAGTATCCAGAAGCTCTCTATATGGTCAGCGTACTCTTGAGTCTTTTCGAGGTTTGCAAAGAGAGCATGCTCCACGTAAGGTGGGGAGCTGCATCCCATTATAATACTCGCTGACTTTTCTACTGCGAATGCAACAGTAGTCACAGCTTGTTCGCATGGATGATGTCCTCTCATAACTGGGTCTAAACGCTCACTAAAATAGGCCAGTGGCTTGTGCCCTATGTTAGTCTTCTGCGTAAGTACTGCAGTTATCACTACTCCATTAGAGTGTGAGAACAAATAGAATTTGTCGTGGTAGTCTGGCATCTCGAACACTGGAGCTGTGCATATTGCTTTTTTCAGCTCCTCCAATGCTTCAGTCATTTCCTGTGTCCATACACAGGAAATGACTGAAGCTTGTCATGCCCTCTCTGTGCCGCCCTGGGTCTGCTTAACAAGGGTCTCATATATGTGCTATAGTCAAATAGCCAGGGTCTGCAATAATTGCAGAGGCCCAAGAACTGCTGCATTTCTCTCACTGCATTTGGCATCAGCGTTCCGCAGATCGCATCCACCCTTTCTGGAGTCATTTTTCGCCCTTCCTGCGATATCAGTTGTCCAATATATAGCACTTCCTTCTGGCAATATTGTAGTTTTGCCTTGTGCACCTTGCAACCATTTTCTGCCGGTACTGTCAACAAGTATACCAAGTAATTTTGAGACTGTACCTATGACTTACTACAAGTCCAAATGTCCACATACCGTATGGTTCTCCCCCTCTGTATGTTGCCAAAATCCATCTGGAGGACCCTATTAAAGATAGAAGGTGACTCACAGTACCCCTGTGGTAATCTTGTATATTTCCACTTCTGGTTTCTATATAGAAATGAGGTCAAGTCCTGTGACTCTTAATGTAGCGGTATAGAGAAGAATGTGTTCTTAAAGTCTATTACCATGAAGTGGGTAGCTTTCATCGGGATGCTACACATAATTGTCGCTGGATTAGTAACTAATGGAAATTCTGCTTCAACGAGTTGGTTCAAGGGTTGCAAATGCTGACTAAAACGCCACGACCACCCGGTCGCCTTTTTACAGGATACACTGCAGTGTTACAATGTGATTCTAAGGGTACCAGAATACCTTGCTTCACTAGCGCAGTGATCGTTTCAAAAATACCTTTGTCTGCTTCCTTTGATGGGGGATACCGTCTCGCCCTTGGTAAAATAGCCCTTGGTTTGAGCTTTATCTTTACTGCCCCTATCCCTTTTAGTAGACCCACATCATAGGGAACACTTGTTAAGAAGCTGGGTACTCGCCCCAAGTTTTCCTCGAGAAATGGTGGTGGTGCTTTTTGCAACATGGCCATTCTCTGTGGCACTTCCCTGTATTGTATTATCACCCAGTATGTAATGCTTATGTCTAACACCACCTCGTAGTCTGATCGATCGTCTGGAAATAGTTCCTCATCTGTCATATCAGTCAACCTGTATATTTCCCCCACTGCAATCACCGTTCTCCATGATTGTCCTGTGTCGTCAATCCCATACAATGCTGTTCTCTCATCTCTCACTATAACTGCCTCGAGTTCTATTGGGATCACCTTCCCTTGCTTCTCATGTAAGAGAATCTCTGGTCTAAAGAAGAACTAATTGGGTATGCGTAGCAGCCTGCCCTGTATCCCTGGGAGCCACGCCATCAGTAGTTCCACTCCATGTTGATACAACTCCATGTCTACGGGCACCCCCTTCCATACCGTCTGCCTGCAATAAGCCTGAATGAGTTCCCATCACGTTCATGTAATGAATTCTTGATGTCGAGCACACTATCCCCTGGTCTGTGAATGAAATGGTCATGTTAAGTCGGCTCATCATGTCTCTACCCATTGTGTTCACCGGGAATATAACAGTGGCATGGTCAGGTCATGTTCTCCTTTGGAAAGTAGAAGTTAGACTGTAAAAGGAACCAAATCTGTAGCCCCAGAGAATCCCTGCAAATTCATGCGGATGCCTGACATTGGGTATCTTCCTTCGCTAATACAGGACCGAGTCGCCGCCAAATTCATGAGAAAGGAGAAAGTCTTGTCACCCCTATATGTGGTTCCTCAGCCAGATTTGGTGTGTCGGATAGGATTGAACACATCAGTTCTGTCTGTGGGCTGTCCTATTGTGGGTATAAAGACATTCCCATCCCTGTGAATGGAATGCCCCCTACAACAGTCGCTTTCACACAGGAGTCGGTATCAAGGAGTCTTCATGTGTCGTGGTTATGATTTCCTGCTGTGCTTGTGCCTGCTGTGCTGGTTGTGATGGCTGCATGTGTCCCTGCATCTACGATGCATATGTCGTGGGTGGATATGGCTGCATTTGCATGCCTTGTGTGTACATCTGTCGCAGAGAGTATGTCTGTGCTTGCGTGTCATCCTGGGCATAATAGTTAATCTGCTGTGTCTGATATGTGGGTTGGTGCTGTATTCTCCCAATCTGGTGCATTCCACCCCTGTTCCTACACACTCAAGATATGTGGCCCATTTGCCCACACACCGAGCATTGTATGGGATCCCAGTCGGTCTTTGCTGTCCCCCATGAAACCCCTCTGTGCTGTGTTGCATTTAATACACAAACCCTCTCCCCTGAGGTCCCCCTCCACATCCCTGTCACCACAGATATCATATCCCCTTGCCCTCCAAAGCCTCCACCTGCTATTTGCGGTCTACTCTGTACATGCTGAGTAACCACTCCTTCCCCACTCATTAGCATTGACCCTTCCATTGTGTACTTGGATAATTTCTTCTGCACCAACTTTGCTTGTTCCTCTTTTCTATCGTCATGCTTCTTTCTCGCATTCTCTTGCATAAGTCTACAGTAGTGCGCTATGATTAGCTGAATTTCTGACCAAGGCTTAGCCTCCGTACCTACTAGGTTCGCAAGCTGTTTCTGCACCTGCTCAGGCAAACCTTGGCATAATATGTGGTAAAGTAGCCCGACAGTTTTGTCTCACAGCTCTCAAGTTGTAAACACTACATACCATTACATCCTTAGAGCTTGCCATAAGGCTGCTCTGCAATTATTGAACGGCACACCATTGTGTGCCGTGTTCTGTGCAGTTACTCCGGGATACCCTGCCCTTTTCAATACATCGTCTGCTACCTCCCCAAGAATGGCTTAAAGTAAACTCTTCATGTTAGGATATGATATGATATGGCATTTGTAACGCGCCTATAGACAAGTGTTTCAAGGCGCGACCCACTGCTAATGTAGTCCCTGCTGTCAGTCTTTCAAGGTCATAAATCTATGTCCCCCACCCCAGCAGTCAACGACAGTAGCTTGCATCTTAAATTATCCATTTGCTGCCACAGAATATACTGGGACCGCCCACCGCCCTTCTCCAATAATGGGAACTGTGTTAGTCTCTTCCCTCCACCCTGTCTGCCCATGTCTTTAGTGTCAGTGAATGCCCTTTCCATCTCTGTCCATTCCCGTCCTGGCAGGGCCCCGAGCCTCTACACATACGAAGTGATATTGTCCGCGCTGCACAATCCACCCTTAGGACGTGGCAGTCTGCCTTCGATGTCCTCCTCTCCTCTGTACATGTGTTCTTTGCCCCCCCGTATTGTGTCTTTATCAGGGTGTGCTACACTGGAGCGGTGAGAGCGTCTTCCCAATTCATCACCTTCACTCCCCTGTGGATCCTCGTCTGACCATATGGTCCCGATACTACTGTCACTGCCCCTTCTCTCTCGTCCTCGAAGCTAAGCCCCCTTAACATTGCGTCTTTCCGCTACTTTCCCTTTGATCGATCTGCACTCCCATATTCCCCCCTCACTGAGAGTCCAGTAGCACTCCTATCTACTCATAGGGCAGCTGTGCTGTTTCTCCTACTCATGGAGAGTTCTCCCAACAACCTTTTTCATATCCCTTTCTCATCCTCATCATTTAAATGTGCTAAGTCCAACTTAATCTACACCGCCCTCAAAGAACATCTCTCAATGCTCTTGTCCCTGTCCCGCTCGCATCTCCGCTCCTCTACTTTCCTGTGTCAGGGTTCTTTAACGAGCCACTCATCTTCCAACATCCTTTTCTCTTTCTTTATTTGCAATTACGTTTGATGCTCTTATTCCGCTTTCCTCCTTGGTATGTCCTCTAGCTCTCTGTATTCTTTTCTGCTTTTCTTCTTTTTCTCGTGCTTGTGCTCGTTCCATCATTTTAAAACTTTTCGCTTTCCTCCTTCTCTTCCCTTTCCCTTCTATCAACTTCCTCCATTATCTCTACCCATTCTTTTGCTTCCTCCTCCATGTCTTTACTACTAGGTAGTTCCTTCCCCATGTGTCATGGCCCACTTTTAGTTTTCCTGTCCAATTTGAGCAATATCTGTCCACCTACCCATTCATTCGGGACTATCAATTCTTGGCCCTCGCTAAACCCTTTCTTCCTCAGGTCCTTCTCCTTTAAATTCGCTTGTAGCTCGCTGCGCTCCTTACATTCACTGCTGATATCTTCAGTTTCTTTACCCGCTTGCATTGCACCACTCAGTGCATCTCTGCCGCTACAAGCTGGAGGTGCAAAAGTGGGGTTGGTGTATCCCACTGCTGCTTTTAACTCCTTTACGGGGTTAAATCCCTTATTTTCTGTTGTTGCATCTACATCCGCGGTTTGAAAAGGAGGAGGGGGACCCGAGGGCCGTTCGCATTCCATATCCCATTGACTCGACATCCAATGCCACTGGATCGAGTCCCCTTCCTCATCCTGAAACATTTTCCAAAACTCTAATATGGCCAGAGACTTGCTTATTTGTTCCACTTTTAGGCTGCATGTAAATAATTGGTCAATTGTTACTGCACACCTTTGGAAAAGCATCCGTCTTTGGGCCAAGGCTTTGCCAACTTGCCCTCAGTACCCTGAGTCAATTCCGCAAAATACTTTCGTATTTTGTCTTGATACTGTGGGAGGGGCTTGCATAGGGGCATCCCTCATTTTGTCACCTTATGTAACACTTGTCAATACTTACTTGTCCTCAAATCGGGGATTTCAACACAACCAATTTGACCTAGCAATTTTGCAATTTGTGATCTCAATACTGTCTCTCAAATACATGTATTCAAATCATAACAGTGCAATGAAACCTTCTCCGTAGCCTCTCCGGCTCACCACCATCAATGCAGGCATGCTCCGCACACTACCCCACTGTGGCCCTTCACCCTGAAGGCTCAAATCACAATCTCACTCATACGCTTCTGAAGGTCCACCCCAATGACCCAACACTACTTTTCAAACTCAATCACAGTCTAACCACTGAAATTCACCACTTCCAGCGTACCTCAAGTCCTATTAAACAACCTCTCCGGTGATGTCACAAATACCTTAGAGGAAGATTTCACAATGCCCGACCCTTCAACATAAATGTCTGCTTATTAACTGCCCAAACACAACGACAAACATGATCGAACATATACATGGCTGTCTTCCTGCCTCACTAACTGGGTAAACCATTAAGTCACCTGGTCCCTCTTCTATAGCATTTATATATAGGAATACATCTCTCAGACAGAAATCAGGAAACCACCTTCCATGATATAAACTAGCTTCTCCCGCTAACACCTATACACAGGTAAACCATATAATCATCCACGAACCAAGCTAAATTTCCTAACTCATAGGGAAACCATTATTGTTTTGTTGTTTTTTTCAATGTTTTTTAGACCGCAAGATAAGCTGACCACCTAAACAACAGGTAATCCTTACACAGGACAAACTCTGCAACACAAAACATCAAGTTAGACATTCTCCGCCCCATCCATTTGCCATTTAGCTGAGTCTGTACTTACACTCTGTGGTTCACTGAAGTCCCTCAGACACCGACTCTCCCACAATCTGCTACTCTGCCATCCGGTCTGCTAGGCGTCCCACAGGAAGCAGGCAGCCATTTCCACCAAAGGCGGCTCCTGTCGACCTCTTCTCTTTTTAGCCACATTTGGTTTTAGGCATCGATTTCTGTGGGTCGCCACGCAGTCCCTCGGGCATGCAGTAGGATGAGGCTGCTTACTGCCGAAAGGTCTTAACGACCATCCCTCTGCTACCACTTGTAGCAGCAGGGCTTTCTAGCAGTCACCCGAAGTACCAGCAGAGAGACACTCAGGCCCATAAAAAAATCCCTGCCGCAAGAACGGAAGACTCAGCAATGGGGCAAAGGTTTGCTGTCTTTATTATCTAACAAAATGACAGCGATCACACTAGAAAAACATAAGTTCTCCAAGGGTTCTCGTCTTCTGAGTGTGTGTCACCCGGTTTTATCCAGGTGTGACATCACAAAACCAAGCTCCACCCCTGAAACCTATCGGGCATTCACATTGATCAGTTTAGGCGAACTAGGTATGTGTCCTATAGGGGTTAATTCTACTATTGGATAGCCATATCTGGGGGCTCCTCCTGGGACCAACTCTGCATGTTTCAATCTACAATGTTGTTGAGTCGCAGGGAGACCATTTTCTCCTGCAACATATTATATCTTCCCATGAAAGGTGACTCTGGATTGGGCAGAACAGGTCCTCCCAACCATAGGACCCTGGACGGTTACCAGGCTGAGTGTACCTTCTCAAGGTAATGAGAATGAACATGGAGAGGCTGCATGTTCCCTAATGTTGCCACCTCTGATCACCCTCTCATTACCTAAGCCTGGGAGAGCACATTCAGTTGGCAGTTCATGAGCAACACTCATATCTTTCCACCTCTGATTTGGTGGGAACAGCTTCTCTCCATCCACCTCAATTGAATGGGCATTGTCTTTGTTCTGCTGGGTCACGTGTGTTGGGGACCATGAAATGGAGCTCTCTTGCCTGTGATTATGAAAATTTTAGTCTGAATTTCTCGCAGGTGGCTTATCGTCTTGATAACCACAAACTTTCTGTCTCGACTCGTCCTTGGCTGGGTGCATCGTTTCTGCTTGCCTCTGGCTACAGCGATCATACCAGCCCTTTCATATACTCGAAGCCTGTCTCCCCTTCCTCATTCATTTCAGTGGGCCTACAGCTTCCATATTCGCCCTTATGGCTTTTCCTTGTTAGTGGCAATCAAGCACATGCAAGCTTGGTATAAGTATATTTTGGCGCCTTGCGGTTCAGCTTTGACAAAGAATGTCACTATATATAGAGATATGTATTTGTGTCTTTCATCTACCTGTGTGAGTCATAAGCATGTGCTTCATGCCTATATGCAATAAGCTAATGCCTGTCATTGTAACTTTGTGAATGGATGGCTTTGTACTTCATGTCTAAGTGCAGTAACATTGTGATGTCAGTGATGACGTTGTTGATTTCTTGATTTGCTGTCAGTCGACTTGTTCGACTGATGGCATCTCCATCTCTTCCAGATCATTGACTAGGTATAGCAGGAATGGCTGTCTGAGAGAGTAACTTTTCTCACATCTGTGATACATTGACAATGGTGGTGAAGGGCCTAAGAGTGAGGTGCATCTGTCGTGTCTCAGTCTTCGGGCTGAGAGTCGTGTGGGGGTCATGAGGGCCATACCTGGACCTCCGTTTCCAATCCAAGCCCTCAGTAAGGTGGTGGTTCACATGTTCAGGCTGGGGGCATGTGAGGAATTTGACCATCTGCACAGTGGGTGTGCGCTCGCCTGAGCTTTTTTGAAGTGTTTAATCAAATGGAATGATGGTAGACCAACCTCAGGAAAATGTGTGGGGCTAATCAAGACACATTTTCCTATTCTCACACCACGACAAACACATAAACCCATGTACTCTGCGTGGACATAGCCTACAGACACAATCCACCCTGTCATATTTTGTTGGAATGTGACAGCCAGGAGTACACTTTGTCCTCTGCAGGAACGGGGAAGACCAATCCCCCCTGTCATGGCCAGCGTGATTAACTAAAAAAGGTTCCATGAATCCGCCCTGCGCTTTTGTTGGGCCCTGCAGGGGGTGACTGCAATTAAACTACTAATAGAGTGTACTTCAAATAGGCCCACATGGGGCTGGGCTGCAGAGACTAACAAAGCAGACAGGAAACACCAACAACCTTTCATATGTAACTGTGTCAACCTGAAACCAGCTCCTGTCCTCAGTATGTATCAATAACAGTGAGCCCATGGTTGGATCATAGCTTCATAAACTTTGAAATACCATTGATCTCAACCATGAAGAAAATTAAACCATCATGAGGGAGAGTGTTATGTCGTAATTTATGAAAATTCACTCCAGGGGCTTTAGCTCCTTTCTTTGCCCCTTATTTGAATAACCTTGTTCAGTATAAGTCAACAGCTGAATTGTCATCAGCATATAACAAGATGATAACCAAAGCCGTGGAGAGCTTAGCCTCTCTGAAGCAAAGATTGGAAAAGACCTTACCATCCAAAAGCTGGTACTCATCAGTAATCCAAAATCTGAAATATAAGAAAAGTAAGGCGTTCCGGAAATGGCAATAAACATTGTCTCTCGATGATAAGTCCAACCACGTGCGTGCAGCCAAGGAGCACAAAGAGGCCATCTGTACGGCAAAAAGGTGCTCCTATGAGAACAGGATTAAGACTGCTGCGTCGGACACAAAGGAACTTTTTAGGATCCTAAGGGAGGTCGAAGGCCCCTGTCCAATTAACACCACAGTCGTAAAAGACCCTCATTCCGGGCTTGGAGCTAACCATGGAGTAATTAGCTCCATGGTTGCCTCCGAAACCGTCCCAAATCCTGCATGGCGAATGGAGTAATTACCGGTCCATTCCAGGGTCGGAGGGACCGGTAATTCCCCATTCACCTTTTGCCCTTCCCCATTCCCATTTGTGCCCCATAGGGCTCAATGGGAATGGGGAAGGAGGTAATTACGGCACCGTAAATTACGGTACCGTAATTACCTCTGAAGTACCTTTGCGGGTCCCGTACTTTTCTCCTGCGAAAAGCAGGAGGTAAGGAAGGACCCGCAAAGGGACCTCGGAATACGGAGGTAAGGGATTACCGGCATCGGCACCCTTACCGGTGCCGGTAATTCCTTACCTGCAACCTCGGAATGACCCCGACAGACTGGTGCACCCAAATCGAAAAGGCTATGACCAACAAGATCTCCCTGATCAAAGGGGACATTGAATCCAGGTTAGCCCAACTGAATTCCACACCCCCCCTGTTCATTTCATGGACTAGCCAGACCTGTTGATGCTTTTTAAATTTGTACAGGTGACTGAAGCAGAGGTTTTTGGTGTACTAACCAGGATAAAACCCAGCAGTTGCAAGGAGGATATCTGCCCTGCCAAAATAGTTAAATCCTGTGGACGATACTGAGTGTCTCTTCCCACTCTCAGGCGATCACATCAAGGACACTGAGGTTATCAACGCCACGTACAAGCAAATTCACCTATGGATGGTTCCGGAAGCACCTCAAAACCTTTCTCTTTGCTTCAGCTTTTTCTCCTCCTCTCCCCTGCTGAGTTCTTGGCTTTTACTGAAAATGCACCGATTTACCTGGCCATCCTCTGATCTCAGGCCCAGCCCCCCCCCCTTCTGCCAGTCGCACTCCTGCACTGCCCTCCTGGAAACCCCTCGCACTTAAGGACTGTTCTCTGTATCCCTACAGTCCTACCACTAGCACTTGACACCTGATGCCTGCACTTACCCTTTTCCCTTGCACTTGCCACCTGCTGGCCATAATTTACTTTGTTATTTATTCTATTATCCCATGTATTGCACTGTCCCCTTCCCTCTTACCCCCCTGCACTTCCCCTTACCCCCTTCCCATGCACTTGCGCGATCTGATTGACACTTGGCCTAGTAGGATCGTTGTCTGTCTTTCCTCTGTTCCCCCTCCCTTGCCTCGTCGCGCCTTGAAACACTTGTGTATAGGCGCATTATAAATGCCATATCATATCATATCTATAGAAATAAATGAAATTAAAAAATGTAATTAAAGCTGTCATGTCTGGGACTGTGTGTTTACATTAGGCCACCTCGCAGGGGGATCCCATTCATGAGGTATGAGAATGTGTTTTACAGGAGCCAGATAGTCTGGTCAAACCGCAGCTTCAATGGAGACCTGCCACTTTAATCAGGAACCACAGAGAGATCCATTAACGAGAGAGACTCTTTGATCGATAACAGACAGGAAGATGGGTGGGACTTAGTATCACCAGTTTTCACCCTTTTACCTTTCCTGTTGCAAAGCACTATGGTTATGACCTCATGCATACAGGAGATTGTTTGTAGGGAACCCAGGATTGGTTCATTAGGTTTAACCTACACTAATCACTGTGACCTATTTGACTTTAAAAGGGGTCTGAGCCCCTCTTTTGGCAGATCATCTGAAGGCTTTGCATGGAGTAGCAAGAAGCACTCATCATTGGACACTGGCTGAAGGTACAGTCTTTCTTATATCTTCCGCCATTGAAGGAAGATCAGGACCTCCAAAGAGGGAAGCAAGATCCCTCCCCTAAACATCTCCCAGGGAACAGAAGGCGATACCGAATCCAGAGGACCCTCTAGCTGCTCCAGAATCGGTTCCCCTTCTGCACACAGCGTCACCTTCTAGGCTCTGCAGCAAGCTTCCTAGGTAGGAAGTGCCAGAAGGTCACTGAATCCGAAACCAAGGACAAGGCAGCTGCCTGCAACACACTCCTCAGCTTTGGGCCGTCCACCTTAAAGGATGACATAAGCCCATTGAAGAAGATGCGAGATGAGCCTAGATGAGCATCGACTGACATCCGCCTTAAAGGACATTTTCGAGCCAGTCGAGTTCCTCGAGCTGCAACTGACTGCAACCCTGACCGTGGTCAAGCTGCAGTTGCTTTAAGACATCCTAAATGTCTCCACCAGTGTTTCAGAACTGCCGAACAGCACTGAGACAATGATTCCTGGCCCTGGGCCGCCGTGTAGGCCAGCCTGCAGCCATTCATCCAGCTTTGCTCGCCGAACCGCCTTGCGGCCTGATACCTGCAGCTGACTCCCATCTTGAACTATGTCACAGATGCCGGCAAAGCGCCCTGAAGCCGGCTCAACCATGTCAAGCACAAAGAACACCTACAGCACAAGGTAGGTTTTCTGTCCCCTTGGTCCTTGCAAGAATGCCCCTAGAGACATTATAAGACCCATTGCTCCCTTGGTGCTTAAGCCAAGAAACGTTAAACTGTTGTGTTTATTAACTATACTGACTACCATCCTGTCAGTATTCAGAATGCATCCTTTTTCCTTCTTTGAAACGGTCTGTCCTCTGCATTCCTGTACAGGGTGGATTGTATTTCGTAGTGTTGCTAGAACTGTCTGTTGTGATATAAATAAAGTCGATATTTTTGATGCAACCTTGACTGGACAGTCCCTTTTATAATTTGGAAATAATTGTATTTCTGCTGGGTTGCAACTAACCAACGATCTTAGACCTTTCGGAGATAAGATAGCCATTCCGTCCAGGTTACCAAAATTGGACAAGGAGGATTATAATTTGCTTGTGATTCAAATCTGTTCGGGCCCCTTCAGGTGTACTAGAGGTGTGGGGCTGATTGATGGTTTAGAAACCGATATTCACCCCTGCACCACTGATGCCCCAGAAGTTGATTTGTCACACACACCATTCGACACAGACACCAAGGTGGGTTTTTAGGGATCTCAACGGTGACCCCTTTTTATTAACAGATATCCGGCAATGCACAGTGAGGGGGCTGGTGTCGTGTTCAGCATTCACGAAGATGTGATCTGCCTTCCAGGGTCATAGCATGTGACAATTCTGATATGGGATCTTGGGAGAGCTTGTGCAGGAACGGTTATGGTAGGGGGAGATCAGACGTATCCCTATCGGTGATCTGACAGTCACTAAGAATAAACGTACCTGTCCGCTCCTGAAGATTCCAAGTGTTCTTCTTCCACCATGTCCGCTCCTGGAGATTCCAAGTGTTCTTCTTTCTGAAGATTCCAAGTGTTGTTCTTCCACCATGTCCGCTACTGAAGATTCCAAGTGTTCTTCCACCATGTCCACTGCTGAAGATTCCAAGTGTTCTTCTTCCACCATGTCTGCTTCTGAAGATTCCAAGTGTTCTTCTTCCTGAAGATTCCAAGTGTTCTTTATCCACCATGTCCGCTGCTGAAGATTCCAAGCGTTCTTCTTCCGCCATGTCCACTCCTGAAGATTCCAAGTGTCCTTCTTCCACCATGTCTGCTCTTGGAGATTCCAAGTGTTCTTCTTCCGCCATGTCCACTCCTGAAGATTCCAAGTGTTCTTCTTCCACCATGCCACTCTTGAAGATTCCAAGTGTTCTTCTTCCACCATGTCCGCTCCTGACGATTCCAAGTGTTCTTCTTCCACCATGCCGCTCCTGAAGATTCCAAGTGTTCATCTTTCACCATGTCCGCTCTTGAAGATTCCAAGTGCTCTTCTTCCACCATGTCCGCTCCTGACGATTCCAAGTGTTCTCCTTCCACCACGCCGCCACATCATTATCTGTACTGCACAAACATGTCGTTAAACAGCAACTTCTGAGGGCTTTCTGTAGGATTAGAAGGGTTTGCAGCGCAAGATGTAAAAAAATACACATGTGAGGGTTACGCGAAAATGAATCGGATATACGTAAGGAATATACAACAGGAAGCAAAAGGTGCAAGGCTTAAAAGCTTTAAACAAGGACATCCCGAGTGAGAGGGTGGGCTGATGGGGAAATTTAACTAATGCACCAGTAGTGATGATACAACATTGGGAAAGGCGCTCAGAGGCAAAGAGCCTTCATTTCTGTCTTCTTGGAGTAGCGTACTTGGTGATGCGGTGGAAAGTGGTTCATGTAAGGTATCTGTGGTATTGTCATTCTGAGGCATGGGACAACCAATAGGGACCAAATTTGTCCCGGGAGGATAGCTCAGCGGCAACATGCTCGCCTTGGAAGCAAGACAACACGAAGCAACACAGGTTCGATCCCCGGGTCCGCGCTTAGAAACCTCTGGGTATTTAAGTGCGTTATATATATGCAACTAAGACAAAAAAAACAATTATGCAACTAAAAAACAAACAATTCCTATAACAGCGCCTCGATGCCCGCGGGCTGTGTGAGCGCTTTACAAATGCAATAAATAAATAAATAAGGTCAACCACAGAGGAGGTTCAAGGAAAGGCGAAATAATATTTTTTTCTTTTTATTTATTTATTGTGTTTTACAGTAAAAAAATATACTTTTAACACACAGCATTAGCATCATACATTATTTCATCATCGTTAAGATCATCATTTAAGAAGAAAGAAAAAAAGAAGAAAAAAAATTAAGAACATTGCAGAATAGCGTTCAATCTATCATACTAAAATCAGTCTAAGAATCCACCACACAAGCCTTTAAGAACTCTAAAATATGAATGGACAAGCTCAACTCATTACAATTTAAAATCCTTCTCCAAAGGTCTTCTTCTGTAGGCATAAAATTCAGAGACAACATTTCATTACGCAAAGACCACAAGGTAAGACACTGGACACACAGATGCTTCAGAGTTTCTATGTGTGTGACAGTGACACAGTCTCGGGTCCCGGGGAATATTGTTTCGCCAGCCCTGGGTTTCTTGTGTAAAGACTAAATTCAGCCTAAATCACAGCATTTGGGACCTAAAGTGCCGTGAGGGGTGCTTTTTCAAGTATGGAGCAAGCGTATTAAAATTTTTCATTGTCTGGTCGAAAGGCGAAATAATAATAATATTGACGATACACTGTAGACCACAAATTGAATTTTCTTTGCCACTTGGATAACAGCTCTTGTAATAACATTCAACGCAATTGGCAGTCAAGATGGCTCTTTCCTGCAGTCAGTTTCCAAGTGACAGTCAAAACCAAAGCAAAACACTACCCAGGAACGAGAGGGTTAACGCTAGTGTGTAATGCCCGTGAAACAGATGTTTTGATTGTTTCTGGGTTTGTGGTTTAATTGTTGAATATGGTTTCCATAACTGGCGAGGGTGGGGAGTAAAAGGGGTGGGGTCGGCTTGGGGGCTATTAGGAGGGTGGGAAATCCCCACTGATCTGCGGCTGCAGTAGTTTGCCAACTCTGCAATAGGGCGTTTTCGTGAAATCGCTGCCCCGGGGGAAGCTACTTGAGTAAGAAACCTCAGCCAAGCTGTGCATTAATACCGCTTTGAAGTCGTCAAAATTAATCTCTGCAGTTTTGAAACATCTTTGTTTTATTTCAGAGTTCTGTGCATAGGTATTTATGACGCGCCATCGCTGCTGGGCAACGTTAACCACAGGGTATTTACTTGCCCGGGACAAGCAAGGATTTCCATGTTAGGCCCATACCTTGGCTTCGGAACTGTACTGTAATTTTGTGCCCTGTCGGTTCATTGCAAATCCTGAATGCCCTGCCAAGCCATCCTACATAATGTGTTCAAGGTTCCCCATGACTCCTTGCAACTAACGTTGTACAGCTCTGGTGTGTCTGTTGTCAGTAGGTGTGCTGTGTAAGGAAAACCTGTAACTACATCGGTAAGGAAACCATGCTCTCCATGGTGTGGCCATGGCAGGGCTAGCCACATCTAGGAAAGATGTATGATTTCCCATCTAAATTACACGCTCTGGACCTCAACGAACAATGACGTGGCCTAAAGGAGCTACCTCAGAGACATCTGTGTCACTACCTGGCTGCCAGTCCCCCAAATGCACAAATGTAACCAGGGCTTTGAGAGGGTCGGGCTAGTCAAGGCACACCCCGACTGGCCCCAGCTGTGCTGACCCTTCAAGCAGCCTGTTTAGCCAAAGCGCTGTACAGTGAAAGAGCTGCCTGCAGGTGTCAACACTTCAGATTCGAAAAAAGAAGAGGCTCTTTACTCAGACACAGGAGGGTTTGGCTACCCGGCCTCTCCTTTTGTTTCTGAGTAAAGAGCCAACACTGAGCAAACATCGTGTTTAGCCGAGCCGCGCTGCATGGTTAAAGCACTGCCCTCAGGTCTCACAGCTCTTTTGTAATCCGAAGCCCTGGCACCTGCAGGAAGCCCTTTAACAGTTCCATGCTGCTTGTCTAAATGAGCTGCCTGCAGCATGTTGGCTCTTTGCTCAGAACAAAAAGAAGTGTCCAGGCAACCCAGCTCATCTTTTGTTGCTGAGTAAAGAGCCAAAACCCAGCAGGCAGCCCATTAATTCGAGGAGCTGCGTGGTTAAAGGGTTGCCTGCGGGGGTCAGAGACCCCCGCAGGCAACTCTTTAACCATTCTGGTTCTTGAATGAAAGGACTGCCTGCTGGGTGTTGCCTCCACATGAAGACACAGAAGGAGAGCCTGGGAGCACTGGTGGCATATGTGTTGCTCCTAGCCTCTTTTTTTGTTTCTTAATCACAGGCTCTGAGCCCATGATTTGGGACAAAAAAGAGGGTTTCTGCGCACCAAAGGTAATAATGCCAGTGCGCTGCAGCTCTCCTGCTCTTACCACACACCCACTTAGTCAAGGGGGGGTCTAGTTATGGGGCACGGCATAAGTACACTTAACCGTGCTTAGACCACACCCCTTTACTAGAGCTCCTCCCTCGAGTTGGCCTCCCACTTAAAGCACTGGTGGTAACTTTGCACCTCATCAAACTCGCTTTCAACAGAGCAAATCATTCCATTTGAGAACAGGCTGGCCTTTAGACATTGGACCATTGCCCTGAGAACACACTAGTTAAAAAGTAAAAAACAAAAAAATGATTTGGGTTTTGAATCTACCTTTTTTCTTAACACCCTGGGCCCTTTCTTGCAAAATATCTGAGGTACCATTTAGGAGATGTGTCCCTCTCTAACATATGGTTGGGCACTGCTGACTTTTTCTAGCCATGACTTCCTATGATGCAGCGCACTTCCTGTGATGAGTCCAAGCTTCCCGTGATGAGAAGAGTCTTCCTATTGTGACAGTGTAGAGTCGCTGTTGTACTTCCTCATGTGAGGGAAAGAGTATACCTGAGCACCAGTGGCTGTACAACTACCTCATTATAGGAAGAGACATGAAAAATAAGTGGTGACCAATAGTGTAGTCAAAGCTTTCTTCGAAGTTAACACCCCAGTGACAGAACGGCATGTGTGGTACTTTAGAGCAAAACTATCAACCACTTGTTTTACGTGTTTATTTAATTAAACAATATGCCCCGCTGTTGGAGGGCATTAACGGTCAGGCAATGGTCCTGGGCCAGAGTTACACGCCAGAGTGAAGGGAGGTCCTTAATGTGGGTCCTGGGAGGCCCCCCCACATCTCCTTACAGGTATTTATTAAGCAATAAAGCCCTCTGGGCGGTAGCTTTAGCGGGCCAGCTATTCGCTCAGGCTTTAACGTTTGCCCGGGCATTAACTGCCCCGGTAAAGCCCCCACCCGAAGGGGCTTATTGCTATTAGCATCCATGTAAATCGTTTTTTGTATTTTCAAGTTGAGAAGCAGTGTGCTTGCTGTTTCTCAACTTGAAAAAAACTACAAACCAAGATGGCCACCAAGGGGTAGGAAGATGGGAACTACACGTAGCCCCTTCCCATTTTCCATGGTGGCCATTGCTGCGGTGAGACACACAGGAAAAATTCAGAGCATTCCCGACAAAGGAGCGCCAGGTAACTGGGGTGGGGGTGGGTGAGGGAAGTGGAAATTGGGGTTGGGGCTGGGGGGATGGAGAAGGCAGTGCAGGTCTGTGTGCATACTTAAAGAACCCACTCTGAGCCTCCTAAATGGCTGGAGGCCGCCACCCCGCCCCCCCCCCCCCGATGCAAAAGCATTATCAAAACAGTTCAACGTAACAAGTAAACAAGTTTAAGCATCTAAATGGCTCATGCTGTGGTGTGAAACACCAACAGAATTGCATCCTTGGCTGTGTCAGTATCTGGATCAGACATCTGAGGCCAACAAGCAGAAGGCAAGTGATGAAAAAAGTAGTAGCAGACTGCATTAGGAGTACTGAATTGGAACAACCTAAAATCAAATAAAAAAGGGCAGGCATCTTGGAATATAGTATTAATACTGCAACCAGAAACGTGGCACCATTGCTCAAGAAAAATGCCTAAAAGAAATGCCAGAGCAAGTTCACTGCAGTTCAAAGCTACCCTCAATGCCACTGGCCAAGACCTTAGCACCAATGCCAAGAATCACAAGTGCTGACAACACCTCCCACCCCCTGTTCAAGGCCAGGCTACACCAGATGCTGGGGGCTCCAATGCTGAACCCCATGAATAACAGTATACACTCTCTCCAATGCATGGACCGCGGATTTGTGGGGAAACTGTTCTTAAAATGGCATAGTTACCAACAGATGAGAATGAACAAATGGAGAGTTTGAATGCATTTTCAAAGCTCTATGGCTACAAGGCTGATAGTATGGTCCACCAACGAAGGACTGCAAATAAAAAGGCTAAAGCTTAACTTGAGAAACCGAGCAGGAACAAACATGCAGAGAAGCACACCTTGCCACACACAGAATAAGTGGGAACAGGTCTCCAAGAAGAATAAGTCAATATCTTCATAGCTTTTGGGGATTTATCCTAATTCCGAGCAGCCATATCCAGAGTAGTAATTGTTTCTTGTTTTTTTTATCCATAAGGCACCCACTGCAAACAGGCAAGTGCAAAGTACGTACACGTTCAAACAGGTCCATGGAAGTACATGCTACAGGGTGTACACATGTGAGGAAGGAACATAGGAGAAGAGCAAGACAGGTACAATCAGGGTCAGCCAACTATGAGGGGGAGGGTCAGTTGGGCATTTGGTCAACTGGTGCAAGAGGATCTACGTCACATGGCCTCTGCCGCACCCACATGCCAATCAGTGCTAATTTGTTGGTGCCTTCTTGTCTTGCCGCTTTCTTCCCCAACTTAAGCAGTCTTCAAACCTCTTATCTTTTGCAATTGGCCAGCCTGCGCAAGTATATCTATGTCATGTGACCTCTGCCTCACCAACCTGTCAATCATGGATAGTCTGTTGGTGCCTTCTTTTTTGCTGCTCTTTGTTTTCACTATTTAAGAACCCTTCCAGTCTCTTTTCCTTTGCAGTTGGTCACCTGGTGCAAGTGGATCTAGGTCACATGGCCCCCTGCCCTACCTGCCTGTCAATCACTGCTAGCTCAGGGGCAATGTGTTCGCCTTGGAAGCAAGACTACACGGAGCACCACAGGTTCGACCCCTGGGTCCGCGCTTAGAAAACTCTCAGTATTAAACACGTTATAAATAACCCATAATATCATATCATAATCAACTGGTGCATTCTTTTTTGCCATATTTTTTCCCTAACCTCCCAGCATCTTTTCTTTTGCAGTTGATCAGCTGGTGCAAGTGGATCTATGTCACATGATCTCTGCTCCACCCACCTGTTTAGTCCATCCCCCTCCTTTCTTTTCCCTTCTTAACTGTTAGATTACAGGGTGTTTAAAGCAAATGGCAGATGAAAAAGGCAATCCCTGTTTGGACCTGTCTGGATCGGGTGCACCCAGGAACAGAAACACTTCTCCTCAAACAGCTTGTGAGATCCCTCAAATATGTATTTGAGCCCTCTCTCCCAACAGCCTATCCCCACCATCACCACTCATCGCCAACCACGCTGCCCACCAGCAACATCACAGACACTGCATTGCAACAGCCTCACCCACGTCACCATAGACACCATCAGTGCTCTACCATCCACAGAACGTATGCTCACCAACATCAGCCCACCAATGAAACATGCAGCAGACATCACCAACCTCATCACCATACAAAACTTGGACGCCATCTTTTTAAAAACAAATTTATTGTGAAAATGGCTCAGAAGAACCGAACACAGACACATTAAAAGAGCATCAAAACACATAAAAATGTGCAAAATGTGCTCAAAAAAACAAATGGATAACATAAACAAATGATTCCAATCCATCCAATGATAAAAACCAGAAAGCTTAAAATGAACACATACAATCACATTGCATACTCTAAAATGTTGTTAAAAGTAGCACAGCGACAGGAAAAATTCATCAATCATCAGTCGATTTGAGAAACAAATTGCACATGCTGAAAACGGAAGAGAGAAAAATTAATTAGCAGATATAATAGCAGCAGGTTTCCAGGCAGTTTGCGGGCCCATTATAATTTTTAACCAAAGATCATCTGGAAAACATTCTTTGGACATCACCGGGAACTGGATGACATCCACCACTACCCACATCCTAGGCAACCTCATCCCCAATGGCTACAGCATTCTATAAAGAGACATTCCAAACAAGATGGGCAGAGGCCTTTCCATCATTCACAAGGCATCATAGGTATAAACCCAAATAGACATCGCCACCATCAGACCTCTCCTACGACTTCCCGCTCTTTCCAACAGACACAGTCACCGTCAACCTCATCTACAGGCCACCGAAGACCAAAACCTTCGTCATCAGAGCCTTCAGTGGCTTGGTCACCACAATGACTGTCATGCATGCCAACAACATCTTCCTTGCCAACTTCTGCCTCCCATAGCAACCCAGTAAATCACCTCCCTGCCCACCCACCTTCACAGTTCTCCAATCCTGCTCGACTGGTCGGACCATCTAGCAATGACTTTTGACATTAGTCACACCACACCTTGGATGTCATTTGGGGTCGCAGCCGTGACCCCTGCTGTCTCCCTTGCTATCCCTGGCCAAACAAAAAAAGTTTTTCTTTTTTTTTAAACTGGCTGCAACCAGTAGCCAGTGTGTATTTCTCAAGTCCATTGGCATGGCAACATGGTACCATCCCATTTGTTGGTCAGAAAAGTAAAAGATCTTGGTAATATGGGCTGGTACACAATGATATTAAGACTACATATGGTGATGAAATGTATATCATATTACAGTGACATTGTAACCATATTTTTCTTAGTGTACTGAGGAACAATGCTATGTGATGCTACTGCCTGTTTTGTCAAAGGGTGAAAGGTTGTATGCCATCACTTCCTGTGTTGTCACTTAGGGGTGGGGTCAAATTGTGTCACTTCCTGTGATGTCATTAGAGGTCAAGGGTCGAGTGACGTCACATCCGCTATCGCTGGCATTTTGTTGAAATGACATCACTGCACCACCCCAGTCAATCCCGCTCATTGGAAACCCAGGAAACAAACCTGCAGATCATTCAACTTGCATTTGATTTGTATATGGTCTTTCCCCTTCTGTTTTTAGCTTTGCAGGCTCAAAATCAATGCCCAGGCCAAAGGGCAGTGGTTAAAATGAATTCATAACCTTTCAGCCATTAACCTTACGTTTTGCATCAGCCCAACTCTTTGACATTGCTGCTTCATCCAGGGTACATCCGAGCAATTGCTCATCAGTCCTTCAGTAGCTCATCATTGGTGAAGATACTTTCCCTTGATACTTGCTGTGTGGTTGTCAAGGAACACTGCCTGGCTTGTTGAAAGCTGTGGTCAGAGTATAGCCCTGTACTGATGGGAGATCTCCAAATTGCATGTTAAATGGCCAACTCTTACGCCTCGACCGTGTCCGAGGAAATCGAGAAGGTACACTTAGGATACAACAAAGAAGCCCAATGCTTGTGATGTAGGACAGAGCACATACTAAGCAAAAAAAACTCATATGCACGCTCTACTATGGAATCTAAGATATTTAGTTACAGTGGCTATAACTAGAGTCCTCTGTGGTGGTGGTCATCGTAAACAAGACACAGATGCAAGAGATTTTGAAGCATTTCAAGGTGCCATTCAACAGTGAAGATTACAGCATCATCAGTTCTGTTATCATCAGTTCTGTTATGAGAAGCCATCGAAATAGTCTCACCTACCATCAAGCTTAATAATGGAGAGTTCTTGAAACCCCTAAACCAATAACCCTTTCAGCAAGATCATTTTCCCACCTGGAAACTTAGAGGGGGATTCAGAGATGTGTAGGAGGGATATGGGTGCAAACAGACTGACGGAGGTGATAATAGGGCAAAGAAAGAGCAAAGGGGAAAGGGCAAACGGTGAGCATGGGCACCAACACAAAGGGCCTTATTACAATTACAGTGGTGATGGTAAAAATGCAGGTAATGTGGTGGTAATTAAGTGACCACCGAAGTACTACAGGTTTGGTGGTAAGGTCGAGGATTTAAAGCTGGAGGGAAATCCTCCACCTTGCCACCAAAAATCAGCTGAATTACAGTTGCCATGTTTTGCCCTCTGTCCCCAGATTCATCCCACGACATTCATACTAAGACTCTGCAGCATTGCTGAGTCTTCTGTAAGCAGTCTGCTGGATGAAGCATCGGTTGCTTGTTTGAGTGTGTGAAAACTCTGCTTTGGAACAGGATACTTCCAGCAAGATCTGTCCTGGAGCTGAGTTATCACATGCACGAGCAACCCACATTTCAACAGATACTTTCAGTAGGCATGGAGCCCATGAATACAAAAAGAGCCAAAACCTCACATGTTTATTGTAGTTGTCCAGCCTGGTATATATGTCCTGCAATGTAGAGACACATTTTTTCTTACGGTGACCAATTAAAACTGCAGACCCCAACTTTCATTATTCTCTCAAATGGATTTCTTACTGAATCACAATAAGACATGTTTCAAATAAAACATTCTGGACATGCTTATGTTTCGATAATGCTATTTGCTTTTATGCAAATCGCCAGGGTTGGGCTCTAAGAAGAGTTACTGTATTGGATCTGGTCTGGGACCACGCCCCTTGTGCTCGCCCACTCCTCCCCCACGGCCTCACCCCTCCAAGGAGGAGAGGGTTCCCCCAATAAATTGTTCCCATTTCCAGCAATGGTTGTGCTTAAGGGGAAGTGCACCTTCAGGTCCAAAGTGTCCTGCAATCAGAAAAAAGAAGGGAACAATGAGGAACATAAATGGAAAACTTTCCATGGCAAGGAAAGGTGAGATGGAACAACACTTGTCGGGCAAGAAAAACAAAATTGACTAGTGGAGAAAACGAGAAAAAGATCAAATTAAACGTAGCAAAAAGACCAAACATTGCAAAACTTCAGTGCCTGTCGGAAGTGTAATATCAATCAATCAAAGTGAAAAGCTCTGCAGGGCATGGCCTCTGCCCTGACATGCAGGGCATGGCCTCTGCCCTGACATGCAGCGCTGGCACGCACTGCAAATAGACACTGCATCCAGGAGTCAGGGTGTCAAAAGAATGGCTTACGGGCGGCAGTGCGCACCGTTTAATGACATGATGACGTGTCTCCCACGTGCCAGCATTCCTCGTGACAGTTTCCTGTGCATTGGCCGCAGTGATCATAGACCCTTTGACGTGGGTCACCCCCAGCGGCTGTGCCTCATAGTGCAATAACAGTTTTCCTTCCGGCCTCCTATTTTGCACCAGCAGGTGTCCCCCACTACAATCGCCTTCTCTGGTAATCTTCGCCGAGCAGTCTCACTCTCGTTCCGGGCAGCCCTTTCTGCTCGCACCCGGTTGTTGTCGATCTCCCCCGGACACCGACCTTCCACTTCGGGCAACAGTCCTCGGGGTACCCGTTTAAAGAGGGCCTCCGCCGGCGTGACCCCAGTAGATTGATGCGGGGTCGTGCGATACTCACGCAGAAAGTCAAACAGGTTGCGCCGTAGGTCTTCCCCTCCATTCAGCGATATGCGGAAGATTTTGTTAAGCGTCCGCATGAAGCGTTCCACCTCCCCATTGGCCCTTGGCCAGAGTGGGGTGAGTTTCCGGTGCTTTATCCCCCTTTCCTCACAGTAGCGAGCAAACTGCTGCCCTTGGAACGGCGACCCGTTATCCGAACAGATCTCCAGGGGGAACCCATGGGTGGCAAACATTTTCTCCATGGCCAGGATGGTGTTGTCACTAGCCGTGGACTCAACCAGCTCCACCTCGGGATAGTGGGACCACTGGTCCGTCACCGACAGAAAGTACATTCCTCGGCCAGTGGACCCGAAGTCTGCATGCACAGTCCCCCACGGGCATTCACTCCTCTCCATGGCTTGAATGGGTGGCCCTCTCTCCACCGGACTCGCCGCTTGGCATGGAATGCAAGCCCGCACAAATTCGTCCATCCTGCTTTCTAGATCCGGGAACCACACTTTCAAACGGAGACGTGCCTTCGTCTTTGCTGTCCCCTGGTGTCCTTTGTGGGCCAACTGCAGTACTTTGCCCACCAGAGCGCATGGGATGACTATCTGGTGCCCCCTCAGCAGTAGACCATCCTCGGCCACCGACAGCTCATGGCGTGCCTTCCAGAGTGCCCTCAAGTCATTTTGTGCATCGTCGCCCCTTCTGGCATTGTTCATCAACACTTTGTGCCATTCCCCACTTGACACAGCCTCCTTGATCCTCAAGAACACATCGTCTGCGTTCGATTAATCTGCAATCTCCTGGCGCGCTAAGGCGACGGGCAGCGCCGACTCCACCACCAGGTGCACCGCCTCAACACAGTCCCCCAACTCCGCCGAGTCCCTGGGCCGCCCAGCGCCCGGGTGTCGGGACAAATAATCTGCTGGATTGTGCATGCCAGGACGATACATCAGCTTGACCCCGTACTCCATCAGCGAGAGCATCCATCCCTCGATGCGCGGTGGTGGTTTGGACGATGCCCCTGACATGATCGGAATCAGGGGCTTACGATCCGTCATGACCACTACGGGCTTCCCCAGAATGTAAATACGAAAGTGTTTGCAGCCCCATAAGATAGCCAAAGCTTCACGCTCAATCTGTGAATAGCGCCTCTCGGTCTCGGTGAGAGCCTTGCTGGCATATGCAATGGGCCGCATTGTCCCTTGGGGATCCGCCTCATGAGGACCGCCCTCAGTCCTACCGGGCTGGCGTCCACCACGATCTCCGACTCCCGGTCCGGATTGAAGTAGGCCATCGTCTCCTGCCCCGAAAGGGCGTTCTTGATGGCGCGAACGCCCTCTGTTCCTTCCCGGTCCAGTTCCAGGCCGCATCATTTCTGGTCAGTGCCCGCAAGGGTTCCGACAGGGAGGCCAAGTCGCGAATAAATCGTCCACAGTAATTGACCATCCCCAGGAAACTCCTGACTTCCGGGGGTGACCCCGGCGGGGCGGCATCCTGGATGTCCTTCACCTTCTCCGGATCCGGGGAGATGCCCCCGGCGTGGAACACAAAGCCGAAGAATTCCAGCCGGTCCTTCAAAAACTCACATTTTTGTTTGTGGACAGTCAGCCCAAGGCCGCAGAGTCTTTCCAGGGTGTTTTCCAGGCGCTTCAGGTGTTCCGCCTCCGACCTCGCGAACACCAGGATGTCGTCCGACATGTTGATCACTCCTTTAAGTCCCAACAGGGCCCCCCTGATGGCATTTTGGAAAACTTCCGCTGCCGACGAGACCCCAAAACTGAGCCTCTTAAACTGATACAGCCCCTTGTGAGTCGTAAAGGTGGTAATGTATCTTGACTCGGGGTGGAGCTCCAGCTGGTGGTAGGAAGACCTCAAGTCCAGTTTAGAGAACACTCTCGCCCCCTGCAGCTCGTCGACAATGTCATCCAGGGTGGGCGTGAGGTGACGTTCCCTTTTGATCGCCAGGTTGGGCAGCCTCATGTCAACACAGATGTGGACTGCCCCAGGCTGTTTGAACTTTGGGGCCACCACTATTGGCGAGACCCAAGGGGTGGGTCCTTCAACTATCTCGATGATGTCTAAGTCGACCATCGTCTGTAGCTCCTTCTCCACCTGCGCCCTCAAGTGGAACGGGTTCCGGTGATGCTTGAGCGCTGTTGGCCTCACCGACCCGTCGATGTGGAGCCGTATGGGGTCAGCCTTTAGCTTCCCAATGCCTTGGAAGATCATGTCAAAATGCTGCAGCAGGCGTTCCAGGTCAGTATGATATACGGCAAACGTGAAGTGCACCAAGTTCAACGCCTCCGAGGCAGCGCAATTTAAGAGGGAGTGCGGGCTCACGCTGGTGACGAAGAACCTCGCTTTTATCTTGCTCTGCCCGTGGGACACCGGCGCCATGAACACCCCCTGAATGGGGAGTGGCGAGTCACCTCCGAATGCATATATCCGCGCTGTGGATTCTGCCAACTCGGGCGGGCCAGGGAGTGCTTCATAATGGTCAGTTGCTAACACACAGACCGACGCCCCCGTATCTACGAGGACTGGGGTGGGGACTTCCCTGATGTTTACCGTACATGTCGGTTGTCGGCTTCTGCCGGGGCCCTTGGCAATGCTTGAGATAAAGAAGATTTCTTCCTCCTCCTCCTCCTCCTCCTCTGCAATGTTCAGGTCCTGCATGCCTTGCTCGACAGCCGACACACCCCTCACCCTTTGAGTGTTGCTCTCGCCAACTCTCGCTGGTCCTCTCGAGGCTGCAACCGGCGCGGTAGCCCTGCACACCCTTGCATAATGTCCTGGTGTGTCACACCGGCCGCAGACCCTCGATTTTGCCGGGCACTCCCCCACGTGTGGCAGGTCATATCCGCAGTAGGGGCACGACTGAGCAGCCCCAGGCACTGGAGGGCCATCTTCCCTCTTTGGTGTCCACCTCGCCCTCCCTGGGGCAGAGCGTCCAATGGCAAACGCCTCTTCGCCCTTGCCAGAGTGCGTGGCTGCATCCATCTTTGCCCCCCTGGCCTCTGCCAGCTCGTAAGCTCTCCCCGTGTCCAGGATTTGCTGCAGGGTCAGACCAGGCTCTCTCAGTACTTGCCTTCTTAGCTTCCCAGAACTGCACCCTTGCAACAGCTGGTTACGGACCATCTCCTCCTCAGTCACCCACCTGCAGGAGGTTGCCAGGTGTCTCAGCCGTGCACAGAACTGGTCCAGCGATTCCTCTTCTTGCTGCCTTTCCGCGCCCATGACAAATCTGTCAAAGTCCACGTTGGCCACGGCCAGAAAATGATCTCGTAGGGCTTGCTTCACAGCGTCATACGTGACCACCGGGATATTGAGAGAGTCATATATTCTGTGCACCTCCGTGCCTGCAGAATACACCATGATGGCAATTTTGGCGTCGTCATCCTCTTGCCCAGAGGCCCTGAAAAACATTTCCAGTTTCTTGACCCACAGGAGCCATTTCGGCCCCAGTTTGGAAGGTGGGCCCGTGGTGTCAAATTCGGGCATGGGGGCTAGTGTGCTGTGCATCCTGCGTGGGATTGGCGCAAGGGCACCCTCAGCCTCTCCTTCCTCCCCCATGCTGACGATCAGGCAGAGTACTCACGATGGCTCTTGATGGTGAAGGCGTGATCCAGGCACCAGAGGGGATGATGTTGCTCCAAACACCAGTGAATGTTGCTGGAAGGCCTGCAGATGCCCAGCCTGTAAAGTTTTTGCACCCTTGTAACAGCTTCCAATCCCCTGCAAGGGAAAGATTCTCCATTTTCTTTTCCTTTTTTTTGTTGAATCCACAGCCCTGCAGTGAGCTAGGGCTGTGGGAGGGTCAAAAAATTGTTCTTGATGCACTGGGGATCGCAGCTGGCGCACGAGCACCCTCCCGGGCTGCAACCGCTGCGATCCTTAATGACACAAAATGGCCACCGGCCGTACGCGCGAGTTCGAAATGACACGGAGCATCCATTCCTACTCCGACGCCGTCGGAGCGGGTACAGGACGCTCCTGAGCCTACTCGTCGCCAGTGTTAGATGGTGGGGAGGCTGCCCAGGGCCCCCACCGACACTCACACGCACGCAGGCACAGGCACACCAGGAACCACGCAGGACGCGTGTGTTCTGCTCAGGTCCCCGGCTCGAACTGCCAGAGGACCGTCTTTATTCAAATTACGCATGCGCGAGCCTCGGTCCCGCTCGCGCATGCGTGTTAACGGCGTAGTCACTACGCAACAGGGCCCTAGGCTCTCCGGCAGCATTGGCCTGCATCGGGTAAAACCTCATTGGTGCGGCTTATGGTTGTGGAGCTTGTGCGAGTGCTGTACTGGCAGTGGTTTGTACTGCGCCTTTTTTCCTCCCCCAGGCAGGAGTACACTGCCCATCATCTCAGTGGCGGTCCTCGCTGCACCTTTCTCGCCCAGCAGTGGTGTTGCTAGGTCTGGAAAAGATCCGGGGCTACCCTAATGTCGGGACTGTCGGGGTTAGCTAGCCTTTTGGTTGCAGCCTCTGAGCTTCTATCCGGAGCTATAACCAAAAGACCCGGGGTTATAGCCACCCCAGCCCTCCCCTAGCAAGGTCTCTGTGGCCCAGGCAGGAGCAGTACCTGTTACTGCAGCAGTGGTCCATGTCGCGCCTCTTTCCCCCAGGCAGAAGTATGACGTGACCATGAAGCGGTAGCGGTCCTTGACCCACCTCTCTCCCCCATGAGGGAGCAGCTTTCCGTCTCTTTTCTTTTCTTTTTTTTTGGAGCGTGCACAGGGACCTCCTGCCGCACGTGTCTGTACAGTGTGGGCCTCGCCGGATGATCCGGCGGTTGTCGGCATGTTCCTGACTGAGGGCATTTTTTTTCCACAGCTTCGCTGTGGCACACCACGGGGACTCTGGGGCGCACGCCAGTACCAAGCGGGACCTCGGCATCGATGCCGATGGTCGTCGGGCATGACCCGACCAGCAACGCGCACCGCCAGGCGGGTGCATGCAGGGGGCGTGCTCTAGCACGTCGACTCATACTTTTCCTTCGTCACCAGTTGTTATATTGCCGGGGCACGGGCAGTCAAAGTGAAAGGCTGTGCAGGGCAGGGCTTCTACCTGAACCACCTGTGCCACCATGAAGGCTGAAAAGGCGAGGCGCTGTTTCCTGGCAGGCAACCCTTTAGAAAATAAATGCAGAGATGCTGATCACTTCAAAAGGTTGCCTGGCAGGGGTGCAAGTAGCCCATTGAGCTGGGACTATTCAAGGGGGCGAGCCCTGATGGGCCAGCAGACAAACCCCCCCGCCCGCCCTGCCCCCGCTTAGGGCACGCACCCTTGATGAGCCCATTTTTCAGTGCCACTTAAGGCACTGGACTTAGGTCACAACAGGAAGGAATACACATTCCTTCTGCTGGAAAATACCTCATATACCTTAGTGTAGGCCCTGAGGCTCTGCACTATAATACGTGTCATCTGCAAGTTAACTCCCACCAATAAACAGCTGTGGCCTTTGTACTCCAGTAAAATGTCGTTTAGTTGTCATTTATTGGGGAGTAAGGGTGGGTGTGGATTCAAGAAAGAGGGGGAGTGGAAAAGCGCGGGCGGACAAACAACTGTGTCCTAAAACGCGACCTAGGAGGTACAACGTGTGGGTTGTCGGTGCTATTCAGATGTAGCTGCACGTAGCAACTTGTTAGTAATACAGGCTAGGTAAGAAAGGGCAACTTTGTTTGTGTCCTTGCGCACTGGCTTCCGGAAGACCACGACTGAAGCTTTCGGGCTTTTGTGTCGCTTATCAGCGCCGTCTGTCAGGAAGCGGCCCTGTTCATTTGCGACAAACTGAAACGTCTCACGTCAGCTGAGGGCTGCTCAAGAGAAGTTTGTGCAAATCATTTATTAGGAAAAGGAAGGGAGGCCACGCCCTTTTTGTCTTAACCCTGCACTTTGGTCTTGACTCGTGTTTTCTCACTGAAATGTAGAAACCCACCGACCGCGCCTCTCGGAAAGCAAACCGGACCTGCTATGTTGCTCTGACTAAAAGAGTCTGCTTACCAGTGTGGCGAAGGGGGGCGGGGGGCGCCAATTCGCCCAGGGCGCTGCAGCCCCTAAGGCCGGCCCTGCTGCCTAACTTGCATGAACTAGACTGGACTATCTGTTAAAACACATGCAATCGGAATACAGAATTTGGGAAAAGCCCCTACAATTTTAACCCCCAAATATCTCTCTGGAACATATGGATTTTCAGCAGGCAAAATGTATGCATTTTTTACCTTACTTTAACCCGACTTCCTCTAGTGTTATCACAGCTCAATTTGAATTTACCCTGCTAAGCAGAGCAAATCCTATTCCTTAACATAGGGGCCTAATTCTCAAATAACACAATGCTTCCTTTTTTGGTCTTAAATTTCGACGATATTAATTTCCACCCAGCAGCGTTGCTGGGGGTGGGGGGCTATAGTCCTGGGTCTTTTGGTTGTAGCCTCAGATAGAAGCTCAGGGGCTACAACCAAAAGGCTAGCTTGCCCTGAGTCCCTATAGCCCCAGATCTTCTCCAGACCCAGCAACACCTCGGTTTCCACCTAACTTTGTTGTTGCAGCTCCAAAGGACAACAGACGTCTACAGTATTTCCTTTTTTTCATTCTTATTCACAAAGGTGACCTGCACATTTCTGACGTGCTGGTCAGAACACTTGCATATATCAGTGTTCCTATCGCGCAACCAACACTGATGTATGATAAGCTCCAAGGACCTATATAGATGTTGAAAGCATACTCCATGAGAGGCCATTAAAGCGTGTTGCTGACTAGGCCCAACCAGGCCGAAACACGTGTCTGGGGTTGCTGTTGGTACTCTTGTTCAGAAGAGAATTGCCAGGCATTTCGGTGCTGGACTGCCCTTTGGCAGGACAAAGACTGATATGTAGTGGACATTTCTCTTCTGTGAAAGGATGGTGAGCTAAAGAATCTGGTTGAGACTCTGACCCGGGATATAGACCGGTAGTTGAGAAACTCCCAGAACCACCCTTGTTTTTGCATATTAAGTAGCTTTGGGTTTTCACCCTTAGTTGCTAGGGTAATCCAGACGTGGAACCATTGCTCACTGTTCTTAGAGAGGCACAGCTCCACCTCACGGACGAGGCCCAACTAGGCCGAAACACGTGTATGGGGTTGCTGTTATGATATGATATGATATGGCATTTATAACGCGCCTATACACAAGTGTTTCAAGGCGCGACGAGGCAAGGGGGGAACAAAGGGAAGACAGACAACGATCCTACTAGGCCAGGTGCCATTCAGATCGTGCAAGTGCATGGGAAGGGGGGAAAAAGGAAAAGTGCGGGGGGGTGGAAGCAAGAGGGGAATGTGCAGTACATGGGAAAGTGGAAAAAATAAGATAAATAAAATGGCCAGCTGGTGGCAAGTGCAAGGAAGTGCTGACATAAGTGCTGGTAGGGGGACTGTAGGGATACAGAAAAATGGTCCCCAGGTGCAGGGGTTGCCAGGGAGGCAGTGCAGGTGGGCAATTGATGGGACTTGGGCCAGAGATCAGAAAGGGTGGCCAGGTAACCAGTGCAGTTTCGGTCAGGAATTCAGCAGGGGAGAGGGGGAGAGAAAGCAGAAGCAAAGAGGAAGGTTTTGAGGTGCTTCCAGAACCGGAGATGGTTCTCCTCAAGTTTCAGGGAGGCAGGAAGGCTGTTCCAGAGGGAGGCCCCTACCGAAGAGAGAGATCTACCACCAACTCGTTGCTTGGAGAAGCGACTGACCCTGAGGGAGTTGGAGGCAGGTGAGCGAACAGCTTGAGACGGAAGATATTTAGGAAGAGAGAGTTGAAGGTATTTCGGCCCCAGACCCCAGAAGGCCTTGTGTACAATGATGAGGGTTTTGAACTTTATCCTCACAGCAACTGGGAGCCAGTGCAGAGATTTCAGTCCTGCAGAGATACGATCCCTGGGCTTGAGACCAAGACAAGTCTTGCAGTCCTGTTCTGGATAAGTTGCAGAGGGCCGAAAGTAGAGGCAGGTAGATTTAGATAGAGGCTGTTACAATAGTCCAGCCTAGAGAAGACCAGGGCTCTGGAGAAAGTGAACTTCCGGGGGAAGGAGAGGAAAGGAAGAATACCTCTAAGGAGGTGCAGCTGGTAGTGTGACTTCTTAGAGACGTCAGAGATGTGAGGGGAGAAGGAGAGTGCAGAGTTGAAGATGACCCCAAGGTTTTTAGCCTTGCAGGTGGGAGTAGGAAGAGGGCCAAGAGAAGCCGGCCAGAGAGCTGCAGGGAAGGAGGGAGTGGGTGTGCCGATGAGTAGAATCTCAGTCTTAATGGCATTAAGGCAGAGGTCGTTGGCAGCACACCACTCCTGGATGGCAGACAGACAGTCAGAGATGAGTGAAGGAGAGGAGGAGGCTGAGGGTAACCTGAAAATGAGCTGGGTATCATCCGCATAGCACTGAAAGTTGGGACACAGAGCGGCAATGCGGTGGTCAAGGAGTGCCAGGTATTGGTTGAACAGCCAGGGAGAGAGGTAAGATCCCTGGGGGACACCACAGGTAGAGAAAAAGATGTCGGAGAGGAAGGACCCAAGTTGGACCTGGGAGGGTCGGTTGAAGAGGAAAGAAGTCAGCCACACCAGAGCCTGACCAGTGATACCCAGGTTATCACGGAGAGGGTTGAGCAGGATGGCATGGTACTCTTGTTCAGAAGAGAATTGCCAGGCATTTCGGAGCTGGACTGCCCTTGGGCAGGACAAAGACTGATATGTAGTGGAAATGTCTCTTCTGGGAAAGGATGGTGAGCTACAGACTCTGGTTGAGACCCTAACCCGGGGTATAGGCCGGTAGTGGAGAAACTCCCAGAACCCCCCTTGTTTTTGCATATTAAGTAGCTTTGGGTTTTCACCCTAAATTACTAGGGTAATCCAGACGTGGAACCCTTGCCCACTGTTCTTAGAGAGGCACAACTCCACCTCACTGACAAGGCCCAATCAGGTCGAAACATGTGTTTGGGGTTGCTGTTGGTACTCTTGTTAAGAAGAGAATTGCCAGGCATATTGGTGCTGGACTGCCCTTGGGCAGGACAAAGACTGATATGTAGTGGACATTTCTCTTCTGTGAAATGATGGTGAGCTAAAGACTCTGGTTGAGACTCTAACCCGGAATATAGGCTGGTAGTGGAGAAACTCCCAGAACCCCCCTTGTTTTTGCAGCTCCAAAGGACAATAGATGTCTACAGCATTTCCTTTTTTTCATTCTTATTCACAAAGGTGACCTGCGCGTTTCTGGTGTGCTCTTCAGAACACTTGCAGTATTCCTAGCGCACAACCAAACTGATGTATGATAAGCTGCAAGGACCTATATAGATGTTGAAAGCATGTTCTCCGAGAGGCCATTTAAGGCCTGTCGTTATGAAATGCATAAACACAACATCAGAACGGCAAGAGAGAGAAGCAGCAGTAAATGATACTGCTAATGCCCCACTAAAAATGAATTCTCGAAAGGGTCAATAATGACCCTCTCGTGCATTGTGCACTCCCCTCCCCCTATTCCAAACAGGCACAGGGGATTGCCTCTGTGTGCTGCAGATTTTAAAGAGAATCCAGTTTGTGAATTTGGGATATGCTTTAAAATGTGCAAAACTGCCCCCTCCTTTGTGCAATTGTGCAAAGAGGTTGATGCGCATATTCAGATGCACTTTGTGAATTTGTGCAATGTTCTGGGCACCAGTGAAGAAGATGCACAAAAAATGTTTTCAACATTGCGGCTAGTGATAGCGAATCACTTAAATTTTGCATTACGGAGCAAGCGTGAGTCTGTAATGGGGAGGACAACCTGGGACCGCCCGGGGTCCCGCCGGTGCACACGGGATCACCTCTGGTGTTAATAAATGCAAGGCATGCGGAGGGGCTTCTTTCACGTCTACTTTATTCAATCGTACAATGGGAACTGCCCTCCCTAACCCCAATGTCACTTCGCCAGGGATACGGCCCCAACGAGAGCCCTCCTCTCACACAACGACGTGGCAGGACGGGTCAGTCGCACTCGCGACATGACAGGGTCAATTTTGTTTTTTGCACTTCTTTGGTTCCTGTAGGAATGAGGTATGCACTAGTGTATATCCTTAGAGCCAATAACATAGCTCAGTAGGTCAGCGTGCCAGCTGCAGAGATTGGTGTGCAATCCAAACATCACAGCAATGAATCCCTGATTTTCATTTTTCGAGGTTAATTAAATCATTCCCAAAGATGCTTTTCTATTGGGACAGGAAGCCAAAAGACTGTGGCAGAAGGCACTATGCAAAAATGTAAATGACATTGCTATTATTAAAATTGTTGCATGTAGTGCTTCGATACCCAGTGTGCATACTATGTGCTTTATTAAGACCCCTCTAGCAAGTAAGTTAGCTTTTATTTCAAAACCATGCTTTACTACGAACGCTTCTAAATTCTCAGTCACCCTTCTAACATTGGTAATTTCACAATACACTTGCCGGGTAGACTTTCCATCATTCTATTTGTTGTGCTGTATAATATTCGGTGGGGTGGAGGGGGTGAACAGAACTTGCTCATCTGTTTCTGAATTATAGCTTGCCAAGAAAAGGTTATTCCAAACTGCTCCCTCCGGTAAAGATGCGAGACGTGGGAAGCTGGAGCGCCAAATTGGAGAGGCCAATCCATTTTAAACGCTGCACAGGTCTGGCCCCTGGAGGGCACCAGCTGCTCTAGGAGAGACCGTCGGGGCCAGATTCAGAAATCAATGTACTTAATGTCATTAGTGGTTTAACCTCTCAGGGGAGAGAGGCTGAACGGGATCGAGATGATGTATTTATAGTTCATGTGTTGGAGAATGCAGTGCAAGTGCACAATGAACTAGTAGAGATCACACTTTATCCCATGTGGGTGTGAGCAGCTCACCCAGTCATGTCTTTTTTTGCATTCTGGTACTTGTAGTTGTGTATATTTATATGAGAAGCGCAACACAGCAGTTACAATATGTAAAGGGCCTGATTCGCCCCAAAAAATGTTTAGGTAATGGAAGGATTTCAATTGCAGACAAAAAAAGTTGCTGTGAGTCACAAACCAGGTGAAGATGAGCGAATCTCTAATGCGCACGTGGTTTATCACATGGGGCCTAAGTCACAAAGACCTGCACTGGAGCAAATCAGGAGTGTCCCTGAGCATCTCAGACTAGCTCATGGTTCCTCATACCTGATTCATCGGGCGTTAAACTAGAGCAAATCCAGGTCTGTGAGAGGCTCATGAGAATCTCAGATTTGGTCCTGCTCCCTCACACCTGATTCATCAGGCCTAAAACTCCAATTCTCCGAGATGCTCTTGAGCATCTCTGATTTCGTCTGACTCTCTCACACCTGATTCGTCAGGCCTAAAACTGGAGCAAATCCAGGTCTGTGAGATGCTTTTTAGAATATCAGATTTGGTCCTGATCCCTCACACCTGAATTATCAGGCCTAAAAATCCAGGTCTGCAAGATGCTCTTGAGTATCTCCGATTTGCTCTGGCTCTCTCACACCTGACTCTTCAGGCCTAAAACTAGAGCAAATCCAGGTCTGTGAGAGGCTCATGAGAATCTCAGATTTGCTCTGGCTCTCTCACACCTGACTCATCAGGCCTAAACATCCAGGTCTGCAAGATGCTCTTGAGAATCTCATTTGCTCATGCTTCCTCACAGATGAATCATAAACCTAAAAGTAGAGCATACCCAAGTCTGCAAGATGCTCTTGAGAATCTCAGATTTGCTCTGGCTCCCTCGCACCTGATTCATTAGGCCCAAAACGAGAGCAAATCCAGGGCTGTTAGATGCCCCTTGAGCATCTTAGATTTGCTACAGCCCCCTCAAACCTGATTCATCAGGCCTAAAACTAGAGCAAACACGGGTCTGCGTGATTCTCTTGAGTACCCCCGATTTGCTCTGGCTGTCTCACACCACATTCATCAGGCCTAAAGATCCAGATCTGCAAGATGCTCTTGAGAATCTCATATTTGCTTCTGCTTCCTCACACCTGATTCATAAGGGCTAAAACTAGAGCAAACCCAGGTCTGCAAGATGCTCCTGAGCATTTCAGATTTACTCCGGTTACCTCAAACCTGATTCATCAGGCCCACAAGTAGAGCAAATCCAGCTGTGCGATATGCTCTTGAACAGCTCAAATTTGCTCCAGCTCCCTCAAACCTGATTCATTAGGCCTAAAACTAGAGCAAATCCAGGTCTGTGAGATGCACTTGAGCATCTCAGATTTGCTCCGGCTCCTTCACACCTGATTCATCAGGCCTAAAACTTTCAAAATCCAGGTCTGCAAGATGCTCTTGAGCATCTTAGATTTGTTCTGGCTCCCTCACACCTGATTCATCAGGGCTAAAACTAGAGCAAACCCAGGTCTGCAAGATGCTCCTGAGCATTTCAGATTTGCTCCGGTTCCCTCAAACCTGATTAATCATGCCCAAAAGTAGAGCAAATCCAGCTGTGCGAGATGCTCTTGAACAGCTCAGATTCGCTCCAGCTCCCTCAAATCTGATTCATCAGGCCTAAAACTAGAGCAAATCCAGGTCTGCAAGATGCTCTTGAGCATCTTAGATTTGTTCTGGCTCCCTCACACCTGATTCATCAGGGCTAAAACTAGAGCAAATCCAGGTCTGCAAGATGCTCCTGAGCATTTCAGATTTGCCCCGTTTCCCTCAAACCTGATTCATCAGGCCCAAAAGTAGAGCAAATCCAGCTGTGCGAGATGCTCTTGAACCGCTTAGATTCGCTCCAGCTCCGTCAAACCTGCTTCATCAGGCCTAAAACTAGAGCAAATCCAGGTCTGTGAGATGCACTTGAGCATCTCAGATTTGCTCCGGCTCCCTCAAACCTGATTCATCAGGCTTAAAACTAAAGCAAAACCAGGTCTGCAAGATGCTCTTGAGCATCTTAGATTTTTTCTGGCTCCCTCACACCTGATTCATCAGGCCTAAAATTTTCAAAATCCAGGTCTGCAAGATGCTTTTGAGAACCTTAGATTTGTTCTGACTCCCTCACACCTGATTCATCAGGGCTAAAACTAGAGCAAACCCAGGTCTGCAAGATGCTCCTGAGCATTTCAGATTTGCTCCGGTTCCCTCAAACCTGATTCATCAGGCCCAAAAGTAGAGCAAATCCAGCTGTGCGCGATGCTCTTGAACAGCTCAGATTTGCTCCGGCTCCCTCAAACCTGATTCATCAGGCCTAAAACTAGAGCAAACCCAGGTCTGCAAGATGCTCCTGAGCATTTCAGATTTGCTCCGGTTCCCTCAAACCTGATTCATCAGGCCCAAAAGTAGAGCAAATCCAGCTGTGCGAGATGCTCTTGAACAGCTTAGATTCGCTCCAGCTCCGTCAAACCTGCTTCATCAGGCCTAAAACTAGAGCAAATCCAGGTCTGTGAGATGCACTTGAGCATCTTAGATTTTTTCTGGCTCCCTCACACCTGATTCATCAGGCCTAAAATTTTCAAAATCCAGGTCTGCAAGATGCTTTTGAGAATCTTAGATTTGTTCTGACTCCCTCACACCTGATTCATCAGGGCTAAAACTAGAGCAAACCCAGGTCTGCAAGATGCTCCTGAGCATTTCAGATTTGCTCCGGTTCCCTCAAACCTGATTCATCAGGCCCAAAAGTAGAGCAAATCCAGCTGTGCGCGATGCTCTTGAACAGCTCAGATTTGCTCCGGCTCCCTCAAACCTGATTCATCAGGCCTAGAACTAGAGCAAACCCAGGTCTGCAAGATGCTCCTGAGCATTTCAGATTTGCTCCGGTTCCCTCAAACCTGATTCATCAGGCCCAAAAGTAGAGCAAATCCAGCTGTGCGCAATGCTCTTGAACAGCTCAGATTTGCTCCAGCTCCCTCAAACCTGATTCATCAGGCCTAAAACTAGAGCAAATCCAGGTCTGTGAGATGCTCTTGAACAGCTCAGATTTGCTCCAGCTCCTTCACACCTGATTCATCAGGCCTAAAACTTTCAAAATCCAAGTATGCAAGATGCACTTGAGCAAATCTTTGTGGATCATAATTGCACATGAGCATCTCAAATAAGCTCCAAGCAGCTCCGGATTTGCTCCAGTTTTAGGCTTTGTGAAAAAGGTATGAACAAGGTTGCAGCAGAAAGTCAGAAATGTTCAGGGCATCTCCCGATTTGCTCCAGTGCAGATTCCTTGCAGTCGGGTGCATGTTGAATACAGATGTGCAACTGTGCAAACCACACCGTTGGAGAGTGTATTTACTCGAATGAAAAGGCTGCTTCCATATATACAAACGTGTCTCTGTGGGAGGAACAAAACATGTGCTCACAGTTGTTTGGAACATTTCTCACCCTTCTGGGCGGTGCTTGATATTCGGGGCAGTAACAATATGATTCGCTGCTATCCCACGTTCCTTTCCATCCCACAGCGGGAATATACAGGCATTCTTTTTTCAACATTTATCCATGACCAGGTTAATGGGAACCTTTGAATACATTAGTGTGTTATAAAATATTCGATATATGGGCATTCAATATAAAGGATTCGATATAAACACTGTATACCATTAGTGTCAGCTACACATACCCTGCTGTATTCAAAGGGTCTAGGCAGCGTATACTTTTTTGCTAGTGCACAGCCGCAAAAAAGACACAGGTCTCCTTAGTGAATAAGCTGCCTTGCACATTTCTAAAGAGTCAAGCTTCCAAAACATTCCCCTGCGTGTTGTTTGAGATGTCGATTTTCATTTTCCAGTTGGCCCCAAAGACAGAAAGAGCTGTTCACACTTGGCATAGAAGGGGTGGGCATCTCTGTACACACGACGCCTTGTTTCGACTTCTTTCCCCCTCCGCGACTCCACCACACATGCGATTCTGCGTCGCGACTACAGATCATGTGGCTGAGCGATGACTAGGAGTTGTGTAGTAAGAGTGTAAACAGGCCTTGTTACCCTTTTATATGGACTGCCTGAGTATGGGCACATGACATATTGAACACGTACAAGGTACAGGTCCATTATGCTTACTTCTATCTTTTAAATATTGTGTATGGCTAACCTAAATGACCCTTCACCCATTGCTCACGGGCCCCTACGGAAGAGCTGTGCCGAGATGAAGCTGATGGGATGCCTGTCTAGGGAGAGGGGATAGAGAAGAGACTGACCCTCCTTTTATTAAGGCAGCCGCTTCTAATAGTATAAGTATTAATCCATTCTGCAGCGAGAGACCCTCCGGTCTGTATGCATGAGAATGAAAAAATGCACTTTAATGCTCCCACTGCGACGCTCAAGCGATAAAGTGCAGAGAAGTTCAAACATATATATTATTTCAGTTATGGGTGTCCTGTTGTTAACTGAACATCCACTATTATCAATGGTCTTGAAATATTTACCTCAATCGATATTACAGGAACACCATATGTCGTAATACCTCGTGATTACCATGTGAGGAACTACCTCAAAATACCCAGTATTCTTACCTCCGGCCAAAGTATAAATACGTCTGCCTCTTAAACAGCTCTGTCCTGTAGGTGAAGGGAATTGTTAAAACATTCAACTTGCAGGGCAAAAAGATGCAAGGGCCCCCAAAGGCAGCGATAAAGGGGGCATCTCAGAAGCGCGTGATGCATAACACACAGAGGGGACATGTCTGGCCCTTCTGTGCATTTGCCTTCATGGGACAGCAGCAGTTCACAGCATATGCATTTCCAGTTCTCAAAGATGGATTGACATTTTTTTAAAACATTTTTTAAAATAAATACGACATAAGGTATTTAAAAAATACCCCATGTTGTATTTCAGATGCACTGCATATCTGGCATGGCTTTACCACCCTGTCGACAATGAAGTCATGATTTTTGTGGACCAATAAGAATACTGCTTGTGATAAAGGAAATTAGGGCGTTCTGAATTCTACCGGCAATACTGCAAGAGTTGTAATGTCCTTTAACCACTTCCTTTCTGAAAGGAAGAGCCCTGGACTGAGCTCAGCCAATGAATGTCTTGAATGCAGATACAAAATTTGACAGTGGACCTAAATTTGAAGCCCTGCCTACTGACTTAACCCCACCTTGTGACCTTGGGCAAATGCTCCATCGTGCTATGACTCAGTTGCACTTCCTACCGACGTTGGAACTCTAAGAAACAGAGGTAAGACTGGACTTTACACCTTTAAGTAAAGATTTGGGGTCACCCCAATATTATACCATATAAACATTCATTATAGAAAAGGGAGTACCTCAGCGTTCAGGGCTGCTCTGGGGTTCTGCACCAGGGTGCACATATTTGCGTTGCACTGAGACTCACTCACTTTACTACAGTCCCATGGACCCTGCTATTTGATACCACTGGAGCATGCTGCCATGCCTGAAAGTCCCCAGGAGAAAGCAAACATGGCATTTGAGGTTACATGCTAAGGAAAATTCCTGCAGAGCTTCATGTGGTCTATAGTGTCAATTAGTACCCAGTGGTGAGAATCCACGAGATACACTTAACGTGGATTGACTCGTTTCCGAGCCATACCACAGCGTATTCCCGTGGATGTACTTGCGTGCATCGCGCGCCGGTTACACTCACATTATTTTTTAAAAAATGTTAGGACCATGGAAAGGGAGGTGGGACCACATGTAGTCCCTCCCCCCTTTTCCAAGGTGGCCATGTTTTATGTTTATTTTCCTCCCATTGATTAGTACAAAGCAACTTGGTCCAAAATGGTGCCCTGTTGCTCCGTACTAATGAAGCATTATGCGTGTTTTAGTGTTCCTAGAACTAACGCGTACTGCTGCAACGACTTTTCAAACGGCAAAACAAATGCCGCTTGAAAAAGGTGTTGTCACCACATTAGCATTCCGCGGACATTTTTTATAACACAAAAAGAGGTCTCAGTAGAGCGTATTTTAATGTACAATGCAAATATAAAAATTTGGATTTGACTACAACTGTTAGTTGATACAAAGTGACTTCTCGTGTATTATAATTTCTGTTTTCTATCCATGCAAAAGACTTATCAAGATCACACCTTACACTGAGGAGTTTTATTGGATTAAAGTTGGGATTTTCCCATAGGAGTGCCCAGGCATTTCCTCGATTTACTTCGCGGAAATAACATATATTTCTAGTTTTGGTATCCCCTTAGCCAGGGACACTTGCCCCTGGAGCACCTGGAACTTAAATGACTTAATTGCTCTAATTCAAGCAGTACTAAGTAGGGCGTGCTCTCGTGCAATTTATTTAAGGTTACATGTTCAGTTCTAGAAGTGAAATACTCACGCTTGTTCTTGACATGGACATGTTTACTGTTGCAAAGTCCCATGCTGGATGCTGAGTGATGAGACTGGGATGACCTTGGAGACTGGGTTTTGAGCAAGGCCCCAGAGGAGGGTCAGAGAAGCTCTCCCAGACTGTCTAGTCCATCACTAGCAACTGATAAGATAATTCCTCCTAGATCCTAAGGACACTGGGTATGCAAGGGTCACAGAGACTAGGGCAGCCAAAGGCATGGTTTCCCCAGGTGCACCCTGCCTAGGGAACAAGAGATGAGATTGAACAAAATACCACATTTACTAGTAAGTAAGAGAAGGGAGAGCCCCAAAGGCATAGCCAGGATCGTCTAACAAGTGGGGCCTGAAGCTAATATAGTTGGGCCCACCGCAGTCACATTAACATCTGTGAATGCCCGCACAGTGCTGCTGAGTGGGCATATACACATTTTGGCTGGGCTTTGCTCGCTCAGGCCCTACCGTGTCTATGCCTCTGGAGAGCCCACACCCAAATATCTCCTTGACGCCCCCAAAATACTTCTCCTGGTACCCTTGGAGGGGACAAATCATGGCTTCCTTATATCAAGCTAGAAATCCAAACTCTAGCTGGCATGGCTTGAGCCCCCCTACATCTCCAGGAACTCCCTGAGCAATCTGTGTGGAAAAGTCAATTTTTTGTCCGAAAATAACTGTTGAGGGACAGGATCCTTGTAACGAGTAAAAAGACCTTGCTCTTATTCCTACAGAAAATGTTATGTATATCAAACAACAAAGACTGACTGTTTATGGAAAAGAGTAAGACTTTTTTAAAGGTCAAGCTTAATCCCTCATCTTTCCACCCCCACTGCCCGGGTCACTGCAAGCGAAATGATGTACAGTTGACAAAGGGATTTTAACAGAGAAATGGTTTGCTGGCAGCATTGCCCGTGGAGATACCCTTTACCGCGGGCAGCTATGTTTTTCAGAAACCAGCGTGGTGCAAGGTTTGAGACAAATACCTACCACTTGTCAGAAGGAAAGCGGGCCTCTGCTAGGAGTCCCTAACTATGCACTTTGAGCAACCGCGTTACAGCACACACAAGTCATAGCGCCCACTCCCAACAAACCACCAGTTGCTACCAATGGCACATTCACAAATCCTGCAGGGGCATCTGCTAGAGTATAAAAGGGGGCAGATGACCAGGAGCGGTGACAGAGTCATGAGTTGGCAGCATGAGAAGAAGGATAGTGCATGATGATGGTGTGGCGAGGGTAAGCGCAGCAAGAAGGTGGTGAAAATGATTAGCAATGTTGATGTGGAAGTGGAGGTTGAGAGGAGCAGTATGGAGGTGGTGATGGTTGAGAGGAGCAGTAATGAGATGGTGTTATTAAGAGGATTAGTGAGGAATAGGAGGAGGGTGAGAAGAGTAGCAAGGATGAGGCAGAAAGTATGTCAAGGCAAAAGCAGCGGAGGAGCCACAAGGTGGACAAGGAAAGAAGACAGAAGAGAAAGGGAGGAGCTTAGAAAGTGGTAGCAAGAAGGGGTATAATGTGAACAGTAAGAAAATAAAAGAGGACAACATCCAGGGGAAAATCCAGGTTGGAGAGGACAAGAGCGGAGCATAACAAATCATGGAGGAAGAAGGAAGGAGAGAGAAACTATAGTGATGAGAAGACCAGATAGAAGGGTTAGGGCTAAGGAGTAGGGGGCTCCCAAGACAAAGGACAGAAAGCTGGAGGGGTTGTTTCAAACTTAAAGTCTGTGACAGGGTCTGTAACTCTAGGATGGGTTGGATGAAATGATATGGGAACTAAAAGGAAAAATTGAATGAGTTGGCCTACTTAGCGGAGCTATATAAGCAGTGAACAGCAGGACTAGAGCACAACCCAATTGCTGGGGGTAATTGTAAAAGTTCTCGGAGTGATCCAGGCCTTTCTTGACCCAGAGCATCAGGCTAGTCTGGGTTGTCCAACTCTGGGCCTTGAGAGCCAGAATCCTGATGGGTTTTCGGGATATCCCTCATTAATATTCATGAGGAACAATTTGCATACATGTAGAATCAGTGTATGCAAATTTCTCTCGTGAATAACGATGAGGGGTATCATGAAAACCCAGCATGGATCTGGCCCTCGAGGCCTGGTTTCTCTAACCCTTCAGTTTTCACCCCTGGGGATAAAAGTTGGATGAGCACCTGCAGGACTCAGGGGAAGGTAAACTAAAATACAAGAACCTTGGACTGCCAGGATGGAGAATGACTAGAACTTAATGTAGGGGTCTATTCTAGCAGGAGCTAACGTACATGCCCAATGTCCAGTTCCCTATTCTAGACAACAAGATGTCTGGGTTGATGCAAACAAGGAGCGTGTTTCAGTTGGCGCAAGGCAACCAACTTGTGGGAAGCAGGTGGCAGAGAGCAAGGGAATTGTTTGGATAACCGGGTAGAGAAAGGAAAGGATTGGGGAACTATGGTGTGGAGCAGTGGAGGGAAAAGAGAAAGGCAGGGGACTGAAGCAGATAAAGTATGGTACATCCTGGAACTGTATTAAATACATTGAGGAAACACAGTGATGGAAAGTGGGACAGACTGTAAGAGGGTGAAGGATTTGTGATGGGAACGGTGGGCATGTGAAAATGTGAACGGGGGTAGCGAAAGGTGAGGAACAGCAATGGTGACCTGGAAGTAATTTAGGAGGAAGAGTGAGGGGACTGTTCGGAGAAGAGGATAGAGAAGGCTTAAGCTTGGGGGACTTTGAATGAGATGGCAAATAGGGCTTTCAGCACCCTGAGCTTGAGAGAGTTGTTGGGATGGTGCAAGGTGTTACTTAGGCCGTCGCTGTTTCTGGGAGGACTGAGATATTGAAGCTGAAGAGTGAAGCCTTCCCCAGGTGCTGAAGGACAGTTGTATCCTACTTTATTTTTAAATTCTTACTCACAAGGTTCTGCTATATGTTAACAGCAAAGGGTCACAGAATAAGCTAGCTGGCAGTTGCTGCATAATATCCCAATGTCCCTCTACCGACCTGCCGAAAAAGGAAATCAGTTGTGTCTCCTTCTTCTTAAGGAAATGGGGTTTATGTAGGAGCCCCCACGGCTGGAGGGCTAATAAACATTTCAGCATCAATAATGAACAACAATCCAAAACACAACACATTCTTATTTTCTGTGAGCCAAATCTTATAATTAAATTAGTGGGATAAAACACATTATGTCGCTCATAACATTGATGGAGCATTGCCATTGGCTAATCCCCAAGCTCTATGAACCAGTATAGTGCAGAGATTCCCTGCTGGCTGCAGCCCGTCAATGTTCTCCCCTAGGCGCGGGACGAAAGCGTGTGGCCACCCCTTTCCCAGCGGGAGCAGCGCAATGTGCCCCAACGCCAACCCTGTCAGTTGCATCCCGAACTTCAATCATCACTGGCCCATCGCCGCTGCTCCTCACCTTCACGCCGGGTGTCTGCTGACAGATGTGGCCCGGGCTTTCAGTCCACTCTCACTACTCGATGTGGCCTGGCACCTTAAATGTAGCTGGCCCTCGCAGTCTCTTCATTTCTGGGCATACAGCCACTCACTGTCTGGACATGCTCCCTTGACCCAGCCAATTCCCTGCAAGAACACATGAAGATTCCTCTCTTTCCAGGTCCTAGCTTCCCTATTTTTTTTTATTCTAAAATCAGAATGTAAACGTTTTCAAGGCCCCACCTTCAGGTTTTACGAGGGTCTATGGACCTGTAAACCTTATTAAATGTCCTTGCTGTTCTTGAGCCTTTAACGCGGTCTTCAGGGCCCGTAACATCTGGTATAATCCCCAGGCTAGGTCTATAAAGCTTAATTATCATATGTATTCAATTATATGCCTCCTCTCAACCAAATAGAATGCTCGGAATGCAGTCTGGAATCTGTGGCATAGATCACACGCTGAACATTCTGACGTGAGCATCATCCTGGCAAGCGGAACCAATGGTAGTGGGCTGTGTAAAGATAGAGAGAAGATTGAGCAGTGCAATTCCCTGAATTCATGAACAGCAGTGAAACACAAAATGTGCACAGCTTTTTGTTTGTGTTCTCATGTTATCTTGCTGACTGTAAAAGCACTTTCCTTTTGAGTTGAACAATTACATCGTCTGATAGATCTCATTATCGCTTGGGATAAAGACCCTTCCCAAACTTACAAGCAATAACTTGAGAGCGGGCCATAGATAATGACCCCTCCATCGATCTATAAATCTTAATTAAAAGCATGTATTTATACATAGTGAATCCAATTAATGTTGAGTTAAAACAATTCAGTAAGATTTTCTTAAGCTGTTGGCCCAACTGCCTGGCTGTTTTTTATGTG
This sequence comes from Ambystoma mexicanum, assembly GCF_040938575.1. Classification (NCBI taxonomy): domain Eukaryota; kingdom Metazoa; phylum Chordata; class Amphibia; order Caudata; family Ambystomatidae; genus Ambystoma; species Ambystoma mexicanum. The sequence continues at coordinate 512,190,099 of NC_090929.1, read as the reverse complement.
TGGCTAAGTGCCAGGCTATAACTTAATTTCGCTTATCAGAAGCAGTAATACAATGCTTCTAAGCGCTAGGTGCCTGAACTAGTAGAGACACCTGAAGGACAACTATGACTACTGAAATCACACATTTGATACATCTATGGGGTGCCTATTTTAACTTGAGGGTACCCAGATCTTCATGGCAACATGTCAACATATTATCCCCCGTCCCCTTGATGCGCGGCGTGATGATGTCACGACGCCTCGCGCGAGGTATAAATAGAGCAATTATAAACAGAGATGCCGCAAAAGCATCCGGCAGCACTCTGCAGTTTATCAGGACTGAAAAGGACATTTTTTGATGACCGAATCTGGACTAAGCAGTGAAAAAGGTAAGAAAACTTAGATCCTCCTCAGCAGCGCTATGCTGCTTCAAAAACTAAACATTACTCCAAAGCCTATTTAAATTCAAAATTGAAATATTCCAAGTACTAAAGTAAGCCTTCTCTCCCAAACAGAATCTACATAAAAAATTACCAGTAGAAAGCTGGAAAACTAGTATCTGCAAACAGCACTGTCAATTTACTATAAAGAAACAAGCTAAACCAACTTGGTTAAAATCAAGGCATTAATAATGTGTTTATGGAGGAATCAAAAAGGGTGAGTCAAGAAAAAGCAAATTATTCAGAAATGCTATGAAGTTTGTACCGACAACTAGAATAATAAATGTGACAATGTTCTATTTTTTTTCTTCTTCTCTCTTTTCTTATATTTTTCCCTTTTTTACACCATCATGTTATTTTGAGTAGGAACAACTCTCCTGATGAACCATTGTGATCAACAATGGGGAAACACGTGTCGATAGTGGGAATAACAACATCAAAGTGAGACATATTGATATTTTGTTTAAGAGAATCTTTGTTTATCAAACACTAAAGTGTGAAAATAACACTTGGATTGGAAAACATTTTTACAAAAGTGAGCATGTGATGGTAACATTTGGAAATGGAAAAACATTAAAGAACTTTGAAACACGATATTTGACATGCAATGAAGTTCCATTTTTCTTCTTAACGATTTGAATACTCACCAAAAAGAAATTAATCTTTTTAAGGTTGGCGCATTTGAGTAAACTTTATTTCTCTCATCTCAATTTACTTTTCTTTTCCAGGTTTCTATCGGGAATCCATTGAATCCCAGAGTTTTCCGAAACTGGAGATATGAGATAGCGGTGGCAATCTCTTCCACACTAATTTCGGCTTCTAAGTCTAGCCGCTGCTGACTAGTCAGACATGGGAGGGCGATTTTATGCAGAGTAGCCAATCTTGCGGATGAGCTCTGATCATGTGGGGCGTGATAAAGTCCCTAAAAAAAATCAGAAAATACTTCTGCAATGCCCTTGATGTCAGTAATACAGTCATCCCTGTTGTCTAATATTCCTCTCACATGCCTGTTCCCTTCCTCTCTTCTTTCCAGCCACGTTAGCATCTTTCCCGATTTGTCAGCCGACTCATGAATTTGGCTGCACTTAACCCAGTGTGCTTGTTTTGCTTTATCTAAGGAAATATTCCAAAGTATCTCCTGGGCTCTCAGAAGTGTGTCATGTGATGCTCGGAATCCTGTTTCAAGGAAATTCTCCTCAGTTGTAACTAAGGCGCGTTCTGCCTCCTGTACCGCCTTTACACGAGGGACGTCATTTCACCAAAATGCCTAGGGTAGCGGAAGTGACATCACATGACCCTTGGCTTCTGATGACATCACAGGAAGTGATGCAATTTGACCTCACCCCAAAGGGACATCACAGGAAGCGATGGAAGACAACCTTTTACCCGTTGACAAAACTGGAGGTGGCATCACATAGCATTTTTTCTAAGTACACTACGAAAATTATGGTTACAATATCACTGTAAAGTGATATACATTTCATACAAGAATGGAACACCGTATGTATTGTTAATATCAGTGCGTATAGGCCCATATTACTAAATTACTGTGAATGCAAGCAGAAATTCAAGGCCAAACAATAATGACGTGTTATTATATATCACTTACGCTTAAGTGCTTAATGAAGAACAAATATACATAAAATATCACCCAACCTGTGTTAGTACTCGTTTATAAACCTCAGCATGATGAAAGGCTGAGTTGACATCACTGGGCGTCGAACCTGTAACCTGCAGATCACACACATATTGCAGCGGCAAGCGCTCAACCTACTGAGCTAGCTTACCGCTATAGCTATCAGCAAATCAGCCACTGCAGAAACAAAGAGCCACATGCTTCTGACCACAGCTCACAAGCCTCAACGTTCTTCCTTTTTTTAGGGGTAGCAATCTATGACGTCCATGCTTTACACAGGATTTCTTTTTTGCTGCAATCAACAGATCATCTCCCCCCTGAGAACAGTTTTAAAACCCTCCCAAAGAGTTACCAGACTATCTACCGATCTCTCATTAAGAGCAAAATATTTGGCTGTATTATGAGTTATTCCGTCTATAAATTCTGGGAAACCAAGATAGTAACTATTCAGTCACCACATCGGGTTGGGTCTTATTCTACCACTTTTAAGTTCTATGATAAGTGGGGAGTGGTTTGATATTCCTCTGTGGAATGAAAACATAATCAATCCTAGACATGTAGGCATGTGCCCCGGAGAGAAATTAGAAGACCAAATCCAGAGTTTGCAAGGTTTTCCATGCATCCAAAAGACCTAATGCTGCTGAGAAAGTGTGTAGTTTTGTGGGCGTGTTGGGATTCCTGCTACCTAAATGGGTTCGGCCAGCAACTGGGTCTAATAACATTGTTGAAATCCCCCCCCAAGTACACATGTGTCTGCCTGCATATTCATGAATACTGACTGAAGGTCGTCCGGCAAGTCAAGTGTCAGTGGGGGTGGGGGGTGCCTACACAGCTATGATTCTCCATAAGTCACCGCGAATCAGCACAAAACGCCCCTGTGGATCCTGTTTCACTGTAAGGAGTCTGAAGGGTATCCTTTATGTGTCAGAATCAGTGTACCTCCTGCACCTCTAGGGAATCCAGCATGGATTGCTGTGTTGTAATTAGATCTGATAAAAAACCTTTATCACGTTTGGGTGAGGAGGACTACATCAGGCGAGTGACTGTTGAGGAACCGTCTTTTAATACTAGAGACCAGTCCATTCATGTACATGTTAAGAACAAAATCAGCCCGTCAGGCCCTATGGTCCCCATATATGAGAATCAAGAATTGTATACCCAACAAATCCATCCCCACTGCCATGTTTCGGGGAAGGGAACAATTGCCCTTTGTCCCAAGCACAAACAAGTGCCCCAATCAACAAAAATCAACCCAAGAACGTTCCCCACCTTCCACTCCCTGTACTTCAACCCAACCCAAAGCACCTGTAGCCTGAACACAGTGTTAAACATACACAAGCAAAGAAAGACAACCAATTGTGGGGGCTCTACAGAGACAGCCGATGTAAGAGAGTCCACATCTACTGCATCCCCAGGGAGCCATACTTTTGGAGGCAAAAAACCCCCAAAAAGTGGGGCGTAACCAGCATGTCACCCCATGCCCACTGCTATTTGTGTCTCATGAGCATAATCAGGCGATTCTGGAGTGATCGGGTCCTGCAGAGTGGATGCAAACTCTCGCTCGTGTGCTGGACGCTTGCCTTCCTTCTGCGATTTAGAGTTTGGAGCAGCACCCACATACGTCTCAAACCAGTCCCAAGCCTTGCAGGGGTTGTGGAAAAGTTGAGTTGTCCCTTTATAGTACACCTTGAGCTGCGCAGGATAAAACAAGGCGTACTTAATGCCCAAGGGGTGCAGCTTCTTCTTGACTGAATCAAAGGATTGTCTAGCTCTCTGCACTTCTCTAGTATAATCCGGAAAAAGGCAATTCTGGAACCGCTGTATGTGATCAGGCCGTTAGCGCATGCCAGCTGAAGCAGGGCATCACAATCTCTGTAATTCAGTTGTGTAGCTATTACTGTGCACAGGGGGAGCCCCTTGTATGGGCCGACCCACAGGAATCCGGTGAGCTCATTCAATGAAGAAGTTAGAAAGTTTCCTTGGTGCCATCAGATCGGTTAGCCATTCATCCAGGAAAAGCTCCATGCAGTGTACATGCAGTGCTGTTCAATGTTAAAGGTAAGAATCAGGATAGAAGCCGGGGTCCAATCAGGTACCACTGCACGAGTAAAACTGTTAGTGGCTGCTGATGATCTTAGGCTTAATATGTAGGAGACAGCCTCTTTCCTCAGCCTCAGCGACTGGCATTTAAATTATGGAGGAGTGAATTAGGTATGGCCCCTGCAGTCCGGCCCCTAAGATCAGGAAATATGTCTACCAGAATCTCCTCACGTCCCTCAGCTCAAGTGGAAGAGAGGGGAGAGAAAAGATCACACCAGGCCGCTGCCCTGTTGGATGCACAAATAGACCCAACCCCAAGGGATCACATGTCCACATACACAGGAAGGCGCTCTCTTCCTGTGCTGTGTTGCATCTGCCCATGTGGGTGTAGTGATGAGGCCCTCCCTGCTCCCTCAGTGCCCCTCCTCACCTGTCAGGCCATCGGAGGCCGGGGAGCGGGGCAGGGTTCCTGAAGTTGCTGCCCTAGTGAGTGAGCCGTCACAGGCTCTGCCGGCACCTCGCACCGTGCTCCCTCCCAGCCTCCCAGTCAGAGGCACGGGAGGCGCCGGAACTCACAACGTGTGGCCTTGAAGTGGATCATGCTCCGTCGCGGGCCCTGCGTGAGGTCTTCCCCCTCGTCGCCAATTGTAGTGATGAGGCGGATTGAGTGAAAGTAAGATTTATACAAGTTTATTGTAACAGAGCCCGCCGGCACAACCGCTCCTTCTACCTCTCAGTCAACCGTCGCTCTCGCCTCGCGAACACCCGTCTCCCATGGTAACTATGAGACAGGGTTTCGCGTGACGACGCGCGCGGCTCATCACATGTATTGAATACTATTCTCTACAGTGGGCCCACAAGAGGCACAGAGAACATGGCTCCTGAACCACTCCTGCCTCTGGCATGCATCAGCAGGGCCTCTCACGACCACCAGCACCCTCGACCGAGGGTCTCCTTAATGTCGGAAGCCTATAAAGTCCCCAGCCTCCATACAATCAGGCACAATAAATCGTTTCCCCCACAATCCCAGGGAGTGTCCGCCACAGCGGAGAGCCGGTCCTATATCAGGATCTGCCTGGCCACCGCAGCTTGCTTCCCAAGATGGCGCTCAGTCTCCAGATCACTTTGGGATTGCGCTTCTATTAACTGTGTCCCGGCACAGATTTGGGTCTGGTAGCAGTAGAACAGTGTGGAAACACTCTGCTACACTGACAATGCAATTTAGTGTAAAATATAGCGGTTCCACAGGATCTGGAAATTAGGATAATTAAGGCCCCTGCGGATCAAACAGAGCTCACGTCCTCATGAGCTGGCTGCCCAACAGTGCCCCCCACTTGGGGTTACTCAAGCAAAACCAAAAGGTGCTGACTGGAAGGTCTTTAATCAATCATAATCAGGGGTACAGCTCTGGGCAACCCTCCAGGCCATCGTTTTTCTGCCTGCCAAGCCATTACGGAAGGGGAAAGGGTTGTTTGTGGTCTTGTGCAGAAGGCACGTGACCGAGCAGGTCAGGTTGACTGCCCCTTTTAGGATGGGACCAAGTGAGATTTTCATATGATCTTTCTCCTTTCTGTGATGGCTTGGCAGGTAGGAGGGCTGCCTACTGCAATGCCAGAGGTTAAGGTTAATTCTAAACCTTCCAGCCATCACCTCTTTCGTTGGCTGTAAGCAATTAAAAACAAACCTGATTCGTGTTTGCTTTACTCTTCATACCTATTTTGATATTAGGAGGCAAGACTGGCCTACGTTGGAGGGCCAGTCTGGCAAAAATTATATACAGACATGGCGCTCCAACGTAGGCCAGTCTTTCCACCTAATAACAAAAGGGGCATCAAGAGTAAAGCAAACACGAATCATGTTAAAGTTAAAAGCCAGCTCAGGGTCGCTTGGGCGCGCTTTCCCTGGGCTGGCTTTGGCTCCTCCATAATAGTCAGTGCCCCGTCACCCATAATGGAGGAGCCAGTCCTAGCCAAAGCAGAGTCCCAATTGTAGAAAGAGAAAGACCTTGTCAATGCTTAAGCGTGGCATGGTTTTTCTCTTTGTTTCACACACTTTAGTTTAGTTTATTTGCTTATATAGCGCACCAAACCCGGGGGGTTCTGGGCGCTAGGAGCAGTGCCGTCGCTCAGAACTGTTTCTTTTACTATGTGACCACTGTGCAGTCGTACTGAGGGCCCTAGAGAAGGTAGGCCTTGGTGGCAGTGTGACTCCCAACCGCTGCTGTAACACACCAGGACGCTATCCATACAAGCGCCTATCAACCCTACACAAGTTTGCTCCCTACGGCTACTTCAATGATCGTTCTCAGACAAATAAGACGAGGAAGAAAAGCAGCCAGCACCCCGCGCGCCTAGCCAAAGTGCGCAAAGCAGGTGCTCGGAGAATGGCTACGCACTTTGCATTGGTAAATATCGCCATTCTCCTATCGGAGGCCTTGAGCGCTACCTTGGAGCCGCGCATACAGTACGCGCGGATATAATAGCTGCTGGGTGACAGCGGAACGCCAGGGAATTCAACCATGCTTTCTAAGTTTGTCCCAGATCTAATTTGCATTTAAATATAACAGGTTCTGAAAAGGCTTCGTTGGAAGCAAAGGAGGGGAAAAAATCCCTCCTCCAAAGGCTTTGTTCGGTTCTTTACAATTAAAAATAAAGAGGGGGAAAAAAACTCTCTTTGGCATGTGGATAGAGTCAGATGCAATTCGAAGACTTAATAGTCGTGCAGCGGGAGCTACAGATTTAGCAGGTGCGAATAATAGTAAATTCTGCGCGCTAGCGCCATACTCGGCCTTTATGGCCCATCAAAGCTGTGGCTGACATCATGCAAGGGCTGCGGTCCGAAGTTAGATCAGGGCAAAACGCAGCTGCCCCGACTCGCTTTTCCTCTCACTGCTGCGCTGTGAATGATCCGGACCCTGCCTTGGGGTCCCGGGGGTCGATTCTCGTTCTGCTTTTCTGCTTTCAACCCATTGCACACGACGGTGACAGCCAAGACAGAGCCGTGTAAAAAATACTCGGGCGAGACCCGCCCCCCTTCTCACCGCCCACCTTGCCTTCAATAGGCAAATGTGTCCCATTGGAAGGGAGCTTGCGTGCCCGCTTCGCCCCCAGCAATTTCGAGTGCCAGCCATACCCGTTTCTGAAAAAGAGAAGTCTTTCTGAGCTCATTTCTAAGAATGGCGCAGGTTGGCCCCCATTCAGCCTTTTACCTCATGCATTTAACTGCAGAGGTCTGCTGGTGGCCACATTGCAAGCAAGCATTGGCAAAGCCAACACGTAGGGATTTTGTGTAGACACGGGATCGGCATTTGCTGGGCACTGCAGTATTATAGCACCACCTGGCCATAAGATGTCAACTGGTGAAACATGGTATAATTACCTGGGTACTGGATAGTACAAATCACTAAATAATACCAACCGGGCCAAAACTGTTGGCTGTGTCAATGCTTACTTTTAACAGTGCACGAACAGATGTAAATCAAGTGACTAACAGCACACTTGGTTAAAACATTTGTATTACACCGGTAGCATATTTACATATGCAATTAAACCATTGCCTCTGGCCAGACCACATAGGAATAACAGTGGCAAGCCAAAGTTTGAGGTTACTGCTTTATACAGCTAGCAAAAACAAAGAGATGATGGCTGGAAGGTTTAGAATTAATCCTAACCTCTGGCATTGATCTGGGCAACCTTCCAGACCATTGTTCTTTGCCTGCAAGCCATTACAGAAGAGGATAGACCATATGCAAATCAGGCCTGGTCCCACCCCAACAGAGGTGGAGAAGCCTCAACTGCTCCGTCACATCCCTTCTGCACGAGACCACAAGCATCCCCAGACCTGTTTTGGTTTATTTGAGCCTCATCAGTGAGGAGTAGCTTGGGTCTCTAGGCCCAGCAGGCACGGGAGCCACGTCTGAGCATACCTGTCCCACCCGTCCCCACTGTTGGGTCTAGAGAACTAAGCTACTCCTCACAGATGAGGCCCAACAAGGCCAACACATGTCTGGAGATGCTTGTGGTCTCGTGCAGAAGGGATTGTGACCTAGCAGTTCGGGATGGACGGCCTCTGTTGGAGTGGGACCAAGCCTGATCTGAATATGGTATTTCCCCTTCTGTAATCGTTTGGCAGGTGAAGAAGAATGGTCTGGAGGGTTGCCTGTTACCCGGGGCTCAAGGAGTTAACACTCTCGATCCCCCGCCGTTGGGAAGGTGGAGCCTGATTGAAGAAAGGGGGTTCTGGGGCACGTGCGCGGCAAGCGGGTATTACTCCATAGTTGTAAAAGAATAAAGACGTTCCTCCAATCCCTCCGTGTGTGCGTCCTTCATTGGGCCTAGATCCCTAGGCAACATTTGGCGACGAGGATTTCTCCCGCACACCGGAGCCCTCCTCCAGCAGCAGTCCGCTGCTTCCGCGCTCGTGCTGCAGGAGACCCTGCGAGCCTCCTCCTCCTGCTCCTCCTCCGCGCAACACGGCAATCCGCCGGATACGCTCAGGCGGCTACCGGCCCGCTGAGCCTCCTCCTCCAGAACCCTGCAGAGGCGATCCCGCCCACGTCCTCCCTCCCGGACCATAGAATTCGCCACCGAAACCGCCTCGCTGAAAAAGACGCCCGGACCACCGGACATCCGAAGGGCGCCGGGGCGCATGCGGACCCTCTCGAGGCCTACCAACCTCGCCCAGGCCTAACTCCCAGGCACCATGAGCACTCCACCCTCCAACCCGGGTTCCAGCCAGGGACCTCAACCACCGCGGGCTGCGAAGTCGATACAGCTGCGGTTGCCCCCACCATTCACCATGACACCCCAAGCAACCAAAGGGCCCAGGTGGACCGACTGGATGGATGATTTTCATCACTTTGTGAGGGGATCCGGCGACGGGGACTCCCCCAACATAAGAGACATTTTCCTCAACCTCGTAGGGGGGGAAATCAAAACCGTCGTAAAAGCAATTCCGGCAGCGGAACAAGACACCTTCCCCAATCTGATTAGGGCGTTAGACAAACTGTTGATCATCGAGGTCAATCGGGACTACGAAAGATATCTGTTCAACCAGTGCACCCAACTGCCACAAGAGACTGTAGATGAATTCATCACACGTCTACGAGTGAAAGGGATGAACTGCCAATTTGACGCGTTCTCGCTGGAGGAAGCCATACGGCTGAGGGTGATCGAAGGCTGCCTCTCCCCCGCACTCAAGAAGCAGCTGCTAAAAAAGCCTCTCACCATACCTGAAGTGAGTGAACTCGCTCGCATCCATGAGAGGGTGGATGCGCAAGCCTCATCCATGGGACGCTCCGGCAACCCTAATCCAGACACGGGTGAGCTCATAGCTGCCATACAGCCGCCCCGTCAAGGGGACAGGGGCCCGCAGCCATACAGACTACCGGCGACCCCTGCAATGCCCGCCGCACGCCAACAAAGACAGTGCTACCGCTGCGGAATGTCCTTCCCCACTCAGGGTTATGTCCGGCCCTGTCCCAACGATGCACTAATTGCGGGAGAGAGGGACATTTTCAATCCGTCTGCAGGGAGGGCGTACCATTCCCCCCGATGCGACCCCAAGTGGCCACCAGGATGCCTTTCCGGCCACAGCCACTGCAGTATAATCAGCCCAGACCTTACCAGCAAGGGTTCGGGCAGAGGCGCTACGTCAGAGCGATCGACGAATACCAACCGGCAGGATACGCTCCACAGTACGACCAGGCCGAACAGCCCAGACACTTCACGGATGAATACGACGACCCTCCTGCGGACTACAGGCCTGAGGCACTCTGCCAGGACGACCAGGTGATGGCCTATTACGCACCGTACGATCAATACGACCACGACGAGTTCGTCAACCTCATACTCGACAACGAAGAAGCCAGGGAGGCCCCGAAAATCCCGATCAAAATGGGGAACTGCCAATTTCAGTTTATGATCGACTCTGGTGCCACGGTGAACATTATGGGCGAGCAGGATTATGACCGGATACCACACCCGCCGCCGCTGGACCCATCCCGGTCCAGAATTTTTCAATGGGGGGCTGCCACCCCGCTACAGACAGTGGGACAATATACCCAATGCCTCCTTCTAAATGGGCGGCAGGTGAACGTGACCATTCACGTCATCCGGTCCCTCGCCAAGAGTCGATGCTTACTCAGTTACCACACAGCATCGCGCCTGGGTCTGATCGAGATCCACGTGAATGCGGGTGACGTGATCACCACTACCTCGAGCAGCCCAGACCTGAGAAACACCACGGGGTCGATAGCAGTCCACCAGACTCAGTCGCTCGTCTCGCAGGACGACATCGCGAGAAGTTTCCCCAAACTGTGCACGGGGCTAGGAAAACTCCACGGGCCCCCCATCAAGCTACACATCGACCCTAACGTGCGTCCAGTGCCGCAGCATCCCCGGAGGGTCAGGTTCCACCTTCAGGAGGCAGTATCGGAGGCGCTCCGCCAACTCCTCCGCGACGGCTTCATAGAACCGGCGACAGGGCCGACTCCGTGGGTTTCCCCCCTTGTGGTAGTACCCAAGGAAGGGGGAAAGATCCGCCTGTGTGTGGACATGAGGGTAGCCAACACAGCAATACAACGGGAGAGACACCCGGGACCATGCATCGAAGACATGATCGTGCAGCTAAACAGCGCTCAGATGTTCTCCAAACTAGACCTACTCCAAGGATACCATCAGCTGGAGCTCCATCCCGACTCCAGGGCATTAAGACGTTCGCGACGCACGACGGCCTTTTCAGGTATCGGAGACTGAACTTCGGAATTTCCTCCGCTGCAGAGATTTTCCAGGAAGCGATACGTCAGATAATCAGACCCATAAAAGGGGCTCTGAATTACAGCGACGATATTCTCATCTTCGGATCGTCCAAGGAGGCCCACGACATGGCACTGCACGACACCTGTGAAGCCCTTCAAAAGGCAGGCCTCACACTGAATATCTCAAAATGCCGCTTTAGCAAAACGAAACTCAAATTCTTCGGACATATTCTCTCCAGGGAAGGCATGATGCCTGACCCTGACAAGGTCGACACGATTACCAACCTCAGCGAACCCCTACAGGTGGCGGACGTCCGCTCGTTTCTTGGCATGGCGGGCTACTGTGCGAGGTACATACCCCACTATGCCTCCCTCACAGACCCTCTGAGAAAGTTGCTGCAGAAGGAGTCGGCGTTCGATTGGACACCGGCGTGTCAACAAGCCTTCACAAACATCAAGCGGGCCCTCACGGAAGCCCACCGCCTCGCATATTTCAACCCAACATGGCACACCGAGGTGGTGGTGGATGCCAGCCCAGTCGGCCTTGGCGCCATCTTGGCTCAAACCAGTGGCGCAGATGTTAACCCCAGGCATGTGGTCGCCTATGCGAGCAGAGCGCTGTCGACGCCAGAGCTGGCCTATTCCCAGGCCGAGAAGGAGAGCTTGGCGGCGGTCTGGGCATGTGAACACTTTCACAACTTCATCATCGGGAAGAGGTTCACTCTGATCACCGACCACCAGGCGCTTCTATCCCTATTTGGCAACCCGCACACCAAGATGCCACCGAGGATCGAGCGGTGGGGCATCCGCCTCCACGAATATGATTATGACATTGTACATAATCATATTCGGGTGGTGACCTCAACCCTGCGGACTACCTGTCACGACACCCTGTTGGAGCCCCGCTCACCCGGAAGGGTGACGTTGCCTATGTACAATACCTGGCCTCCCACTCACTGCCGCCGGCGTTGTCCCTAGAAAGGGTTGCTGCCGCATCCGCAGCTGACCCAACGACAGCCCTGGCGATCAGCCTCACATAGACCAGCAAATGGAAAGATCATCACAGATCCATACTAGCCCATCCAGGAGTGAACAAACAGGAGATTGAGCGGCTGGCTCGGGTGCATGGGGAACTTGCAGTGAAAGACAATAACATTCTGTTAAGAGGGTGCAGGATCGTCATTCCCGCCACGCTCAGGAGTGAGGTGGTCAGCGTCGCCCATGAAGGCCACAGAGGAGCCGAAAACACGAAGAAACAGCTCAGGTGCCTTCCTGGATGCCGCTGTCGATGAGTGGGTACGGAACTGCCATGCCTGCCAGTGTACAGCCCCTGCTGAACGTCCGCCCCCACTCCAACACACTCAAATACCCGATCGCCCGTGGGAACGGATAGCCATGGACTTCTATGGGCCCACTGACGCAGGCGACTACCTCCTACTTTTCATAGACGAACATTCGAGGTTCCCTATAGTGAAGGTGGTCAACTCCACGGCATTTCCCCAGGTGGTGGCGGCGATAGAGGAGGTCTTCAGCAAGGGGGGGATCCCCAAATGGGTCAAATCTGACAATGGACCACCGTTCTGTGGGCATGAGTTTGCGACATTGGCAGAGCACCTGGGTTTCAGACATATGAAGATAACCCCCCCGACACCCTCAAGCGAACGGAATGGCTGAGCGCTTTATGGCGTGGATCAAAAAAACAATACAGAGAGCGCGACTTGACGCAGTCAACACGCATCAGGCACTGTGTCGTCTTTTAAGAGACTACCGGAACACTCCTCATGATGCTACAAATAAGATGCCCGCCGAACTCATGTTTCGCTACGAGGTGCGAACCCGCATTCCGCGAAACCTGTCAAGTGCAGAGCCGGTCGACGAGGATCTACTCCAAAGGGATGCTGAGGCAAAAGAGAATGCGAGGTTCCGTACTGATGCACGGCGCGGAGCGGTGACACCAGAGTTTTGTATAGGTGATGAGGTCCTGGTACAACAGCCAACTACCAGGAAGACGGATCCGCGTTTTGCTCCAGGTCCCATGAGGATAGTCGCAGTGAAAGGCACGATGGTGACAGCTGAAGATCAGAACAGAGCTGTCACCAGGAACTGTCAACAGTTCAGGCACTACGTCAGAAGAGAAGGTGCAGAAATACCACAGAGGGCCGTCTCCCCAGAACCGCGGACGCAGCGGGATGAGATGTGGATTCCCCCAGAGGGAGATCCTGGAGAGACGAGCCAAAGAGCGGTAACTCAAGAGGTTTCAGAGCCCGAAACTCAAGGTGAGAGGCCGCGACGAATCATAAGGAAACCGATGAGACTTGTTGAAGAGTGTTAAGGTGTTGTTTAAGCACAGAGTGTTAAGTTGATGTTTGGACATATTGTTCGGGGGTAGTGTTACCCGGGGCTCAAGGAGTTAACACTCTCGAGCCCCCGCCGTTGGGAAGGCGGAGCCTGATTGAAGAAAGGGGGTTCTGGGGCACGTGCGCGGCAAGCGGGTATTACTCCATAGTTGTAAAAGAATAAAGACGTTCCTCCAATCCCTCCGTGTGTGCGTCCTTCATTGGGCCTAGATCCCTAGGCAACATTGCCCAGAGGAATGCTGGAGGTTAAGATTCATTCTAGGGGTGTGGTCGAACGCCAAAGAAGATGGCCGCTTAGCCCCGCCGCTCTGTCCCACGCATAATAATATACAGCATCAAATCTACTTTCCGCTGCTTCTTTCTCCTACCGTTGCCTAACTGAATAAACATACCGAGTATGCTGGCTGCCGCTTAGACTCTGGTACTGTTCTGCCTTTTTTTCAACTGGTTTCGTGCTCCGGCACTTGTACACCGACAGCTGCTTCTTCGAGTGTCTGCCCTCCATGTGGAAACATCCGGCGTCACACCCACTGTGACGTGCCAGCTGCAGCCTGGTCGGCCCCTACTCCACGGCATCGCTGCCACTGGTGCTTGCATCCAACTGCAAAGGCAACTACAAAATGTGGGTTCTTCGTAATGTAATGCTCCCTAATTCAATTTAAGCTTTTAAAAGCGTTATCAGGTACGGGAACCTTTTATTATAAAAGCCTTCAGTATGCCATTTCTCCTCACAAAACCTGAAGTGAAAAATAGTATTGCTCATAGCATTACCTCTCAATATAATATACATTCCTAAGACTATTTCTGCTAATCCACGTGCCTCTGCACAGTTTATTGAGGATTTAGTTTTAACACGTGGCAGTCTGTACCTACGTATTTTAACTCAAGCTGTTGGATAAATTGTGACATTTCCCAACGTATTTTAACACAAGCTGTTGGATATATACATTTCGCAACGCAATAAATTATCACCTTTTCTTCTACTATCTTCTGGCCATTACTGAATTTATTTGACTACCTCTTGGCCACTTTGGAATATACCCAAACTATTTTTTCAGCCTTTACTGAATACAGCTGGGTTATTTTCTGGTGCTCCTATGCTGATGTCAACATAAACTCACGCTGACTCTTATTTAATTATCAGAGTGCGGGAGCTCTGTGCTTTACTACTAAGACGTGACTGGTGGTGCTTCATAACTCACACCCTTAGTTTACTCCTTATTATCCTCTGGTGTTTCCATTTTATCTCCTTTATCAGGAGAAACGCAGTCTGCATAATATGGACATAAAAATTGTAAACTATAGGAAATAACGTCACATCGACCAGCCACCAAGAGTCAGTTCTGAATCAGATACATCACTTTCCTGAAGACTACTCCTTACTTTCGTTGGAGGTGGTACAACATTCTTGCTGAACATTGCCTTTAGCTTCTCTGCTCTCAAGCTTTAATATACTTATACTAGTATCTTTACATTGAATATATTCCTGCCTATCTCAGTTGCCAGCATGGCCACCAGTAAAAACACTCAAAAATGCATGCCTACTACAAAAGAATCCACTATCTCATCGGCTGACCTCAAGAGACCTAAAAGTGACTCACCACCCCTGCTAAGTATCTCGGATCCAGCTATCAAAGCTATATTATCAGAAATCAGATCACTTAAACCCTTCATTGAGATCACAAATCTAAAATTACAACAATTAGATGACATATTGAAGGGCTTCGAAAATAGAATGGACGAGGTGGAAAGAAGAGTTGGTCTTGTGGAAGATGTATCACCCATAGTGGCGCAACTTGAGAAGTCTATCAAAGATCTTCAGAGGCACAATGAAGATTTAGAACACCGAAGCCGACGTAACAATCTTAGAATTTCAGGCCCGCTAGAAGGTTCCGAAGGAGTGAATACCATTGCTTTTTTGCAAAAATTCCTACCAGCCTTACTTCACCTATCTTCGGAAACAGTACTCAATATTCAACAAGCTCATAGAATTAGTCAATTGTCTGTCTCCACTTCTCCACATCCATCGCCCAGAACACTCATTTTATACATTCTTGAATACTCCCAACTTCAGCTCATCCTATCTGCTGCCAAGGAACGCAAATCCCTCATTTGGAATGGTAATACGATATTTATTACACAAGATGTTTCCAAAAGTACAGCCCAACGTAGAAAAGTATTCCTGTCCTTTCGTCCAGCTTTGAAACAGCTCAATATTCGGTACGAGCTATACCATCCATGCTCTTTTAAAGTCACACATGAAGGTCGTACCGCCATGTTCAATGATCCTGCTGACATAAGAGCTTTTATACGCTCCATCAAATCCAAAGGCATGGACACATCCTCTCCTGCTAGTACCTCTACCTCTTCCATTACTTGACTGTGTTATCCTTGCTCATGTTCTGCAGCACTCCACTTAATGCCTTGATTATCCTTTTATTATAACCTGGTGGGACGGGTGTCACTGTAGCATCCTTCTTCTACTGTGAGTCACTCTTTTTCCTTTTGACTACTCAGCAGGCGTCACCAATCCCTGCAATTCTTTTTTCCTTCTTTTTCCCCTGACCCAAGTCTGATCTATATATCAGTTTTAGTTCTAGTAGCTAAATAATCTGTATATGATCAGACTCCCTACTCCCCTCCCTGATTCCCGATGTGTCTTCCTTATGCGTCTCTACTGAATATATGTGATTTTAATTACATCTCTATGGCACTAAATATCTGTATTCACCATGGTGTTAGGCTATACTTCTGTAATTACTCTAATGCTTAAATGATTTTTAAATGTGTTACATGGAACATCAAAGGCTGTAATAACCCCATCACAAGATGCAAGATCATTTCTCACCTTAATAAATGTAATCCATCCGTAGCCTGCATACAAGAAACACGCTTATCTAACAAAGAAGCATTGAAACTTAACTCCCTTTGGGTCAAAGAAATCGTCTCTATCCGGCAGTCATTAAGAAAAATTGTGTTGCCATATTAATTAGTAAGAAACTTCCCTTCAAAATTCTAGATCAGGATGCTGATATTAATGGGATATGGGTATGGGTAAGCTCCTGATTGAATCTACATACGTTTCCATTTTGAAGATCTATGGTCCCACTATACCTGATCCCAATTTTTGGGTTTGCATTAAACAAATCATAGTTAAAAATAACTTCACTAATTTAATTATGTTTGGTGATGTCAATCAGGTCCTTGACCCTTTTCTGGACAGGAAATCCAACTGTATGTTCAAAACTACTGAATCTCACAAATAATTTTTGGGATGTTTAGCCGAAACTGGCCTTATAGTTACCTGGAGGCTATCCCACCCCACTCAAATTGACTATACTTTTCACTCACCCCCACATAACAATCTCTCACGTCTTGATTATATTTTCTCTACCAAAACCCTTACAGGTTCCATTGTTGACTCAAAGATAGCTAACATCATTATATCCGATCATGCCCCTGTATGTACCTCCTTTAGTTTTTCAGGTGTGCACAAATCTTCTTCTCACTGGAAACTTAACAACTTTCTATTACAAGATCCACAATTAATTCAATCTGTTAAATAATTTACTCAACAATTCTTTGTAGATAATCCAGACCTCGATACCTCAGTTGTGAACAATTGGGATGCATTCAAGGCTCCCTCTCACCAATTCTATATATTCTCTCATTAGAAACACTACTAGAAAATATTCCTGGAATTTCAGGAGGAGCATCACATATTAAAATTGCAGTTTATGCCGATGACATCCTTGTTCTTATTAAGAATCCTAAACTACACCTCCGTAACTTGCACAATGTACTATATCAATTTGGTCAAGTATCAGGCTATAAACCTAACAAAGACAAATCTGAAATGATGCCTCTAAACCCCTATTGTCTCAAACATGATATTGACACCTTTGGTTTTTAAATGGTGTAGTGCCTCTATCAAGTATTTAGGTATATGTTTTGCTCCCACAATCCATGATACTATAAAACTCAATACCCAAACTTTGTTGGATAAACTTAGAGATCTAACCTCCAGATGGTCTCCCCTTTATCTCTCTTGGTGGGGACGGCTCAACACAATTAAAATGATGCTTTCTCCAATGGTTTTATATTATCTGCAACTCCTTTCTGTCCCTATATCTCCTTCCTTTTTTAAATCTATCTACTCTATCCTGCTCATCTTCCTCTGGGGTATCGGAAAAAGTAAAAGGATTGCCTTAGCCAAATTGAAAGCACCGTAGGATATGGGTGGGGTTAAGTTTCCTGATTTTAAATGATATCACTCTGCTTTTTTGCTGAAACAATCTCAATGTTGATTTGCGTGCCCTGAAGTATTAGATACCCCCTCATGGTGTACTTTAGAGAATCATCTGGTTCATCCCCTTGAAATTGCTGACCTTATTGAAGTGGGAGAATGGGACAAGAGACTCCCACCAATCCCCTCACGCCCCTGGCCTAGAGGATCGCGGCCCAGACACCCGCCACGGGAGGAATTTGCCTATCTACCAGACGACCAAATACCCTGGTACAGGAACATACGGATGTGCCCACCAGCCTGCCCACCAGCCTGCTCTGCCCAAGCCGACACCTGCGGCATGGATGAACTTGACTGAACCATTCAACAGTAAATAAACACATCGTTAGAGATGCCATGACGACCTAGCCAACGGTCAGAACACCCGTGCAACCATGCACACTGGACACTCCCACACCAATCCACACGAAGAACATATTCAGTGCTATGACGTAGGTGACGGACACACCCACTGACGCGCATCTTTATTATTTTTCACATAGGTTTTTCAAAATGCAGAAACGCAAGACGCACAAAGAACTCATCTAAAATGCTTGCTGACGCTTCTCCTAACCCATGCATTGCGATGAGAAATGCAACGAAGATATGATACTGGAGATGAAGCAATATGATACCGTAACTTAAAGTGCCTTGCATCAAACATCCCCACCTATGCACCAGGCCCAAGTAGGCCGCAAGCAAGAGCCTCCACGAACATTGAACGAGCAAGAGTACAATTGCTGACCCAGCAGAATGAGCCCAGCGAGAACTGACAGCCAAGGGGGCAATGTTGCAACTCGCATGCCACAAGCCGAAGCCAAGGTCACACCTGCAAACTAAGCCAGACACGCAGAGGCAAATATAATTTTAAATGTGCAGAATTCTGCCTCAACCACGGTCTCTCCTCACGTGACCAAGCCGAACCTGACAGGGTGCCAGACCCAGGAGGGAGAAGTCGCCTGGGTCCCACTTTTTGAGACGCAGGCTGCAACAATGAAATGACCCAATGGACACCTACGGCGGTGGGAATAGTCTGCTCTCAAGCATATGAGCAAATCCACGCATTGTCTGCACAAACACATAGTTACATATTGTTGCAAATGACAGGTACACCGCGAGCTGGGAACAACGATGGTCCCAGGCTGGGGGGCTCGTGAGTGGACCAATCAGAACATGGGGCACTCATCACTGACGCCATTAACATTAACCAATCATCAGGGGTCTTCGTGTAACAATTTTCATGTATCTAATAGAAGGGACAACCCAAGTATACCACCTGACTGACCCTTAACCACTAACAATCTCCTCTATACGTGTGCTATACTAACCCTACCACTCGAGGAACCAATCCAGAGTGGCAATAGGTTTTTTGCTAACTTTCCCAGGTGACGCAAGTAGCGCATCATACTGAGGCAAAAAGGGCCTGCGAGCCCCATGAATTTCGAGAATCAGGACGGACGCGTACGATCCTAGACCCATCCCTGCCGTTGTTTAATAAACAGCAGAACCACCTTGCTTCTTGTGTGCGTCTCATACTCATTTTTGGGATACGCGGGAGGAGTTGGGGCCTCCCTGCCCGGAGGTCCGCGGACGGCCCAGCTGACCCCGGGAGAACTTCCCCCCGACATTAGCTATACATTTAATCATTTCTCCTCCATTTCGGCCCTACAAGTCTTCATCTTTCCGCATTCAAAACCCCCCAAAAAATGTCTCTCCCCTCTACTATGGCACAATAAGAATATTGTGATTAATAAAAGAACCTTGAATCGGAAATCCTGGTTGAAAAAGGCATTCGGTTTATACAACAAATCATATACGGCCCTTCCATTCTTTCTTTTCAGCAATTTAAAGACCGATTCGCCATTCCCAACACTGATTTCAACCTTTATAACATATTAGTCAACTCTTGTTTTTATGCACTTCATCATTTTTCTAATGATAGTCCTATACCTGATGCTTTCAGACTACTGCAGTTTACCATGCTCTCTGATATCAAGGCTTCCAAATTTTACAGCATTCTCACCTCGTCCTTTAAGACATGCTCTGTGCGTTTACGATGGGAAAATGATTTGGTTGCACTTTTGATGACAACACATGGTCCCTGCTTTTCTCTAAAATTAAATGCATATCTGTATCTGATAATATTATGCAACATTTTTTCTTCTTTATAGACAGAGCATTTATTACACCTGAAAAATTAGCAAATAGACAACAGCGATAAATGTTGGTCTTGTGGCTTTTCTCCAGCCTCATATGAACATATGTTTTTTAACTGCTCTTTTACTTTCAGGTTCTGGCAGGATATATGGAAATACCTTAAACTTATTTTTTCTGTTGATGTCCCATTATCTTTCTTAAATATTTTCTTGGGAAGCCTTGCTATCACTACCAACTTGTCACCTGACGCTGCCAAACTTTATGATCTACTCATCATCATTGCATTGAAAATTATAATTGCCAATTCGAAAGACTTTCGCTCCCTATCTGTCAGGGGTTGGTGGAATAACATCTGTCACACACAAAGAATGGAACTATGCATGGCAAACAATCTAAACTCTATTCCTAATATTCATTCTAAACCTTCCAGCCATCACCTCTTTGTTTTTGCCTTGATACAGCTAGCTCAAAGGCAACCCAGGAATACATGTTTGGGCGGGAGGGCAGGTAGTGGGTGGGAAGTTGGGAACAGCCATGTGGATTAGCGTGGCCGTGTGCAGTCAATGGGTGGATACATAATTAATCAACACCTTAAAGCTATGTGTCAAGCTATGTAATCTCCCTCCTAGCTGTATACCAAAGCAATAGTTTCAGCTCCTAGGGGACGCTTAAACGCCACTTTCCAAAATTAAAAAGAAGTCTCTGAGTAATCCCCCCATCATCCACTCTTCACTGGAACCATGACCTTCAAACCTAGCTCTGTTTTAAATAACACCCTCACTGGGTAATTACTACATCTCTTCCAAGGCCATTAAAAGAGAGTGCCCTTCATGGAAGTTGGGACAGATCTGAGACCTTATTGGGACGTTGGGTGCATACATGCTAACATTATCCATTCCATTCAGGAGACACTCTCCCGGTCCTGGTTTTAACTTTGGGTTCTGGGTTGTAGTACTGGATTTATAATGGGGTAATCCAGGTCTGTAAATCCCAGAATGAAAAGTTAAAGCCAGGACTGGTCTAGCATCTCCTGAATAGAATGGATAACGCTGTCATGTATTTGGGCGCATTATGGTTTTGGAGTTCATGTTTTCATAAAAGAGACTTGTTGAGCTGTCCCTCCTAGTTTGGGCTTGCTGGCAATTGGAGTTTTAGCACTGCGAGAAGGCAACGTAGACCACCCCTGCTTGTCAGAAACCATGTTAGCATACCTGCTAATCGGCCCTATGCTAATTGTGAAATCTTCACCTAGTCCTGTTTTGAACACTGCATGCCTATTTTAATGGGAAACACACAACTACAAGTCCCATGATGCTATGTGCAATACCAGGACTGGTTGAAGGCATCATGCAGGGCATATGGCCTCTTCGCAGCTATGCACTGGATGTAAAGCAACACTAACGGGGTAATTCATAGATTTCAGCACAGAGCCAGCGCATGCGAGCAGCGCAGAGAGGGAGGGAGTGTGCGCTAGCGTGCGCCAGCCGTGGGCGCTAAACAGCATTCTAGCGCACCGCATATTCATGGAATTCCCAAGCCATAAGGAGCGCTGGCGCAGAGAACATCCCGCAACGCCAGTCACACCCCCAAGAATGCCCCTTGCGCAAGGAAAAGCCATTGAAATCCCCAATGCAGCGCAAAGGGCAGCGCTAACCCTGGACCAGCTTACAGGGCCGCTACACTGCAATCGCGCGAGCAGGGAATGTGTATTTCTGGGGTGCGTTGGAATTATCAAACGTGATAGGGCTTGTGCGAGCGGGGTACGTGTATTTCTGGGGGGGTGCGGGAAGTGTCAAAGGCGATAGGCCTTGGGCGAGCTGGGTACGTGTATTCTGTGGTGTGCGCAGGGAGTTTCACACGCGATTTCGCTTGCAGAGCGGGGTACGTGTATTCTGAGGGGTGCGCAGGGAGTTTCACATGTGATAGGCCTTGGGCGAGCGGGGTACGTGTATTTCTGGGGTGTGCGGGAAGTGTCACACATGATAGGCCTTGGGCGAGCGGGGTACGTGAATTCTTTGGGGTGCACGGGCAGTTTCACACACGATTTCGCTTGCAGAGTGGGTACGTGTATTCTGAGGGGTGCACAGGGAGCTTCACACGCCATTTCGCTGTCTGATTGGGGTACGTGTATTTCTGGGGTGCGCGGGTAGTGTCACATGCGATAGGCCTTGGGCGAGCGGGGTACGTGTATTCTGTGCGGTGCGAGGGCAGTTTCACACGCAATTTCTCTTGCAGATCAGGGTACATGTATTCTGAGGGGTGCGCAGGGAGCTTCACATGCGATTTCGCTGTCTGATTGGGGCAGAGAACATCCTGCAGCTCCAGTTACACCCCCAAGAACGCCCCTTGCGCAAGGAAAAGCCATTGAAATCCCCAATGCAGCGCAAAGGGCCGCGCTAACCCTGGACCAGCTTACAGGGCCGCTACACTGCAATCATCGCGCGAGCGGGGAATGTGTATTTCTGCGGTGCGGGGGAAGTGTCACACGCGATAGGGCTTGTGCGAGCGGGCTAAGTGTATTTCTGGGGGTGTGCGGGAAGTGTCACACGCGATAGGCCTTGGGCAAGCGGGGTACGTGTATTCTGTGGTGTGCACGGGGAGTTTCACACGCGATTTCGCTTGCAGAGCGGGGTACGTGTATTCTGAGGGGTGCGCAGGGAGTTTCACATGTGATAGGCCTTGGGCGAGCGGGGTACGTGTATTTCTGGGGTGTGCGGGAAGTGTCACACATGATAGGCCTTGGGCGAGCAGCGTACATGAATTCTGTGGGGTGCGCGGGCAGTTTCACACGCGATTTCGCTTGCAGAGCGGGGTACGTGTATTCTGTGAGATGCGCAGGGAGCTTTACATGTGATTTTGCTTGCAGAGTGGGGTACGTGTATTTTGAGAGATGTGCGGGGAGCTTCACACGTGATTTCTCTTGCAGAGCGGGGTACGTGTATTCTCAGGGGTGCGCGGGGAGTTTCACACGCAATTTCGCTTGCAGAGCAGGGTACATGTATTCTGAGGGGTGCGCGGTGAGTTACACACGTGAATTGGCAGTGTGGGTCCTCCCAAGTGTGCCCTCTACCCCCTCCCCAGCCCCTGCAGGCAGACCACACCACAGGGGACTACCCCCGCAGGAAGCCCATCCACCCTGGGCATGCCCCCCAGCCAGCCCACATGTCACCATGCACTAGTGAGCACTGACTCATGTCCCCCTGAACCCCCACCCACCCAGCATTGACGGGCACCTGCCAGCAGGCCCCGACTCATATCCCCCCGCACCTCCACCCACCCAGCATTGACGGGCACCTGCCAGCAGGACCCAACTCATGTCCCCCTGCACCCCCACACATCCAGCATTGACGGGCACCTGCCAGCAGGCCCCAACTCATGTCCCCCCCAACATGTCATAAAGATGCCCATTCATGGGCCTCATGTCCACCAAAATCCCACTGCATGCCACCCCAGTCTTGAGACCCAATCAATTTTCCCATCCAGCCCACACTGAAAGGCCTATTACATGACACAAACCAAATGTTAACTATGTACATCAACACATGTCCGTCACACACACACACTGGGTGCCAGTGATTGTGTAAACCCACATTGTGACATGCAGTAAACCAATGAGCGAATACCACACATGGAAGTAATACATCAAAATGTATTTTGCACAAAATGAAGGTAATGTAATGAAAACATGAAAAATATTTTAAACAAGAAAAAGAATTCATGTCCAAAATGGAAAAAAAGAAATGAAAAAAAAGAAATGAAGTCTCAATCCAAAGTAATCCAAAAGAAAGTTCACCCAAACTCTCCGTCCACCAAAGCAAATCCAAAGGAAACGTAATTTGTAAAATCCATTGATCCATGGTGATTAGAAAAAATGTGTTTTCATACATCCACAGTTCAACTATGTACAACGATTCAATCCAGGGTCCATGAGCCCAACAAATTAAATGAAACCTATAAAAAAACTACCTAAGAAATAACTATATACAAAAGGGTGGGGCATTGTCCAAGTACCCCAAAATAAAGCAAAACGAAAATGAAACCTAACACTACAAACTATATACAATGGTGGCGGGCTAGTCCGACGGTTCACTTTTTGATTTCCCGGGCCAGGGCATCATCAAACTCCTCGTCTATGTCCTGGAGGCGGGCCTCTTCCATGGCCCAGAGGTTTCACAGGGACGATTTCATGTTTAACTCCAACTCCCTGCGAATTGCCTCGAGGCACTCGGCCCGCTTCAGCGCCCTGCGCATGGAGTTCTCCGCCCTGACCATTGTGAGCCGTGCCTCTTCCACCCGCCGCCGCTCCGCATCTATGGCCTGTCCCAACCGCTGCCACACGGAAGACACTCCTAATCCAGGGTCCTCCTGCCCT
This sequence comes from Ambystoma mexicanum, assembly GCF_040938575.1. Classification (NCBI taxonomy): domain Eukaryota; kingdom Metazoa; phylum Chordata; class Amphibia; order Caudata; family Ambystomatidae; genus Ambystoma; species Ambystoma mexicanum. The sequence goes on along the minus strand of NC_090929.1, from coordinate 512,166,076 downwards.
CCGGCCGATGCCTGCCCCTCTGATGTTGTTGGCCCTGAGCCATCATCGCTCCCACCTTAACCCTGCTGCTGCCGTGCATGTGCCCTGCCCGTTGTTGCCTGCACGTCAACCTCCCGCTGGGGTCCAGTTGTTGGGGTGGCCACCCCTGCTGGACCTCCAACTCCCGACTGTGGCAGGGATGTCTCCTCCACCAGCCTGGCCGCTGGGTCAAAGGCAGCTCCATAGGGTACCCAGGTGATACATGGCCCGGAAGATGACATGGAGGACGACTGGAGCATAGGGGGTTCAGGTGAAGAGGGGGTCGGAAGAAGGTCCAGCACATGGAGGAATCCAGCACTGGTGACCCGTCCTAGTAGGTCAACGCGGCCAAAGAGGCATCCGAGATGACATGCAGTGTCTTCACGAAAACACTGCAGGTCAGCTCGCATGCCCCGTTGACACAACTCCATCCCAGCCAGGACAGGCTCAACCCGGTCCCGGATTGCCATGTCTGCAGGGAGAGGAAGGCCAGTTGTTGTATGCTCATCCCCTCCCTGAAAACGGGTCTGGACGTAGGCATCCCTGAATGTGCGGGATGATGCAGTCACAGGATTGGGGACAAAATTACACACAGGCACCTCCGCGGCGGCCTGTGCTGCCTCCTGTCCCTGCCCCTGGACTGCACCACTAGCACCAGTGGAATCCCCCCTCCAGAACCCGTGTGTGTCCCTTCCACGGCCTCTTCCTCCACCAAACCCCCCACCAACCTGGATGACTCCATGCCATCTTCCTCCGTCGGACCCTGTGGGGTCTCAGCTGCCCCTTCTGCTGCCGAGGAGTCCACCTCCGACCTCCGCCTCTTGGACCTACCCTCAGAAGCTGCGGCCTGTGACGTGGCACCAGACTCCTCACTCCCAGACAAGATGACAACATGGGAGGAGAGCTGGGCCTTGCGTCTCTGGCTGGCGGTGCGATCCCTGCCGCTTTGCTCCACAGCACCCTCTACGCCCTCTTCATCAGTTGACGCTGCAGACAGGGAGAGATAGAAGACAGGCATCAGGGCACTGTACAATGGTCTGATACACACATGACAGTTGTACATGAGTGGCAGTGTCAAACTTCAGACATGGCATCACACTCCCCAACAAACATGTCATTTCAACTCACATTCATGAGCAAATCAATAGGAATGTTGCACCAGGCAGCACCATCCATACACAAACAACAGCATGAGCAGCCGAAGGTGAGCCTGACGTCACATGCAACACAGGGAGTGCAGAACATATGCACACACGCCACCAGACTTACATGCATCTGTACATCTCCACCACCTGTCGCAGTGATAACATCGCCATCCATGTCACATCTGTCAATCAGCCTCCTACATAAGAAGAAATAATAAGGTGTCTACACCTTACTTAAGACTGGTGCTCACAGTTGGCCCTTGTCAGGGCTGCACAGGTCAATTAAATATTTTTCAAAAAGTTTCTATTTTTTCAAAGATGCACAGAGTCGGTAAAAAGTTTCACGTAGGAAATGTTTAATTCACATTTCTAGTTTCCGTATCTCATATTTAGCTCATATGTAGTGAGGCAACCCGAAAATATGTAGGTCAATGTATTAGTAAGTAGAAATGCCAATGCATTTCGGTTTATGACCATCTTCAGGGCCATACTTAAATTATATTCTAAATCAACTAGACAGTTGTAAAAAGTAAGACAATCCATCATATTACAATAAAAATGTAAAACACATACCTCAAGTTGATCTGAGTTATTGTGGTAGAAAAGGGAGGAAATAAGTGAAAACAATGTCAGAAACGCTATACAATTTAGGAAGTCCAACTTATATTATCCCTTGTTTCTGAACAGTCTGTATCTGCTGTGTTGTAGGAATCCTCTCGCCTACGGGCTCGTAAACATTGTCTCCAACGCTCCTGTTTAACAATAGTGAAAGATTGTGTAAGTCTTTCTATCTATGGGTAGGGTATCTCTTATGTGCGTGCGTGTAAAGGAATCTCTTACCTGCTGTTGCGAATGCTCGCATGCAGGACCGAATGCATTCGCTGAGTGAACAAAAGCGAAATGCGCACGACTGCTGCAGCTATACTTGATTCCCATGGAAACGTGGGCAGGGCGACGGGCAGCAGCGCGAACGCCGCCGCACGTACACCTCGGGACCCACCTCTCTGCGGTGACATGGAAGGGCGGGGCTGTTTCCATGGGAACCAGTGATGTTTAGAGTACTCCGTCTGTGTTAATGCTTGTTATTAACCATCAATATAGACGGTATGAGGTGATGGCGTATGCGGATTTGCCTACTAGTGGGTCCCTCTAATTATGCACATTAGAGTGCCCGTGATCTTCACAAAAAATTGTCCTATAGTTAATCAGGATCTTAAAGTATAAACAGAATCCTAAAAGTCTAAACTCAATTGGGAAATCTAATCTAAAGGAAGGATTTGTCGCAATTCTCAGAAAAATCAAATAAAGACAATAAAAAATCAAAATTCATCGCATTTGCATATCATGATGACCAAATCATGGAAATACAAATGTTCGTCACATTTGTATATCATGAAAACAACAGTATCAAGGAAAGTTCAAAACACTCTGGAAAAGAAACTACATGTGTGCTACTCTCTATCTTTGAGGAAACACATGTAGTTGATCTCCTCATTGATTCCTTTGGGTGTCAGAGAGCTCAGTCTGTCAATCCAGAACGTCTCACGTTGATCTAATCTTTTTAGTAAACCTTCGTGTTTCTCTCTTCTTTGGACTCTTTCTAAAATTACAAATTTAATTTGAGACAAGTTATGTTGTTTATTCTGCCAGTGTCTTGCCACCACTGAGTTTACAGTTTTATTCCTGATACAGGATCTGTGTTCGTTCCACCTTGCTTTTGCTGTGCGCTGTGTTTGGCCAACATAATACAGTCTACATGGGCATTTGATCCCATAGATGATCCCTGGTGTGTCACATGTGGCATAGCATCTAAGTCTGATTTTCTCCCCGGTGTAAGGATGGTTTATTGATTCTCCTTTCATAATGTAACTACAATTACTGCAGTTCAAGCATGGAATCGTTCCTATGCGGTCTGTACTTTTCTTTTTCTGTGGTGGTCTGCTGTGAATTAATCTGTCTTTAAGATTTGAACTTCTTTGGTAAGCAAACGTTGGGGTTTCTTTGAACAGGTGTTCAAACCTTTTGTCACATGTTACAGTGTTCCACTTTTTCTTTATGATTGCCTTTATTCGGTTGCTCTGGTGTGAGTACTTCGAGACAAAGACAAGTGGTGGTGTGGTGTCTTGTTTAGTTGTTCTCGGCTTGAGTAGATCTTCTCTGTTTTGTGTGGCTGTATGTGATTCTGCCGATGTAATCTCTTCCTCTGAATAACCTTGTGCCAGGAACTTCTTGCCCATTTCTTTTACTGCTGCTTCATAGTCTCTCTTATTACTGACTATTCTTTTCACTCTGAGCATTTGACTATAGGTTAAATTTCTAATCAGACTTGGTTGATGGAAGCTTAGTCTTTGTAACAGACTATTCCTGTCTGTACTTTTCCGATAGATCGTTGTCTCGTATTCTTTTTCTGTGATCTTTATTTCCACATCCAGAAAATTGATGGATTCACGTGAATATTCATATGTGAACTGTGTCCGTGAGTCTATGCTGTTAATACAGCCAAAAAATTCAAGGAGGCGTGCTTCTATGCCTTTCCAAATGCCAAAAATATCATCAATGTATCGAATCCAAATGATAAGGTCTTGGTTCCATAGATCATTCAAAAGTACATGTTCAATTTCAAATTTATGCATAAACGAATTAGCGTATGAAGGGCCATGATGGCCCCCATGGCTGTACCTGCAACTTGTAAGTAGTATGAGTTCTTGAACTGGAAATAAGAGTTGTTGCTGATGAATTCTAATAGTGCCATATTGAATTCTTTTTGTGCAGCTATTTCACCCTCCTTCAGAAGTATCCACTCCACTGCTTCTCTGCCTAGATTGTGAGGGATGGATGTGTATAGAATTTTGACATCTACTGTAAAGCAGATGTTGTTGATGTTGAATGGGATGGCTCTAAGATGTTGTAGAAAATGTGTGGAGTCTTTGATATAAGTGCTGGTTTTTTGAATCAATGGCTGTAAAAAATAATCAATGTATTTGCCAAGTGGTTCTAGAATGCTGTTAATTCCTGCTACTATAGGTCTTCCAGGTGGTTTTTGCATGTCCTTATGTATCTTTGGAAGAGTATAGAAGTGAGTTAGTCAGAAATGTCTTTGTATTATGGTTGATCCATTTAAGTTCCTCTGCCCTTTCCAGAAGTTTTTCCAGGTTGCATCGAATTTCTTCTGTGGGATCTGAGTTAAGTGCAGCATAGGTGTTAATATCACTAAGTTGTCTCAAGCACTCTTCTTCATAATCGCTTGTATTTAATAGTACCAAGCCACCTCCTTTATCTGCAGACCCTATTGTTAAGGTGTCATCTCCATATACATTTTTGATGAGTTTGAGCTCATGTGGTTTCATATTTTGATTCCTGGGGTGTTTGAATTTCACTTTCTCCAAGTCTCTTGTCACCTGTTTTTGGAAGATGTCCACAGAAGGGACAGTTATCGGAGGAATGAAATTGCTCTTGCCTCTGAATTCTTTAAGGTCTGGATCCTCTATGTCTCTTGGATTATCTTCTTCCAGTTCACTAAAGAACACTTTCAATTTCAATTTACGGACCAATTTGTATAGTTCGATTTTTGAATCAAATAAGGAGCTATCGTAAGTTGGAACAAAACTGAGTCCTTTTTGCAAGGTTTTGGTTTCACTTGAGGTCAGAATTCTGGAGGACAGATTGATCACTATGTTTTCTTCTGTTGTAGACTCTACACATTTTCTACAACATCTTAGAGCCATCCCATTCAACATCAACAGTATCTGCTTTTACAGTAGACGTCAAAAGTCTATATACATCCATCCCTCACAATCTAGGCAGAGAAGCAGTGGAGTGGATACTTATGAAGGAGGGTGAAATAGCTGCACAAAAAGAATTCATCATGGCACTATTAGAATTCATCAGCAACAACTCTTATTTCCAATTCAAGAACTCATACTACTTACAAGTTGCAGTTACAGCCATGGGGGCCATCATGGCCCTTCATATGCTAATTCGGCTATGCACAAATTTGAAACTGAACATGTACTTTTGAATGGTCTATGGAACCAAGACCTTATCATTTAGATTCGATACATTGATGATATTTTTGGCATTTGGAAAAGCACAGAAGCACGCCTCCTTGAATTTTTTGGCTATATTAACAGCATAGACTCACGGATACATTTCACATATGAATATTCACGTGAATCCATCCATTTTCTGGATGTGGAGATAAAGATCACAGAAACAGAATACGAGACGATGATCTATCAGAAAAGTACAGACAGGAATAGTCTGTTACAAAGACTAAGCTTCCATCAACCGAGCCTGATTAGAAATGTACCCTTTAGTCAAATGCTCAGAGTGAAGAGAATAGTCAGCAATCAGAGAGACTATGAAGCAGCAGTAAAAGAAATGGGCAAGAAGTTCCTGGCACAAGGTTATTCAGAGAAAGAGATTACATCGGCAGAATCACGTACAGCCACACAAAACAGAGAAGATCTACTCAAGCCGAGAACAACTAAACAAGACACCACACCACCACTTGTCTTTGTCTCGAAGTACTCATGTCAGAGCAACGGAATAAAGGCAATCATAAGAAAAATTGGAACACTCTAACATGTGACAAAAGGTTTGAACACCTGTTCAAAGAAACCCCAACGTTTGCTTACCAAAGAAGTTCAAATCTTAAAGACAGATTAATTCACAGCAGACCACCACAGAAAAAGAAAAGTACAGACCGCATAGGAACGATTCCATGCTTGAACTGCAGTAATTGTAGTTACATTATGAAAGGAGAATCAATAAACCATCCTTACACCGGGGAGAAAATCAGACTTAGATGCTATGCTACATGTGACACACCAGGGATCATCTATGGGATCAAATGCCCATGTGGACTGTATTATGTTGGCCAAACACAGCGCACAGCAAAAGCAAGGTGGAACGAACACAGATCCTGTATCAGGAATAAAACTGTAAACTCAGTGGTGGCAAGACACTGGCAGAATAAACAACATAACTTGTCTCAAATTAAATTTGTAATTTTAGAAAGAGTCCAAAGAAGAGAGAAACACGAAGATTTACTAAAAAGATTAGATCAACGTGAGACGTTCTGGATTGACAGACTGAGCTCTCTGACACCCAAAGGAATCAATGAGGAGATCAACTACATGTGTTTCCTCTGAGACAGAGAGTAGCACACATGTAGTTTCTTTTCCGGAGTGTTGTGAACTTACCTTGATACTGTTGTTTTCATGATATACAAATGTGATGAACATTTGTATTTCTGTGATTTGGTCATCATGATATGCAAATGCGATGAGTTTTGATTTTTGATTGTCTTTATTTGATTTTTCAGAGAATTGCGACAAATCCTTCCTTTAGATTAGATTTCCCAATTGAGTTTAGACTTTTAGGATTCTGTTTATACTTTAAGATCCTGGTTAACTATAGGACAATTTTTTGTGAAGATCACGGGCACTCTAATGTGCATAATTAGAGGGACCCACTAGTAGGCATATCCGCATACCCCATCACCTCAGACCGTCTATATTGATGGTTAATAACAAACATTAACACAGACGGAGTACTCTAATCATCACGGGTTCCCATGGAAACAGCCCCGCCCTTCTGTGTCACTGCGGAGAGGTGGGTCCCGAGGCGTACGTGCGGCGGCGTTCGCACTGCCGCCTGTCACCCCGCCCCCGTTTGCATGGGAATCTAGTATAGCGGCCGCAGTCGCGCGCATTTCGCTTTCGTTCACTCAGAGAATGCGTTCGGTCCTGCACGCGAGCTTTCACAACAGCAGGTAAGAGATTCCTTTACACGCACGCACATAAGAGATACCCTACCCATAGATAGAAGGACTTACACAATCTTTCACTATTGTTAAACAGGAGTGTTGGAGACAACGTTTACGAGCACGTAGGCGAGAGGATTCCTACAACACAGCAGGTACAGACTGTTCAGAAACAAGGGATAATATAAGTTGGACTTCCTAAGTTGTATAGCGTTTCTGACATTGTTTTCACTTATTTCCTCCCTTTTCTACCACAATAACTCAGATCAACTTGGGGTATGTGTTTTACATTTTTATTGTAATATGGGATTGTCTTACCGTTTACAACTGTCTAGTTGATTTGGATATAATTTAAGTACGGCCCTGAAGATGGTCATAGACCGAAATGCATTGGCATATGTGCTTACTAATACATTGACCTACATATTTTCGGGTTGCCTCACTACATATGAGCTAAATATGAGATACGGAAACTAGAAATGTGAATTAAACATTTCCTACGTGAAACTTTTTACCGACTCTGTGCATCTTTGAAAAAGTAGAAACTTTTTGAAAAATATTGAATTGGCCTGTGCAGCCTTGACAAGGCCCAACTGTGAGCACCAGTCTTAAGTAAGGTGTAGACACCTTATTTTTTCTTCTAAGCTGGTTTGTGATGTCCAGATGCCATAGGACCTTTTACAGACCGGTAGCTCCAGGCCAAAGTAAATTCCGAAACAAAGAAATGATAGTGGATATAGCTGATTCCAGCATAAATCTCCGTGGTGCCCACCTATACTTAGTAAATCAGCCTCCTACATGTCAGTATCACATGCATCCATGTTGTATCACAGTTGCACACTTGTCAAACACACACACATGCACATGTACATAGTGCAGATACATGCTGCTGAAACCAGCATCCATGTGTGACACCACAACCATGCCACAGTACATACACAGAAATTTTAACATGTGTGCACCCACAAATGCATTTTCCCAGCATGCATTTGAACACATACACCATTGATGTGTCTCACACATGACAGAACTCACATGCAGCAGCCTCATGTCCCTGTACATACACAACCATACATGGGCCTACAAAGACATATGTTGAACCTCCACACTCCTGGCACACCTCAACATGCACAGCGTCCAATCAGTACGCATGTACACTTACCGCTCAACTCCAGACGGGTCTGCCTATCCAGGACCTGGAAGTGGAGCACTGGGTGTATACGTTCCAGGACCCTCATCTGGTTGTTTGTTAGGCAGACCCGGCACCCCTCAGCATCCGTTGCCTTCAAGAGGCGCCGGGCCTTGTTGAGGGTCCTGGACCTGAAGTCCTCCCAGCGCTTCCGGATGTGTTGAATGTCGCAGGCTGCCACCGCCTCCACATTGATATCAGCCACAATGTCCATCCAGAACCTCTTCCGTTCTTCATTGTCAGCGCCCAAACTTCCAAAGAGGGCATCATACTGCCCCAGGACTTGCTCCACCAGGATACCAACTTCATTGGCACTGAAGCTGGTAGCCCTCTGCCTCTCTGGCTGGGGGTTGCCAGTGGTGCCAGATGGTGTTGTGCCCACATGGCAACCCTAGAGGCAGGTGTGGGTGGGCAACTGGGTCCTGGGGCTGGGCTGTGGAGCGATTTTATCCCAGTCGGGAGTCTTCTGTTCCAGCAGGGGTGGTCACAGCAACTGGACCCCTGCAGATGGCTAATGTGCAGGCACCAAACAGCAGGGCGCGTGGGCAGCAGGCAGGCAGGCAGCAGCAGATGGCAGGTGAGAGCATGCTTGGGGCTCTGGGGGGCAGGTAAATGGCCTTCTTGGTAGGAGCGTGGTCTTCCGTGTGTTGTCGCGTTGCCAGCTTGATACGGAGTGATTTGGCACATGAAAAAACTGCATGTCAGCGTGTAATTCGAGGAAAGGCCCTTAGCGCGTAAGCGCATCTGTGACGTTACGCGCGCCAGCGTTTCCCACAACACGGGTGCATGTTCATTGTACACGTGAAAAAACTGCATGTCCGGTTGTCACTGCATGTAATTGGAGGAAAGGCCCTTAGCCCGTACACACGCGCAAGTGATGTGGCACTTGTGGGCTGGCTTAAAAGGTACGCATAGGATGCCATTTTCTTGTATGTGCCTTTTGTGGAGAGCAAGGGGGTGATTCTTGTACTTCTTGTTGGTTCACACGTGATTACTTCACAACGGTTCCAGTTCGTACTCCCTGTTTACTCAGACAGCGTTCAATTCTTCTTTTGGCAGGGTGTTGCCAACACGCACACACACGTCTTTTTCACGTTCTTTTTCCAGGCAGATGGTGAATCGCGCACATATTTTCCAACTGTGGTTGCCCCCGTGTGTTGCGTACCCCTTTAGAGGCCATTGTAGGCTGCGTGTATCACGCGTACGCTTATTTTTGTGTTTCTGGGTGCCACAGCGTAGTGCGGGTTCATTTTTCCACGCATGTGGTCTACCAGGGGTTGCGTGCACATTTGATTTTGTTTTTGGGGTGCCTGTGCGTTGCGTGACCCGTCATCTTCCCCCAGGGGTCACAGACAGCCTTGCTAGAGCACTAGGGTACGAATTCCATCTAGTACCCTAACCCCTTCATCCCAATTGCCCAGGACAATTGTTTACTGCTACTCCCATACGCACAACAACATCAGTGCCATGGTTGGGAGCCGACCAAGCAGTAAGGGATGCAAAGGTGGCCGTGCTCAAGGAGGTTGGCACGGTAGGGGACGTGGCCAGGATGTGCAGGGTGGACCAAGAGGCCAGTGTGTGTAGGACCAATCGGGCTCACCTATGCCCTCCCCCCCAATGGTTGGGGGAAATGTAGCTGACACCATCCCAGCTCAGCCCTTGTTAAACCGGCCCATATTGTCAACTGAACCGGCACAGGATGACTCCCAGGCTGACTTCTGTGTCACCAAGTCTAAGCCACGTGTGGCGGTGAAAGTTGCTGTCACCAGGGCACGTGGATCTGGGGCAGCAATGTCATCTGCTGCCACAAGTAGCCATGGTAAGGAGGCTGCAGGGACAGCTGCAGCTCAATCCACCCCAGCTCTGAGTCTCCCAGCCAGGACAGTGTCGGTCCAAGTCCATCACACCGATGCTGGTCCTGCCAACATCACCCTGCAGCCAATGCCTGCAGTGAGACCTTTGGTAATTGTGCCTTTGGAAACTTCCAGTACCCAGTCCACCTGCGCTTCTGCCCCTACCAACCAGAGCGGCGTAAGCCACTCAGTATCCGCACCACCTTCCAAGAAGAAGAGTGCTCTTGCACTACAGGCTGGGACCCCAGACACGTCTACACACTCCGGCACGTCAAGGAAGCCTAGCTTCAATGCCGCTGAACTAGATGCACTTGTGGCCTATGTGTTGGCACATAGCCGCAAAATGGTGGTGACTGCAGGGTGCAAGACTACGCCTGCTCAACGTAGGGCCCACTGGCAGACCATTGCGGACCACATTAGTGCCCTCGGATTTGTGAGGCGCACAGCTGATGGTTGCTATAAGCGGTGGAATGACCTGAAACGCAGAGCAAAGAACAAGCTGGGTTCCAATTATACCTCTACTCTGGTGACTGGCGGTGGACAAACAACCAGACCACCAGAGGACAAACAACTCACTGAAGATGAGTCTGTCACTGGAGGCTTAATCACAGACGATCTGATCTGAGGTGTGGGAGACCTACCAGATCTTGAAGCATTGTCCGGTGAGTGGCCATGCATATGTGTGCAATCCATGTGTATGTTGCTTGGGTGATGTGTTCTGATTGAGTGCCAGGTGAGGCTGTGTGGTCATGACTGGTATGGGTCACCCATGTGGTCCCTCCAAACCATTCCCCGGACTTGGGTTTGGGTATGACAGTATCCCTTCTGACCACAGTTGCCAAATTGCACCAGATTACTGCAGTTGCCCTTCAACTGTCATCTTGCAACAACATTGTTCAAAATGTTTTCCTGTTCATTCAGCCTGTTTCAATCTTTGCCATTTTTAGGACACATTTTTTTGACGTCCTGCCACAAATGTGACATACTTCTGTCATAGATTACACCCCACAATGGCCCACATTTATTACCTTGTTATGGGAATGATTTAACCATTCAGGCTGATTGAGTAATGGCCTGCACACAATCATTTTTGGGCCCTGTTTGAATGTAGAACATGACTGTTGTCTTCTGTCATGTTGAAGTGACCAACCATTGATGTATTCATCTGCCTGCCATCACTGTATCAGTGAACACTGGATCTGTTGCAGCGTGTGGCACATGCATGTTTTGTCACACTATTTTGCATGTTTTATCTCATTATGTCCATCTCACATGGATGGGTGACAGTACTGATTTCCTACCATATGGCTGTACTTGTGAAATGTACCATGGCTATGCTACGTGCCATCTGTGTGATGGCATGTGTCATGTATGTGTATTGGACATGCCACTCACAGGCTAATGTGTGATGCCAGTGCTATCCAGCATGCTGCACATGTGTTGCTTTTCCATGTTGGAGTCCTCGGTGTCTGCTTTTTGCCTCCCCTTCCAACTCATTGACAGTGCATGCATGCCAGGGTTATAGTCATGTGGGACATGTGCAATTTATGTACTGGATCTCTGCCTCGTCAGGCCTATGTGTGTGCTATGGTGCTCATGCCTGTTTCCATTTGTTATCTTTCATGTTTTTGCAGGTGATGAGGCACTTGATGCTGTTGAGGTGGAGGAGATGGTGCAGACCCAGGAGGAATCTCAGCCACGACCGGGCACCAGTGGAGGACGTGGTGTGGTGGTGGGTGAAAACCCTATCCTCCTGCAGACCATACTATCCACGGGTGTCTCCGGGTACACCTCCGCAGACCTCTATGAATCAGGTGCTGAATCAGACAGTGAGACATATGTGCCGTCACAGGTGAGTGTTTCTGGCAGGGATGCTGTTCTGTCCAACCCACCTGCACTGGGGGTAGACCCCTCTCTGTGGATTTCAGTGTTGGTAAGTCCGCCTTTGGCGGTTACGGATGCAGGTCACACTCCACAATATTTGCTCCTGTTCCTGGGCCAGCAGATTAAAGGAGGAATGCAGTCCTGCAGCCTCAGGCAGTGCCAGCACATCAAGGTGCAGATCACCTTGCCCCAAACAGGTGTGGTGCCCGCCAACACGGTGGCCGTGCGCCACTAGGCAACACTGTGTGGGAGAACTCCATGTACAGTATAGCAGCACAACAGAGGGCATCGTGTGAAATGATGGCTCAGGCAATGGATACGGTGGCCATTTCCATTCTCCCCCCTGAAAGGCAGATGGAGCTCCAGCAGCAGGCAACTGACTCCATTTGCCACTCACACAGCGAGGACATGTTGGCGTCTAACATGGACAGACGGGCTGGACTGGAGACTCTGCGAGCAGCCATATCTGTAGAGTCACAGCCCCACAGGGAAGCCCTGAGGTTAGAACACAGGTCCCTCAGAGATACTCTGGGTGAACTTGAGGTTTCCTGGAATTTTAGGTCAGAACAGCAGCTGGAGCAGCTCACACGTTCACTCTCAGCTGAGCTGCAGGCAACCCGTGAGGAGATGCAGGCATCACGCGAGGCCATGCAGGCAGAAATGCGTGCTACCTGTGAGGTGCTGCATGGGGATCTCCGTACCATCATCCTGCTGAACCAAACCTTCCAGACCCGCATGCTTGCTGCCATGGAGGACCATGCCAGGGCTTGCATGGGCTGCCTCCCATATCACGTCCTCCTCCTGATGTAGCAGCAGAGGGTGATGACAGCGACGGCAGTTCTCCCACTGTAGCATAGCCGTGCAGGCCATGAGCCCATGGAGGTATTTTTTTTCATAACATCCACACATGTGGGTGTTGGGTTGCATCCTGTACCTCATCTCTCCTGGGTGGCCTTCCCCCCCTGGTCCACACATGGCCATTTTTATTTTTATTTTTATTTTTTTTGACAGTGTGTTGCTTTGTGTGGCTCCCGTGGGCATCCACTGTGTATTCCAGCTGGGTACATGCAGGCTTGTCCTGTCTTTTGGGCTAGATGCTTGGTTTCCTGACACACACACCCCTCCTGCTTCCCCTTTCCATGGGCTTGCAAAGGGTGTGACCAAGTGACAGTGACTTACCCAGTGACATTGGGCTCCCATGAGTTGTGTGGGCAGTCTGTAGTCAAAACTGTGTGTACATCCCTAGTGGGGATTGTTGTTGGATTCTACACTGCATGGTGTATTGATATGTGCTTGTGCATCCATGTCTTTCTCCTTATATACATGTAGGTTATTCATGTCTTCACAAGGCTGTCTCCTTTGCAGATGCAGTTCATGATGTATGCAGTACACTGAGACATTTGCCTGACATCAACACTCTGCAGTTGGAAGGGGTCGATGTGCTGCCTTAGTCAGGTTGTGAGACTTGCACTACATTAATTTTTTCCTGTCATATATTGCCACGGTTTCATCCTGTACTGATGTTTTGTGTTGCTGGTAAGTATTTGTTCATGTGTGCTGTTTCTTATTGATTACTGAGAGCATATTGTCTGTGGCCTGTTTACATTAGGGACAGTGCACTTTGTGACACATGTGTCATGTGTTGTGCATTCATCAGGTTGCTTTCAGATTGCATGCCATGCCATGGTGTGTTGGGTAGCTGAGATGGGGAGGGGTTGGGTGACATGGCACTATTTTGATGTGGTAGAGCCACATGGGTGCAATCAATGGCACCTAGCATTTTGGGGAAGTGTGCCACCCCGTAAAAGTCCTGGACCACGGCCTGCCTTTCTGCAGGTGTTCTGGGCATGTATATGTGTCTGCGGATTGAGGGGCGTGCAGTCATGATGGCCAACACCTGGTGTAGGCAGCGTGACTGCGTGGCCTGTGACAAACCCCCCACTATGGCACTTGTCCGCTAAAATTAACCAGTAGCCAAGAAGTGCAGTACATTGAGCACCTTTTCCAAGGGGCTCAGTGCTTGCAAGCACAGGGCCCACCCTCTTGATGTGAGGTCATCCTCCCACTCACCAGGTCGAGGATTATTTGTGGTGGAAACCTGTACCTCCCATACACCTGGTCATCAGGCAACCCAAAAAGGCTGGTCCTGGGTAAAATAATGCCGGGCCTGCCTATCCTCCTCCTCCTGCGGTGTCCCACGACCACTGCTGCGAGGAACGGTATGTTCATCGTAGCGTCTGAGCTTGTTTGTTGTTTGCGCGCACTTTTATGCTGCGCGGGGCCGCTTATGCCTGCTTCCTGCTGGCGTACGTGTTTCCGGATTAGCGCGTCTTTTTTGGCGCACGCCTTTCCCCTGTTCGAGTCCATGAATACGTGTTGTTGGCGCGCGTGTGTGCGTTGTGAGCATTTACCTCCTGTACTTCCCCCGTAACACCCACATTTTCACGCATTGTTCCCCATTCCGCGTGTTACGCCCCATGTTCTGCCCTCTTTTGTTGTGTGCGCTGCGCTATGTGCGCTTTCCCTGGGCGCATAGCGCACGCCGTTTAATGACGTGTGCGCCTGCGTGCGCCACCCACGATTTTAGCGCACATCCCAGGATTTAAACGCGCACTGAATTCCATGAATCGATGTGCGTGGCTTTGGCACACGTGCGCTGTGATTTTCACGCTTGCACAGCGATTTTCACGCTTGCGCTCCCCTTTTCGGCGCACATTTATTCCATGAATCGGCCCGTAAATAGTTAAGCATTTTTGAGGTTTTATGTGCAATCCTGGGAAATACGTCAAGCATTTTTTGGGGTTGACGTACAATCCTGGGAAATACGTCAGTATATATGAAAAGGGCGAGGGTGGGTACCAAGGATCCGATTACATTATTTCAGATGTGAGACTTAAGCCGGAAAAAGTAGCTATTGACCCCAGCATAAGTTGTGCTTATTCACAAAACACACATACGTGCAAGTCACAGAGAAGTTATGCTTGTCGTCCTGGCCATTTTGTTGGGGTAAGGCTATGCAGAAGCGTGTAACATTGCACAGTCACAAGGCACTATTGAACTGGCAAAAGTGGGCGTTTCCGGGACATAATTGCGATGTGTGTGTGTGTCTCAAAGGGAAATAGTTGCACGCGCACAAATGTGTAACTTAATATGGTTCCTATTGCAAACCCCCAAGGAGTCGTAAATGCCTTCTGCCATGCACGTGTATGGCCGAGAGGCATTTGCATTCCTGTGCAGTTGCTAAAAGTTGACGGACTCCATCGGAATTCAGAGCATTTCTGACAGCATCCAAATCAGATTTGTGTGGAAATGCACTTGGTTTTGTATTGCAGTGCGGATGCGGGACGCGCCTGCTCCGCCATACAAACCATTCACAGTGACCCAGATCGTTAAAAAAACATGTTTACAAGTTTTAAGCAGGTTAATTATGCATGTTATCAACGGCCTGGGTAATTGAACATGACCCCCAATGTGTATTTACAAAAGGTCAAAGTAGTCTTAGAAACTTCTGTCAACATCTGGACAGTCAAGCTGTTACTGCTGTATGCATGGTTTGGAGTCAGTCAAAGTGCACGCATGTATGTATGTAAGCGACTCGTGTCCAGACTCCTTTGACTAGGGTGGCCCCAGTGGGGGCAATGACTTATACAGGGGTGGCATGAAGTACGAGCATGCACATGCATAATGATCATAGTATAATATAATGGGGTGGCACCTGGGGTGGCCAATCAGATTCCAGGTGTACCATGTGCCAAGCAGGGCCACTCCCTGGGCACTCCCCAGTGTGAGATGGAAAAGAAACAACTTGTTTTTTATAGCATTTATAATTTTTCCTCTCTGATATGACATAAGCTTACTCTAGAATAGA
Source organism: Ambystoma mexicanum (assembly GCF_040938575.1). Taxonomy (NCBI): domain Eukaryota; kingdom Metazoa; phylum Chordata; class Amphibia; order Caudata; family Ambystomatidae; genus Ambystoma; species Ambystoma mexicanum. The sequence goes on along the minus strand of NC_090929.1, from coordinate 512,150,352 downwards.
GCTAGGCCATGTCGGACAACCAACATTTGGCATTTCTTTTAATCAGCTATAGTGTTCCTTTTTTTGCAACAGTAGTAAGCAAAGTATGATTTTTTGGGGTGAATTCTGTTTGTGGACGAAATTTCAATCATTCAATGTCATGAATTATAGTCGGTGTAGCATAATCCAGACATGTGATTGTTTATGAACCAGACCGCAAAATGTATACAATCCAAAAGTAGCTTTTGTGCTGTATGTATCTGATGAAATATCGGTGTGCCTGTCAAAACCCACTGGGGAACAGTGCCACCAGTCTTGTCTTTTACACCTAGAATGGAGATGGTGTTAAGTACCACTTTGGATAAATGGGTCCTTCTGCTTTGGAATTGCTTGTTGTCCCATGCAGTAGGGATGTGACCCAACAGTTCCGGCTGGACTACCCCTTTGGTGGTGGGACCAAACCTGATTTGCATATGGTCTTTCTCATTTCTATGATGGCTTGGCAGGTGAAGAACAGTGGTCTGGAATGTTGCCCAGAATGATGCAAGAGGTTAAGATTGATTCTAAACTTTCCAGTCTTCAACTTGAAGAGGGAGACATGACCGTGGCCCTCGTCGCACCGGTTCCGGCCTCGTCTCAACGTCCCAGAAATGAAAGGTGTGCCTCTTCCCCATCGCCGATGGCCGCAGATGTTAGAAACGCTATTCACTCAGACAGGTATTCAGAACCTATACTGATGATGTTGTTGAAGAGATACATTTGCAGTCAATAGAGCAAGCAGACTGACTTTGACTGTGTAAAAGGCTGATGATGTCACGACTGAGACCAAGACATGGATGCATTAGACATGAAGCACATATGCATTCCAGCATGAAGCTATGCAGGCACTTAGATTGTGTTACTCTTAGACATAAAGAATATGCTTATAACCCACTTAGATAGAGGACAGCCACACCTTTGCTATGCAGTAACCGCATATCGCACAACAATACATATTGACCCGCTTGCTGATGCCGAATCCAACTAACATCAGTGACCATGTAAATCAAGATGGAAGCCACAACCACATTGAAATAAAAAGAAGGCACTGAAAGGGGCTCGGGAATGCAGAGAGAGGCCTGACACGTTGATTTCGCGGAGGCGCGCAGACCAGGCTGCCTATGCAGCTAGCGTACATATTTCTGCCAATGACACTGAGGGACAGAAAGTTTCACGTTAGCAGAAGATATAGGACACCTGCATGTGTAAAAGCTGAAAATTGTTATAAATGTGAGCAGGAAAATTAAGTTTGTGGTCCCTGCACATGTGATCTGAACCTGGAAGAAAAAGCCTATTCATTCAAACCAGACGGAGACAGTTGTTCCCATCCAATTGAAGACAAATGATACAAAAGTATTACCAGGTTGAAAGCTACATTTTCTGTCTCAAGGCCTAGAGGATCAGAAATGGTAGCCCTGTTGGGTACAGAAACCACCTTATGAAGCTATTCCCACTAGCTTGAAATGCTGCTCATTGGCTGGTAACTTTCCAAAGTGCCAAGGCTGAGAATACACTCTCTGACCAATCCCTACCCAGCTTCCATGCTTGCTCACACTTTGTTGCAAGACCCAATGTTAGAGCGTTAACCTGACATGCCTAAAGTTACAACATTTAGGAGGTGGTCACAGGAGGAGTCACCAGACACGGTTTAGCCAATAAAAGTATTAATCCCATGTATCTTCTATATGTAGCCTACCGTTCAAGCCAATCTCATTTCACCTTAGGATTTTGCAATGTATCATTTACTTCATGACTACCCTGTAACCAATGAGAAAGTATCGGAAAATCCTGCGTTGTGCAGAACTTGAATCCCTGTTTCGAAAGCTTTCAATAAACAGTACGATTAATCACATTTTTTGACTCTTCCATTTTTGAATGCAGGGGATTTTCCATGGACCAAATCCTCTTGCATGCATTTGGGAAAATTAACAGACCCTGCCTTACCTCAGGTGGTAGCAGAGGACGGTCGCTAAGACCCACAACGAATACAGTTTTTCCTCGCTGTGTGCCGGAGGGATGCACTGCGACCCACGAGGACCAGATCTTTGACCACACGTGGAAACTGAGATGGCTTTCAGGAGCCCCCTTGGTGAAATTCCTGCCCGCTCCCCGGGCAGACTGGAAGGCAGAGTGGCAGATTATGGGAGTGACAGTGTCCGAAGGCTTCAGCTGATCAACAGAGTGTAAGTATGAGTCAGGAAATTTGACAAATATTGGGGGAGCTAATTGTTTTGTTGTGATTTGTTTTGTGCTATTTATGAGACAATCTCTGTTTCTAGTCGATTAGCTTAGTTTACAGATGACGAGATGAATCCCTGTTTCCAGGTGTTAGCTAGGTTGCGGATGAAGAGATGGATCACTGTGTCTAGGCACTAGCTTAGGTTGTGGAAGGTGGTATCTTACAGAACTTAACAGAAAATATAAAAACAATAAAAAACAGTTTAAAGTTGCAACTATGCTATGGTGTAGAAGAAGGACCACGCCCTTGAGTGGGCACTTTTAAGAGATGGATTCCCCTGCGAATGAAACAGCAGGAGGACGGTCGTGGGACATTTGTGTTGTGGCGTTTTTGTGTATTGTGATATGATATGATGTGGCATTTATAATGCGCCTTTAAACAAGTGTTTCTAGGCGCAAAAGTGTGGGGTTTGAAAGTGCACTTGAAGTGTTTTTATGCGTAGTGGTTGGTGACGTCATAAAAGGTTGTTAGTAGGACATAACGCATTGACGCAAGAGTGATGGCCAGCAGTGGGGAACGGAGTTGTTGGTGGATAAAAATGAAAAAGGTGTTGTTTTGTAGCAGGGCAAAGTGGTGTTGAAGTTTTGGAAAACAAGAAGATTGCTGTACCATTTGGGTTGGATTGAAGAGCCCCTGGAGAGTTGTGGCTTGGCCTTTTCGGGGCGGAAGTTAGAGCGTGGCCTGTGGTACCAACACACCCTTGTTAGCGCTGGTGAGGGGGAGATGCTGGTGTAACAGACTGGAAGTTGTTTTGTTTTGTAAAATTGAAATTGGCATTTTCCAAAGTTTATAAAAAAGCCCGATTTGAGGTCAAGTAAGTATTGGCAGTCAGAGGGTGATGTGCCATAATGGGGCATGCACGCCTTAAACATTTCTGCAAGTCCCTTCTGCGGCATCAGAACAAAATATACAAGTGTTGCGCAAAATGGACACACGATATAGAGGGCATGGCCCTGGGAGGGCAGTCTTTGGAAATCTGTGCTGCAACACATGACCACATATTTACATGCTGCGTATAAGGGACAGAAATGAAGCAACAGATTAGCAATAAATGGAGTTATGGAAGATGATTAAGGACAAGGAAGAGGACCCACACAAGAGGGAATGGATGCTCAGCCAGCATGAGGTGGGGGGGCGAAGCACCCACGGCTGCTCTGTCTCCTCCTGAAACAACTGACCCATCAATAGGAGGACAGGGATTTTACCCTCTGGCTGAGCTAAAAGCATCGTATGGGTACACTAACCCTGTATATGCATCTCCTGCATAGAGTATAGTAGCAAAGGCGCACTTAGTGGTGCTAATTTGGTGAATAAGAAAACAGGGACTATGATTGATGAATGCAAAGAGCACAGCGACCTGCAAGTGAAGTTGTCAGGGGGGAGATGTAGCGACTCAGGGACATAAAGGGGACGATGAGGCAATCGTTCCATTGAATGAGTGTGTGGGAGAACAAGTATTGCTTAAACTAGATGGAAGGAGTGTAACAGAGTTCAGAAACCTAGAGGACCTAGAGGAGGAAGCTAAGAAACAAAAGGAAAAGGAAAGGGAGGAAGAGGACAGAGAATGGGCATAGATAATGTAGGAAGTCAAGAAAAGAGAAAGGGAAGAAAAGAGAGAACAGGAATAGTTGAGGAAGGAATCAGAGAAAGTAGAAGCGAAGGAAAGAGAGGAAAAGACAGAGGAATGGAGGAGAAGGCGATCAGAAAAGCTGAGGAAGAAAAAGAGAGGCAGGTGCAATTGAGAAGGGAGAAGAGGAAAATGGAGATTCAGAGAATTGTTAAAGAACGTCGGCGCAGAGAGGAGGAAGAGAGGGACAAAAGGCAGGAGTCAGAGAGAGAGAGAATTATGGAGAGACGCCTTAAGGAGGTGGAGGATATAATGACAGGTCCTAGACCTATAGATGACGATGAGGAAGTGGCAACATGGAGGAGGATTGGGACACTATACCGAAGTAGGAGGGATAGTGCTGCTGTCCGTAAGGCAAGCAGGAGTGTAGCAGGATCCCCAATAGGGGTGGTGGGGGTGTGACTCGCTGGACAGAGCAGCGATGAGACAGCTTGAGGCGATTTAACTTTGAGGATGAAGGGGATGAAGAGAGTGATGACAGTTTAGGGACAATGGGGTCAGAAGAGGAACTAGGGGAGAGCAATGACGAAGAAGGGAGGAGGCCATGGCACCCTTTGCAGGGGATAAACTCAGAGTGGGAGACACTGTGGGATGAAGAGGAGGATATTGAAAGGGGGAAGGTAGAGCCTGAGGGGCACATCAAGCGCTCCAAAAACAGATGGCATAGCGCAGAGGATGTTACTCCATATGCGCAGAGGGTGAGAGCATTGGCAGGACTAAGGAGAACTAGCATGCGGAAGCGTTTACAATCATGAAAGACATAGGGAAATATGGCAAAAGTGTGGGGCTGACGCAGTTTCAGCTGTTTGAAAACGGTGGAAGGTGACCATATATACCGTGGCAACCAATGGATTAGGATAATTTGAGGTGTAAATTGCCATCGTTGACTGCAGGAGCAGGGAAATTAATTAATGACCTAGAAAGATTGACAGGAGGGATGACACTAGCAATGGGTGACGTGAAGAACTTACTCTCCACCATTCTTGGGGCGGTAGTTGACGATGTTTGGAAACGGACAGGATATCTCGGAGTGACAGCGCAGAACACAGCGCATGATGGATCACTGTTTAATAATTGCAGAGCAGCTGTATGGCGCCTGTGGGGGCAATACCCTGACACATCTAACATAAGCGCAATTATGGCACGCAAAAACTGTGAGGACGAGGACCTACTCCGATATATTCAGGAGATACAAGAACGTTGGCGTCTTGAGAAGCGTGAACCATGGGACAATACTGGGGGTTTATTTTACCACATACCATGTCTGGGGTTTCCAGAGCAGGTGCAGAAGCGATTGAAAAAAATCAGTAGAGTTGGAGGCGAAGCCATGGACAGAAATTCCATTGACTATAGTACATTACTGTCGACTAATGCAGGAGAATGCCAGAATGAAATGTGCAAAAAGAAAAAAAAATGTCAAAATATACAATCGCAGGGCTGATGTTGACAAGCGGAGAGTGGTTACCCAGAACGTGCAGTATCAGTAGCAAACGGCAGGGGGACGTTTTGTTGGAAGGGGGGACACTAACTATTGGCCATGGGGAAGTGGGGGTGTGCCCAGTGGGAGAGGAACAGGGTACCCAGCACAGCAGGGAGGAGACGGGTTTAACGAAGGACACCCCAGACCCATGGGAGATCCACCACAATGTTGGTTATATGTAAAGATTGGCCACATATCACAAGTGTGTAGAAGAAGAGGGTGTATGCAAAATAATGGGGGGACAACCTACCTACCAACATACAATACTGAGCAGTCCAATTATTATGCCCAAGATCACATGGCACCAGCACAACACGCATAAGCTCAGTCACAACAGCCCATGACGTATACACCGCCTGTGACCTATATTTTGCCATGAATGCTCAAGCTTTCTCTGGTGCTACAGATTTGGTTCTGTTTACAGAAGAACTGCCAATTTCCATTGGAGAGCATGACCTTACCATCCCACTGTTACATTACCGCCAGACAACAATTAACGTATTGGTAAGGGACATGATGAGTAAAGTTAACATGACCATTTAATTTACCGAACAAGGCATAGTGTGTCCACCCCAGGATTTCACTATATGAATGCACAAGAATGTATGCATGCATTCTGCCGTCAGACTGTACAGAGGGGGGTGCACCTTAGTTCCCAAGCTATTTCAGTATGGGGTGGAAGTGCTGCTAGCATAGCTTCTAGGGCTACAAGGCACGCTACTTCGCTTACCAAACAAGGTTTGGTTCAGACCAGAAATGCCCCTAGACGAGGAAGAAGGACATGTGTTTCCAATAGAATTGGAGACAGTTGTAGTAAGGGACTAGAGAGTAGTTATACACAGGACTAGCATGGAGCATGGAGAGCAGTGAAAGCAGTAGGTGAAGGACAAAGACTAACTGACCTGACAAACGAAATATTGTTTTGGGACAACTATTCAGACCTTGAGACAGTGTTCTTTATGAGCATTAATTACTGAGTCAGTCCATTACAGGGGAGTCCCACAGAGGATAGCCCCGGATAAAAAAGGCGCAACCGCATTTCTTGAGGAATACCTAGCACAAGTACTGAGCATATTGTGGACCAACAGCCCATAGAACATTGGCCTGTTCAAAGGGGTAGGCGCTGTTAAAATCAAGCTCAAGCCAGGGGCGAGCCTGTCGAGGGCAAAGCAATTCCCTCTATCTAGCGAGGCGGACGAGTAGAGTGCTCGCTTTGACATCTGTGCAGAGCTTGCTAACACAGGTTCGAATCCTGGCAGGGCCAAATTCAGCCTTTCATCCTTCCGAGGTCGATGAATGAGCACCACACAGCGTGGGTAATAATAAGCAGCGCTCAGATACCTGAGGGTTTGTAGCGCTATATAAATGCAAAATTATTATTATTTATTATTTTTTAGAGAATTTCCACGCTAGTGCAGCATGGAATTTTAGTACCATCAGAATCTCAATGTAACACAGCTCTTTACCCAGAGACGAAGGTGGCAGGCGGATTGTGGCATTTTGTTCAGGATTTGTGCTCCTTTGAACAATATTGTCGACCAGAGTTAACTTCAGTTCCCAATCCGCTGACAATATTATGCAGTGTTCCCTCAGAAGCAACTAATTTTATAGAGTTGAAGAATACTCTCTTATCTATTCAACAAGTTGGTGGTACATCTCTTCCAGAGGGAGGCCCCAGCCGAAGCTGGGGCCTCCCTCTGGAACAGCCTCCGTGCCACCCTTAAACTTGAGGAGAACCATCTCTGGTTCCGGAAGCACCTCAAAACCTCTCACTTTGCTTCGGCTTTTTCTCCTCCTCTCCCCTGCTGACCAACCGGCTGTAACCGGAACTGCACTGGTTACCTGGACACACTCTGATCTTGGGCCCAGGTCCCACCCCACCAGTCACACACACCTACACTGCCTGCCAACCCCCGCACTTGGACACTATCTCTGTATTCCTCCAGTGCCCCTACCAGCACTTGACACCTGATGTCTGCACTTACCCTTGCACTTGCCATCTGCTGGCCTTTACTGTTACTTATTGTTATTATCTATTCCCATGTACTGCACTGTCCCTTCCCCCTTCCCATGCACTTCCGCGATCTGAATCATAGCTGGCCTGGTAGGATCGTTGTCTGTCCTCCCTGTGTTCCCCCTCCCTTGCCTTGTCACGCCTTGAAACACTTGTGTATAGGTGCATTATAAATGCCATATCATATCATATCCCAATTCATGAAGAATCACATGATTTGACTTTGTGTCTATATAGAAATAAAAAAAGTGGAAACACACCAGACTGCCACAAGGGTACTGTGAATCCCCTTCTATATTCAATAGGGTCCTTCAAGTGAACATGGGGAATGTACATTCCGACATCAAGACCAGAATAGTGGGGGTCCCCTTCTCATGGGCATCCGGGGAAGAATCAATGAACCAAACGCAAAGTGGATGCCTCATGGAACCTCTATAGATACTAAATTGTTCTAAGAGTTCAAAACCAAAATGCACATAAAAAACACTACATGCTAAAATAACAGTGTGGGCTGTTTCATGTTTACACCTTATTTATTATCAAAAAGATCTCTTTTTAATTAATACTTGTTTCATTAAAAACACACATACACACTTATTTAATTGTCATAACATTGAACATCGGCTAATAGTCACAAATATAAAAGTCCTTCTATTCACAAGACCACTATACAAGAATTTAATTTCTTGTATAGTGGTCTTGTGAATAGAATGACTTTTATATTTGTGCATATTAGCCTGTTCTAACTACTACCGTCTTGAGTTAGGGTTGGCTAATTTCTTGTATAGTTTTTTTTTTAATAGATTGGCTTTTACATTTGTGAACATTAGCCGGTGCTTACAATACAACCCATAAACTTGGGGTTGGCTCTGAGGAAAAATCTTTTTGGCACACAAAAAAAATCCTTTTGCATTGATATATGTATCATTTTTTACAATGAAATAGGAAGTAATGTTTAATGTTGTGATAATTAAATAAGTATGTATGTCTGTTTTTAATGAAAAAGGTATTAATTAAATAGAGACCTTTTTGATAATAAATAAGGTATAAACATGAAATGGCCCACACTATTTTTTTCACATGTAGTGTTTTTCTATGTGCCATTTTGGTTTTGAACTCTTAGAATGTACATTTGGACAGCACAGTTATTCAGTACATGGACAGCATTGTAATATGCAGCAGACCAGAAGAACGGTGTTGAAAAGTCTCAGTGCAGCTGTTGACGCTTTTGGCAGAAAAGGGGTACAAGGTGGATAGGGCAAACTTCCAGTATATTCAGAGAGAGGTTTTGTATATTGGACAGTTAATATTCCAAGAGGGTAGAAGGGTGACTCCTGAAAGAGCCGAGGCAATTTTCAGAACACCACACAAAGACGGTGTGGGAGAAGCAGCAATTCTTAGGCCTCTGCAATTATTGCAGATCCTGGCTATTTGACTATAGTACATACATTAGACCTCTTTAAAACGGCCTCAAGAAGTCTCAGAGGGGGGACAGAAAACTAACATGGACAGGGGAGATGACAAAACCATTTGGTGAACTAAAACGTGCAATAGGCATGGCTCCAGTGCTGGAAAACCCTGACTACACTGTAGATTTGTATTTGTTTTCACACACAAATGCAGTAGTGATGACGGCATCACTCAGACAGAAAACGACCTTGGGGGACAAACCAATAGCTTACTATATTGGGCATTTAGATCCAGTGACAAGAGGTCACTATCCATGCAAGAAAGCATTGGCTGCTGCTACCTTTTCAATAGAGAAAAAAGCAAGCATCACAATGGGCTGAAGTACCATTCTGCATGTGGATTATGCCCCTTTTGCCATTCTTGAGAAGCCTAAAAGTACATTGACCACACAAAGGGTATTCAGATACAAGGTGATTATCTTGAATCCAGCAGCAAAGGTAGTGAGGTGTAAAGTTGTAAACCCACTGACATTTAAAGCGAAGCCAGAAGAAGAGGGAGACTAATAATACAACTGTATCACATACACAGAATACTATGACGACATTCCGAGAACCAGAGAAAAACGCACTCGGGGGCGAGGAAGTACTCTTTATTGATGGGTCTTCAACAATTGACCAGATGACAGGGGAGCAACATATTGGGATGGCATTCATGAAATTAAGACAAAGCAGGACATTTGAGGTAGTGGCGAGTGTGAGATTACCCTTGCATTTTTCAGTGCAAGCTGCAAAATTGGTTGCCTTCATAATAGCAGTAGTGGCACATGAGGACGAGGAGATCACATTGTACTCTGACTCTGCCTATATGACGTCAACAGTACATGTAGGACTGTAGGACTTTCACGTTGGAAGATGTGGGGCTTTCAACGTGCTGACGGCATGCCAGTGCATTAAACGCCCCAATTGGGCAGGCTCATAGATACACTACAGCTGCCATCAGCCATTGCAGTAGTGAAGTGCCAAGCCGCATGAGGTTTAGGTCATGGTTTCCCGTGGCAATGAAGCCGCAGATGAAGAAGCAAAACAAGCAGCATATTTTGTAGAAATAAAGGATTTCGACACTCCAACCAAAAGACGCATGCAACCGTCTAGCATGATATTGCGAGAAGGGTATAGTTAATTACTCAAATAATATAACTTCAGGGACGAGCACCAAAAGAGGAGAAGCAATTATAGATAAGGATGGGATGTTCTATATCCCCACAGATATGATGTGTCGACAGGAGAGCACGGGAAAGCCAGTTATTCCCCTTACATATTGCAAGTAGCGATCACACAGCTCCACAATCGACCCCCCTTAGTAAGGATGTTCTTGCAGCACATATAGCCGAAGAATGGTTTTGTCCCAACTTGGCAGAGCATATTGATGCCTTTATGAATAATTGCATTATCTGTTAAAAGGTTACTGCGGGACACGTTGTGTGTAGTGAGAGGAGCAATACCGCACCCTAATGGGCTGTTCCAACACCTCCATATAGATTATGTGGATATGATTCAAAATTGTAATGGCTATAGGTACATGCTCATAGTGGTATGCCCATTTTCTTGTTGTATCGAAGCTGGTCCATGCTCACACCCGATGCCCTCTGTGTGATGAAATTCTTCGTCAGAGGGGTATTCCCATGGTGGGGGGTGTGTGAGGTCCTGCGATCTGACAATGGTCCTCACTTTGTAAATGAAGTGTTTGAGTATATTACAGCCCTGCTGGGGATTAAGCATAAACTTTCCTGTGCTTATCACCCGCAAGCGAACAGGATTTGGCCTGCATCTAACCACCATTTAACTCCTCATGAGGTGGTGACAGGATGACGCATATGTTTCCAACTTACTCCTCCCACTAGAGCACTGCCGGACACCCATAATGCTCCTACTGTTCTTGGTAATGAAATGCATGAATATCTCCCTTTGATGATGGCTAGTGCTTCTTTTATCTCTCAACAGCTGAAAACACAGCTGGGGAGGTCAAAGAAGGATGATGAAGATGACACACCAATAGATCCACACAAACTGCTCAACGACCCAATCCTCTACCCAGGGTTCAGAGATTTTTGAGGATATTCAATAGAGCATGGCACAAGCCACATAAGGCTGTTAAATTGGTAGGGAAGAAAGCTTGGAATTATCTGGAGACATCAAGCCCTGCAAAGATGAGACCCCACAGCCCAACACGTAGATGGTATACAGCAAAAAGAAGAAAAAGAAGAGGAACAGCGACAGATTCAACACGTTCAAGGACCAGAGCTTCAGGAGCATACAGAAAGCTAAATTAGGCACACTGTCTTTTCATACATTAGGTAATCAACGCGTTCATGTTAACTGAGTTTCTACGAGTAATTGTATATTTGCACGATAGAAGAAAAGCACTTTATGAACTCAAAGAGACTAAGGCCAGATGATACTATAAAAAATCTTTATTGATGCCTTTCTTATTTACATCACATGCAGTTATCCAATTCTGACAAGATGTAACGTATCTATTATTGCCTTGCGGAAGTGGTGTGCAAGTGGTGTTGACAGTGGAGAATGCTGCGCTGCCATTTGGACTCTTGGGGCTCGCTGGAAGTATTGCACCACTTTGCTAAAAATCCTGCGAGCTGTGGACTTGCCCATTAGGCTCTTGTAACGCTCACCTGATTCTCGCAGAGGCGCCGGTCTTGACTGGGTGACTACCGTATCTTCAAAGGTGATGTGTAGCACCCGGTTGGCTCTTTGGGCTGGACCTCTGTGCACTGTATGCCTGACGTGTAGAGTAAGATGTCTGCAGATAGAAAATATGGGGTTAATGAACTGGGGTTATTGGGGTGTCCCTATCTCTTTCCTCTTCTCCTCTCCTGTAGACCCCAAAGGTTAACGCTCTCACCTTAGGTAAGTGAATGCTGAGCTCTCCATCTGCCTCGGGGCAGGGTGCTGTAGCCAGTTTCTTCACTGGATAGGTAGCGCAGGCCTCTTGACTTCAGAGGACTGCTGTCCTTCGTTTACTGCACGAACGGTAAGTTTCAAGTCATTCAAATGTCTTTTTAAAGTCTTTAGTAATGATGTCTCTTGTTTTGCAGGGTTCCGGCAATGGCGGATGACGGGCTGAAGTGAGTTGAAGATGGAGCCCGTGTGATGAATAGAAGCGCCTGGAAGCACGAGAGTAAGCGCTTGTTGCCTGCTTCACGATGCGCTCTAACTGTCTTTTTATTTTGCAGGTACGAGTTCGGAGCGGCTGCAGGGTGCCGGAATACCCACTGGATTAGATGTGGAAAGGAGTAATGGCACGTGAGTATTAAAGTTCCCCAATGTCTTTAAACGCACCTTGTTTTGTCTTTCAGATGCGGATGCAGCGCCGAAGGCCTCCGGAGCGTGCGAAGAGTTGGTAAGCTTTTGTCTTTCAGATGCCGGAATGCAGTATGAAGACCTCCGGAGCGCACGAAGAGTAGGTAAGCCTTTGCCTTTCCGATGCCGGAATGCTAACCTGTTCTTTCTTGTCTTTATAGGTGTTGCTGAAGACTGGATTCAGGATGGTAAGCCTTTGCCTTTCAGATGCCGGAATGCTAACCTGTTCTTTCTTGTCTTTATAGGTGTTGCTGAAGACTGGATTCAGGATGGTAAGCCTTTTTCCTTAGGCCCAGGACTGGATGCAGAAGACACGATGAGCGTCCTGCTGCAGAGGGTGCAGAATAACGCAAAGCAAGATTCATCCACCGGGTGTGGTTTAAATAGCCTCCTGTAGTGCTTAGGTGTCTCCTTCCACAGCCACGCCTAAGTAAGAAAAGAGTTCCTGGTAAGAAAAGAGTTCCTGCCTTCCAGAAGAGTTCCAGTGTTCTAAATCTAGGGAGTGGCTCCAGCCCCACCCAACAGGAAAAGTAGTTCCAAACAGAAGATGATCAGAGGCTCAACTGGCAGGCAAGTAAGCAGCATGGTCTGCTGCAGGTAAGTCCACCCAAGCATTATGAGCCCGGCGCTTCCAGCGCTGGGACTGGGCATATTTATGAGCCTGGTGCCACTGGCGCCAGGACTGGGTCCAAAAGGTCCCCATTGGGACTGGTTGGCACTCGGAACCTGGGTTATGGATCTGCTTCCTAGGGAGTTGGGAAAACCCAGACCTTTTGGAAGCAGAGATCATGACAGCTCTTGGCCCTTAAAGGACTACTGGAGGAGGAGCTGCCTGCTGCCTCCAGCCCGTATCAGCACTCTTAAGCACCTACGTCCACGTCAGCGGAGCAGAAGTGATGCGCAAGTGGTGTTGAAGGTGTTGCCGGGTGGTGCCTGTTGAGTAGGACATCCCCCGGAGCTGGCAGCATCTATTCCAATTTATTTTTTCAGACTTGAGGAGCTCTCAACAATGAAAATGAGACACCCAGCAGGTGACCAGATGGAAGTTGGAGGTGAGCCGGGAATTAAAACAAGAAATCAGGTGAGACAGCGCCTTACCTCACTCCCAGCTCTGCCCCCTCCCCCCTCCTCTTACCTGACGACCTTGAAGCAATTGCTACTACCCTATGGGAATAAGGAACTGACCACCATTGACATGGGGAGGAAAACTGTGTTGGCTTCAGAACCAACAACTTTGAACGGCACTGACCACCTGGACACCTGTCCCAGGGGGGTGCGACCACGAGACTTACCTTCCATACCCCCCTCGGCCACACCTGTCAAGGGGGAATATGGCATCCAAAGCATTATCAAACACCAGTCTTACAAACCAGGATGGAGGCGTGGAGGAGGGCCCAAATCAAGCCCCTTACTATAATGGGGGAGGATGTGTGGAAGCAACAGTTCATGCCCTGGAGTCGGAAGTCTTCAGGCAGGTGCCGCCAACACCAAACTCCCCGCAGTTAAAGGATGTGAAGCAAGTGTCTTCGGGGAGATGATCCTCTACAATTAACCATGGGACCAAAGATCTTATAAAAGAAGTCAGTGACATTAACTGCGTACCACAGGCTTTGGTGACCCATGACTCAATGGAAATGGAGACGGTAGATAGAAACCGGGAGGCAGATTCTTTTGTGGGTAGCCTAGAAGGGCTATCGGAAACAACATGGAATAATGACCCACCCCTCACATCTAATACTGAGACCCTGCCAGCTACACCTAAGCAGTTCGACACGGCAGAGCTCTTTGAGGGGAATGCGATAAAGTCTAATCTAAAATCATCGATCTATAGGATCAAATTGAAATCAACCCTTGCTCCCAAGGATGTGGAAAAAACTCTTAGCCCACTCAAAAAAAGTCACCCCAGCGACCTCATCAATTCCTAGCAGGAAGAGATATATATGAAAATCGGATGTGAGAAATGAGTGAGGCGGATACTGAAATATGGTTAGAGGATGACCCCTGGGATGAACTAATTGAACCTCCCCAGCCTTCAAAGAAAGATCAGGGGAAGCGTTAGGTATGCCATCTGCGGAAGGCAGGATTAAAATCCAAGCTTTGGAAAATGAAAACCTACATTGGTTGGGCCTTTCAAGCCAGCCCTCCCACAGCGGGCTAGCAGATACAGAGAAAAGAACACCAAGTAATACAAGTCTGGTGGATAAACTAATTCAAGACATTTCCAACCTAACAGGGCAAATCGTAACAGAAAAAAGGAAACGTCTCTCTTTTATGAAGGAGAGGCTAGATGCCCTGGATGGGGGTGCCCTGCTTGAGGATTCCAGTGAAAGATTAAAGGGGCTAAACGAGAGGGTCTTAAACACTCCTGTTAGCACTCTGGCTGGTAAATCAAACGTGAATTCTATCTCAGAGGCAAAGGGCTGAGAGGAAATGAGTATAGATGAAGTCTCACTCAGGAAAATCAGTGACCTGTCTAGAAAGGACAGAATGGACGATTTTGTGCATACACAGAATGTGGTGATGGCGGCGTTAAACATTGTGATTGCCCCTTTTCTCAAGCTATATGAGAACATCAATGAATCACTACAAAAAGTCCATGCGTCAAATCAGAAAACGAAGGAGCACTTGAGTGAAATAGATGGCTTCTGAGAAGGCTAGACCGGAGAATGGACAAGGAATCTGATCTACCAAGCCTTTGGCAGAATCGACTAAGCGTTTTAGCGAGACAAGAATCTAACGTCAAATCACTCTTATGGATGCTGTTTTGGAAAACTGTAAATGGCTAAGAAAGGCCCATCAGTTAAAAGACATGATGGCGGTAATATAGGCACGGCTGCTGCTGGTATTCATTTTTTTCCGGCGCCCAGAAATGGGCAATTACTGGGTCATTATGGCCTTGCCGGACCCGGTATTTGCACATTCCTGGGAGCCGGAAAAAATTCTTCCCCATTCCCATTGATTTATACGGTTTATAACGGTGCCTGTGCATCCGACATGCTGTGCTCACGGGCGCCTGGTGAGACCTAGTCAGACCTGGTGGAATGAAAGGCACCCGCAAGCACAACTCGGAGTTTGCCGGTCTGGATAGCTTACCGGTACCATTGTATCCGGACCGACAAGCTCGTAATGAGGCCCATGGTCTCCATCCCGGTATTAGAGGACCCCCTGGGAAAATTTACGGACCTAGGTGGCATGGAAAAGGCAAATAAGGAAGGTCAGGCCTCGCAGATAAAACAGCTGAGGAAGCAAAAGAGGGGTCCCCTGGTGCTGGCAAAGGGACTTGGCGACCCCCCTACCAGTGAAAGAACCTAGAGGACAGCACGTGGATGTCGGTCTTATGGATCCTCCATTACCTCCAGCACAGATGTATGCCTTAAAAGCAAGCTTTGCAGTTTTTAAAGAACCTGTTACACAAATATGATCAGGGTTGAAAGTGAAACTGAAAATGACTATGAAGTCAAGTCAAATGCATATCTGAATGATCTCATTGAAATGATAGAAAAAAATAAAGATGATAACAATTGGGATCACATTAGTCACACTGGCAAGAGAAAGATAAACAAATTGAACTTATCTCATATAACAAAAAAGAAGGGCTCAAGTGGAAGAATTCACAACAAACCTGTCAAGGATGGCAAAAAGGCGAACGAGACTAGTAAAGCTGTTGAAAGTAAACAAATATCTATTAAGAAGCGAAATATGGCAGTGATCTTGGAGAAACTGGAAGAGAGAAGAGGGGGTCGAGTGCAGGCCAAAGTTGGCTATCAGCGGGGAGCATCCCTGAGCCGAAATGATACAGAAAGACAAGAGAGAAATGGTACTGCGCATGGAAACACGAGGGATCAGGTTGCAAAGAAAGTAACCCACCAACAAAAGTTAAAATTGGAAAGAATAAACAGGAAAAATGTGATGACCCTATTCAATCAGTTTTCAAGACTGCAGACCATTACATCTGACGACATTGCAATTGTTGAATTTCCAATTGACAGAAGGCCTGACGTGGTAATCCTGCACTTGAGATCGCAGAAGATTAAAGACCCAATAAAGAAAGTTAAAGAGAAGCTGGACACTATAGGCTTTAGACTAAGTGACCAAGGGTCACGTGAAGGGTCGAGTGGAAAAGATAAAAGCCTGCGGCAGAATCAAGATCGTAAAGAGAAAAAAACAAAAACTGCAGAATCTGTTTATAGGTCAAAATATAATAAATATTTAGAAAGGCATGAACCTAAGACCAGGCAAAGTGAAAATCATCAGCCGAAGGAAAAGAAAAGAGAAATCTCTAAGAAAAAAAGGGAAGAAAAGGTTTTACCTAAACTTGTGGGTGACTCAGTCGCAAAGCTAAGATTTACTGTAGACAATTCAAGGACACATATGAAACAACTTGGAGTGCGGAAATAAGGATGTAAGAAAGTGGAGGATTGGGCATGGATGGCAAACATCTTGACCACAAAAAAGAAGCAATAGATTCATGTTGAAGATGATGGGAACAAAGTTCTACTTGCCTGATGGAACACCAGGGGATTTAATCACCTGTTCTCTGGAGAAAGTAATTTCCTGGGAAAGTTTGAACAAATCTGTCTACAAGAGACCTGGATAAGATCTACACGGGTTTGTGAGGGATCTAAAGTGTATATAAATCCGGCTAGAAAAGGTCTCAAGGGGAGACCCTTTGCTGGCCTTTTGACCCTAATAAAGGCGACTCTGATCTAACTGTGGTGGAACATCTTATCCCAAATCCCTTTGTTCAGACACTCAAAGTAAAGAAACTTATGGGAGCAAATGAGATTGGAATACTGTTGATTAATACGTCCTGGAGCACAAATAACTGTGAGATTGAAAAGTACATAGGCGATGTTATGGAGGCAATCGACAAATCGATGCAGGAAGATAAAAAACAATGTATCCTCCTATGCTGTGATCTTAATCTCAAACTATTGAATAAAGGAGGTCAGAGTAAACCGGTATTCACAATTGAAAGCAAGGGAGCTGAGATGGCTAGAAGAGATGGAAATTAGAGAGATGTTCATGCTGAATGGAGTGACTAAAGGGGATCTTCATGGGGCTGACACCTGGGCTTGCAACACGAGAAAAGCATGCCTGAATTACTATTTTGTGGCCAGGAATACCTTAAAATTGATTAACTCCATTACAGTTAAAAATCAATCCGCCAGTGACCATGCGCTGTTGGAAATAGAATTCCACTGGAAGGCCAGAGGGATGGACAGGAATATACCCCCGGCATTGGAAGTAACTTGGGGCAAAATAGACTAAGAATTAAACCCTGCGCTATCCCAGGAATAGTGATAAATTTAATAACCACGTGAAAGAGAATCCAGATGAAGTTGACTATATGTGGTTACTTAAGGAATATGAAGCAAAGAGCGATGTAAACAAAAAGAAAACAATTATAAGGAGACAAGAATTGGTTGCTAAAAGGAAACAATATCGAGCGCAACTGCTACGACTATGACAAAGCACTGTCTTGGACAAAGATGAACTTATAAGGAAATGTAAACAGATTTACAAAAATTAGCTGAGATCTTCAAGGGCACAGAATGCCCAAGGGGATGCAGAGCAAATGCTGGCCGCTATCAGGACAGGAAACGCTAGAAGCCTCTGGGAGATAATAAATAAGGGAGATGACCTCCAATTTGCCCTAGTTGCAAACCAAGTCTCGGCTGAGGCTTGGGTTAAACACTACACAACCTTATTTCAGCACAGTATAGCAGCTGGAAATAGTGAAAAAAGAGGTAATAAACCCTTGGCACATTGAGTTTGATCCCAAGGATATATCTCTGAGGATTAAAAAACTAAGTTCCTCAAGGGCAGCCGGTCCTGACGGCATATCTAATCATATGCTAAAAGCAAACTGTGAAACCTGGACTGACCTAATACTATCATTAGTCCAACAGATTATAAGAACCAGAACAATACCACAATCTTGGAAGGAGGATGTGATAGTGCCTATTTTTAAGAAAGGCGACTGCAGCAACCCCCGAAATTATAGGCCTATTGCCCTCTTGGACTCTATATGCAAGCTATTTGCCTCCATTCTTTTGCGGGACTTGAAGAGCTGGGCCTTAAAAGCTGGAATTATGGACAAAAGGCAAACAGCCTACATAAGTGGGGTAGGTACCTCCTTGAACCTATTTCTTTTGAACATATTAAAACTATGTGCACTGGAAACGAAGAGCAGCATCTATCCATGCTTCGTGGATTTAGAGCAGGCCTTTGACGGGATCAGCAGATAACTCCTCTGGGCTAAGCTCAAAAATGGGAACTGTCCGGATTACCTACTGGAAGCCATCCAAGCTCTGTATACGGATACATCAATTAAAATTCAAACGTCAAAGGGGGGAAGCACTACGGAGAGGATTTTGACCTTTAAGGGCATTAAACACGGTTGTGCCCTGGCTCTGTTCTTATTTGCCCTATACCTGGCTGATATGGCGGATTCACAGAGGAAAATACGAGCCTTCCCGCCCATGTGTGAAGGGAGAGAGATACCGTGTATCCTATACGCGGATGACGTTGTATATATAGATCAAACCGCGATTGGACTTCAAAGACGAATCACTGAATTCAAAAATTATCTAGATGAAAACAGCATGAAGATAAATGTAAGGAAGTCGATGATTCTAATTATGAAATCAGCCTGGGGAAAGCAAACTAAGAAGGAAAATTTCACTTGGTCGATCGAACATCAGAGTTTGGAAATAGTTGAATCAACAATCTTTCTTGGAGTGCGAATCAATAAAAACATGAATGAACAGGGCCAATACTGCCTAATCAGAGAGAGGCTACTGAAACTCACAAACCAGGGCTGAGCCTTCCATCGGAGATATGGTGTTTACTCAATGATTCCACTACTGCCTTTCTATAAACAGAAGGTAATAGCGGTATTGACCTATGGAGCCGAGTCACTGTTAAACCTTCCTTGGGAAACATGGAGAATCTGTAAAGCCTTCTTTTGGTGGAAAATACTCAGACTGCCTAACTGCTTATCGATCTCAACGATAAGACACAAGCTCAGATTGCAATCCCTTGCATCGACAGTTCTGTAGAAAACCATCTCCCTATATCGAAAATATATTCTTGAGTCACCTCCGATACCATTTAAGATCTTGACAAACACCGAGCCAAAAAGGGTCGACAAAAATGCTCAACTGTGGAGCCTGAAATGCAGGGAAGTATTAACTTCCTGTAATATCGACCCAGAGACAGTAAAGGGTAATCCCGAGAAGGCAAAAAAGATCCCTTCAAGAAAGGGATTGGAATGAAACTCTAATTCTAAAAAGAGAAAATAACCTCTGCTATAACATCATATGCAAACGAAAAACCTTGAATCTGCCTCCTCCCTACATGAGACAATTCCCATCTCCTTATTATCGGGATGTATTAATGCAATGCAGGCTTAACCTCTAAGAAAACACATCAAAATCCAAGACGCATGCTGTCGATTCTGCAGAGATCTGGAAACCGTGGAAACTATTAGACATTTGATGATGTCCTGTCCCAAACTCAATGAACAAAGAGTAAAAATAATGGGACGATATGTGGATTTATTCAACCTTGATAAAGAGGAAGAATATTGGGAAAGACTAATGACTGCCGACAAAATCGGTTGGACAATAGATGCCCTTGAATTTGTGGAATTCCTATTATTAACTGAACCTGACTTGGCCATTCATGAAGGGTGGGAAGGGCTCTTGACAATTGTGCTAGATGAATGGATCTATGTTAAAGGTTGAACATTTTGTTTAACCAATAAAACATTTTTTTTTTTAAATGATTGCCTTGCTTACTAATCCTAAAACTCAATTTATTTTTTAACTCTTTATTGCCGCATTAGCACATTATTATCGTAGAAGAAGCTGGCCTCCTCAGCAATGGTAATTTCGAAGGTTTGTTAGTTTTGGTCAACGCTTGTTTTAAACTTGTGGACAACGCCAACAGCGTACCCATATACAAAACATGCACACCACTGCAAGAGCTGTTGTATTGACATATTCTGCATTCCGCTGTCTCTACCTCTTTACCCTCCTTGCCTTGCAAAGGGTTGCCTTGTGATATACACACAGTGAAGCATATGCTAACACAAACCCTATTGTAACTGAAACTATACCTGAACTGATAACCAGCGCTGTCCAAGAAGTAAAAAGTCTTACGTGAAGCACACACACTGACTTTGAGCCTGTAAATGACTACTTAGCAGAGCAGACACACGTCACCATCAATATGTGGTACTAGCACATGACCAAGTTGTGAAGCGAGACCATGAAGGAGAGCTGCTATGTGTGCTCTCTTATCTCCTATGCCATGAGTAGTTCTAGAACAACCAGGGCTATGGAGATTCCAACAGCCAGAGCACAATGCCTTGTCCACGTAGCTCTCTGCACTACAAGGGGGCAATTTCAAGGAAGATGGGCCACATTGCGTGGATGTCACAAAAGATGTTCCCGTATGAAGATAGCTACATCCAGACTCAATAAATGATGGACAATTATTGGAGTTCAGATAAAACAATACAATATACTTTGGATTGCCTGAACAGAAGGGAAGCCAGGATAGTAACACAAAAAGAGTTGCAGTACCCGAAAACAGGGAAAATGGAAAAAGGAGGACTGCCAGGATGCTGGTAGAGATCTCAACTGTTGGTGTATGGACAGGTGTTCACAGGAGAAGCATGGGTAGAAGGGGTGATGGGGTGCAAAGCACAGGCACTCCTGACGGTTCCAGTGGAAGTGGTACAGAAGGAAAATTATGACTGCCTCAAAGAATGGGCAGCAAGTGACAAACTGCTCACATGGGTTGAGAACAAAGCAGGCCCTATGTCAATAATACCACTCGAGAATGCTTCCCTGTGTTTCCAGAACAATGGTCCAGTGAAGGTTGGGGCGAAGAAAAGATGCAAACAAACATCAAAGATACCAGGTATAAAGGTCAGCACCACAATAAAAATTGACCACTATTGGGCCTGCGGCTCCAAGTCGTACATGCAACTACCACCGAACTGGAGGGGGATATGTCCTCTAGCAAAGCTGACTACACCAGCCTTAGTGGCACCTCAAAAGGACATACACTTAGACGGGTTTCCCAAAATGGATGCACACCAGAGGAAGAAAAGATCTGTGGAGGTGACAAGAGTAAAGAGAGGAAACTATATCTCAACAAAGATGGAGGAAGCACTTGATGCAATACCACCATAACCCAAACTGTTTAGTAGGATGGCAATGTTTTTCATGTCAGTTGTCCCAGAGGTATAGGCCAACCTCAACACAAAGTGGCACCAGATCACAAGATGGGAACTGTTGCAGACAATTGATTCAATGGTTAAGGGGTTCAATACCATTAAAGAAGAACTGAGAGTTATCAGACTGATGAACCTGAAAAACAGATATGTCTTGGATCTCCTCACAGCTATGGAAGGAGGCGTGCGCACAGAGAGCCATCCTTTTGCACTTACGTGCCTGCCCACGATGGAGATAATGGAATCCTCACAGAAGCCATCATGCAGTTATCAGACTTGCATGCCAAGATGGAAGACATAACGAGCCCAGCATAGGAAGATGATGGTTGGCTGACATTCATGTTTTCCTGGATACCATCATGGATGGTCAACGGGCTGAAGGTACTCGTAACTGCCCCAGTACTAGTACTCCTCACTTTCTGTGTCATTAGAGTAGCTCTACCACAGTGCAAAAAGACTACTTAGAAGACAATAGGGATGAAAATATTATTAGATGTAGAAACAAAGGCAGATGGAGAGAAGCAGACTTTCCAAGTGCTAGAGTCACATTTGAAGAAATGTCCCCTTTTCCCTCCAGGCACAAGGTTCACATTTTGGGCAGGTCCACGCAACCACATGAGACGTTAGGTATGGTGCAAACCTGATGGAGGCTGCTGCTATTTGACCTGTGGTTTTGACAAACAAGTGAAGTACGAAGGTCACCTGGGAGGAGTGATGAAAGTATGGATTCCAAAGCGATACATTAACTCGGAGAACCTCCAGGAAAGTGTGGTCGATATATGGATCAGAGGGGTGATTGAAGGAAATATCAACATGGTCCCGCCCTCATCTCAACATCACAGATATGAAAGGTGTACATAGTTCTTGGCCCCGTCCTCTCCATCGCTGATGTACCGCAGATGTGAGAAACTGTCATGGCCCGCGCGCCATGGAAGCTATGGAGACAATGGAAAAAGGGCTAATTCCACCGGCGGTCTAGTCTTCCACGCACCTTGCACGTCATGACGCATTTAAATAGGCGTCACACGCGGAAGTCGTCGCGTTGCAACCTTGCTTCCCGGCTAGGTCCATACGCTTGTACTCCGCTCCTGTCCCGCATGTGTTTCTCCACTTGCCTTTCATCTTTGTCCGCCCTCTGTGGCCGTCCCCTTTCCTTTCATTCCGCCCATTGTGGCTGCTCGTTCTGCTCCGCCTCCTCTCCTTTCATTCCGTTCGAGCAGCCCGCTTTATCCCCAGCTTGTCTCGTGTGTATCCCTTGGTATCCTCCTGCTGTGTGTACAGCTGTCACTGTATGCTCCTTCCACCTCAGCGTCCTTCAGTCCTCTTCCTCATTTCTCGCCTGTAGTATCCATCCAAGCTGTTGTTCCGGATACCCATGCTGGAATCTCTTCCACCTGCCAACCATAGTGTCTTCTGGGAATTGGAGTCCATTCATCTTACTCCAACGGAAAGCCTTCCTGTCTTTGCATCCGTAGTGCTATCACATCTCAGCACACCAGGGTTTTTCAGCCACGCCTTTCCCTGGTTTTGGGGGCAGGTTCCCTGAGGGCCCCCTTTGCCTTGCTGTCTACCGGCAGGCAAGGTGGCCTCCGGTGGAGCTCGTCCTAAACTCACTAAGAAAGGACTGGACCTCTGGAGAGAAAGAAGAGCCATTTCCATGGACAGTTCTTCGGAAGAACCCAGTACAGGTGAGGAGGAGGGAACTAAAGAGGGTATTAGTCAAGCACACAATACTCCATCGCATGACAGTTTGCAATGCCAAGGATGGCTAGCTTAGAGCAGTATCAAGAACTGGTTAACGCCAAACAAGGGATAACTGCCGAGCTCCAAACCCTTAAGGTAGAAAACTCTGCTCTTAAGGCTGACAATGCCGCCCTGAGACAACAAATGATTCAGAGAGAAGAAGTCCGGGGTGATCTCCCACCTATGCCATTACCCTGTGGGAAGTATGAAGGGAACCCCAAGAGGATCAAGGAATTCCTTGACGCTTGTAGAGTATACTTCACCTTTCGCCCTAGGATGTATGAATTCGACCAGGCAAAGGTTGGCTTCCTCGTCTCAAACCTTGGGGGTAACGCCCTAGCATGGGCCACCCCATTGGTCACAGAAGCTGATCCAGTGCTAAATGATTACAATGCCTTTGTACTACGATTCAGAGAACGCTTCGAAAGGACCGAAGCCTTATACGCTTCGTATGAAAACATACTTGATCTCAAACAGGGCCTTTCTGATGTACAAACTTATGCCTCAAACTTCCAGATGATAGCTTTGGAGACAGGATGGCCCGATTCAGCTAAACAAACACTCTTTAGGAGAGGGTTACATGAAGACTTGAAGGATGAACTTTCTCGGGTAGCCAGACCTTCTTCATTCCAAGAACTGGTCGCCCTAGCCCTCCAGATGGAATTTCGGATATCCGAAAGACGAGCAGAAAGAAGGAAGTCCAGACCCAATCCACACTCTACTCCCTCCTCCTACTCGCCTACCGCTCCGGAGAAGTCTCATCTCCAGCCTGAAGAACCCATGCAAATTGGTGCAGCAAGGGGTCCCCTTAGTGCTGCAGAAAGAAAGAGACGAAAAGACCTAAGCTTGTGCATGTACTGTGGTTCTGAGAAGCACCTTCTTGGAGAGTGTCCAGAAGTACCTCCCAGAAGATCGGGAAACGAAGGACCCCGACCCTGAGCAGGGACACGGAAGGGGCTTCACTTGCTAATCCCTGTGTTACAAGTCCACCCATAACATGTAACCCCTCTAACCAACTTATGGTCCTGAAGATCGTTCTGGAATGGACAACAACTCATGCAGTAGAGTGTCTCGCTATGCTAGACTGCGGTGCAGCTGGAAACTTTATGGACGACCTATGGGCTAGTAAATACACCATTCCCAGAAGAGAAAAACCACAACCCATACCCATAGAAGGAGTAGACGGTACCCCTCTGTCTTCTGGTCTCATCCGACAAGAAACCACAGAAGTCGTGGTTAAGATGAAGACTCATCAGGAAACCCTGGTGTTTGACTGGATAAAGGCAGCTCACTTTCCAGTGATACTCGGAATACCCTGGTTAAGAAAGCACAATCCAGGGATTGACTGGGTAACCAACATAGTGGAATTCAGGTCAGACTTTTGTGTGCAGTCCTGCTTGAAAGAAGAAGGACAACATTCACATCAGGGAGATGCAGTGCCTGCAAGAAGTATCAACTCCATTCCTGTGACCTACCAAGAATTCACCGACATCTTTACAGATAATCAACCCAGACCCTTTCCTCCACATCGAGCCGAGGATTGTAGGATCGATCTTGTACCCAATGCTGTGGTTCCTTTTGGGAGAATGTATCCCTTATCACTTCCTGAGAAGGAAGCATTAAGGGACTACCTAGCAAGTCATTTACAGAATTGCTTGATACAAGAATCCACTTCATTGGCTGGAGCCTCCCTGTTCTTTATTCCAAAGAGAGGAACCAAGGAGCTAAGACCGTGTATTGACTTTAGGGGCCTGAATAGTCAAACCATACGAGACAGATACCCAATGCCTCTGATAAAGAAGATCATGGACGCAGTACAAGGGGCTAGATGGTTTACCAAATTAGACCTCAGAGGGGCCTATCATCTCCTACGAATCAAACAAGGGGACGAATGGAAGACTGCCTTTCGTACTCCTTTAGGTCAATCGAATACAAGGTGATGCCCTTTCGGTTAGATAACGCCCCAGCCCAGTTCCAAAGATTCATGGTCAAAGTCTTCAGTGATCTTCTGTTTAAATCCACGGTAGTCTACTTGGATGACATCTTGGTTTACTCGCACACGTTAGAACAACATTGTCTACATGTAAGGGAAGTACTCAAGAGACTACGAGACCATCATCTGTTAGCCAAACCTGAGAAATGTCTTTTCGATGTTTCTACAGTTCCGTACTTGGGCTTTATTCTGTCAGAAAACCGCATCGAGATGGATCCCAACAAGACAGCATCCATTAACAATTGGCCTGTTCCCAACTCAGTTAAAGACATTCAGAGGTTCTTGGGTCTGACTAATTTCTATCGGAAATTTATCACAGGCTTCTTCAACATAGTCTTGCCTATTACGGCTTTGCTAAAGAAGGGGGTGAAATTCCATTGGACAACCAAAGCTGATTCCGCCTTTAACCATCTCAAACAAGCGTTCACCTCTGCACCTATCCTCAGGCAGCCTGACCAGTTTCAGCCCTTTATCGTAGAAGCTGACACCTCACAAGGGGCCATTGGGGCAGCTTTGCTACAACGGAAGGAGGACCAACTCGAACATCCCAGCGCCTATTATTCCAGAACACTCACCTATAGTGAAAGAAACTATTCGGTGATTGAAAAGGAACTGTTAGCAATTAAACAGGCTTGTGAAGAGTGGCGTCATCTGTTGCAAGGAGCAAGGTACCCATTTCAAGTTCGGACTGACCACAGGAACCTAAGTATTCTCCAACAAATGGAATGCAGAAACTCTCGTCATGCTCGTTGGGCTTATTTCTTCTCCCAATTCGATTTCGTACTTACATACTTACCTGGTAAAGAAAACCACTTAGCTGATGCACTCTCCCGCAGCTACGGAGAGGAATCTGGGAACTACACAGAACAGGAATGTCTACTCAACGCGAAGAGTTTCATTGGAACCGTCAATAGTTATTTACAACAAGTATTGAATGCCCAAAAGACTGCATCTCTTCCAAAGGATCCCTCTCTAGCCTACAAAGGGGAATACCTATTCAAAGACGACTTGCTTTACCTGCCCACCCAAGATCTCTAGAACCAAGCAATGTCTTGGTGTCATGATCTGCCTATGGCTGGACATAAAGGTCGTGCTTCCACACTGGATTTGCTGAAAAGGAGATTTTGGTGGCCGACAATGAACAAGGACGTAGTGAAGTACGTCTCCACCTGCCCCATATGTGCCCAAAGCAAGCACAGTACGTCTAAACCATTGGGTCTTCTACAAAAAGATGAACCATCTACCGGACCCTGGCAACGTATATCCATGGATTTTATTGTTGATTTACCCAAATCAGAAGGATGTTCAGCAATCATGGTTGTTGTTGACTCCTTCAGTAAGCTAGCTCATTTCGTCCCACTCAAAGGTACTCCTTCGGCAACTACCACAGCGGACGTATTCCTGAAGGAGATAGTCCGTCTCCATGGCCTACCGTCCTCTATAGTGTCCGATAGAGGAACACAGTTCACCTCCAAGTTCTGCACAACCTTGTGTAAACAGTTACATATTCAGAGGGCGTTATCTTCTGGTTTTCACCTCGAAACTAATGGACAGACTGAACGCCTCAACGCTACACTTTAACAGTTTCTAAGATGTTACTGTAACCAGAATCAGGACAACTGGTATCATCTCTTATCAGTGGCAGAATTCTCATACAACAAAACCAAACATACTGCAATAGGAATGAGTCCTTTTAAATGTACCTATGGGTACGAACCCAAACATATCCCATTCTCTACAGTTCAACCCACCAATGTACCTACCATAGACCTACTGCTGAACACCCTTAAACAAACTCATAAGGCTGCTCAAGAAACCCTGTCAGTCAGTCGTCAGACTTATAAGAGATGGGCTGATAAGAACAGAAGACCAAATCCCGGTTGGAAAAAAGGAGACAAGGTATGGCTGTCCACTAGATATCTCCCCAGAAGAGTCCATCCGGGTAAATTCACTCCTAGATATATCGGACCATTTTCCATAGAACAGAAGATCAATCCTGTAGCCTTCCGGTTAGCCCTCCCAAACTCTCTTCTAAGGGTACATCCGGTATTCCATAACTCGCTTCTTAAAGAGTATAAACCTGATCCTTTCTCCAGAACCATCAGAAGAAAGATACCCAGTGAGGAGGATGACACCCAAGAGTATGAAGTTTCACGCATCTTGGACTCTCGATACAAACACGGTGTCCTGCAATACCTCATCTTATGGAAGGGATACCCTTGGACGGAAAGATCGTGGGAACCAATGAGAAATCTACATGCCTCCAGACTCCTACGCAAGTTTCACAGACTCCGTCCAGGTAAGCCTGGAGGAGGGTCTTGGAGAAGGGGTTATACTGTCATGGCGCGCGCGCCATGGAAGCTATGGAGACAATGGAAAAAGGGCTAATTCCACCGGCAGTCTAGTCTTCCACGCACCTTGCACGTCATGACGCATTTAAATAGGCGTTACACGCGGAAGTCGTCGTGTTGCAACCTTGCTTCCTGGCTAGGTCCATACGCTTGTACTCCGCTCCTGTCCCACATGTGTTTCTCCTCTTGCCTTTCCTCCTTGTCTGCCCTCTGTGGCCGCCTCCTCTCCTTTCATTCCGCCCGCTGTGGCTGCTCGTTCTGCTCCGCCTCCTCTCCTTTCATTCCGTTCGAGCAGCCCGCTTTATCCCCAGCTTGTCTCGTGTGTATCCCTTGGTATCCTCCTGCTGTGTGTACAGCTGTCACTGTACGCTCCTTCCACCTCAGCGTCCTTCAGTCCTCTTCCTCATTTCTCGCCTGTAGTATCCATCCAAGCTTTTGTTCCGGATACCCACGCTGGAATCTCTTCCACCTGCCAACCATAGTGTCTTCTGGGAATTGGAGTCCATTCATCTTACTCCAACGGAAAGCCTTCCTGTCTTTGCATCCGTAGTGCTATCACATCTCAGCACACCAGGGTTTTTCAGCCACGTTTTTCCCTGGTTTTGGGGGCAGGCTCCCTGAGAGCCCCCTTGCTGTCTACCGGCAGGCAAGGTGGCCTCTGGTGGAGCTCGTCCTAAACTCACTAAGAAAGGACTGGACCTCTGGAGAGAAAGAAGAGCCATTTCCACGGACAGTTCTTCGGAAGAACCCAGTACAGGTGAGGAGGAGGAGGAGGGAACTAAAGAGGGTATTAGTCAAGCACACAATACTCCATCGCATGACAGAAGCACTATTCATTCAGACCGGCATTTAGACCCTATCCTGACGACATTGTTGAAGAGATACGTTTGCAGTCAATGGAGCAAGTAGACTAACTGTGACTGTGCAAAAGGCTGATGACATCACGACCGAGACCATGTCATAGATGCAATAAACATGGAGCACATATGCATTCCTGCATGACGCTACTCAGACACTTAGATTAAGTTACTCTTCGACATGAACAACTGCTTATGACCCACTGAGATAGACGACGGATACACCAGTATCCGCAAGTCACACCAGAATACATGTGAACTGCTTGTTGACACTGAATGCAACTAACATCAGTGGCCATGTAAATCAAGATGGAGGCCACTGCCGCATTGAAATAAATGGAAGGCACTGAAAGGGACTCAAGATTGCAGAGAGAGGCCTGACCAGTTGATTTTGCAGAGAC
Source organism: Ambystoma mexicanum (assembly GCF_040938575.1). Taxonomy (NCBI): domain Eukaryota; kingdom Metazoa; phylum Chordata; class Amphibia; order Caudata; family Ambystomatidae; genus Ambystoma; species Ambystoma mexicanum. The sequence goes on along the minus strand of NC_090929.1, from coordinate 512,121,592 downwards.
ACACAGACCAGGCTAGCTGTGCAGCCAGCGTACATAATTCTGTCAAGAGCACCAGGGAGAGAAAGGTTCACGTTAGCAGAAGAGATAGGACACCTGCAGATGTAAAAGCTGAAAACCCTCATAAATGTCAGCAGGAAAAGTAAGCTTGTGGTCCCTGCACATGTGATCTGAACCTGGAAGACAAAGCCAGATGGAGATCGGTGTTCCAATCCAACTGAATACAGATTATACAAAAGTAATACCAGGTTGAAAGCTTAATGTCCTGTCTCAAGGCTGAGAGGATCGGAGATGGTAGCCCTGTTTGATGCTATTACCACCAGCTTGAAATGATGCTCATGGGCTGGTAACTTCCCAATGCTGAGAAGACACTCTCTGACCAATCCCTACCCACCGTCCACGCTAGCTCACACTTTGTTGCAAGACCCAATGGTAGCGCGCAAACCTGACATTCCTGAAGTTGCAATATTTAGGAGGTGGTCACAAGAGGAGCCACTAGACACGATTTAGCAAAAAAGTACTAATCCCTTAAATGTTAAATGTTATATATGTAGCCTACTGTACTAACCAATCCCATTTCACTTAGGTTTTTGCAATGTATAATTTATTTTGTGATGTCACTTCACATTCAATCTCCATGACAAGCCTGTAAACAACGAGAATGTATTGGGAAATCCTGTGTTGCCCATAACTTGATCCCTGTTTCGAAAGCTTGCAATAAACAATAAGATTTGTCACATTTTTGGACTCTTCCGTTTTTGAGTGCAGGGGATTTCCCCTGGACCAGTTCCTCTTGCATGAATTTTGGGAAATTAATACACCCTGCCATAATTCAAACTCTTTTGTTTTGGTAGTGGAATGACCCACACCATTTGATAGTGTGTAGTGCCTTCAAGTCACCAGGCCATGCTAGTTCTACGCAGGCACATTGTGGAGTGATTTCGATCTTACATTTCAATTCCATCACTGAGTCCCAGGATTCTGGATCTCAAAGATACCCTGTTATTCAGAGAGATGCTTCCAAGCTGCATTGTTCACATTTAAGTGCATTTTGCGGAAGGGAGTGGGGGCATTTATTAACATTCAAGACATCAAAGGTTGTTGGAGGAAGCAATCCTGTGTAGGATTCATGTGGGGGGAGAATGGTACCAAAGCCAGCACTCGATGGCAAGCTGGGGCTGCGAGTGACAGGGACGGATTTTCTGAAATTGATCTCACTAGTAATTACAGCATGGAAGTACAGCCAATCATCCAGCCACTCTCTTTGGGACAAGCCAATCACCCACCTAAAGGATTGTGTTTCAATGTGTACACTGAGATATTGACAAAAAACTCCATGAAGCCAAATGAGTCTCACTGAGCCCTATGCCCAGATTTCCTCAGCACTCTCCTCTTTTTTATGAAACTGCAAATTCCATCGCTTCCATCAGAGTGGGCAACGCATGGCACACAGTGTGAGAGCAAGCCCTTTCACTCATCCACTCTCATGCACAAGAAGCTCATGTGCACTTTCATACGTGCCTTCTTAATTCCAGGTGTAGTCAATCCTGAACTGAATCCTAGATGCCTCTGGGTTATGCACGCTATATACATGTCAAAATAAATAAATAAATAAACAAGCACATTTTTAAGTAGTTAGTTCGTTTTCCAATACGCTCTGCCGCATGCTCTATCCCGCCGGATCCACTCTGTTTCCCAGTGCACTGCTTGCATCCATTTCTTTTGTGAGAAGGTATGTTCTATGAGAGAAAACATCTCCCTCACTCGGATTTATTTCCCCTATCCGCCACATGACTCTTATCCTCGCTTACACTTCTTGCCTCCTTGTCTCCTATCACACATCACATGTTGATTTCTTACTCAATGCTGCAAAAGAGCACTGCCCCCCTCTTGCCTGTGACCCCCCACCCCACTTCCGGCGTTGATCAAGGTCCTTTTCCAGATAGTTGGTTCCCCTTTAGTCAACATCATAAGGCCTAATGATGGCTGCATCCCCAGAGCTAGGAAACTTCCACCAACGAGTTCCTCTCAGACAGGCTCGGTTGCTCATCTAGGTAAATCGGTAGGTACTTGGAGTAACGCCTGTGGGCAGAAGCCTAGGGTTGCACATCGTTAACTGCCCTCCTGTCAGGCTCCGAAGATCCAAGTACAGAGGCCATAACATTGAGCAACAGGGATTCAACAAGTAAAAAGAACATATTTACAGAATCTCTGTGAGCTACATTGCAGATTGGCTGTTTCTGAAGGGATGCACCCAACCCACTATTGCTGCCATTCTTCCAGATAAAAAGAAATTAAACTCAGACCCCTTGAGGGAAATATACTACTAACTCACATTTGTTCATGGGCCTCCTAAATCACACAAATAAAGGTGTGTCCAGGATATTTCAGCCGTGGATGGAAAATGTTGTTGGAGATTGTGGTGTACAGTGGAGAGTAAAAGGCAAAAAGAGATGCCAAAGTTGCAGTCACAGATAGCGTCTTGCAGATTAAGTTTTTGCTTGCCACACCAACATACCCAAGTTCTTCACCCGCAGTTCCCTTATCTGCCACATTTGGAGCGCTTGGTGTAATGTGACAGGTTTCTTTTTTAGTTTGTTCGTAATTTTATGCAGATGTTTTAATTTTTCTAATTAATTTTTTTATGAGATGTGATGTTTACCCTGTTTTCTACTATGTTGTGTAAGTTTTCTGTAAACCACAAATGCAACATTAATAGAATTAAAAGATAAAATAAAAGAATAAAAACAGGGTAAATTGCAGTATTAAACGATACATAAAGACAAACATTAACAGGGAAGGGTGATAGAGGGTTTGGTGAGATTTGAACATGTTCAAGATGGGGACCTTGTATTCCAGCTCTGTTTCGAGTGTGAGTCGTGTATCGGCTGACCTGGCCCAAAAGTAGGACCTCTCTAGTTGGTGTCCTGACTGGATGGTCGCCCCCCACCTTTATTGTAGCAGTGATTTGCAAGACAGAAACCATGCCAGTGTCCCCCATCCTACCACAGGTTATTAAGAACTATCATGACACAACCCCTTTTGGGAATATACTAGAAAAAAAGCGGTGGGTAAACGGAAGGCAGCTGAAGGGGAAGTGAGGTAAGGAACAGCTGGGAACAGAGGGAGTAAGAGATTTCCAGAGTGGTGTTGCTGTCCTGTGTGGGGGAGGCCTTCTTGTTACAATGGGCTTCCCAGCCTTGCCTGCTAGGTACCAACCACTATGCTTTGCTATTGCTCTTTCTATTCTTGGATGTTGTGCTTTGGTCAGCACTGCTATCTGAGGTTGCTACAGCAGCAGTTCTCGCCTCTTCATGAATATTGAGCCAGTTAATGGGCGTCTGCCATTTATTCGGGGTATGTTGAATGATAGCAATTTGCTTGATGGGTTCGGTACCCTATGTGAAGAAGAGACCTTGTTGGTTAGGACTTGGCCACTGCGTTTGGCAAGACCACAGTAGTCCTGAGCAAAGCAGCCATGCAGGGACTTGTGCTGAAGGGGGTTTGTAGCTTGTTGCTAAGTCATGGTTCTAACAAACATCCTTTGCCCAATCCTTTTCTGCTTGTTATGGCGGCATGGCATCTAGCATTCTGGCCAAGCTGTTCGATGCGTGGAATGGTAGAACAAAATATTCTGCTGAACAGGAGTGCTGATGAAGATCAGGTTGCAGGGTGTGGCTTGGTACGATATTTCTCGAGGACTGTGTATACTCGTAAACCAAAATCATGGTGAGAACTGATTTGTGGAACACAGTGCGGAAGCTTTTCATTGGACTAAGGGGCTCTTTGGATAGAGAGGCATGTGCTTCCGGGCTTTGGGGGCATTAGGATAGACTCATGACTATACTAGCTAGGGCTGATGGGAGTTGTAGTCCAAAACATATGCAGAGCCAAAGGTTGCAAACCCTCAAAGGGGGAAGGGGCTGATGATGATGTGCAAGGCCTTGGCCAGCTCATTTGCTGGCAGCTGATGACATGCACCGTGGTAGGCGCACAGGCAAAGGCCTTTTCTTGAAGGTTTGGCAAGTGAGATGCCAGCTCGTGGTACAGCTCCACCTGAAGATGATGTAGCAGCTGCCATTGGGTAAGTAAGGCAGAAGAGAATGTGTCAGAGAAACAGTGACTGCTGTAAGAACGGAGGGAGCAGAGTGAACAGGGAGGGGACATCAGTGCAACCTAGCCTGAAGGACTGGTGGAAAAAGGGCTGACAGTGAATAAAGAAAAGGTGCAGGGGTTGAGGGACTCTCAAAGCAGGAGAGGATCCCAGGGGTCCAGTGAAGGACCAGGAGCCAGAAATGTGTTGCCAAATGCAGAAGGGGGACACAAAAGGGGGTCTGGGAAGTAGCTGGGATTGAGAGATCATGCACTGCAAGTGCTGGCACATAGAAAGAGGGCATGGGGTGCTCAACCAAAATGTGAAGAAATGTGTGTTGGACAGAGGGCAGATCACTGCTCCTTAGAGTGGGAGGTGAGAGGCATGTGACTGCCAACCAATGTGACTAGAGCAAAACAAAAGAGGTGAAGTATTAAAATTAATCTTAACCTCTGGCATAGCTCTGGGAAACCCCCCAGGCCATTGTTGTTCACCTGAACTTATAGAAAGGGGAAATACTATATACAAATCAGGCTTTGTCCCACCACAAAAGGGACAGTCCAGCCCAAACTGCGTGGTCGCATTACTTCTGCACGAGACCACAAGCAATCGCAGACATGTTTCAGCCTCGTTGGGCACCATCAGTAGCTTCGGTCTCTAGGCCCAACACGCAGGGGACCACATCTGGGCATACCTGTCCCACTTGAGTGTCCGAAGCAAAACAAAAGAGGTGATGGCTGAATGGTTTAGAATTATTTTAACCTCTGGCATAGCTATGGGAAACCCTCAAGACCAACCTTCTGTGCCTGCCAAGCCATTACAGAAAGGGGAAAGACCATATGCAAATCAGGCTTGGTCCCACCCCAAAAGTGGCATTTCAGCCCAAACTGCTTGGTCACATCCCTTCTGCACAAGACCACAAGCATCCCCAGGCATGTTTCGGCCTCATTGGGCATCGTCATTCTGGGGATACAAACCATCAACTGAGATGTGGAAAGGATAACTGAAGGATGAGCCAAACAGATGGGCCAAGAAGGATATGCATAGAATGATATTGGTAGAGATAACAGACTTAACATGTGAGGGGAGGTTTAGGGCACATTGAAAGGGCGAGCTTTTCCAATTGGAAATCAAGCATGTCCCAGTCATTATTCACATAACTGTTCAAGGTGGCTTTCAGGCTCTCTGAAAAAGTGGGCATCAAAGAGTTGCCCAGATTGGATGCAGCCCTTGTGGGATAGTGTATGGACGGAGAGTGATTTGAGTTGTAGAAGTGCAAGAAGGATCAGAAATGTAAGGGCAGGGCGGTGACACCGGGGAGGTCTAGGATCGCATCCATTTCACCAATAAGATCAATTTTAGGTTAGGGTGAGAAGGTCCAGGCTAACAAGTCCATATTTCGCACACAAGAATGGAGTAGGAGTGTTTAGTAGACAGGTATTGGCAGAGATGTGAAAGTGTTTATTTGTGTTGGGAATGGTTCTAATGCAGTATCCGTTTTAGGTTAGTGCGCCATTACAGGGTTCCACATTAGGATTGGGTGGGGCAATCCTACGGAAGTTATGACCACCACTGGTGTAAGTGCGAGAAAAAAGTTGGGGAGAGGTAACACAATTTTGTCTTTTCTCGAGATGGAAGGGAACAATGAAATATATATTTGTTGCCAACCCATTGTGAAATGGTCAGGGCACTAAGCAGAGGAAAGGGCTGAGAGACAACAGGGAGGCCTAATCATGGAAGCGGGAGGACAGCTCCGGGGCAACAGTTTGCCTTGGAACCAAGATAATGCTAAGCAGCACAGGTTCGAATCCTGGTCTGTGAATGTATCTGGCATTAAGCACCATCCAAAAAAGAGGAATTCATTAAGCACAGCTGGGATGATTTTGGAAAAGTGAGATGGGATGGGCTCAGCTTTTCCTGATGTTATTAGAACTAAGTAATCAATGGAAAGGGAAGACTTGCTGACTTGTCATGTAGGGGAAATTACTTTCTGCAAATGGCAGGATTGGAGATTTTTAAAATGATAAAGAAAGATTTGCGCATGATTAGAAGTGTGTGATCGAGGCTTAGGGTGGGTTGGACACAGTTGCTTACCGAAATGTATGGAGGGGTGCCATGAAATCTGTCATGGGCCACAGGTCCCGGAAGAAAGTAAACCGGAAGTTGTCAGGCCTCTGTAGGACAATATGCATAAAGTGTTGTTAAGCATAAATATATACACATTTTCATGCAGGGCGGTGAACACTTTTTTGGGACTGTGTGAGAGCTAAAGGCTACAACAGATCATAATCTGAGGAGGGAACAGGTAGTTGCCGGAAGAGTGACAAAAAAAGCAAAATTGTATGCAACATTTTGATGTTAAGAAAAATTATGGCTCTGAAGATGGATACGAGCAGGAGAAGGGCGGGTACTTGGTCAGGTATGCCAAAGAAGGAATATTTATTTATCTGAGAAAATTCTATAGCATGAACCAGGGACAAGTGCACCAGAACGCTTCTCAAATCAACAGATACAAATCTTTTGCAATCATAATGACATCACGTACAAAACAACACAAAAGACAACAATCAAAAAGCAAGATTTTTTTAAAAAAAATAAGTTGAAACCTTTAAAAAAAAACAGAGTTCTGGGTCCATTAAAATACAGAATTCCATAACCATGCTTTTAGTTTTTTCCTGAGCACCAAATGGTCAGGATTTTTGCGGAGATCCACCGGCAAAGAATTCCAGAAAATTCCAGCTGACATATAAAGATAAAGGGAAGCAATATGGCCCAGGCAATGGCAGGAAAAGGCCAAATGCAGGGAGGAAAGTTCATGGCTGGGGAATACAAAGACTATGCAAACCCTATGAGGGAGAGTTTGTCTAGGGGAGAAGGGAACAGAATATCAACTGTATCAGGGAATCCACAAAGAACTTCATGGAAACACTATTGATTAACTAAAGTAATTTTGACTCACAAACCCATCAGACCCATATGTTCTTCCAAAAAGAACCAGCTAGACACCTCCCACTTCAAGTGCTGAAGATTTGCTGTGTGTGGTACTGTCTATGGAACTCGCTTCCTCACAATCTCTGCAACATCTGCGGCCTCTATCAATTCCAATGCAATTTGGAGTCCTGAATTTTCGCTCAAGCCTTCTAAGACCTTTCCCTCTATGTCTAGCTCCTTTCCAGGTGCCTTCTGGCTTCAATGTGATAAGGAGAGCTGCATTGAACCCCATTTTGATGGATCCGGTATCCAGAAACAATGTCTGACCGGATTTGGAGAAATTCATCTGCACACTTCATTTTTTAATGTGCATTTGGATTGCTTCAAATGGTGCCACACTGTGGAAACCGGGATTCAGAGATCATTAGGATCCGGGGAGCAGGAGGTTAGGAGGGGTGGGTGGAGACCCTTATCCACAAGACAACTTAAGCATATGAACAGGATCTCTGTGAAATCGCTTGTTAAGATTGTACTCTGCAGGAACTCAGGAATATTTAAGTGCAGGTTTAAAAGGTGTGCACCTTTTATTGTTCGGTTGCAACATTCTAGGAAACGCTCTTCCCTTGGGTTATTTTCCAGGTCTTCTTCTGAGATGCAAATGTTTATGTAGGGTAGTGGGTAAGGGGAGAGGGCTCCCCTACATCCCAGTTGCTGGTGGGATCATACAGTAAAAAAAATCCCATGTCCAGGGAATCGTACCAAAATGTCACCCTGACAATTACGACGGCCGAAAATGCTGACTTTTTCTTTTTACCCCTTACACCACATATATATGTGGGGGGTATAGAATAGAATATTAATATGGGGGGGTTTGCAGGGGGTCTCCCCTGCATATATATGTAATGTAAATGGGGTATAAAAGTCGTCATTTTCGGCCGTCGCAATAATCACATAGATCCCATGTCCAGCACTGGTGATAAGTGTACTTTACACATTGTTTCAATTAATAAAATTCAAATAAATAACAGGGAATGCATAGGATTTAAAGCAAAACGCGGAGCATTAATACATTTGGAAAAGGACCCTGCCTTTAACAAAGCAGCTTTTATCAAATTGAAGAGAGTCAGAGTGTATTACTGGATTTTCTCCAGCACCTGGGGCTGATCACGGGGGTCTTCAGCCTGATCGTTGAGTCGGTTAGAGAAAACTACTGTGGGCCGCCAGGAGCCGATGCATGTGCCTTGTATGTGCTAATGGAATTCGAGTAAGCAGGGAAGAAAGTGGTGAGGAGAGCGCTACACATTGCAGGCCCACGGAGCACGCCGAGGCAGTGTTGCTAACCTAGCGACTTTCTCGCTATATTTAGCGAGAAAGTACACCCCCCTAGCGACTTTTTCTTTAAAAAGCGGCTAGCGAGAAATCTAGCTAATTTTTTCAATTGGTTTGGAGACTTGCTCATTTATGCAAGTTTTCAAACCAATTGAAAAAAGTGTGGTCATTCGCCCGTTTTCTAACGGGAGTAATGCAAAAACACACTGATAACTTAAAAGGAAGGTGTTAAAAGGGGAGGGGGCCACAGTAAAAGCCATAAATCGCAGGGGGAAAGAGGAGGTAATTATGCAAATTAGGCAGTGACGTCATCTAGCTACTTCTGGCGACTTCTAGGGGAGCCAATAGCTACTTTCTTCACTGAGGAGTTGGCAACACTGTGCCGAGGGCTTCCAGCTGAATCACTCAAAATCTGGAGCTCAAAGCCAGGCCTCCCAATGGCAGTTAGAGTCTGCACGTGACTCCAATCAGGACTGCTCAAAACAGCCCTGACTTCCTGTCCCACGGATAGCTAACAGATTTACCTTTCAATCTACTGTTACCTATAGATACCATAGACAGACCACCATGCGCACGGCAACCTTACACGTGCCATCACCATTATAAACCACCAGAGCCACTTAGAGCTTAGAACATCTTTAGCCGTATCACACCACCCTTTCTCATCCCAATCCAGTGATCTCTCCTGGTATCTGTAATCTCCCCTTTCTATGTCCACCTAAGGAAAAGTACTCCACCAGTCCCCTCTCCATTACTGATGTGGGTGCAGCCCACCACATACGCAGAGGCGGGGTTACCGCCAGTTTTCAGTTTGTCGTTAGATAATAAAGAAGGCAGACCTCCAAGCTGGCTCCTGTGTCTGAATAAGTCACGGGTTCTCAACTCCAGATAAAGCCCATCAAGTGTCACCACCGCACAAACCATGGAATCATACCGGCACACAGGTCGCCGGTACTTTTGGCCTGTACTCCTCAACACCTCAGGAAACAAACCTTCATCTCCCTCCACTAAACATCTCTCCCCTCCCCATTTTTCTAAAACTATGCACCAGGAGAGGAGGCCCCCAACACGGCAGACGTGCATGCGAGAATACTGCTTTACATTACATGGCATATCTGTCCGCCAGGGTCCCACACCTCCCTCCAAAGCAACCCTATGCCTCTCCTCCAGCGACGATCCGGCAGGGCTGCCTCCCAACCTCCCAGGTTGTTCCAGGCATTCCGCAGCGAGGTATTGCCTAGCACTCCAAACACTCAAAGCAGCAACATCTCGTCTCCGCCAAATGTCTTGCTTACTAATATTTCTGCAGCTTGTCAGGAGTGTTTACACCCTGACATCCTTGGCGCGGCGTGGCGCCTCGCTGCTTTACATAAACTGATATGTGAGTGCGCAGAATGGCAACCGATCAGCAGGGAAACCCCGAGAGCAGCCATTTCTGTGACCAGCGTGCAGAGCGACCATGGCTAACGGGCAACTGGAAGGGGTGAACTGGCTTATACCAAAATCGACTAATTGCTCTACCAGTCACTCTGGAAATGAAAACGCACATGGTGGATATGCAGTGATCGAAGTGAGCGGGGACGGTCGGGAGCGGTGTTCCACTACTTTTATTGTTTTCTGTTTACCATTCCTCTACTTTTTACATCCATATTCACCATTATATATAGAGGATTTGTCCATTCATGTCCTTGTGCAAGTGTAAAGTTGTAATAGGAGACTTAGGGCCTCATTACACGGTAGGCGGTAACCATGGCGCTGTTAGCGCCATGGTTGCCGCTGGTATTTTACCATGTCCGCCTTGGTGGATGGCGAAATTACCGCCCTACTCCAAGGTGAGCGGGGGGCGGTAATTCCCCATTCACCAAGTCACTTCCCCATTCCCATTTTTGCGCCCATAGGGCTCAATGGGAATGGGGAAGGCGCTAATTACGGTACCACAAATTGCGGTACCATAATTAGCACCAAGGTCCCTTTGCGGCAACCTACTTTAACGGCTGGTAAAACCAGTCGTTAAGGTCGGGTCCCGCAAAGGGAACTCGTAGTAAGGCGGTAAGGGTTTACCGGTACCGGTGCCCTTACCGGTACCGGTAAACCCTTACCGCCTACCGTGTAATGAGGCCCCAAGTCACTAGTCATTTAGACAATTGCAATGCCCCAAACGCAACACCTTGCCACATGTTGCCCTATGCCCCTGCCTACCCTCTTCCTTGCTTTCACCACAGTTCCACTACTTTGTTCGGTGCACTTCTACCACTGTGGATATGGTGGACATGGTCATCAAAAATGCGGCACATCCAATCATAGACTAATGTATCTATTTATCTATCTATCTAACGCATGCCTGCCTATCAGACTCATCTGGGTCCTTCTCATCCGACCGAGGACATGAAGACTACCACAACAATCATCATAAAATTGAAACAAGAATAGCAAGAACCCTCCACCCCGTGTGATGCCAACATGACAGGAGCTCCTCTTTCAACCTGATGGCAGATTGAAACCCTTATCAGTGCAGACTAATCCATGATTTCCAAAGTCTCACTAACTAGCCCCCCCTAGTCAACCCTATAAACTCCAAACAGGACTCATTAAGAAGGCAGACTAAAACCACACCGGCTGGTCAAGCCAACAAACTCCAAAGAGGACTCCTCAAAGATGACAGACTGAAACCACACCTGTCAGTTGAGGCCGTAAGTTTCAAACAGGACTGCTTAAAGGAATGGTTCGGGCAGAAAATATTATTGTCCCTATGGGTCGGCCATGTGGTTTTAACCATAATTCGATCGATCGTACAAACATTTCCTATGCACCTTGCCTGAGTTTTCGTCTCTTGAACACAAGCAAAATCAGGCAGCGGGGCGTGGCCATTTTGTGATAATCTTATCACTTTCTGCATCGCCCTGCGTTTTCGGCACTAAATCAAATCCCCTGCCCCTGATCCTGACATGACTAGACGTGTACCGCCCATTTCACAACGCCAAAGCACGTCTTGTGTCAACATTCTCTGCGCCGCAGCTACTGACGTGTCGCCATGGAAACGGCAGGAAGCCTCTTTCCTGGACAAGTATAAACAGAGCGTTTCACAACACACAACAGCAGATTTTCTTTTCCATTCCACTCGCTGTATTTCTTTGAGTATTCTGTGACTCGTTTCTGTGCTCTGGCCAGCTACCTTCGTTGCTTGTAGCCCATGTGAACAGATACCAGTACCATCGCTATACTTTATTTTCGTTTCTTTACCACACAATGGCAAAAATAATGCCCTACCTGTACGAGCCCGAGTATTCCGAGGAGGAATTACTGGAAAGAGCAAGCAATGGGGATTTGGACAACAGTTGGGCGGACGTTTCAACAGATGAAGAGCCTGGGCCTAGTCCCATGGACAGTGTTTCCACCTGGTGCACCTGCAATCGGTGCGTGCTAATGCCAACCGAGGTGGAGAACTGCTGCTGCCGAGAAAACTCTTGATGCTTGTCCTACATATCGCAAGGCGATCCCAGCTGCAATGTGTTACCGAGCTGCCAGACTTCACGGCAGTCTGTCTCACACGGTACGTGTTGAGGATTTTGATGGTGCTTATGCACGAAATTCGCGCAACAGTTCGCCCTCGTAATCCAAGCAACGAGTAAGTGTAGCCTGGTTGTGATGTCAGTTAGGGCACTACTATTTCACGGTTGTCCCCTATATTCTCGTAACTTCAAGATATCATTGTCATATCCGTTTAGTCTTGCAATTCTCTAGTAATAGTCGCATCAAAGTCGTTCAATATTGTGCAGTGTCTAGTTAGCATTTGTATTGGCAAAAATGCCATTGTATACAAGAATTGTCATTGACAACTAAGGTTTAATACACTTATCTTGGTCATTTAAAAACAGATTCTATCTTTTTCTTTCATGGGTGGTACCGGCTGGTGGCCTATCATTTGTACACATGGTGGCTTCATGGGAGGCTTGGACACTGCGTTCGACGAGTAATACCCGCCTGTGTTGTTGTCGCCATTAGACACATTTTCCCCAGTGACAGTGTTCAGTACAGGGGATTTTTCCTCGCCGAGCTGCAACCAGACCTTTACAATATGTAGTATTTTTGTGCCATCAAAATAAGAAACCAAATAAAACACAACATATTTTTTATCTATGGTTGTTTCTTTTTTTAGTGAATCAAGTGTGTCTCAATTCAGCAGTGTTCCGGTGCCTTGCCTGCATGCCTGCCGGCCCATTCATCCCACCCCCACTATCAAAGCCAGTTCGCGCCAGTGGATGTGCGCTGCCATTGGGGGCTGTCAGGGGCGCGAAGGGCCAAGGTGCCAAACAACATGTACACTTCAAAAGGTATCCCACGCCCAGGGGTCATTTCTCACATGGCCTCCTCAGACCCCGTGTCTCCAGGCAGGCCTCCCCTGAAGCAGGCCGCACCCCTGCAATCCACATAATTGTGTCTCAATTCAGCAGTGTTCCGGTGCCTTGTCTGCACGCCTCCCGGCCCATCCATCCCACCCCCCACTATCAAAGGCAATTCGCGCCAGTGGATGTGCGCTGCCATGGGGGGCTGTCAGGGGCGCGAAGGGCCAAGGTGCCAAACAACATGTACACTTCAAAAGGTATCCCACGCCCAGGGGCCATTGCTCACATGGCCTCGTCAGACCCCGTGTTTCCAGGCAGGCCTCCCATGAAGCAGGCCGCGCCCCTGCAATCCACATAAGTGTGTCTCAATTCAGCAGTGTTCCGGTGCCTTGTCTGCACGCCTCCCGGCCCATCCATCCCACCCCCACTATCAAAGGCAGTTCACGCCAGTGGATGTGCGCTGCCATGGGGGGCTGTCAGGGGCGCGAAGGGCCAAGGTGCCAAACAACATGTACACTTCAAAAGGTATCCCACGCCCAGGGGCCAATGCTCACATGGCCTCCTCAGACCCTGTGTCTCCATGCAGGCCTCCCGTGAAGCAGTCCGCGCACCTGCAATGTATATATTACCACGACATATACACGTCATTCATTCACAAACACACCCCTTTTTGTTATTCTTTATAGACCTCTGGATGTTTACCATGAGAACATCTTTCAGCACTACAAGTCAACTCGTGAACGTGCTACTCTGTGACCGCTTCGAGTGAACTCGTCAGTGTGCTACCTGTGAGCATCTCCCTGTACTCCTTCCACTAATTACTCTGTTTGCTGAATCCACCTGTTTGTTGGTCAAGGTAAGGACATGTATCCTAATCGTATTGCATCCTTCGCGGGCCATGCCTATAGTATAAGCATGTTTCATTTTTGTGCATGATTGAACATTCAAGGGACGAGTAACAAGTTCTGATTTTCAACACATCAATGAATCATTTGTGAAATGTATCCTATTATACAGCCGCACACGCTGCACTGGTTTTGCTGTGGTGCCCAAAAGAAAGCGTGCATCGAAAAATGCATGGTCCAATTCATTCTTTCTCACATGCTCATGCAAAATAATTTTCTAATAATGTTGACCTTTATCTTGCTGAATTTACAACAATGCCTGCATGTGCTATTTTCGGTTGCCCTTAGAAGACCCATGACCAATCCAAAGGCATTACAATGCATGTACTCCCTAAGACTGTTGATCGAATAAGAGAATGGGTCAGATGTTGCGGATATGCACTGGAAGACCTTGAAAGTAGAGTCAACAAAGTCTTGGAGGGCAAGTTTCATTTTTGTGCATGATTGAACATTCAAGGGACGAGTAACAAGTTCTGATTTTCAACACATCAATGAATCATTTGTGAAATGTATCCTATTATACAGCCGCACACGCTGCACTGGTTTTGCTGTGGTGCCCAAAAGAAAGCGTGCATCGAAAAATGCATGGTCCAATTCATTCTTTCTCACATGCTCATGCAAAATAATTTTCTAATAATGTTGACCTTTATTTTGCTGAATTTACAACAATGCCTGCATGTGCTATTTTCGGTTGCCCTTAGAAGACCCATGACCAATCCGAAGGCATTACAATGCATGTACTCCCTAAGACTGTTGATCGAATAAGAGAATGGGTCAGATGTTGCGGATATGCACTGGAAGACCTTGAAAGTAGAGTCAACAAAGTCTTGGAGGGCAAGAGGGGTCATTGATACCGCATCTGCAGCATGCACTTCTCACCGGATATGTACGACACATCCTTGTACACAAAGAGGAATCCACCGAGAGCAACTCGGAAATTGCTCCCAAACGCTATTCCAACTTTACTCGTGAAAATGCTGCCACAGGTGAGTCACGATGCAGGATTTAGCTTTACGCCTGTATTTTCGGCGTAAATGCCACTTATAGTACTTTCCATATTTTTGTGATTGAATAGCTGATGAAATAATGAGTTTTTTGCTAAACATCAGTCCATGTTTTGTAGAACCCACATAGAAAAATGATTTATGGGGACGGATAACTATGCTATATTATGTGTTTTCATTAAGTGTCATTTTCTAGTATTCACTCTCCTTACATGCCATTTTGTAATGTTTGAATTTCTAAATCGAATAATACTTTCCCTTTACCACTCCATTACTACCCACCGAATATGAAGGAACAAGATTCAACATCCACGTGTTGCCTGGAGTTATCAACTACTTCGAGCGCGTATCAGGTAATCTTACCTAGCTATTCTGTTCCAGGCTGGTTTTATGTACGGAATTCTAGATAATGTGATCATATTTTTGATAAGTACCTTTGTCATCTTTCCAAATTGTGTGTACCATTTCCAATCTTTTCGACCTCACTAATGAAAGTACTGTGTTTCAGGAAGATGCTGAAATGTCCACTACAATGCGAACACCCCTCGCAGTAGATCCGGTGTCAGAGGTATGGGTCTTCATAGCTCAATAGGACGAGATAATCTGATCAGATTTTCGCAACCTATCATTGCATTGCACACTGTTTCTTTACCACTTTACTGTTGATATGTACCTTTGTCGTCTTTCCAAATTGTGTGTACCGTTTCCAATCTTTTCGACTTCACTAATGAAAGTGCTGTGTTTCAGGGAGATGCTGAAGCATCCACTACAATCCGAACACCCCTCGTAGTAGATCCGGTGTCAGGGGTATTGGTCATCATAGCTCAATAGGACGAGATAATCAGATTATATTTTCGCAACCTATCATTGCAAGTAACAGATGTTGAAATGACAGAACCTGAAGCATTAACAATATTGACCGACGAAACAGACAAAGATATCGGTTATAGCGTGTCCGGTTTGGTTGATATGTCCACAACGGTTCAGTACGAAACAACAGTGTTGCCAGATGACAGTATAATAAAAGAGGCCAAATACATAGTATTCGACAGCAGCTTGATGGAGACTATAAAGATGCTGAACTGTGTGCATTCAGTTGGAGGGGAAGTATGTGGAAAGCCATTGGTGAGCGTGACTCGTCTAACACAAGGCAGTAACCTGAAAATACAAGCCACCTGTGAAAAGTCACATAAAGCATTTTCATGGTCCTCTCAAACGATGCTGGGGAAACTGCCAGCTGGCAATCTACTGTGTGCAGCAGCTTTACTTTTCAGTGGCTCTAGTTTCACAAAGTTATCGAGTTTCATTCAGTTTGTGGGACTACATTTCATTTCTAAAACGCAATACTATAAATACCAACGTGAATATCTAGTCCCTGGCATTAATGAATCTTGGAAAATTGAACAATTTGCTATTGAAAGTACATTCCCCGACAAACGGTTCATGCTAGCCGGCGATGAACAGTGTGACATCCCCGGATGTTCTGCTAAGTACTGCACCTACCATCTTCAGGACATGGAAAGTAAGAAAATGTTGAGTTCGGTGGTCGTGCAGGTGTCCCAATGTAAATCCTCGGTGGCCATGGAGAAACTTGGTTTTATAAAATCACTGGAAGATCTAGAATCGAGGGGAATGCAAATCGACGTCATAGCCACAGACAGACACGTTTCAATAGCCAAGACAATGAGAGAGCAGTATCCAAATATTAAACATCAATTTGATGTATGGCATGTTGCCAAATCAATTAATAAATAAATCTCAGCTGCAAGGAAAGAAAATGTTTTTGAAAGTATTTGTCAATGGTCCCAGTCTTTCAGCAACCATCTTTGGTGGAGCTCCAAAACATGTGATGGGTCTGTGGAAATTCTACTGGAAAAATGGTGCTCACTGATGCACCACTGTTCCAACGTTCACCACTGGACAGAAAACCAACCTTTCCACCAATGTGAACATGGCCCTTTGTCCCCAGAGCAGGCACGGAAGAAGAAGTGGTTGATCCCATCTTCACCTACACACAAAGCCCTTGAGAAGATTGTGTTTGATAAAACTCTATCAAGAGATCTGAAGGGACTCACAGAATTCTGTCACACAGGAGATTTGGAGGTGTTCCACAATATGTGCCTAAAGTACGGGCCAAAGAGATTGCATTTTGGCATCCAGGGGATGAAATGTAGGACTTTACTAACGGTATTAGCGCATAATGAGAATGTGGGACAGGAACAATCTAGGACTGCAGGAAACTTGGGGATGCTTCGCTACAATATGGCCTTTACAAAAAGAAGCAGGTCAAGCCAGTATATGATCAAATGGAATTCGATTTTGTGAAAGATCTCATTGTTAATGTCGTCGAGATGCATACTCATGGAATCGCCCACAAATCTGTTCCGAGCACACAAACATTGTCACAAAACATTGCCAGCGTACCATGTACACCCAAAGCAGAGCTTGTTAAATCGTTCAAATCCCAGTTGAAATGATTACCGTCTGTTTTTATTTTTGCAAACAAATGTTTCTATAATCTGTATAAATAACGTATGCATTTTGTCTTTTGAAATCTATCCTCTCAGTCCTTTATCTTGAAAATATATTACAATTATTATGATTTCACAGTTTAGTTGAGATACTGTGGGACCTTCATTTTTAGTGTTAATGAACAATGGGTAACAGTGTGTAAGAATATTTGGGTTTTGGCAGTTGACTTGCAATAAAGTTCTGCAAAAAGCTGAATAACTGCTGGACCTACAAAAGGGATTAGACATAGCAGAAAAATAAGTAAAGGGGTAGACCTGCATTAAAGTCCCTGATCCTTCAGGTATTGTACAGTATCACCTGATACTATGGACTGGGTCACTGTTGAATATGATAATGGAAAATATCTGATGTAATGATATTCTGAATACCTACTGTAGGGAACACTAGGGTGTTTTATATTCATAGGTATGAATGAGTTTTGTATGTGGTTACAAATGAGGGTTTGAATTGATTGATTTTTATGAGATTTTATGATACTAGAATGAATTTTTCTTGTGATGAATTAATTGAATAAAATGTGATATGTATTAAACCTAACCAATGTCATCCCGTTCTACTGATCCAATTTTTGTGATAACTGGGATTAGACATAGGCCACAAAACATTCTAGGCATGCAAGAAGTACCGACTGTGAAAACATGCCATGTGGTAGGAGGCCATGAAATAAGCACTGGTGGTCCTATTGCCAAATTTCACTTACAGCTGAGCAGTGCCATGAACAACGAGCTGCCCCCTATTTCCTGAGCCCGTGTTTCAAAATTCATTTGTATCATGGATGCGTTGACACGGGATGTTGCAAAGTAAGAATGTACGTTCATTTTGAGTGAAGGTCGCCAGCTTTGAATTTCGGCTTGGGAGCTGTGAGGCCCTTATTCAATTAATTCATCACAAGGTTCGATTGTTTTTTGACCTTGAGAGGCAGGGACCATTGCGAAAGGGATTGAATTGAAGGGGGGTGTAATAACATATGATATGATTAGGTTGCCCATTCCGAAACTGCACCTAGTTACATGTAAGTTCAGTTTATGAGAAAACGTTGACACGAACGGAGGATTCTGCATCACGGTCTGCATTACGCCTAGAGAATGGAAATTGTGAATGTAATGTAATTTTCTCTTTAGACGATTTCATACCAGATCTAATCGAAATAAGAATAGCTGACCGTTACTGATGGGTGACATTGTACTTGTTCGTTCTGTTTGGCATATTGCAATGAAGTGCTAGTACTTCTATCTACCGGGCAACAGGGGTAGGCCAGCATCGAGACGCATGCAGACCACCACTCGTTTTTCCCTGGCTCAACGCTAAAAAATCATTACATTGTTTTTGCACCTCGAATTATTGCCCCAGTTTACGCATTATGTTTAGAACTCAACATTCTCATTTGCAGTATCCGCGGAAGCAAATAGCAGAGTACTTTGATATTCCACGTTGTATTCTCTCGGTTCACATTGTGTCACCTTTGCGCTAATAAAGGAAATGAATAATTGTAATAAAGATCAGCTACTGAGACACTTTTCGATTTTTATCTTTTGCAAACAGTTACACCGTGCCGTTCTGCGATTGTCATCTATTTCAGACCCCGACCGATGGCTTCTTCAACCGCCAACTGCAGCTACATGTCAATCGCTGGGACGACAGACAAAGTCCAATCTGTCCGTACGCGGTACCGGCAATTAGGAGCAACATAACAACCTTTACGGTGGTCTAGTGCCAAGTTGAAGCACCAGCCTTGCAACTCACTGTGCTACCGAAGTGCTTCGATTACCCAAAACGAACACCCTGTGCACCCAAAAGGAACAGCGCGTGGCTCACGATAAACATTTGCAGATTTATTACCCAAAACGAACACCCTGTGTACCCATAAAGGAACAGCGCGTGACTCACGATAAACATTTGCGGATTTATTAAACGACAGACAAGGTCCAACCTGTCCGTACGCGGTACCATCAAAGAATAAAAGTTCTATTTTAATTGATTCGGTCACACGCCGATTGTTATCAAAACATTTAATGTGAAATAAATGTATTTTTCCAATTGTACAGTCTCGTTGTTTCCTTTTAAATTACAGTTTCATATTCCTAATTGTGACGCGCTGTGCTGTGAGGCGATGTGTATTGTTTTCCGGGTTCCGCGTCTAGTCGCGTAGGTGACGACTGGGCGCGTTTGGGCACGCTGCCCAGCAACATCACGGAGAGAGGCGGCGAATATAAATGATTTGGTGATGTCAGGCTCAGGGGTGGGGGATATGATTTAGTGCTGCAAACGCAGGTCACCCTGGGCAATCATTTTGCTTGTGTTCATGAGACGAAAACTCGGGTAAGGTGCATATGAAATGTTTGTACGATCGATCGAATTAAGATTAAAAGCACATGGCCGAACCATAGGGACAACAATATTTCTGACCGAACCATTCCTTTAAGAGTATCCCTGCTTCCGCCCCACAACCAATCTACTCACCTTTCATTCCACTATTACCTAGAGACTCCATTGACAGCCCCTATGCACATGGTAGCCTTACACTTGCCAGCACCACCATCCACCACATTAACCACCAGAACCACTGAGAGCTCACTGCATGGCCTGCAACATAGTTCTATCACACTACCCCTTCTCCTCCCAATCCAATGCGTCTCCTGGTATCCCAGCACCTGCAGATAATACATGGTGGGTTCTCAACTCCAGATAAACTCCAACAAGTGTCATCACCACATATCGGCACACAGGTCACAGGTACTTCCAGCCTGCACTCATCAACAACTCAGGATATGCTCATTTATCTCCCTCTTCTTCCACTAAACATCTCTCCTCTCTCCATTTTTTCCAGAGCCACAAACCAGGAGGCCCCCAAAATGCCATCTTTTGAGCGCTACAATAATACTCATTGATCCATTGGTGGATGTCCAGTGCTTAACTGAAGCTCAACCCCTCCAAGACTAAATGCCTACTGCTGACCACCAGCACTGAACACCTGCACATCCAGACCAGTCTCGCTGCTAGGCACCTAGAGGGCTTCACACCCCAGGTGACCACCTGCGCCAAGACCCTTGGGTTTGAAATCGACAGACACCTCTCCTTTAAACAGCACACAGCAAGGAAGACACAAACAGCTTGGTATCAACCTTTTTCTCCTGCGGTAAATCAAGACCTTCATCCCAGAAAATAACTTCAGATCTGCTGTCCATGTCTTTGTCCTCCCCCTCCTGGATGGTGGTAATGCCCCTTTGGAAGGCCTTCCAGTGACTACCCTGGCTCCCCTGAAATGTGTCCTGCATGCACGACTCATCAAAGGACTCAGCAAAATCGATGACATCCCCCTGACACTCGTCGAACAGCACTGGCTCCCGCTTCACGCCTGTATCATCTTCAAATCCTGCTGCATCATCTACAAGGCTGTCATCCTGAAGTCCCCAAGCTACCTCACTGAGAAACCCAGCATTTCTGGAGACCTACGATCCACCAGAAGTGAGGTCATTCAGACTTGAACTCTGCCAGTGCAGGAAGGGGAAAAACTGAAGACAGGCCTTCTCTGTCTATGCTCCAAGACTCTTGAACCTCCTCCCCATCAACATCAGACTCGCCCCCTCACTTCTACAATTCAGGAAGGAGCTCAAGCCTCTCTTCTTCAAGGAATGGTCCTAACACCTAGGTCCATACAGCATCCACTCCCCACCATACCTGAGCCTGGGTGATCGGATCCCCACTGATTCCTCCCCTGGTTACTTGTAGACCCATTTCTGACAATTGCCCTTCCTCCCCTATTGTTAGATCCATACTCCCTTATTTCTCTGTTCCCTAACCTTCTTCTTCTCCCTGTGATTGTAAAGCACTGCATTGCTTCCCGAAGCTAGGTCCACATTCAATAACTACCCAAATAATAATAATAATACATTACATTACATAGCTTTCTATAGCCCATAGAATAACCAGTATGAGTGTATGTGCAGTGTAATTAAATAGAGCTACAATCTTCAAAAGGCTTTTTATAAAGTGGGCCACAGCCTAGAGAAGGGAGTGACAGCATTTTATGCGTAGGACTGTATTAATAAGGGCAAAAACCACAAACCGCTCTTGCATAATTTTATGAATAGTGTTTCATTTATAGGACTACACATCCTGAATGTGAATGGGGTCTGCAAGCATTTTATGTGTTTGGTTTACTACAAAGTAATAGAGCCCTACAAGGTTCCTGTAAAATCTGTATATGTAGGACTGACATCCTCAACTTGTCCTGAAAGCATTTCATATAAAACTCCAAGCCCAAACTGTGTCTTCACATTTTTACGTACTCTAAGTGCCTCATTACGAGTGTGCCGGTCCGGTAACAATGTTGTTTACCGGACCGGCACACTCCGAGTTCTGTGAGCAGCTGCCGTCCCACCTGTCTGGTCAGACCTGGCAGGAGGAACGGCACCCGCTCACAGACTTTGACAGAAGCACCGGCGCTGTTACACACGGTGCCGGTGCTTCCATCCTCCCCATTCCCATCGAGTCCTACTGGACTCAAATGGGAAGTCACAGGACCCATGTAGTCACCATTATCTGAGATTTGGGCTGGCAGTTGAGTTACATAACTTGGTTGGCACTTTTGCTAAGAGACAATGGGCTTCATTACAAGTTTGGCAGTAGCCTTGCTGGTAAAACCGGCAGGCTGCCGCCAAACCTGCAAATGTATTCGTCCCGTGGCAATGGGGAAAAACAGGGCCATTACAACCCTGGCAGACCCTGTATTTCCCCATTGCCAGGGGCTGGAAACTTTTACTCCCCATTCCCATTTAAGCCCCATAGTGTTCAATGGGAATGGGGAGGCCGGTAGCACCGGCACCATTGACAATGGTGCCGGTGCTACCGGCAGTGTGTGCTTGCGGGTGCCGGTACGCCCGCCAGGTCAGACCTTGTGGGCGAGAAGGCATCCGCGAGCAGAACTCGTAGTTTGCCGGTCCGGTAACAATGGTACCGGCAAGCTTACCGGTACCGTTGTTACCGGACTGGCAAACTTGTAATGAGGCCTAATGTGTTACAGAATTTCTGTGTGCAGATTTGTCATATTACAACAAACATAAAACAGGTGGACGTAGGTAAAAGGCATTCACCTTCCTCAGGGCCAGGGTAGGCAGGGTTGAGGTTATCAGGTAATGGCTATATGCAGTTATAATTATGATATGATTGGTTATGTATAACACGCTCGAACTCGTGTTGTTCCGTGCCGTCTTGCTTCCAAGGCGAGCACGTTGCCCCTGAGCTACCCTCCTGAGACATGTATTTATATGTCTCTCTCTCTCAAGCAAGTCAGTAAAGACCTATATATAAATACAGAGAGCTGGATAGATAGAAATTGATATAAAAAAGTTTAAAATAAGAGTTGAGGTTAATCTAGCAAAAGGAAATGTCACCAAACAATGTCAATGGGCCTCATTCCGAGTCGGGCGGTAAGGGTTAACGGTCACCGGTAACGACACCGGTGCCGTTAAACCCTTACCGCCCTATTCCGAGTTCCCTTTGCGGGTTGGAACCTAACACCTGCTTTTTGCAGGCGTTAAAAAACCAACCCGCAAAGGGACCTTGGAGCTAATTACGGCACCGTAAATTACGGTGCCGTAATTAGCACCTTCCCCATTCCCATTGAGCCCTATGGGGCAAAAATGGGAATGGGGAAGGGCCCATGGTGAATGGGGAATTACCGACCCCGCCAACCTTGGAATGGGGCGGTAATTCCGCTATTCACCATGGCGGAGTCGGAAAGATAACGGCGTCAACCAAGGCGCTAATAGCGCCTTGGTTAACGCCAGGGTCGGAATGAGGCCCAATGTTACGGGACAATCACTCACTGTATACCACTACAGGTGCATCCCTGAAACTCAAAGTATAAACACTCACTCCATACTACTACAAATTAAAACTCCCTTGACGTGTGATATTGATGTGACAAGCCTTATATTTTATGCAGTTTTGGAGTTTAAAAAAGGAGAGCAAGAATCTTTCTGCATGTTTTGACTTATGTTAAACCACAAAACATATTTTTGATGTATTATATGAAACTGCTTAAAACAAGCTTTTGCAACACAGTGCAAGCTGCATATTGTTTTTATTTTTTATTCGCTGGATTCTACATTGAAGATAAGTCCAGCAATTGAAAGATCACTTGCCTTAGAGTAAGCAAGAGACCAAGTATAAAAGGGCTGACTGATCTGCCGTGAATTATAAAGAACAAAATACACCCCTTACAGACTTATTTTTCTTTTTTAAGTTGCTGTGGCATTTTCTGATCCTTTAAAGGAATTTAGACTTTGGCCTTGCTCCTTTATTGGTTCACAAATTGTCTCACTGACTTGCAATATCTTGATAATATACATAAAGGGTACTTTATCCCATCTATTTGCCTTTTTTCGAATACCATACAGGGTGCCACCTGAATCACAGATGCAGTCAGCCAATGGGTATAAAGCACTACGTGTTGGTATTATGGCTCTCTTGTCAGGTACCAGTCATGTGGTGTAACCAGGACAATTCCCTTTCCTAAGCTATGCTTCTGGTTTCTTCTGGGATGGGCTCCATAATGCAGGCAGGACTTTTCAAAAAGAAACAGTCCAGTGTTGGCAGGAAGTTGGTCAGCTCATGGAGGAAGATATGATAAGCAAAAAGAGTATGATTGTAGCTTAATTTTTCATATCCCGAAAGAAAGACTAAGAACAGGAATATAAAGTAATGTGAGCGTGAAAAATCTCCTCTATGTTTATGTCTGAACTTTCAGGACATGAAGGCACACAAAAATAAACTGTAATAAGTTCACCTCTTTCTAGTCATTGTCAGAGAGTTGTACCTTTTGTAAGGGTTCAATAGAAGGAGTCTGATACAAAGGTGGCATCTTTTGGGCTAAAGACTTTCCCTAACCAATAAAGGAAGAGAAAACCTATCTTTACCCATTTCTAAGAGGGGTTTCCTTCCTAAAGAGCTAAGGTGACTGTCAGGATGTCTGTCAATGTAAAAGCGTCCAAAGTTCTGTGTCAAGAACACTTTAATTCTGTCCCTTACACTAAAAATGAAAGATTAAAGTGGTGTAATAGTGGCTAGGGGACTAATTACAGGCTCCCGATCTACATGCAAGAGGAAATGGGCCCTGGAAATCCCCAGCACCAAGAACAGAAGGCCCAGCCATAGGACAAAGTTATACTGGGCCTCATTATGACCCAGGCGGTAAGTGTTTAACGGCGCCGTAAAAGGCTGCGGCGCCGTTAAACATTTAGCGCCTAATTACGAGGTCCCTTTGCGGGACCCGACCTTAACGGCTGGTTTTACCAGCCGTTAAAGTAGGGTCCCGCAAAGGGACCTTGGTGTTAATTATGGTACTGCAATTTGCGGTACCGTAATTAGCGCCTTCCCCATTCCCATTGAGCCCTATGGGGCAAAAATGGGAATGGGGAAGGGCCATGGCGGCATGGGGAATTACCGCCCCACCAACTTCGGAATGGGGTGGTAATTCCTCATTCCGCCATGGCGGACTCCGGCATGGACCATGGTGCTAATAGAACCATGGTTTAGCGCCGGAGTCCTAATGAGGCCCACTGTCTTCATTGCGCATTTGAAGGACAGGGATTGCAGCATGAACAACGTGACATTCTCCAAGCTTTCTCTCAGTGTCTAGGCGATTGTCAGCTGGTTTTGTTAGCGCATGCCAGCACAAAATGTGTTTACATCCCAAAAACCTAACAGGGGAAGGGATTGGTAAGTGAGGTGAACTACATATGCTTTCTATAAGTGATTTGTATATTCATCGGGTAAACCATATCTGGTGGTTCCTCCTGAGACCACCTCCAAAAGTATCAAATGCAAAGTTAAGCGGTTATTGAACGGTGGTTGATCAATGCAGCAGAGTGTGAGCTCACTGTGGATGGTAAACCGGGATTGGACAGAAAGGGTCTTCACAGCCTTGGACAGATACCAGGCCAAGTGCAAGAACCTAAGGTAGTGGGAATGATCCCAAAAGTACTGCATGTTCCCAATAAGTTACCTTCTCAGATCTCCTAGGCCGTGAGACAGAACATTTGCCTTTGAACCTGTTTTACATTTGTATCCCCCTGCCTATAGTTCGATGGGAACAGCAATCTCTATCTGGTTTGAATGACTAGTCACTGCCTGAGGAGGGCACAAGAGAGCTCACCCAAGATGGCAGCTCCCCTGTGAGCTCCTAAAAGGGCTCCCAAACATCCTGAATACAGTTGCTCCTGCAGGGCCTATGAAGACACAAACACGACGGTGAACACTCCCCAAAAGCCCCCTGACCCCATGGTGTGAACGCGTGAACGAAGAAGACCGTATAACAACACGATCGTGATAACGGTGATCGGGTGGGAACACAGCCCCGTCCCTGGCGAGCAACCAAAGACCAACTTGAGAACAGCAACAGAGCCAGAGAGTCACTGAGACGCACAGTCAGTCCTCCTGTGCCCAGAGACAATCTATAATGGCGAGAGGTGCCCCATTAGACGAACCATCAGCAGGAGCGCGCAGGCGAACCATCGTTAAGATACGAACACTGCAGGCAACACCAGTGCCGCTGCCAACTCCCCCAGCGGTGACATTCAGGAAGCAGGGTAAGAGCGGGCAGAGCGATGCCAAAGCTGGCTAAGACCCCAGAGAATGGCAGAGCAACCTGTGGCTAAGCGCAGAAGATCGGAGCGTAACAAACAGAGGGCACAACACTTGCCAAATAGCAGAGAGCATAGACACCACAGCACCTCCCACGGATCAAAGCCCCCCGATCCACAGTGTGTTTCTGTTTAGAACCAGGACAGCAGAGAGACCACATGGGCTCAAGCAAACACACCATCTCATGACCCTGCAGCACTTCAACATAAGCACTCCGGGCCGGTGAGAACACAGGAACTGAAAATGCAGAGAGCCACCTGACCCGGCAACTAGCCCAGAAACCTTGAAGACATCGGCCTGCCTGACGCAGTCGAGGCACAACAAGAGAGATGAGTCTCCCACTTCCTCGGCTCCGCCTACCCCTCGGCATATTGCAAATCCGAACTCTCACCCCTCCACATAAAGACAGCGGCACCCAGGTGGCCGCAGACAGCGAGACTCCCAGCAGAGATTCAGCCCGGGTCTGACCAGGCCCAGAGTAACGCTAAAACCTGACCCCCGGGCCACATCCCTCCAACACTGAGCTTTGCTGTCACAGACTCATAACTCGTCCCAACACCCAAGGATTACCCAACACCTATTTGCACAACTGCATCCCGGCACTATAGATCCCCCCGTTACGGAGGAAACCACACGCAGTGCAGTCGAAGTCTGGACGTAACACTACAATATTAAAACTGTGAGGGCAAACACTGATAGCCGCGGAGTGGCGGGGTGCATACCAAAGTGTGTACCACAACTGCAATGCGATTCAACAAATCAAGTGTCGGCAGCACTCCAACATTGCCAGTGCAGAGTGCAACCGAAGCCTTGATCACTACTGCCCAGCCACCCAGCAAGTGGCAAGCGAAGGTTCCCCTACCTGGCCACCACATAAACGCTCCAGCGACACATCTCTACTGGAGAGGGTGAGATACCCACGGCGGGCACAGCAACCCGAGAAAAGCATACCAAACTCATTCTCTATACGAGCTACGAGTCTAGTCACAGACTAGCTAATCACTATGGCCCTCTGGGAAAACCGTTTCTCAGTTCAACACCCTAACAATACAACCATATTTCCAAACCAGGCACAACATCCCCCAACAACATAAGTCACCTTCGCCTGCAACACTTGTCGACCATGGGAAAATCAGACAAATCCCAAAGGAAGCTGAACTTTGAGTCCAGCACTGTCGCCAGGACACCTGGTCCACACCCACAACCAGAATCCACCGAAGCAGCAATGGAGCAAGACGAGAACACAAACCAGACCCCAGGCATTGACATTCGAGAAATCCTGATGGACCTTAAAACGTGTATTGGAAACCTTGATTATAAGCTAGATGCCCTATCCTCAAAGGTAGATCGCTCCAACATCGGCTAGACAAGAACAGTGACAGAATGGACACGGCCGAACAGAGGGTATCGGACCTAGAAGATGGAAGTACCGCACTGACAGCCAGAGTGTCTGCACTAGAAGTCCAAGTGAAAGCAGTGACAGCCAAGAATAAGGACTTAGAGGGGGGAATCCGTCACAACAACATTCGGCTAGTAGGGGTGAGAGAGAAACAAACTCATCCCAAGATGGAGGTATTCGTGGAAACCACGTGGAGGGGGCTGTATGGAGAAGACGCATTGTCCCACCTTTTTGTTGTCGAACGAGCACATCAGCCACCCAGCCCTGGGAGCGGCCACACAACCCTTTATTGCATGCCTACTAAATTACAGAGATCGCAATACGATCCTGTGGTTCGCCAGGGAGAAAGGTGAGCTACAATATGACAGAGACAAAATACAAGTCTACCCAGACTTCTCACAATCGGTTCAGTTGACGCGCAGGTCCTTCACAGGAGTGAAAAGACGCCTGAGGAACAATCAAATTCAATACTCCATGCTCCTCCTGGCAAAGCTCAAGTTCAACACACCGGGAAGACGCAGTTCTTTAACACATCTGAGGCAGAAAGCAACTTTATCGATGAGATCAGCTGCCGACCCTCCTACAACAACCTGAGACTGTCAAGAGACAACCAGAACAGAAGAAATCCACCCTGAATAATCATGGTACGTGAAGAAACAAGCAACAACCAGAATGCCTCACACCATGGAATTGATAAAGCGATACTTATACCGGGCGAGGCACCTGTATTCATCTTAAATAGTTTACTGACACAATAATCCACAAGTAGCTCTCTCAGACGGGATCATGTATAACGTCTGATGGGAGCCCACAGACTTGGCACGCCCCGAGCTCAACCCTGTTGAAAAGTTATTGGTTCAGGGGGTGGGTACAATTGACGGGCGGGTTGGGGGTTGCCCGTGTGGGAGGGAAGAGGGGGACTTCGCCTCGAGTTGGGGAGAGGAACAGTACGAGCAAGCACACTAAGTGTGAACCCGGCCCCCACCGGCAGACCACAGGATTAGACTATGGGAGACAAGGAGCACATGCATACACAAATAAAGCAATAACTAAGAAAGGGATACATAACCTGCACAAACATAAGGTCAACCAAAGACGTTCAAGGTAGCAACATGGAACATTAGAGGGGGAACAGCCCAATTAAAACTTGGAAATTATCCCAATTCTCAGAAGACATAAGGTCGACATCGCCCTAATACAAGAGACTCACCTACTCCACTCCCCTGAAGGAAAATGGACAGCAAACTGGGGCTGCCACAGATACTATTCTTCGTTCTCATCCTACGCCAGGGGAATAGCGATACTGATAAACAGGAGAATTAAGTTGGTTACTCTCAGTGGACCAAGACGAGGCGGGCAGAGCGCTACTGGTACATGGAGTGCTGGAGGGAGTGTGGTTGTCCGGGCGAACACAGACGGCCCACACACCGATAATACCAACTAATACGACTGGGTGATGACACGCTTGGCAGGATTTGACACTGCATCTATCATATGGGGCAGGGATTTGAACACCACCCTAGACCCCAAATGGGACAAATCTCGCGTGACCACCAATGGCTTCACCAAGGCGAACCTCCAAGTACAAGACATTTGCAAAAACTATAACCTAATAGATGCATGGAGACTCAGCCACATAGACACTTGAGAGTTCACCTTTCACTCCTGGGTCCATGGAACCAGCTCTAGGCTGGACCATCTATTAGTGTTCCAGGAGGGAGGATTCCACTGGGGCGAAAGGCAGATACTACCAAGAACTCTGTCCAATCACTCCCCAGTCACACTAGAATGCACTCCCATGGATGGCAAGGGAGGAGGCCATAGCTGGAGGTTCAAATCGGGAGCACTACAAGATTTAATGTTTGCCCAAGAACTTCTAACTGAAATTAAGTCCTTCCTTACAACTAACCAAGAGTCTGTGTCATCGAGTGGAACCCTGTGGGAAACACTAAAAGGCTATATCCATGGGATATGTATGGCCAAGGAAAATGTGATCCAGAAAATCATTAGGAAAGAACTAGCAGAGAACGAGACCTAACTAAAAAGCCTAGAGAAATTATATACCAAACACAAAAACTCCCAGACCCTGGCCCTACTTAGAGAAGAATTAGATAAATTCAGGACTAACGCAGATCGTGAGGTCCATCTCCTGGCACAAGGCTACCAGGTTCGGAACTACAGCGAAGTCCAGAAGCCAGGAGCTCTCCTGGCAAGGCAGCTGGCCGCTGACAGACAACCCCCACATTTAGACTATGTCCGCGATCTCCAGGGGAGATTCGTCCACACATAGGGTGAAATCGTCAAGGTGTTTTGCGCATTTTACCAAGACCTCTACAGCTCCAGATCCCTCAAGGACACCGTAGCCCTACGGCAAAACTTAGATGAAACAGAGCTGTATTGGGTTGAGGGTGAAACGAGAGAGTGCCTTAACAGACGGTCACTCTTGAGGAAATACGGGTGGTAATACAAGAATTACCAGTATCTTAATCACCTGGCCTCGATGGATTGACCGCGGAATACTATAAAGCGTTCGCCCTGACCCTTGCACCACTCCCACTATTAGTATACGAAGAGGCACTTGAGAATGGATGCTTAACCCTATGCTATGTGAAGCTGACATCATCTTACTTCAAAAGAATGGAAAACCCCTTGAGGAATGCACGTCTTACAGGCTGATTTCAATAATAAATGTTGATAATTTTCATGACCCTTGCCCCTGGCCCTCACTGGCAAGTCAGCCTTCCGGTTAGGGCCAGGTCAAAGGCATTAAAACCTCATCCAAGACTCTCTTGGAGTCAGTCCTGGTGAACCACCATGAAGACCAACATTTGAATGGGACTATTTACTTGGGATTATTTAACTTGGGTGGGTTCAGCCAACATGGAGGCACACACATACCTCAGTTACAAGGAACTGAGCTATGCGTTCTAGTCTTTTGGGTGTGGCAGGCCTGGGACTACTTTACCTGGACTACTTTGGGTGTGGCAGGCCTGGGACTATTTTACCTGGACTACTTTACCTGAGACTATTTAAACTGCTCCCAAACAGCAGAACATGCTTTGCTTTATTCTGCTGTGGGCAGCGTAATGCTCACCGTGTCCAGTTCTTTGTGGCAGCTTACATGAAACCAAGGACCTGCAGAGAGAGAAAGAACACTACGAAATTTACTTGGAACAGTATCCTGTCTTCAATCCATCGCCGATTTCAGTTCCACTCACCTGAAGGTACGAACTCCATCATCCGACACCGCATGCATCCTGGAATACCATAACCTGGAAAGAGGAGAAAGAAAGACAGCATTAGTAAGCGTTTACTCATGCGCATGTTTCCTACCGAATGAAGAAAACCACACAATTCTTACCTGGTTAGTCATCTCCTGGTCAGTATCATTGCTGGAGCATAACAGCGCTCGGCTAGGAACATTGTAACCTGCAAGGAGAAAAAAGACTCAGGTTAGCAATATAAAAGGCGAAACAGCGCTGCGCATCGCGCATTACTCACTGGTTAACATCGCGCACACCGCGCTTTCGCCTACCGGCCCATGCTCATCTTCAAACTGCATGACAACACCAAAATACCTTTCCATACCTAAAAAGAAAGAAGCAAGACATTATTATTCGAGCTAAGAGGAACATAAGAACTGCATATAAAGACTGTAAAGCAGCAAACCTACGGAGTCGCAGCAGGTCTGAATTCCCACAGGGGGGCTTGCACCAGTGAAGTAACTTGGTCGCTGCTCACCCCCCACCACATCTACGCGCCCCTGCCACGAGGAGCAGGATGGACAATCCACCTTTTACAATATTATGGTGCGGAAAGAGCCCAAGGGGGAGGAAGGAGTTAAGGCCAAGGGAGGTGGGAAAACATAAAGCCAATCTGGTATTGAATCCAGCTCTCCTATATTGCAGACCCATCTTTAACCAGAGGCCTTACCAAGGGACAGGGAGAGGGTTCGAGAGTGCAAATCATCCAACCAGGACTGTGTGGCATTCCCGTGGATACCAGGTGAGCGTAACAGAACGCAAAGCCTCAATAGTATTATCCACCTGGGCGTCATGGAGACTTCAGACGCTGACCAGTTAGTTCAGTTGTTGAGACAATTACGCGCTGAAGTACATTCAGCCAGGCGAGAAACCAACGCTCTTAGCAGGGATTTGATTGTTACTAAGGATCGTACCGACAAAATAAGTAGACAATTACTCCAATCACAGGCAGGACAGACCCCATTGCCTGGTAACATTCCGCCAGCACCAGTACCAACTTCTTCCACCAACCCAGTACAAATAACCCTTCCTGGGGCAGTTCCTTTAGCTCCACCTGAACGATTTACAGGGGACCCCAAAAAGTACGCAAGGTTCATGAACCAGTGTCGTCTTCATTTCCTTTGCAGACCTGGGGCTTTTCCTAACACCCAAGTGCGGGTTGCTTTTGTCTTGTCATATCTGAGTGGCAGTGCTGCGGATTGGTTGGTACCATTGGTTAGTCAGGATAACCCATTGTTACATGACTTTGGGGGTTTCCAGATGGAAATGGAAAAACATTTTGTTCGTCATACCCAAGGCCAAGCATTAGACAACAAACTTTTGTCACTCTGTCAAGGAAGTTAAGACTTGCTTACATATATAGCAACATTTAACAGACTAGTACTTGAAGCTGGGTGGCCTGAGGAAAAAAGGACCACAATATTTCATCAGGGTCTACGAGGGGAACTAAAGGATGTCCTTGCTCAAGTAGTTAACCCACCTAAAGACTGTGGAGAATCCATCAACCTTGTGGTGCAATTGGATCACAGATTACAAGACCGAAAAGCGGACCGGATAAGGTTAGATACCCGAGCTGTGTATGTCCGGACAAAGGATAATGTGCCACGTACATTGGAAAACATGGCAGAACCCATGCAAATCAGAGGTGTACGGCCCCCTTTAACTAAAACTGAAAGAGACAAGAGAAGGCAACAGCAATTATGCTTATAATCGGAAAACCAGGCCACTTCCTCAAAGAATGTCCACTGAAACCACCAAGGAGAACTGTTGGAGCCACAGAGAGGGAGATAATAACAAGGAGTTGGAAAACTACCAAGCCCGGCAAGTGTAGAGGTCCACTTGTCGAGCGAGAAGGATGAGCCACAGACCTCACACTTTGCATTACCAGTAATTTAGATCAATCACCAACAACCGTCTCGGATGCATGCTGTCGAAAGCATAAATAGACAGCGGATCAGTTGGGAATAATGTAGACCAAGATCTGGCAGCAGAGATGGGCTTCCCTTATGCTCTAAGCCGACTACTGAAAAAGTGACTACTGTTGATGGGACAGAAATAGCTTCCGGACCAGTAACCCAATGCACAGCAGCACTAACCCTACTGTGCCAGGATTGACACCAAGAATATATTACATTCGATCTCATCAAAGCTCCTCAGTTTCGACTAATCTTAGGGATGCCATGGTTGGTAGCTCACAACCCTCTAATAGATTGGCGTGCCAAGAAGTTGGCCTATTCCGATCACTGTGCTCGCACCTGTTATTATCACGAAAGGGGGAAAACAGACTTATGTGCATCTGCTAATCCTTGTACGGCGGCGATTGTACTAGGTGTGACTAGTACTCAACCAAATGAATACCAAGATTTTCAAGACGTGTTCCAGAAAGAACAAGCAAATACTCTACCACCGCACAGGCCCTACGATTGTCAGATCTATCTCATAACTGGTGTGCAAATTCCTTGTGGTCGAATGTATGCACTTACTGAACCAGAAAACCTCCATTTGAAATCTTATCTTGATCAGTACCTGGCAAATGGATTTATCCGCCCATCTAAATCACCGGCAGCCAGTCCCTTATTCTTCGTACCAAAGAAGGAAGGAGATTTGAGGACTTGCATCGACTATCGCGCATTAAACCAGATCACAATAAAAAACCATTATCCACTGCCCCTTATTCCTGAATTATTGTATCAAGTCAAAGACGCACTAATCTATACCAAACTAGACCTTAGGGGGGCCTACCATTTTGTTCCAGTGAAGAAAGGAGATGAATGGAAAACCGCCTTTCGTACCAAATATGGCTTGTATGAATACCAGGTAATGCCTTTTGGACTTTGCAATGCTCCTGCTGCATTCCAGTACTTTATGAATGATGTTGTGCAGGAGTTAATCGATGTTTGTGCCCTGGTTTACATTGATGACATCTTAGTGTATTCTGCTACAAAAGAAGACCATGTCAGCCAAACCCGCTCCGTCCTTACTAAACTCCGCCAACATAAACTGTATGCAAAACTTGAAAAATGCTCTTTTCATATCACCGAAGTTGAGTTCCTCGGTTTTATCCTCACACCAAAAGGTATCAGAATGGATAGGCACAAGGTAGATGCCATTCTTAACTAGCAGTCACCAACTTCATTTAAAGGAATCCAGAGTATGTTGGGCTTCCCAAACATTTACCGCCGATTCATCCCAGATTTGTCCCAAATAGTGCATCCAATTACATCACTATTGAGAAAAACAAAAAAAAGTCCCATTGGACCGATGAATCAGAGAAGGCCTTTCAAGAACTTAAGAAAAAATGTACTTCTGCTCCAGTTCTACGGCATCCTCGCCCAGACCTCCCTTATATAGTTGAAACAGATGCCTCTAGCATGGCTATGGGAGCTGTTCTCTCACAAAGTGACCCAGGAACTGGCCAGTTACACCCTGTGGCCTTCTGGTCATGAAAATTCTCACCTTCTGAACTCAACTATGCTATCACAGACAAAGAACTCTTGGCTATAAAATCAGCTTTCAAGGCATGGCGGCACTATCTCCTTGGTGCTAGACATACTGTCACGGTCATTACTGATCATCGAAACCTGCAATACCTAAAAACAGCAAAGGCTCAATCATCCTGTCAACTGCGGTGGGCTCTTTTCTTTTTTGAATATGAGTATGTAATCACCTACCGGTCAGGAGTCCAAAACAGAAAGGCTGACGCCTTGTCCCACATGGGTGTTGATGAAAAGGTATACATAACTCCAGATCCAGTAGCCATCATTCCAGAAGACAAACTCCTGGGTCTTACGACAACATTGACACAGGGTGAACTCCAAAACAAGATCCAACTCTAAATGGATCCCACTTTCTCACAAGAGTGGTGTACTCAAGGAGAACATTACACCATTAAAGACCAGTTACCATATTTTAGGAATCGTCTATACTTGCCAAGTAAAGATTTACAAGAGCAGGTTATTTCAGGTTATCACGACTCCCTGATTGAAGGTCATCCTGGAATTGCCACAAGTCACGATCCTCAAACAGATGGCCAAACAGAAAGAACAAACCAAACCCTCGAGCAATACTTACGTTGCATGTTACATCAAGTGGAAAGAAATTGGAAGAACTTGTTATGGATAGCTGAATATGCCTATAATAATTCATTACACACCAGCACTGGACACGCCCCTTTCTACACTATATATGGTAGACATCTACGTACTTCAGAATTGGATCTCCCAACCCCCTTGGAAATGGCAGCGGTTAAAACCCTACATACGACTATTTCTCAAGCCTTAAAAGAAGCAGCAGAACATTTACTCCAAGCCAAGAACAGACAAAAGACATGTGCTGACCAACATCGTAGTAAAGCCCCCGACTATCAAATTGGAGACAGGGTCTGGTTAGCATCAAAATATGTGCCCATAAAAGGAACTCTGACCTTTCGTCCCCGATATCTGGGACCTTATTTTATTGAATCCATAATAAATCCAGAGGCAGTTAAATTAGCCCTTATGGGAAGAAGTTGGATGAACACATCCAACTAAGTCTGGAGCTCTCCGTTGGAGCTTTTTTGGAGCTCACTATTCAGATTGTGTATGTTTCAATGTCAAATATAGTTAGAGTTCATCGCTTGTGGATGTCCAAGACGGTGTTTAAAGCCACTTGAGTAAGATTTCCAAAAGTATAATTCTGAATCTAAGGAGCATCAACAACTGGGTGTTTTACTGAATAAGAAGCAGACTTGTTTCATTTTTTGTATGGTTGTTTTAATGCCAATGCATTTCGGAGCAAATCTCCTTCTTCAGGGCGTTAACCATACCACTTATTGTACATTCTTTCATTATTATAATACAAGAATAAATCAAAATGTTTCAATACACACCATGTGTAGATTCCAAATCAAAACCAGATTATAATTCCAATCAACAGTTTGAGAGTAAATAACGGATGTTAACATGGTTCACCATAATTTAATATACAAATCAACAAATGTGTAAAATGAATAATTGAAAAATTTACATACCCAATGAAGGTAATTCGTTAAAGGTGAGAGATTATGTAGTGGGGGGGGGGAAACAACAACAATATAGAACCCTTGTTAGGTAAATGTAGGTACATGTTTGCGCACATTCACTTCTAAATCCAAAATAAATCCCCTGCAAGACTAACATGTTTTCAAAATTACCTTAATCGTTTTCCTGTGGTGTCTAGGACCTTTCTGTAATGAACAACTCTTTACATACAGCACTCCAGCCGTCTGTATTCTAAATCAAAAGAAATGTAATACTGGCAATGATATATATTGTAACCATCGCTCTATACGTTTACAAACATTATACCTAATTCTTCTTAAGTGTGGGGCACGGACTCACCCGTTGTATTGTTTAAACGTCTGGATAAGCTTCTGTCTAACGCTTAACTCGTGCTCTGCCTGTGTTGCATGTAAGCTGATCCACGTAGAGCCGTGTTCCGAGCAAAAATGCTGAAAAAAGCTTCCAAGTAGTTACTAAGGTAACCACGTACGATGTGCGTGGTCACATGACCACTAATCAGTGCTACGTCGTCACGCGTCCCGTGTTTCTATGGGAACCGAGAAGTCGGACGATAAATATACAAGAAAGTGCAGACGCATACTCCGCTGCTGCCAGGTATTTTAAATATCCATTACTGTGTATAAGTATTCAGAAAGGCTTATAATAGATCGATGATACCTTTGAACCAAAATGCATGTAAGTGCCCCTTTGAGCTTTCGCTTGCGCCTGGCTGCTAGCCTGCGTGGCGACGCCTTGGGTCCCGTGCCCCCATTGAAACAGGGAGACGGGATAATCGGGGTTACTTTGTTCTTCTATGAAGCTGCATATATGCTTATATTTTCCATATAATCTCTTATTCACCAATGTCATTCTTTAAGCCTCAGATGTACTGAATTTCGTTATAACATCTGTTTACACATTCATTTTGAGCGTGTTGCACTGAGCATAAACTGAATATTGTTTCATACATACAAAATTGTGTACACAAGTGAAATTAATGATGACTGATATTATGCACTATACGTAATGCTTATACCCAAAAATATCATGTGTGTTACTATGTCCAGATAGTTTGCAACAATAATAATAACTTGTGCATACTCGATCAGGCATGTATATTGCACTGCGTGCAGCAACCATCTGTCAGGATCTTGTTGTTGGACCTAAAATACCTAGGTTCCATCTTTACACTGCTTTCTTTTTATGTGTCCCCAACTGTTATTTAGCCACAATAGATATATCCATGTTGGTGTTCCCCTCACATCCTTTTACGCAATCACTAGCATGCTTATAAGAAACATGCCCAGTTTATCTCTTCATTCATTCCTCTCGAGGTGAGACACCCCAGGGTTTCAATCCAATAACATTCCCTTATGTCTAATTTGTTTTGTATGTTTTCATGAGGATCATTACTCCAGACAACCTCCAGCACCATGAATCGGATCTGTGTCAAGTTATGTCTCTCTTTGATCCAGTGTCTTGCGACCGCAGAATTTAAATTCTTATTCCGTATACACGAGCGATGCTCGTTCCATCAAAGTTTTGCTTTTCTTTGGGACTGTCCCATATAAAACTGTCCACAGGGACACTTAATACCGTAGATAATGTTAGTGGTGTCGCAAGTTGCAAATGATTTCAACATGATTTTTCTTCCTGTATGTGGATGGTTAATGATTGATCCTTGTTGCGCATAGCTACAATTACTACATTACAGACACGCAAACGTTCCAACACGTTTTGTCTCAGGTCGTTTCTTGCGTTGTCCTGTCTGTACCAAACTGTCAGGAAAGTTCCTGCTCCATTGGTAAATTAAATTAGCCCTACCACCCACTATGCAGATTCATCCTGTGTCTCACGTTTCACTCCTGAAACCGGTACACACCGGTACTCGGGTTACAACACCACCAAAACCAGTATTAGTTGACGTAGAGCCAGAGTTTGAAGTAAAGGATATGCTAGACTCAAAATACGCCAGATCCAAACTATACTACTTAGTTGATTGGATGGGATATGGCTCTCAAGACAGATCATGGGAACCTAGTGAATACATCCATGCACCTCGCTTAATTAAAAAGTTCCATCAGAATTACCCAGCCAAACCAGGACCAGGCAGAAGTGCCACCGTGAGAGGGGCTTTGGGGGGAGTGCTGTCATGACCCTTGCCCCTGGCCCTCACTGGCAAGTCAGCCTTCCAGTTAGGGCCAGGTCAAAAGCCTTAAAACCTCATCCAATACTCTCTTGAAGTCAGTCCTTGCACCTTTGGCGCCAGGCTAATAACCATCATGAAGACCAACGTTAAAATGGGACTATTTACTTGGGATTATTTAACTTGGGTGGGTTCAGCCAACATGGAGGCACACACATAGCTCAGTTGCAAGGAACTGAGCTACGCGGTCTAGTCTTTTGGGTGTGGCAGGCCTGGGACTACTTTACCTGCACTATTTTACCTGAGACTATTTAAACCGCACCCAAACAGCAGAACATGCTTTGCGTTATTCTGCTGTGGGCAGCGTAACGCTCACCGTGTCCAGCTCTTTGATGCTAGCTTACCTGAAACCAAAGACCTGCTTAGAGAGAAAGAACACTACGAAACTTACCTGCAACAGTATAATTTTCTTCAATCCATCGCCGACTTCAGTTCAACTCACCTGAAGGTACGAACTCCATCATCCGGCACCGCATGCATCCTGGAATACCATAACCTGGCAAGAGGAGAAAGAAAGACAGCATTAGTAAGCGTTTACTCACGTTTCCTTCCGAATGAAGAAAGCCACACAATTCTTACCTGGGTAGTCATCTCCTGGTCAGTATCATTGCTGGAACATTACAATGCTCGGCAAGGAACATCGCAACCTGCAAGGAGAGAAAAGACACAGGTTAGCAAAATAAAAGGCGAAACAGCGCCGCGCATCGTGCATTACTCACCGGACAGCATAGCGCACACCGCGCTTTCGCCTACCGGCCCATGCTTATCTTCAAACTGCATGAGAACTCCAAAATACCTTTCCATACCTAAAAGGAAAGAAGCAAGACATTATTACTCGAACTAAGAGGAACATAAGAACTGCATATAAAGACTGTAAAGCAGCAAACCTACAGAGTCGCAGCAGGCTTGGAATCCCACAGGGGGGGGCTTGCACCAGTGAAGTAACTTGGTCGCTGCTCGCCCCCCCCCACATCTACGCACCCCTGCCACGAGGAGCAGGATGGAGAATCCACCTTTTACAATATTAAGGTGAGGAGAGGGCCAAAGGAGGAGGAAGGAGTTGAGGCCAAGGGAGGTGGGAAAACATAAAGACAATCTGGTATTGAATCCAGCTCTCCTATATTGCAGACCCATCTTTAACCAGAGGCCTTACCAAGGGACCGGGAAAGGGTTCGAGAGTGCAAATCATCCAACCAGGGCTGGGTGGCGACCCCGTGGATACCAGGTGAGCGTAACAATAATAAAATTCTCGCCAAGATCCTAACTAAACGCTTACTCCCACTGATGATGGGACTAGTCATAGCAGACCACATACCAGGGTGGAATATGACATTTGTTATTCGACGGCTCTTTGGTATCATAGAGGGGTTGCACCCATCAACCCAGGCAGTGGCAGTCCTTTTACACACTTAAAAAACTTTTGGCTAAGTCGAATGGCCATACCTCTTCGCAGTATTGCAGAAGCTGGGCCTAGGGGGTTACTTGTTGAAGTTGATCTCACGCCTTTATAACCAACCCTTAGCTAGCATCATACTAGCGAAAACAAGGTCAGCATACATAGAACTAAATAGAGGGAGCAGACAGGGCTGCCCTCTGTTGGCCCTGCTCTTCGCCCTCGTGATGGAACCACTTGCTGCAGGCCTCAGAGCCAGACAAATGGAAAACGGACTCACCCTTTGGCCCCATAAATTGATCCTCTCATTATATGCCGATGACGTGGCCCTCTTCATCAGCGACACAGTGGTGAATCTGAACCCAGTGAGGAGAGAGGTGCTCAGGTTTGGTGGTTTCACAGGGCTAAAAATCAATCAGACCAAGTCAGTAGTATTTCCCCTAACTGCTGATACGACAGAATTCAGAGACAAATTTGAATTCCGATGAGAGACCACAGTAGTTAGGTATCTGGGAGTAATGCTGTTGAAGAACCACAAAGAACTGTTCCGAGACAACTATGGGAAGACAATTGAGCTACTTTGCGAAAAAATATCACGATGGCGACACCTTCCACTCACATTGTGGGGTCGGATCTCAATAGTGAAAATGGTTTTATTACCTAAACTACTATACTTGTTTGTCAACATCCCACTACTACTTTCAGGGGGCTTCTTTAGGCGCTTACGCAGCTTGTTCCTAGAATTAATATGGACAGGCAAGCCAGCCATAGTGGCTTACATGATTCTTGTCCAAACAATCACGAAAGAAGGGCTGGCACTGCCTGAATTAGAATGTTATTATTGGGCAGCACAAGCACAATTCCTGGGACAGTGGTACGCATCCCAATTCATCCGTCCACACGTCCAAATTGAAAGAGCCCTGATATCCCCAAATCTCCTGTGGGCAGCAATTAAAGGAGAACTCCAGGTACCACCAAGAACACTAAATAGAGTGTTGATTACATACGAAATCTGCAAAAAAATAGCGATGAAAAGTGGTGTTGATGTTAGATTGTCACCCCTCCTACCAGCAAGATTAATTCCATACCTCTTGCAACCGAAAGAGTTTATCTCCAATGGGCAGACAAACTAAAGATAGAAACATTACACGACTTTGTTTGTGGAAGGAAGTTTTCTGACAATCCAACAACCACGGGAACAAGGGGCTGATTCAGCTCTAGACGTATTTAAATACTTCCGGAATGCACTTAAATAAATATTTCCTTCATTTCTGATACAACCACCCACATGGCAACTCCCACACGAGGTAATTCGGACACAAGGTGAAGGCAGGCTGATTTCCAATATTTATAGAGACTCCGATCAACACATATAGGCTGAGAACTCCAAAAAAGGTGGGAAAAGGCACTAGAGTGTACAATTACAGAAGATGAATGGGCATACACACTGTGGCAAACACAAAAGGTATCCTTAAACTTGAGATATAAGCTAATTTATTTCAACTATGTCCATCAAGTATACCATACACCGGCTAGACTCCACAGGCAACGTCCATACATATCAGCGGCCTGTGGGCAATGTGGCACGGCAGGATTTCTTCACCTAGCTTGGGAATGCCGGACAATCGGTCAATTTTGGGCAGAG
The DNA here is from genome assembly GCF_040938575.1 of Ambystoma mexicanum. Taxonomy (NCBI): domain Eukaryota; kingdom Metazoa; phylum Chordata; class Amphibia; order Caudata; family Ambystomatidae; genus Ambystoma; species Ambystoma mexicanum. The sequence continues at coordinate 512,080,888 of NC_090929.1, read as the reverse complement.
GTTTTGTAAGTGATTTCAATCCGGCACTTCACCTAAGTCAATGCCTAGCATGTAATGCACAACTGAAATCCTTATTTATTTATTTGTGTCTAACAGTTATTTTATTCGGAACTATGTACCACTTATATCACGCCCCTCTCTTGGAATTCCCCCGGTCACACTGAACCAGGAATCAGGCTGGTTTGCAAAGTTAAAATATTTATTTATACATTCACAATATAATCAAACTATTTTTAATGGGAATACAATGATCACCAATGGGGTGATGTCACACTAAGCAAATCTCTTTAATCACACATAGTAATAAGGAGCAAAAACAATTCAGCACAGCAATAATATTTTTGTGGGTGGGTGTTCAAATCAAATAGCAATGTGGTTACTCTTTCCCCCTGCACGCCCCTCAACCCCCCAATATGCAATGTAGAGAGATAGGAGGAGAGAGAACAGGTTTCAGGAATGCAGAATTCAAACAAATGTATCAATCTCAATTTCCCCCCCAGCAAACACAAGAGAGAAACAGAACTGACTGGCAAACTGTCCAAATGGTTTTTAAAGTTGTCTGAGAATGGATTGGGTAAAACACTAAATTTGGCTTAAATCACTGAAATTGTTTAGATTCTAATGGGAGCCACTTTATATGGTTGCAGACAAACACTAGCAATGATTAGACACTAAGAAGCAATGTGCAAACTGAAATTTGCAGTCGGGTGCAATGAAAAGCTTTTTTACACCTGTAATATTTTGCCAAAATGAAAAGTCGCGGCAAACTTTTCCCTGCGTGGTAATCACGATTGTGGAAAAACCATAGGGATCTGAGATGCAATGTTTGGTTCTCTGAAAAGCTCAGGATGTTAGCTACAAGCAGACATTTAGATTTTGTTTCTAGCATAAAATTTGAAGAAGTTATGGACGTTTTCGTGGAGGTCGTTTTTCTGAGATAGGTGCAAGAATGAGAAAACAGGGATGGATGCGCTTTTTAAAAGACAAACAAGATTTCTTTACACTAGGGTTTGACTATGGAGAAGCAAAAACTACACGGGAGCACAGCCACTAGACCAGGACGCCTCTGGATCAAGTTTTTGTCTGCCGAGGAGCTTGCATTCTTCAGATGGAATATATCAGCGCAAGAATATTTAACAATACTCTTACAGAATGAAGATAATAGGGATAAGATAGAGAGTTCAGGCAATTCAAAAATATTTCTAACAATGCAGTTCTGACTATAAGATAGCATGGATTTGGATAGGGATTGCTATGGACAGTACATAGGCTAGTGACAGTCCTATACTCCGGATACTCACTATATGTATTTGAACAGAACCGTCAGGAATTCTAGTCAGTCAAGAATTCTGCTGGGCACACCGGACTGGACAGGGGCTGTAATCAGCAAGGTGCTCTGGTTACCGCACGACAGGACTGGGTCTGCAATCAACACGGCGCTCTGGTCACCACACGACAGGACCGAGTTTAATCTGCCCTGGTTCTGCAGATAATTATTTGACAGGCAAGCAGTTACAGCACAGCCCAGCTGTTTTATTTGATGTTCCCCTTTGAGTTTGTGGGATTCTGGTTCTAGAAGTTTGAGGCCTACCTGAGAATGGTTCAGCTATAGAGTGGGCCTTTCTGCTTTGCCAAGTTTCTGGAGTCTGGAGCAAGGAATATGGATGGATCTTCTTCAGGGTGCTTCGCCAGCAATTGGTTAGTGGGTGAATCTGTGTGTCTTTCTAAGACCTCAGCTGTCTCTTTTTATGCATTTGATAAAGGGGTGTCTATGCTAATTATCCTAAGCACGCCCCCTTGGTTGGCTATAGGTTAGAATCTACCCTCTCCCTTGATTGGAGGAGAAAACAGGGTGTCAACATGATGATGTGGTTTTATGAGTCAGAGAATCCTCCCCTTCGCTTTTGAACATGAAATCTACTTTTTGTATAATACATATTTACAATTTTGCAATCTTTATAACAATAACATATCTAGATCACATATTTTGTGGAGCAAATGCTCTTCCAAGTCCCGTCATTGTAGGATCTTGTGTCGGCTTTTGACAGCTTTTGACAGAATTCTGCCCTTTTGCGCAAAAATGTGTACAATTGGATATAAGCGTGTGAAGTTTCATGCTTCTGACATAAATACGTTTGCTGCAAAACCAGAATTTTCACTTTGCCTTCCCAGAACATCGCGAGTTCTGGCATCTCTTAAAATGTGCACCCAAAAATCACATTAACAATGCTGTTAATTCTATAATTTTTATAAATTTGCACAGTCATGTATCAGTCTTTTTAAAAATATGCTTTCTGTGCTTGTGAATCCACAAATGGTTGTCTGTCCCCGCCTGCTTTTCCTACTGGCATCTCTGAAGCAATCCGCCCCCTTCCTTCTGGGAGAGGCCATTTTTGACACTTCACACTCTACATATCCTTTCAGCCAGAGAAAGTCCATTGTCCCCTTCTGCTGCAGCCCAAGATCTCCTCCCCTGATCTAATTCTCACAAAGGGGTGATTTCCTGGCCTTAGTGGGAAGCAGAAGGGAGATGCCGTTTGTTCGGGGAAGCTGTGGAACTGGTTTTTGTGGCTTTGAGTTCAGCTTAAATTCAATGTCATTTTATTACATTTTTCTTGGTTTAAAACAAAACTTTGCAATTTTCAAAGCAGCTAGAACTCTTATTCCAGCTTCTAAAACATGGAAATTAAATAGTTATAACCTAGGTTCCTCTTAATAACAGGTCACTTAGTTTCCAGACACTTGATTTCAATTGCACAAGTTTAAACTTCTGATGCAAACTACTGACAGCAGTCATACAGGCGGCCGCTGGTACTGCACCCATATTTTGACAGATCCCACAGGCAAACAATTTTGTGCTGTGGGTTTTTTGATGACCAATTCAGCTTTCCAGGATATTGCAATTTCACAATGATTTCTTGAATTCAGTAAGATGTGACACCCAGCAAGAAGATTGGATGTTTGTGGGTGTTTTGAACCAGAATTCTGTATTTTCAGCAACCAAGAAAAAGGATTTAAAAGCAAGATTTCTTTCAGCAAGCTCTGCTTTTCATGCAGGCTCAATTTTTACTGGTTGGGCAGCTCAATGACATGTTTCAGGTGTGAGGTCTCCGTTCCACCACTGACAACATGCATGGTAGATTTGGCAGCCATCTTTTTGTGCCTTGTAGAGCGCAATTTCCATAGGTTCTGGCGCGCATAGGGATTTTGCAGCCATTTTGATGATTCTGGCACCACCAGGACACAGGGATGCCGCAGAGCAGAGCATAAGTGGGTTCATACATCCCACAGTTTAAGACAAGATCTGAGCAATGATTGGTGAACAACTAGCAGGAAGCCCAAAAGTAACAATGCTGGGGTACACCAAAGACCTACAAACCCCAGTGAGGAGACTAACTGCCCTACTGCTAGTACTCACACATAACTATAACCTAGGGTAAGGGTCGCCCACCCACACTACAACAGTGGCTCCGAGACGTAACATATTGCCACGATAGAAACAACTTTCATCAGAACTCTGCCCCTCCATGCACGCCCCCCAGACATATGTGGTCCCCATATAAACTATCCACCAACATGATCGGACTAGATCTAGACTCCTGATTTCTTCACTTTGATTCCTGAACTTTGCTTGACCACCAAATTACAGATTGTTCTGTATCGCATGCCTGAAAGAAGAATTTCAGCCCAAGTTACAGGGGCGGGGGGAATCAGGCAACACTGCACATTTTTGCACTGTGTTACAGTTGCTGGTATAAAACTAAACTAAAAGATGGAGAAAGAAAATTAATAGGCACTGCCTCGTAGGGTCAGGTCACGTGTTTAGGGACCATGAAATGGATCTCTGTTGCCTGTAATTTTGAAGGTTTTCAGCTTTGGTTCCATGCAGGTGCCCTATATTTTCCGCTTATCTGGAAACCTTCCTTCTCTCTGTATCCTAGGCTATCTGTGCACGGTAACTGCATCAAAAGCCTGTCCTGCCAGCTTCGACTGAATCAGCCTGTCGGTTTTCTATGTGTCTCAAACTCTCAAAGCTTCTCCCATCCACTCCAGTGTACCTGTTGCATCTATATTTATTTGCATGGCTGTCCCTGTTAGTTGTGTTAAGCATCAGCAAGCCATTCATATGTATTCTTATACGTCTTGCTATTTTCTGCTCAGCAAAAAGGTATACGTGTGTCAGTCCTCTGTGACTCGCAAGCATATCCTTCATGTCTATGAGCAATAACCTAAAATGTCTGTGTAGCTTCATGCAGGGATGCATATGTGCTTCATGTGTAACGTATCTATGTTGTGATGTCAGTCGTGATGTCATCTTCTCTCGGTGGTTGCAGTCAGTCGACTTGCTCTATCGACTGCAGGCTTGTCTCTCATGTGATGTCATTTGGGTATGACCTGAATGGCTGTCTGAGTGAGTAATGTCGCTCACACCTGTAATACATCAATGATGTAGGAGAGGAGGGAGCCACAAGCGATGTACATCTCTCATTTTGCTGTCGTCAGGCTGAGAGCAGGTTGGATGGCAATGAGGGATATTTTTACGTCCCCCTATTCAATCACTTCTCTGGTTGACAGGTCAACTACACTCCCCAAACTATTCCTTCTGGCCAAGTACGATTTTGGAATCCATACCTTTGCCACTCCTCCCAAGTTTCCGGCACGCTGTACTTGTTTGTCTAAGTCCCAGGTAATATAGCAGCAATCTCCATCGGGTTTACACCATACCCATTTTCCCCAATGGTTGCATGGATCTGGGGGAAAGGAGAACCTTGTACCTGGCAGGAAGAGAGAACCCTGTTTCAAGTCTGATTGGGTTCCATGTAATAATGTTGTCACAAAAATCTTGCCATGCAAAAATATCACTGAAAAATGGCCGTTTTTTGTGGCGACATTATTGCATGGAACATGCGGGGGGCACCACTGCAACCCCCAAACTTTTTGCCCCTGTCCCCATATATATGGTCACCCATATAATATTGCTGCGACCTTTTCCCGGGGATATTATTGACGGCGACCATATATATGGGGATAATATTACCTGATACCGTCTGATTGCAATACATCAAGGGTCTGTGTTTCTCTGTCTGGTTTTGTCTCTACGCCCAATAAGATTTTCATCCATATTGTCTTTTCAGTGGTCGTTTTGCATTGTGTTATTGCTACTCTGATAACAGAGAAGGTGAATAAAACTAATACTAAAGCTGCTATCAGCATTGTCAGTCCACTAGCCATCCATGATGGTATCCAGGAAAAGATGTATGAAAGCCAATATCCATCTTCTTCTATCGAGTTTGTCATTGCCTTCATCTTGGCGTGCAGGTCTGATAATTGCATGATCGCCTCAGTAAGTGTTCTATTCTCTCCATGGTGGGAAGGCATGTATGTGCAACAGGAAGGCCCGATCTTGGTACAAACGCCTCCTTCCATTGCTGTGAGAAGGTCCAGGACACAGCTGTTCTTTAAGGTCATCAAACTAACAGTTCTTAACATCCTTGATAGCATTGAACCCCTTGACAGCCGAGTTTATTTTTATTTATTTTTATTTTTTCAATTGTTACACACCCAGACCCTGGGGTATCACGATGTGGTTACAGACAGCTTTGGTATTGGTCATACATTTGTACTAGTATTGGTCATACAGTTGTACAGCATACAGAACTTATTTACAAACAGAAAATTATACAATACAATCATGAGCATTATTTACAAATTCTACAATAATATTGGTTAAAAGAGCCGTTATGCTAATATTGGTTAAATAACCAGGTTTTTAGCAGTTTTTTAAAGCCGGGGAGAAAAGTCTCTTTTTTGATATAGATGGGGAGGGAGTTCCAGTGTTTAGGTGCTAGGACATGGAAACTGCTGCCCCCTGCTCTGGTATTTTTGTAACGGTGAGACACTAAAAGTAGATTATCATTGGATCTCAGAGTTCTAGTGGATTCTTTTTTCTGTAGGGCGTTGTTGAGGTAGATTGGGGCTTTTTTGGCAAGACATTTGTGCGTGATACAAAGTCTTTTAAAGATAATTCTGACTTCAATGGGTGACCAGTGGGCATCCTTTCTTATTTTAGAGATGTGCTCAAACTTTCTATCCCTAAGGCTTTATTTTGAATCAGTTGCAATTTACTGAGGTTGGTGTTGGAGGTCCCTAACAGTAACACATTGCAGTAATTCAATTTAGAAAGCACCAGGGCCCTAGCCATGGTGAGGCAAATGGTGGGAGTCAGAAATTGTCGACTTAATGCGATAAGTTTGGATGTATAAACCATGGAAGAAGAGAGCGTACTAACATGTTTGGTCATGGTGAGGTTAGCGTCTAGGTATACGCCTAATGTTTTTACTTGCTTGAGTACTCGGATTAGAGTACCATTGATATTGATCGAGGAGTAGTCCAAATGTAGGGCAGCTATTTTAGATGGGAGTCCCACAATGAGGACTTCTGTCTTCTTATCATTGAGACAAAGACTATTCAGCGCCATCCAGTTTTGGATGATGGCGTACATTTTATTATTAGTCAAGGTATGCTGGTCATAGTTTCCTGAGATGGGAATGAGGATCTGAGTGTCAACTGCAAAGTTGGTGTAGATGACACCCATATCATCTAATGCAGAGAAGAGGAGCTTTGTGTAGGCATTATAGAGTGTGGGAGAGAGGCATGAGCCTTGGGGTACTCCGATGGGGACTGGGATGGGATCCGCAGCTTCTTTGCCTATGGCAACTCTAGAGGTGCGTTCGGCAAGAAAGGATTTAACCCACATAGTGCCATCGTTAGAGAAGTCGAATCATTGGCCAGTGAAGTACACAGTTTGTCATGGTCCACAAGGTCAAATGTGGCGGACAGGTCTAACAGCAAGAGTATGCAGAGTTTCCCTGAATCTCTGATAGCATCCATCTGGATTTTGAAATCCAAGAGGGTGGTTTCTGTGCTATGATTGGGCCTAAAGCCTTATTGGCTGGTTCCGAGGAGCTGGTTCTGTCCAAGATATGCCTGGATTTGTGTGTATTCAATTTTATTTATGAGTTTAAGTAAAAATGTGACAGTTGTTATTGGACAATAATTGGTAGGTACTGTCGGTCCAGTGTAGGTTTTATTTAGAAGTGGGGTGACTCAGGATTCTGTGATACTAGCTGGGACAGTATTAGTGTTGAAGGAAGGATGAACAAAGTTGGTGATAGTAGGGGTGAGGGTGGATGCACATGCTTTAACTAGTTTAGCTGGGACTTTGTCTCCTTTACAATTGGAGGCTTTTAACTTGGAGATAGTGTCAAACACTTTTTCTTGGGTAATCGGGACAAAATGGAAACGGGAGTGATTATTGTCATTGAGGATGGGGAGGGGGTTAGTGGTTAGGGAATTTTTGTCTGCTAATGATACTCTTTTTGTGCTTATTTTGTTTTGGAAGCAAGTGCATCTTGTATGGTGGTGCACCATTATTTACTGGAGTTGGCAGAGGTCGTGATTGGGGAGTGGTTTTCTAATTCTTTAGGGGTAGAGAAGAGTTCTTTAGTGTCTGATGTGGCATTACTGATACACATGTTGTAGGTGTTGGCTTTATGGGAGCTAATGGCGGTTTTATAGTTTTTGTTGGCGTCCATGAAGGCTTTGGCAGAGTCAAAGGTGGGGTGTTTGGTATGGGTGTGTTCAAGGGAGCGTTTGGTCCTTCTTAGGGTAGCTGATTCTTCATCAAACCAGAAATGGGATTTTTTGCCGGCACATCGCGTTTTGGTTGTGATGGGTGCCACTTCATCAATGGTGAAAGTGAGGCATTCATGGTAGTAGTCGGCAATGGTACTTGGGTCGTTACTAGTGACTACATTTGTTGCTAGTGTTTTGTATAGGATGGGAGAAAATTACTCTGCAGTGAGCTTTCGGGGGTTTCTATCTTCGAAGGTGTCCATTACAATGGTCTTGGGAGGGCAGGGTTTGTCGCTCATGAGGGTGAATTTGATGCAGAAGTGGTTGTCAGGTCTGATATTTAGGTGGGCAGGTTATTGGAAAGTTGTGAATGTCATTATTAATTAGACTTTAATTATTTGTTGTTTTAATGTGCCTTTGGGTTATTGTTCTTAACCTTCATGAATCAGAGTGGTAGCTCCCCAAACCAACATGGAGGAAAAGGTGCTGATTCCTGATTGGAGGCTTCATGAACTTCAACCTCTTCTCATAATTCTAACTTCCTTTCATTGTTTACCTTCAAGGAGGAAGGTCCTGTCTTAACTAAGTCCCTGGTTCAAGGCCTTCTGTGAGGAAGTCAGGTGGTGATTCTGTGAGCTGTAGGGTTTTTCTGAATAACCTGATCTACGTGGGATAAGATCAGCAGATTTTTTGGTGGGAGCGCAGCGTTTGAATTTAAAGAAAAGATTCAAATCTACTTTCAACTTTGTTTGTATTTAGTTAGATAGGTATTTAGTGTCATTTAAAAGAATATCCATTTGAAAGACTTATTACTAACTTTTTGGAATTCAACTTTAAGTAATAATTGACTTTAATAAGTGTACTCTCTTGATCTGTAGCGTACACTTGTTATTCAGACTCTAGTCTTTCAGAGGGTCGCTCTGATTCTTTTGATAAGGAGATTGCAGAGTTGTTTCCTGGTCATTGATAATGCGCAGAAGAGAAGGATTAGTGATCGTGTTATTTTAAGTTGCGTAGTTGTTCCTGTACATGCATGCGCGAAGGAGCAGTGTCCATTGATCCCGGACACTGCAGTTAGACTGAAAACGAATGTGCGATGAAGGAGTGTCACATTACTTTATAAAGTACACGGAGCGCTTCTGATCATCGGTGCTTCGGAATCTTCTGATGATCGGAGCACGTACCGCATTAAGGAGAATACGTTCCCATTTGTAACAAAGGTTTTGTTTAATAAGAAAGCTACAAAGGAGTGTAAGTGTTTTGACGCATGCGCAGTGCGTAATCTCCATGGGATTGTCGGAGAGGTGTGCATGCCTAGTGAGTCATTTTTCTTTATAAGTCAAGTTGTTCTAAACGATTCACTAATTAATGGGATTTGCAACAGTGCTTGGAACACTTTTAAGCAGATCAGCACATGTGTATAATCAATCTATATCTAGCGAAAAGGAAATTTCTATAAAAAACACTTAACTCTATTTTTAAGAAGGTTTGTTTCTTAAACATGATGAAGCAGTATTGAAAGACATTCATTTGAAGTTGTGTACATGTGCATCGATTACACTGAACTGTGAAACAGTAATGACTCTGCTCAAATGAACACTTGAATGTCGTGGTTACACTGCATGCAGGAAGACAGTAGTTTTTGTTTTTCCCTTAGAGAAAGTTACATCTCAAATTGTTATTTGGAGCACTAAGTTAAAGCCTAAAGGAGAAAGGACAAATGATTCAACATTCGTCTTCAGGTTACTTCAATGGACTAATTGAAAGATTGCTGAACCTAAGAGTGAATGAACTATAGGATTCATCTTTTCTCCTGAGTGATCATAAACTTTATTCAATTGGTCATTCCACTAATATTTCTCTTGCAAATAGAGGAATCTGAATTACCAACCTCCATGTTTAAAAAGGAGGTTATACAGGTATAGTTTAAGAATTGTGGTTATTTGAGAAAGTTGAATTAAATAAATGTAACAAGTATTGGAAAACTAATTCTAACTTTTTCTCTACAGATTGCTGCATCTAAACAGAGGTAGGCACCTGTCGTTTGTTGTTTTCTCCACTTCCCCTTTTCCCTTGGGAGTGTTGGTTCTTCAGTTGGGTTTACAAACAGTTGTTGATCAAATGTTATTGAGGGATCTGTGGGGCTCAGCATCCTCTGCAGACTCGGAAGTCAGGACTGGACAGATGAAAGGCCAAAAAATAGTCTGCCTGGGTTGTTGAGTCTCACAGATTCATCATGGAACAATTAGAGGAAGTAATTCAGGAACTGAGAGAGGAATTAAGAGTAGCTCATTTAGAAAATTCGAAATTACATAAAACAGTGGAGGAGTTGGGAGTTAAGATGACTCGGATACAAGAATCTATAGGGGAGTCTCATACACACAGAGCAGGAGATTCAGGTGAAGGATTAGATCCTTCAATTAGAGTAGAGTCTTTGTCTTTGGATTTAGGAGCTTCTGGAAGAAATGAGCAACAACCTCCAGTTCTGGAAAGAGTGGATGGAAGAGATGAAGATAGAGTAGGGAGACAGATATGGAGTCAGACCTCAGTTCCATTAGCTTCTCCTGAGCATTTTAGTGGGCAGAGAAAGACATTTTCAGCTTTTATTACACAATGTGAGTTGCATTTCTTGTGTCGTCCGGAGTGTTTTAAAACAGACATGGCTAAAGTTGCTTTTATGTTATCTTATTTAATTGGAGATGCATCAGCATGGGTGGTTCTTTTAGCTCAAGAAAATCCTATTCTAAAAAACATTGTTTTATTTAAAGAGGAGTTTCGGAAGATGTTTCGAAGAAGAATGATTTCTCAAGAGATAGATGGTGAATTGTTAGATCTCAAACTAGGTAATAAAGATTTAGTAAGTTATGTCACAGCTTTTAAAGCCTTAGTTTTGGAGACTGCGTGGCCAGAAGAAAAAAGGTTGTCCTTGTTTTATAGAGGTTTAAGGGACGAATTTAAGGATGCCTTATCTACTATAGTGAATAGTGCTACTTCCTGTGATGCTCTTATTGATTTAGTAATGCAAACAAATTTTCGTTTGGGGGGAAAGAAGAAATGAACGCAGGAAGGGGGTTGGAGAGGTGAAGGTTATTAAGCGTTTTGAGAAACCAAGAGTGGAGGAGAGAAGTAAAGTTTTTGAGCAGACAGGCAAAGGTAGAGGACCATTATCCAAAGAAGAGAAGGATAGGAGAAGGGCTAACCACTTGTGTTTATACTGTGGTCATAGTGGTCATTTTTTAGGAAATTGCCCATACACTCCCAAGAGAGGACAATCTAATACTTCCCGGACTCAACAGGTGGCGAATACCCTTCAAGCTGCTGTACCTCACATTACTATCAACGTATCCTTATTTTTGGATGAGGTTTTAAAAGGGTCAGGGCCAGTGATGATAGATTCAGGAGCGACTGGTAATTTCATGGATTGGGGGTTGGCTCGGTCTGTGGGAATTCCTATAGTTGAACAACAAACTGCTGAACAAGTAAGAGAAGTAGATGGTTCTCAGTTAACATCAGGGCCCATCACACATGAAATTGTTCCATTATTCATGACTTTGATTAAAGATCATTCTGAGTATATTGTTGTTGAGCTTATTGATGCTCCTCAATTACAAATCATTTTGGGAATGCCATGGTTGACTAGTCACACCCCTAAAATTGATTGGGGAAGAAGAATTCTAGATTTTCAATCAGAGATTTGCAAAGAACATTGTTTTAATTGTAAGTATGAGATCAGGGAGATGAGTACAGAAGGTGGAAGAGTTGTGGCTTTGGCTCAAAGTGGGTTTAAAGAACATTCTATTGGAGCTGTGATGGGTTTTCTGCCTGATTGTTACAAAGAATTTACTAGTGTTTTTGATGAGGTTGAGGCAGGTGAGTTACCCCCACACAGAACGTATGACTGCAAGATTGATTTGGAAGATGGAGCAATTTTACCTAGTAGTAGAGTGTATGCCTTGACCGAGAAGGAAAATGATTATTTGAAGAAATATATTGAGGAAAATCTCAAGAAAGGGTTTATTAGGCACTCTCAGTCTCCGGCAGCTTCCCCATTGTTTTTTGTTCCCAAAAAGGAGGGGAAACTTAGAGCATGTATTGATTATAGATCTTTTAAAAAAGTCACTGTAAAAAAATCATTACCCTCTGCCATTCATTTCTGAGATGTTGAATCAAGTTCAAGGAGCCACTATTTTTTACTAAACTAGATCTGAGAGGGGCTTACCATATGGTTAGGGTTAGGGAAGGGGATGAGTGGAAAACAGCCTTCAAAACCCGGTTTGGATTGTTCGAATATCTTGTAATGCCATTTGGATTATGCAATCCCCCAGCGGCTTTTCAATTTTTTATCAATGATGTTTTGAAAGAATTTTTAGACCTTTTTTTCATAGTTTATATAGACATTTTAATTTTTTCACATGATTTGCAGTAACATCATCAACATGTAAAACAAGTTTTGAAGAAACTGCAAGATCACCATCTTTCTGCTAGTTTAGATAAAAATCAATTTCATACTGAGGTGGTGGAGTTTTTAGGATTTGTGATTTCTCCTCAAGGTTTGGAAATGGATCAAAGAAACATCAGAGTGGTTAAGGATTGGCCGACTCCCACCAAGGTCAAAGAGTTACAAAGTTTTTTAGTTTTTGCAAATTTTTACAGACGCTTTATTAAAAATTTCTCATCAATCATTCCTCCCATCACTAGACCTCTAAAGAAGGGTGTACCTTTTCTCTGGAATCAGGAAGCTGAAGAAGCTTTTAGCACTTTAAAAAAAAGATTTATTTCTGGTGCTATTCTTTTGCATCCAGATTCATCACAACCATTCTTTGTAGAAGCAGATGCCTTCAATTTTGCAGTTGGAACTATTTTATCTCAGAGACATAAGGAAACTGGTCAGCTTCATCCAATAGCATATTTCTCAAAGAAATTTTCTGCAGCGGAAAGTAATTACACAATTATGGACAATTAATTACTTGCAATCAAGACATCATTTCAAGAGTGGCGTCATTTTTTGATGGGTGCCAGGAATCCTGTTACAGTTCTTACTAACCATCGAAATCTGTTTTTTCTCAAATCAGCTAAAACTCTTACACCAAGACAGCTACGGTGGTCATTATTTTTTTCAGATTTTGATTTTGTAGTTACGTATAGACCAGGGAAATTAAATGGTAAGGCGGATGCCTTATCTAGACAATTTCCAGGATGTGAAAAAGAGTTGGAGTTACGTCCTGAAACAATAATACCTGAAGAACATTTTGTTTCAGCAAATTCTGTTGAAAAAGAAGATTTACAAGTATTAATTAAGGTGGCTCTGAATTCTCAGGAGATGAAAGAGTGGGCACATTTGGATGTCAAAAGAACTATTAAGAATGGTTTACCTTACTTTGAGAGTAAATTATACATTTCATGTGAGAATCTTAGAGAGAAAATTTTACATGATTGTCATGATTCAATTTTGGCTCGACATACAGGTTTCCATAAAACTTTGGATTTAGTCTTACAACATTTCTGGTGGGAAAATGTTAAGAAAGATGTTTTGAATTATGTAAAGACTTGTGAAGTCTGTGCCAAATCTAAACATGAGACTAGGAAGCCTGCTGGATTGCTTGAACCCTTGCCTATTCCTCCTCGGCCTTGGCATACAATCTCTCTAGATTTGATTGTAGATCTGCCGAATGATAAAGGATTTTCCACGATTTTGGTGGTGGTTGATTGTTTCTCTAAAGAGAGTGATTTTATTCCTATGAAAGGAGAAGTTATAGCTTCAAAACTAGCCCAGAAATTCATTCAAGAAATTGTATGATTGCATGGAGTGCCCAGTCAAGTTATTTCAGGTAGGGGACCTCAGTTTGTGTCGAAGTTTTGGAGAGAATTTTGTAAAATATTAGGTTTGAAAGTTAAATTGACATCAGGGTACCACCCAAAGGCCAATGGGCAAGTATTGATATTGATATTGTATTTGTATCGCGCTCATACACAAGTGTTTCAGAGCATGACAAGGCAGGGGAAAGGGAGCAGCGGAGAACAAAAACAACGATCTTACTAGGCCCAGTGACATTGAGAACGTGCAAGTGCAGGGTAGAGGGGGAAGGGGGAGAAGTGCATGGAAGGGGGAACAAAAGGAGAGTGCGGAGCAAGAAGGAAAAAACAAAAATAATAAAAAAATAATAAATAAAAAGGCAACAAACAATGGGAGTGCAGCCAGCAAGTGGCAAGTGCTGGGTTTATGGCAGCAGGCCATGTAGGTCTGAAAATTGCAGGAAGAAAAGGGGAGGGCTGTATGGGTACAGATACAGACCCCAGTACGAGGGTGGCAAGATGAGCAGGTACCTGGGCCCAGAGGACAGAGTGTGGCTAGGTGCATTGTGCCGATGGAGAGTAGAATCAACAGGGGAGAGGAGAGGAGAAGGCAGAAGCAAAGAGGAAGGTTTTGAGGTGATTCCGGAACCGGAGATGGTTCTCCTCAAGTTTTAGAGTGGCAGGGAGGCTGTTCCAGAGGGAGGGCCCAGCCAGTAGAAAGAATTAATCAGGAATTAGAAAAATACCTAAGATGTTTTGTGGAAGGAGAATTTGATTGGGTGGAGTTGCTGTGGACTGCAGAATTTGCATATAATAATTCTAATAAGAATTCCATTTCTATGTCACCTTTTCTTTGTGGACGAGGTTACAATCCTCGCTTTCTATGTGAGGATGAAATAGTTAATGAGACATGTCCAGCAGTGGAAGATACTATTGAAACTATTCAGAAAGGTTGGGTTAAGGCAAAAGAAATGTTACTGAAAAGTAAGGCTGATTATAAAAAATTTGCAGATTTCAAAAGAAGGAAAAGCCCAAGTTACTCTAAAGGTAATTTAGTGTGGTTGTCAGCCAAGAATAATAAACTGAAAGTAAAAAATACATTTTGTCCTAGATTTGTGGGGCCCTTTGAGGTTGAGGAAGTGGTATGACCAAATAAAACCCTTATTGACTTCAAATTTAAAGATTCACCCGGTTTTTCATGTGAGTTTATTAAAACCTGTTAAAAAGGTGGTAAAACAGGTATAGTTTAAGAATTGTGGTTATTTGAGAAAGTTGAATTAAAGAAATGTAACAAGTATTCGAAAACTAATTCCAACTTTTTCTCTACAGATTGCTGTATCTAACCAGAAGTAGACGTCTGTCGTTTGTTGTTTTCCCCACTTCCCCTTTTCCCTTGGGAGTGTTGGTTCTTCAGCTGGGTTTACAAACAGTTGCTAATCAAACGTTCTTGAGGGATCTGTGGGGCTCAGCATCCTCTGCAGACTCGGAAGTCAGGACCGGACAGTGGTCCGACAGACTAAGAGGAGAAATCGTATCTATGGTAAATCTAGTATTAAGTGAAAGGATCCAATCAAGGGTTCTGCCCTTGATATGAGTGGGAGCGTTCACCAATTGGGTGAAGTTCAAGTCTTTGAGTGCTGAGTGTAGGGCTGCAGCTTTGTGGTCAAGGTTGTCATTGAACCCTAGATTCAGGTCTCCTAGGATAATGCATTTCGTGTTGGGTTTAATGAGAGGTGCAAGAAGTAGTGGTATGTCTATTTTGGGGTGACTGTTAGAACTAGGTGTTCTATAAATCACAACAAAATTGATTGTAGTTTTCTCATTCATAGTGAATTTAACTAGTAGCAGTTCATACCCTGCAATGTCTTCGATGGAGCTGGAACTAAATTGCAAATTACTCTTAGCTATGATGGCTACGCCCCCTCTTATGGTATGGGTTCTGTCAGCTCTGAGGATGGCGAAGTTGGGCAGGATAGCGTGGGAAAGCAGAGGACCAGAGGCTTGGTTAAGCCAGGATTCTGTGATTACTAGTAGGTCAAGGTTTTGTACGATAATTAGGTCATGTATTTCAATGGCGTGGGCTCCAAGTGATTGGGCATTGATGAGGGCACATTTGACTGTAGTGGGTGGCTTGGGTTCAGCAACAGTTGCGATTTTGGGCACCTGCAGGTGAGAGGCATTAGGGGTTCTTTTTGAGGTCAAGGCAGTAGATAGCTTGTACTTTATGTTTTGCCAGAGGTCATTGGACTTGGACAGTTTGGGTGTCAAGAGGGTGGGGGTGTGCCGACGATGGAGCTGTTTAGTGCGTGATCTTAGGTGAAGAGCTCTATCGTTCCCATTGATGGGGTAGGTTTTGAGGCCTACTGTAGTCTTGGGGGTGAGCGAAAGGCCTGCTGCAAAATTTGTGGGAGAGGGCTCTCGACTGAGAATCTTGGTGGTAGAGCTGGGTCAATGGGCATAAACTAGGCTGGGTGGAAATGGAGTGGTGTGTGGAAGGAAGGGTGTCGGGCAAGGTATGGGGGAATGTCTGGGGCATGCAAGTCTGGAAAGACCATTTCTGCGAGCAAGGAAGTGGTTGCCTGTGCACAGTGTGCTATCTTGGATAAGGCAGTATGGGAACATAGTGATAATTACCCAACCTATCATAACTATATTCAGTATGATGTGGGTCTGGAATGGAAGGTGTACAGAGTTAGATTTGGCAGGCATGGGGTGAGCAGATCAATTCCAAATCCAGTACAGTACAGTAGGGTGGGCTAAATGCAATATACTGCTGAGAGCACAATATGGCCTCAAAAGCTATGTGCGATATGCTACTAGACACAGAGTATAGAATGCTAGGCTAAATGCATTGTACTATCAAGAACACAGTATGGCAGGGTGGGGAGCACGTGGTATAGTTGATTGGAATGGCAGAATGCTGAGTACAAAAGATTATTAGACCTTTCCAATCTGTAAGTAACTGTTTGTTAAGAAGGTCAACATTAAGATGTGGAAAGAAGGATAAGGCATTGTATCATTACGCTTTGTTAGGTGGGTTAGACAAGTACGTATGCATGTTTAGTATAGTATGAAATCAACAATGGTGAGGAATGCAGATGTGGTTTCTGAAATTTAAAATGTTTCACGAGTCCGTTAGCTGCAACCAGCATTTCACATTGGTGGGTGTGTGTGCCAGAAACAGTCAGAGATCTGCGAGTGAATCAAAATGCTCAACTTTGCAAGCTGTAATATTCACTGTGAGTGAAACGGGATAGAGAACATGGAGAACGGGATCATTTATGTTAGAGTACTTACAATGGTGAGTGCTATTTGGTATATGATATATATATATGATATATGATAGGTTACTTATGACGCGTTTAATACCCAGAGGTTTCTAAATGCGGACCCGGGAATCGAACCTGTGTTACTCCAGGTCGTCTTGCTTCTAACCGAGGGCTGGAGCAGAGGGACTGCTAGACCGAGAACCATCGCAGACAGGCGCAGACAGCTGTGCAGGTAGTTACAGCTGATATGTAACCAGGAAGTGCGGCCATCGACCACGTTGGTCGCAATGGCGGCTCAATACGAAGTGTGTTGAGAAATCATGGTTAAAGGCTGCACATCTTCACAAGCCCAATTATAAAATGCTACAAAGCACAATGCCAGAATTGTAGATGCAGAATCAAGGAGGTAAGTTTTGTGCCCCACCTTTGTCGTTACGAAGTTGGAGGCAACGGATGATTGCTCACTCCTCGGGTGTGCTGTTGGAGGGGGAGAGAAGGCTCATGCCCTCTCCTCTCGTTGCAGCG
Source organism: Ambystoma mexicanum (assembly GCF_040938575.1). Lineage (NCBI taxonomy): Eukaryota > Metazoa > Chordata > Amphibia > Caudata > Ambystomatidae > Ambystoma > Ambystoma mexicanum. The sequence goes on along the minus strand of NC_090929.1, from coordinate 512,063,666 downwards.
GCTGCTTTGCAACAGTTTCCATCTGGTGATATGGAGCCATTTCGCATTTGAGCTGGCCTGAATTTCTGGGATCACGGATGCAAAAAACATTTCAGTCCTGCTTAACAGTCTATGCTCTGCAGGTATCAGATCGAATGCTTCTCCCATCTTGGTTGAGATGTAGTTTCCGCTCTTCACTCTCGTCAGCTCTGCAGACCTTTTCCTCCTCTGGTGTGCTTCCATTTGAGGGAATCCGTCCATTCACATGTCTTTCTGAGGCATTACTAATGCTGGTGTGTTCAGTTGTACCATAGAGCATATCCCTCCCTAGTTTGGTGGTAGTTGCATGTATGCCATGGATCCACAGGCCCACTAGTGATCCATTAGTACTGAAGTACCAAACTTCATGCCTGTTATCTTCGATATTCGCTTGCATTCTTTGTTCTCTCCAACTTCACTGGACCATCATTCTGGAAACATAAGGAAGCACTCTCGAGTGGTATGATTGGTGTAGGGTCTGCTTCATTCTACACCCACGTGAGCAGCTTTGCACTTGCTGCTCATTCTTAGAGGCAATCATCATTTTCCTTATGTACCCCGTGAACTGGAAATGTCAGGAGTGTGTGCTTTGCTCCCTACCATTCCCTCTTCCATCCTTCTCCTATGACTAATTGTCCATGTACTAACAGTTGAGGTCTCTTCCAGCATCCTGGCATCCCCCGAGCCTCCCTTTGTCCTGTCTTTGGGCATTGTAACTCCTTTTGTGTCACTATCATAGCTTCACCTTGTATGGTCTGTCAGGAGAGCATTCTATTGTCTTTTCAGTGCTCCAGTAGTCATTTATCATTTCCTGAGTCTTGATCTAACTGTCTTCACGTGGGAGGGTCTTCTGTGACATCCACTGTAGTGTGGCCAATCTTCCTTGAAATCGGCCCCTTGTGGTACAAATAGCTAAGTGCATTAGGCATTGTGCTCTGGCTGCTGGAATTGCTGTGCCTATGAAGGTTCTGGTGGCACTCATGGCATAGGGGATGAGAGAGTACACGTAGCAGCTCTCCCTTACTGTCTCTCTTCCACTTTGGTCATGTGCGGATACCACACATTGTTAGATACATGGGCCATATAGGTAAGGTATGCGTTTACGTGTTCAAAATCTATATCTGAGCTTCGCCTGAGTCTTTTTACTTCTCTGGTGGTGCTACTCTTTTGACTATATATGGTTTCTGTAAGAGGAGGGATAGAGGTTGTGCTAGCAGCTATCAAAGCATATGCATCAGATAACACAATCTTTTGTCATGCAGTGAGGGTAAAGATGTAGAGACAGCAGAAGGCACAAAATATCAACACAATAAACCTTGCAGAAGCTTTCATGTTTTGTACTGCTGGACCTTTTTTATGTTGTCCATAGAGTCCATGAAACCGTTTGAAAACGATTGGATTTACATTATTATTGCTGTGTTATGTTAATCAAGATCTCCTGCAGTAGTGCTGATCCAACACTGCAAGAAACAGTAGTTCCCAAATAAATCAGATCTTTGCACTATTAAGAAGTGCTATGACAGGTGTATTACCTCAGCATAGTGCTGGGTAAGTGTGTGCCACATAAAGGAAAGCATAAAAGAACACCTTGAGCATTATCATTGATTTAAATGGTGTGACAAGTTTAGAAAAGTATGCCTTCAAATATGTACAGGTGTACAATTATTTGCCACAAGTCAGTCCAATCTTTCACGACGAATACCTTGTGTAAGGAAATAACAGTGTGCCTGTCCTAACTTTTAATTTTGCCCTTGCCTAACTCTAGCCTACAACCTCTTTTGCATACCTTACAGTGTTTCTTCCTCTTGTTGTTCTTCTTCTTGCGTCCGATCGTCTATAAACTGGGGCGAGGAGGTCTCATCTCTGCAGGGCTTGATGTCTCCAATAGAACTCCAGGCTTTTTTTACCCGCAAGCTTCACAGCCTTGTCAGATGCTTGCTCTACCGAATAGGGACCCTCGAATCTGGGCTTATACCAGGAGCAAATTAAATTCTGTAAGTAGACCTAGTGCCCAGGATAAAGTAGTGGTTGCTTGAGCAGTTCAGAGGCTGTTACTTAGGCATTATCTTCCTCATCCTTCTTTGACCTCCCCCACAAGGACAACTGAAGCTGTTGAGAGATAAAAGAAGCACTAGTCATCATTGAAGCACCATAGTCGTGCATTTCATCACCTAAGACAATAGATGTACTTTATCAGTCAGCGCTGAAGTGGGAGGAGCAAGCAGGAGTCACATGCGTCGTCGTGTGACTACCTCATGAGGGGTTAAATGGTGGTCAGATCCAGGTTGATTGCACAATGGGAACAAAGCTAAGGGCAGGCAATGGAGCCATGCCTTCTTCAATGTTGCTTTTATTTTTTGATATTTTCTCTTTGAGCAAGCCATTGAGGTGTTCACAAATTCTGTTCGCTTGTGGGTTATAAGGGCAGGAAAACGAGTGTGTAATCGCCAGCAGGGCTTTGATGTGCTGGAAGGTTTTGTGTACAAAGTGAGGTCCATTGTTTGAACATAGGACCTTGCACACCTGCATCACTGAAACACCTCTCTAACGAGGACACACTCAGGTCATCAGGGTGTAAGCGTGAAGCAGCTTTGATCCAGTGAGAAAAAGGGCATATGACCACCCTTCCCCCTCACGTGTGCCTGGCACTTCACGACTGCTATGGCTGATGGGAGTTGTAGTGCGCCCATGAGTGTGTCCAATAGGGGCGCATGCAGCACTGGTGAGCCATCAGCACATAGATAGCCCCTCCTCTTCCAACGTGACAATCCTGAATGCACGGTTGATGTCACATAGGCGCAGTCAGAGTACACTGTGATCTCCTCCTCCTTATGCACTTCTAATGCCTTGATGAGTGCCACTAGTTCTGCTGCTTATGCTGAAAAATGAAAGGCAATCTCATGCTTGCTACTACTTCAACTGTTGCACTTGGTTTTACTTTTACCACTGCCGTCCCAGTATGTCTTTCCCCCGTCGTCTGCTCTATGGTTGATGACCCATCAATAAAAAGTACCTCTCCTCCTTTGAGTGCTTTTTCTCCTACCCTACGGATGTCGTCATAGGATACCATATACTTAGCTAACATGCATGGCAGGCAAATTACCTCGGGACCTGGAACACTGTCTTCACACAGAACTGGTTATGCCCATAGAACTGCTAATTCTTTCTATTCTAAATGGAGGTTGTTTGATATCTTGCCTGGAAAACGATGTTTGCATTATTCACGTCGTTGAATTCACGTGATTAGGGATTGTCACGTGTTACTGCATTACGTTCATAAGTAGCGTCGAGACATCGCTCGCTGCTTCTGATTGAACCAACATGGCATCTTGTAGCTGAATCTTTGATCTGCATCCCAGCATCTCCTCAGCAACTACTTTGGCTTTCCTCGTGTGTGTTACCTCCACGTAGGAAGGTGGAGCTCCTGTAGCTGCTTCCAAGAAATTACGGCAGCTTCCCTTGTTCGCGCTCATCTTTCTACACGCTACCATCAGCAGCTGTCTACTAGAAGACCAACGGACGGCTTTTCCTGCACATGCGAGTTCTGGCAGTCCCGTCTGCATGTACTATTGTTGCATGTAAAACCCCATGATGTTTCCAGAACACTTGAAGTGCAGCTTTCCTGGCTGCGGGTACTTTAGTCGCGTGTAAATAAACATGCGGGTTCCTGAACTCTGAACGTGCGGCTTTCCTGGCTGCATGTAAGTTTGTTGCGTGTAAAAACACATGCGGGTTCCTGATCTCTGAACGTGCAGCTTTCCTGGCTGCGTGTACGTTTGTCGCGTGTAAAAACACATGCGAGTTCCTGAACTCTAAACGTGCGGCTTTCCTGGCTGCATGTAAGTTTGTCACGTGTAAAAACACACGCTGGTTCCTGAACTGCTAACGTGCTGTTCCTGGCTGTGTGAACTATTGCACGTGTAATTCCACATGCAAGTTGTGCTACGCTTTTTATATAAACCCTGGCACCTGTGAGGAGATAACAGGTGGATTTCTACTCTTTATTTTCGGTTCTACGTGGGAAAGGAAGTACTGCCGACAACTGTTAATTAGAAGGTGATTGTGCACAGTACTTTGGACGCTATCCTGTCGTGCACCAACCCGGTATCTAGCATGAGCCTTGTGCCATTCGGGATATGTTTTCCCTTACTAACCTTCCCTCCTTTTGTCGTTGTTTCCTTATTTGGATTACTTCAGAGACTTGTTGGCGGAGCCCCAGTTATCAGAATCTACAGGTTAGTGTTGTACTAGTTTCTATTGCTGTGCTATTAGTCAAAGTTAATATTGGGACACGTCCTCATTATACTTTATTGTATCCTAGGCTGACTTGCAATGATTCTCCCACGCCCTTTCCAGTGATCCCTCTCTCTGCCTGTTTTATTAGTCAGAGAGTTGTGTCATTTGGAAGGTCTATTGTTGACTTCACCACTTTCAAGCCGTTGCCTCATCAAGGATCCGGAAGAGCCCCACCAAGTGTATCCTTTATGGTTATACCTGTATCCTTTTACATAAGATACTTGGGTGATTTTTGACAGTAGCACAGTCGTGTACATAGTCTCCCTCCTCTACTGGCTCTGCCATAAATGTTGCTGGGTTTAAATGATAATCACCTCGTATCCTGACGCTCTCTTTGTGGTCAGTGTGCTCTTGGGTTTTTCGAGAATGGCGAAAGGGGCATGCTTCATGTATAGCGTGGAACTACAGCCCATTGCGATGCTTGCTGACTTCTCTAATGCAAATCCAGCAGAAGCCAATGCTTGTTTGCACGGATAGTGCCCTCGCATTACTAGGTCTAATCGCCCACTGTAATAAGCTTTTGGTTTGTGCCCTAAAATCTTTTATGTGTGAGCACTGCAGTCATCACTGCTCCATTGGAGTGCGAGAACAAATAGAATTCTTTGAGATAATCGTGAATCCCTAACACTGTGCTGTACATATTGCCCCTTTAAGTTCCTCTAATGCTTCAGTCATCTCTTGTGTCCGTGCTAGGTTGCCACCCCCCCTCTGAGCTTCAGCAAGCTTAAAAGGGGTCTTGTGTATGTACCGTAGTCGAACACCCAGGCTCTGTAGTAATTACAGAGGCCCAAGAATTTCAACACCTGTCATAGCACTGCTTAATAGTGCAAAGATCTGATTTATTTGGGAACTACTGTTTCTTGCAGTGTTGGATCAGTACTAATGCAGGAGAATTGAAGGCTGCATTTCCCTAACAGTCAGTGGTGTTCTGAAGCTCGCCTCTGCTCTTTCTGGGGTTACCTTCCTGCCTTCCTGCAAATTCAACTGTCCGATGTACACAAGCTTGCTCTGGCAATATTGCAGCTTTACCTTGTCCACCTTGTAACCCTTTTCTGCTAACACAGTCATTAATTGTATGGAGTCTTCCCTGCACTGCTCTTCGTACTTGTGACAAATCTAGATGTCATTTACATACTGAATAATCGTGCTGTGCAAATGTGTGTTCCCTAGGTCCATTTGGAGTACCCTGTTAAATATGGAGGGTGAATCACAGTACCCTTGAGGAAGACTTGTGTGTTTCCAGTTGGTGTTCCTATATAGAAGCAATGTTAGGTCATGTGACTCTTCATGAAGTTTGACCAAAAAGAAAGCATTCTTCAAATCTATCTCTGTGAAGTGGGTAGCTTGCAGAGAAATGCTACATAGTATTGTTGATGGGTTGGGAACTAGCATGAATTCTGGCTCAATATGGTTCAAGGGTTGCAGATCCTGAATAAAATGACACGATCCCACTGTTGCCTTCTTCACTGGGTATGCCGCTGTGTTACACTGTGATTCTGATAGTACCAAAATGCCTTGCTGCACTTAAGTGGAGATTGTCTCAAAAATGCCTTTGTCTGCTTCGCTGGACAAAAGATATTGCTTTGCCCTTGGTAAGATTGCCCCTGGCTTGAGATTGGTTTTAACAGCTTCCACTCCCTTCAACAGGTCCACATCACACGGGCTCTTGGTCCATAAAACACTTGACACTCGCTCTAACACTTCCTCAAGAAATGGTACTGGCGCCTTTTTCAATAGGGCCATTTGCTGTGGCAGAAGGTAATGTTCATATAGAACACTGTCTCAAGGTTTGAATAGCCTCCTCAGAACAATTCTTATTCTGTTAAGTCAGTCAATCTGTGCCCTTCTCCTACCGTGATTACTGTTCTCCATGCCCGTCCTGAGTCATCAGTCCCGTGCAGTACTACTCTCTCGTCTCTCACTATAGCCATTGGTAGTTCTAGTGGGAACACATGTCCCTCCTTCTCGTCTAAGGGGCTCTCTGGTCTGAATAGAAACTCATTAGGTATGCAAAGCAATTTACATTGTAACCCTGGAAGCCATGCTAATAGTACTTCCACTCCATATTGAAATAACGCTGGGTTCACTGGCACCCCCCTCTCTACAGTCTGACTGCAAAAGGCCTGAATGAATATTTGTGCATTCATGTAGTGATTTCCTGAGGTTGAGCAAACAATTCCCTGCTGAGTGAATGAAATGGTCATTTTTAGTTGGCTCATCATGTCCTTACCTATTATGTTAACTGGTGTCTGGTGGGAATATAATAGTGGTATGGTAAGGTCATGTCCTCCTATAGAAATTGAGAGTTTTTCTGTGAAAGGAACCAAATCTGTAGCCCCAGAGAATCCCTGTGCATTCATAGCAATGCCTGATATTGGGTATCTGCTCTCCCAATACAGGATCAAGTTGCCCATGTATCCACGAGGAAAGAGAACGTTTTGTCACCTATGGTCACACCTGCACGTGGTTCCTCAATCGGGTGGGGTGCAATGGATAGGATTAAACAAATCAGGTCCAGCAGTGCCCTGTCCTATTGTGGGTACATGGTCATCCCTGTCCCCATGAGGGGGTTGCTCCCTATCACAGTCGCTCCTCCTAGTTCCCTTATGGGATACTGCAGTGTAGAATCTGTGTGTCTTGCGACTATGGCATTCTGCTGTACTGGTGCCTACTGGGTTGCCTGTGGTGGTTGTGTGTACCCCTGTGTCTGCGATATGTATCCCATGGGCTGTTGTGACTGTCATGGTGTCTACTGCACTGGTGCCATTTGCCGGGCGAATGTCTGTAACTTCAACTGATCTTGGGCATAGTAGTCAGGCTGTTCAGTCTGGTATGTCAACTGGTATGTCGCCCCACCAATCGGCTGCATTCCGCCTCCATTTCTGCACTGTCTTGCCATATGACCTGCTTTACTGCATGTCCAACAGTGTGGTGGACTCCCTGTAGGTATTGGCTGTCCCCCACTGAACCTGTCTCCACCCTGCTGCATTGGATTTACAAACCCTCTTGCCCGGGCCATCCCTCTTCCCGTGGCCACTGACTGGCATCTCCTCTTTCTGCAAAATTTCTCCCTGCCATCTGTGGTCAGCTCTGTGTGTTTTGAGTAAATACTCCCTCTTTACTCATCAATATAGCCCTTTCTAATGTATACTTTGATAGCTTCTTCTGTACTAATTTCGCCTCTTCTTTTTTCCTTTCCACACATTTCTGTCTCTTGTTTTCTTGCATTAATCAGCAATAATGTACTATAGTCAACTGAATTTCTGACCATGGTTTTGCTTCCATCCCCACTCATTTCTTCAATTGCTTCTGTACCTGCTCTGGTAGCCCTTGGCTCAATATGTGATAAAATAATCCCACGGTTTTATCCCATTTTTGTCTCTTCTCGAGATGCCAATGCTCTTGTTTCTCCTGAATGTAATGAAGTGGGTCTTCGTCCTCATGCATTTTGCGTGCCATGATCGTGCTTATGTCAGATGTGTCTGGGTACTGTACTCTCAGAGCCTGCCATACCGCTGCTCTGCAGTTGTTAAACAGTGCACCATTATGCATGGTATTCTGTGCTGTCAGTCCAGGGTACCCTGCCTGTTTCCACCCATCGTCAGCTACCACCCCAAGGATGGCTGAAAGTAAGCTCTTTATGTCGCCTGCTGCTAGAGGCGTCCCTGCCGTCAGCCTTTCTATCTCATATATCCATTTCCCCACTCCTGCGGTTAATGAGGGCTGCTTGCACCTCAAATTATCGTTATCCATCTATTGCCATGGTATATACTGTGGTCGTCCGCCGCCCTTTTCTAGCATCTCCTGTCATACTTGTGACAAATCAACTTCTGGGGCACCAGTGGTCCAGGGCTGAATATTGGTTTCTAAACCATCAATCATCCCCACACCTCTAGTACACCAGAAGGGATCCAAACAGATTGGAAACACACGCAAATGATAAACCTCCTAGTCCAATTCTGGTAACGTGGACCGAATGGCAGGCTTATCTATGCTAGGTCATGGATCGTTGGTTAGTTGCAACACAGCGAAAATACAATTATTACCCAATGATAAAAGGGAATGTCCCGGGTTAAGATCGATTTCTAAACTCTGACCTGGTGGGCAGAGGTTTAGAAGGCCACCCTAGTTTAGTGGAACAGGGTACCCTGCCTGTTTCCACCCACCGTCAGCTACCGCCCCAAGGATGGCTGAAAGTAAGCTCTTCATGTCGCCTGCTGCTAGTGTCGTCACTGCGTCAGCCTTTCTAACTCATATATCCATTTCCCCACTCCTGCGGTCAACAAGGGCAGCTTGCACCTCAAATTATCGTTATCCATCTGTTGCCATGGTATATACTGTGGTCGTCCACCACCCTTTTCTAGCATCTCCTGTCATGCTTGTGACAAATCAACTTCCGGGGCACCAGTGGTCCAGGGATGAATATTGGTTTCTAAACCACCAATCATCCCCACACCTCTAGTACACCAGAAGGGATCCAAACAGATTGGAAACACACGCTAATTATAACCCTCCTACTCCAATTCTGGTAACGTGGACGGAATGGCAGGCTTATCTATGTTAGGTCATGGATCGTTGGTTAGTTGCAACACAGCAAAAATACAATTATTACCTAATGATAAAAGGGAATGTCCCGGGTTAAGATCGATTTCTAAACTCTGACCTGGTGGGCAGAGTTTTAGAAGCCTACCCTAGTTTAATGGAACTGGGGAACCTGCTGGACAAGCCAGACCAATCACGGTAGCTTGACAGGCGGTCAAGACTAAGGACATCATTTCAAGCTTGGCGGTGGCCCACCGGTGCGACCGGTGGGTTGCCACCAACCCCCAAAACTCTGAATCTGGTGCCGGACTTAACGGTGCCACCAGCACATTACAAGTCCTGGTGGTGCAGAAAGTCAGGCACTGGATTCCGCAAGTCCCCATTCCCACAGCATCCGAAAAGGACTCTATGGGAGTGGGGAGATGGAAGCAATGGCACTGTTGCTAACGGTGCCTGTGATTCCATGAAGACTCTGCCTACCGGGCCCGATGCGCCTGGCAGGGTCAAACCTGTCAGGCGCAGCGGGCCCTGCAGGCAGACTCGTAGTGTGGTGGTCCAGAAACAAGGGTGCCGGTAAGATTACCAGTACCCTTGTTTCCGGACTGCCACACTTGTAATGAGACCCCGAGTCTCAGGAGAGGTGAGAGTGATCGGAAGCCCACAATGAGCACACACAGTAAAACTCCACAGAATACACTTAGACAAGTGTATATAAAAAGTACATGTACATTTATTAAAGGCCTTAATAATTGAACACGAATAAACCACAGTAATATCAAACATTTTGCACAAACCCCTTTCACTATTTAACATATATACAGTTACGTTTTGCCTAATGCGGTAAAGGGGAAAACACAGCCACAACCTGCAACAATAAGGGTTGGTTAACACAAATATAGCATTAGGCAGTTCTACAGAAACCATCCCTAACTTAAGAGGTCCAGCCCTACGAAGTGGGGAGCCTTGTGCGCAAAAGTACACAATTGCGTTGGAAACGCGCAGTCATGCGTAATGAGAGACAGTGGGCCTTCGTCAGGGAGCTGTAGCAGTTCAGGAAGGGGTTTGAGGTGATGAAGAACAGTGTCCTACTATTACCAGAGGGGGTCCCCCCTCTGGTAATTACAAGGAGGGTCTACCCTTAAAGGCAGTGTGCCTTTTGAGTTTTGGGAATACCTAGGGAGTGCAGGCTAGCCCCGCTAAGGTGAGTATCTTTTTAAGGATTCTCATGCATAGAGAACATTGGCTGTGCCGGGGAGCCAGTGGTAAGGGATTCAAGTACTCACCGACCCTCGACAAAGTCCAGGAGACACTTTGCCAGTCTAGGCCACGTCACTTGTAGGTTCAACCCCTGCAGTTGCACCTTGCTCCGGCTCTCAGCGGCTGCGGGACAGGACAATCGTCTATGGTGGGACAGTAGCCTTTTCTCAGCTCTCGATGAAGAAAAGGAGGAGGATTTCAGTGCAGGACAATTCAGGGCACAGAGGGGCAGGCAAGCAAGGCTCCTACAATGACCGTCATCAAAGCAGAGTGACACAGGGACCGTACATGCTCGCAGCGCACTCTCTTGGATCGTGACCCACCAGAAAACTGTGGAAATGGGAGGCAGGCTAAAATGGGGAGGCTATGTGGGAGACCCCAGTCAGAGCCATAGACCCGGTGGGGTTGTGTTGTGTATGCAGATGGACTGGGTCCCCCCTCTGGTAATAACAGGCAGGTTACATGGAAAAGTGGGAACACAATGAAGGCACCAAAATCTTTGTAGAAACCAGGAACAGATGTATTACAGGAAGAGGAGTAAACTAATTTCCAGCAGGATACAATTGACACACTGGACTAGCTAGGCACATCCACTGACATGGAACCCGGGGCCTGGGGTGTACCCTTGGATGCAAAGGTGGGGGAAGGGGCACCAAGGGAGAAAGGGAAGGGTTGGAGAAAGGGGGCTGGTAGAGATGGTGAGGGGGAAATGAGAGTGAGACCAGTGCAGAGAGACACACAGGGGGCAAGCACAGGGGGGCAGACACACGGGGGACAGACACGCAGGGGGACAGACACACAGGAGGACAGACATACAGAGACACAAGGTCGGACAGAAAAGCAGAGAGGGGCAGGGAGGCACAGAGACAGTCAGGTGGGCTGTGGCTGACAGGGCAGGAGAGAGAAGCGGGGTAAGAAGCGACAGAGGCCAGGAAACCCGCTGGTGTAAATATAGAGCAGGGTTGCAGAGGAAGGGAATGAGGGGAGAAGGATAAGGCCAGACAGGGGGAAGGATACCCGCCAGAAGGACTTCTGCAACCTCTGCCCCCAACCCACATCAGCACAGCACAGCGCCAGCAGACAAGGAAAAGAAAGAAGAAAGAGTCCCTCCAGTACTCTCTCCACAGCCTCTCAAAGGCTGTTGTTCCCGCCCACTGCAGGGCTGGCCTCTCACCCAGGCAAGTGTTTGTTTGGGGCATGTGTTGGCAGGGTCACTTCCAGGGCCAGCCCCATCACCCAGGCAAGTGTTTCTTTGGGCAAGTGTTGTCTGGGTTGTTTCCAGGGCCAGCTCCCTCACCCAGAAGTCTTTGTTTGGCTCTTGCCAGGACACATAGTGTTGCTCCAACCCTCTGCAGGGTTAGCCACCTTCTCACCCAGGAGTGTTTGTTTGGCTGTTTCTAGGACATGTTATGTGATTCCCAGGTCAGGAGAGTTGAGCCCATAGGTGTGGAAGTTAATTGTATGATACAGTGCAGGGCAGTTGGGCCCAAAGGGGAGGTTATTAGTTGGAATAGGGAATGGAGGAGGTTCCCAGAACAGGGACTAGCTTGGTAACTCAAGGTAATTACAGAGTGGCCTTGCCAGAGCACCCCCACCAACTGTCACTGGGTCTCAGGAGAGCAGAGTAAAGATTCAGCCGTAGGTGGCAGACAGACAGGTTTATCGACAATGGGAGTTGTCAGGTTTAGTGCCCAGTGTGCCAGAATCAAGTACAAAATATAGTGATCAGGCAATGTGGGGACCAAGGACAGTGAATAAAGGACTACATACACACACAGGGCATTTGACAGAAATATACAGCAAGCATATGTTGGAAGGGGGTGAAAAGGTATGCTGTTTTGCTTGCTTTTCAGGGGAGCTGGGGCCACAAAGCAATTCAAAGCAAAGTCAGAAAATGAAAGTGGCACACAGCCAAGAAAAATACATTTGGGAAACATGACTGCAATGCATAGCTATTTCACACCCAGAGGAGCTAGTACTAGGATTGGACATGTTGCTCCTATGCGATACCCTGAGTTCGAGCTTGTCTGTTCGCTGGATGGCCCTGGAAAACTTCTTATGAGGCTGTTTGGGAGGTTAATCTGGAGGTGCCAAGAGTAGTTGATGCAACTACTCCAAAGGGTTGAAGCACCCTTGCAGGCCTTTAGTGATCGGTGCAAAAACAGGAGTATGATGGGACAACAGCGGGCTCAGGGTGCATAAACGTTCCAGCATGTCTCTGATGGTTCCATGGGTCTGTTTTAGCATTTCAGGAAACTTGGCTACTTCTGTAGTTCTGTGTGAAATTCAGGTGATCGACCTGGATTGGATGCAGAGCTCCTTCTCTTTTCCAAGATTCGTTTTGCACTCAAGTCTGGGATAACCAATCAAAGATATGCTCTCTTGCATGCACGCCAGACATGGACCAATCACGGTGCATGGTGGTCCCAGTCATTCATGCATACCAGACATACTGGCACCAGTAGTGTGGATTGGGACCAGACAGTCCCAATCCTCTTCCAGGGCACTAGCACACGTGACATGAAGGAGCCCAAGAATGTTGAGGTTTTCGCGTAAGGCTGCATGCCCAAATAACCAATTCCCGGGTCTGCTCGACCTGGGGGAAGGCAAAGGGACAAAATGGTGAAAAGACAGAACAAAAGACTTTGTGGCACCGCCAATTTCGGCACAGATCACAGTAAGAGATGTTTTTATGGGAGGGAAAAGGGGGCACTTGCCCAGGGCCCCCACTTTGGAGGGGCCCCCACAAGGCTGCCTGATCTAAAGAAGTAAGTCTCCTTTGTTCACCAGACTTAAATAGCACACATTGGGATATTGTATTGCATGGTGCTGTGGCTCTAAACCTATTGCCTGTCTGTTTTGGCAAGTACATTCTGCCTCGATCAATTCATCATGTAATGCTTTCTGTGCTCACTGTGGTATATATGGATTGTGCGTTCCTTGTGGCACAACTCCTGTAGCATTCTTTCCTTCCTGTGGGAATAATCTTGATCATGTGCAATAGCCAAATTTGAAATGCATATTGGTAAATTGAGTGCCACAATGGGTCGGAAGTTAGCTCAGTGTGATAAGCACTCATTGCAGAGATATGAGTTCCTAGGCAACATTAGAATAGCACAATCGTGTAAGGCTGGCTTTGCCTTTCCTATATCTGAAGTTTATAAACCTGCAACTTCATTATGTTGAAGGCCTAGAAATTGGTTTGTTCAGATGGGGTGTTTCAAAACCTAGGCAATCACCTTCAATGATGAGCATATACTGTTAGTCCAAGAGATGAAAAAGTATCCGAATTCGGAACCAAAGCATTCATGCTGGTATCCTGGCTTTGCCAGGAGACAATACAGTGATTCTGGGCAATCATCTAATATCTCGTACATTAATGTACTGTCTTCTGTGAGGTTTGCTTCCTTGCATGCTGGTGGCATCTTTTAGCCCATTACTTGATCTTTCTTCTTATGTAGACCATTTGAGTGGAAGGGGTGGTAGACAGAAGGGAGCGGACCAGATGGTGAAGGACTCGGGCAAGCATATTTTAAAGTCTGCCTGTTTGACACACAAAAGCTTTGCATTTTTGTAAAAGTCAAAGGTTTTTCTGCACGTTTATAAATAACAATTTCACAAGCCAGGGTTTTGGAAGTAAGTAAAGCTTTAAAATACAAAAGACCAACTTAGATTAAATCTGTTAAATCACACTGATTGGTATGCTGGTACTACACTGTTCTCTTGATAATGGCGGGAATTAAGCTAGGATCATTCTGTGTTACATCCTTCTACAATATTTTGTTTTTTAAAATGGTCATGTTTGGGAATGTGATTGGTGTACTTTCCAAGTCCGTTTTATAATCTGAGATTATTTTAGTTCATGGTAAAAACTGGTAATGAAAGTATTCAAATGCAGAAATTGCAGAGTTGGTACGGATCCCAGATTCACCCTTTAACCAGTGTGTGTAATGCTGGGCATCTAATTTCATCTTGTACTGCCTAGCCTCTCGAATTTGCCAGTCCCTAGACCTTTCAAAATTGTCAGCCCTTCAGAGAAATTTCCTTCTCAGTGTATGATCTTCAAAACAACCTCACTCATGGTTGCACTGGCTACAGTGTTGCTTTCACTATAACAGTGATCATTGATATATTGCACCCCACAGGCACTTGTTTCTTTGATCTCTAATGACAACACTATTTGAAAACCATACCATACTTCTAATCTCAGTCTCTCTCGATACAGACACCACCCTGGTAGCTTCCAATCTGCATCCACTATCCATGCAATGGTATGTGTAGCTTTCTCCTTCCTACCAATTGGTCTCCTCTATCCATGCTTGAGCATGTTTGCGTTCTGTGAGGCGGCAAATGTGAGTTCTCTGTCTGTTCTTGGTTACATGTACCTTTTACATACAGTCCTGCATTAATACTACATGCTGCATACCTTCCTGGATACAATTGATAAAAGTCTCCTTAATCTATGATAGAACAGAAGTAACCTCTTCGTAGACTGATAATGTTGGCCTTCAAATGGTACTTGTTTATCATTCTGATTAGAGCAAGAATTAATAGGGTAAGGGGACTTAAAGGGAGTAAACATCCTTATTTTTAATGCTGTGAGGCAACATATCAACCTATGGGTTGTGATTGCGCCGGGGGGAGGGGGCGGTGCAGGTATTCTTGATCCCTTCATTCCTTTGGTTTGGTGGATGGGGCCCCAAAGATGTCTGTGCCAGGGCCCAAAAAGTGCTTAAGATGGCCCTGGCCACAGTCTTGTGCAAACGCCATAAATGTGATATGGTTCTTTACAAATAAGCAAAAATACTATAAAATTAAACTGCTGCCACCAGTTCGCCCTGGGCACACTTGTACAATCACCAAACAATCCATAGAGGGTATCCAGGGCCGTAAAACAAAAGTACCTCTATGCGCGGTACTGCAGGTAGTTGGCACATAGATAAAAACTTACCACGAAATGGCAACATAGTCAAAGACTAAGGGAAGCACAGTTTCTCAGTCGTGACAGTCTAAAGGACGTGTCATTTTCCCCATAACAGAAGATCAAGAGCCTAGAGGAACAAAGCTAAAGGCTGTTCTCCATTGGAAAAAGTCAGGTTAGGCTAGCCAAACAAAAGCAAAATGTTTGGGGGGGGTTGCATAAATGGAGGGAAAATTGCACCTATGGGAAATCTTTCCTAACATCCAGTCAAGGTTGTATAAAAATATCTACGTTAGTATTATTCAACAGACAGTTCCAGCACATTATAAAATACAACCCACTCTGTAAAGGGATGCAGAGGACAGAAAGTTTCAAGAAGGAAAAGGGATGCACTCTGGCTACTGGCAGGAGGGTAGTTGGTAAAGTAGTTACTCACAATAGTTCAAGGATACTTCGTTTCAGCACAAAAGGTGCAATGGGTCATAAAATGTCTCTAGGGGCCTTCGGAGAGGGACCAGGGGGAAAGAGCCACAATGTACCTTGTGCTTGTAGACGTTCCTAGTGCTTGACAGTTCAGAGTTAATTTCAGGGCACTTTGCAACTCTTGCGACAAAGTTCAAGAAGAGAGACAGCTGCGGGTATCATGTGGCAGGCAGTTCAGTGAAAGAGGCTGGATGGATGGCTCCAGGCTGGCCTACACGGGGACTTGGGTCATGAATGTTTGTCTCAGTGCTGTTGGCAGGTCTGAAGCACTGGTCGAAGCTTCTCGGATGGCGTTAGCGACTGCGGCGTAACAACAGTCAGCGATGCAGTCGGTTGCAGCTCGAGGAACTCGAGGGACTCGACTGGCTCTTAAATGTTCTTTATGGGAGAGGCTGGTTGATGATTGTCGGTGCACTCCTCCTGGCTTCTTCACAGGGCTCATGTTGTCCTTTAAGGGGGACGGCCCAAAGCCGAGGAGACTGTTGCGGGCAACAGCCTTGTCCTTGGTTTGGCTCAGAGACTATCTGGCACTTCCCACCTAGGAAGCTTTCTTGCAGAGCCTTGCAGGGCTTGCTGTGTACTGTCTGGGTACCAGTTCTGGAGCTGCTGGAGGGTCCTCTGGATTCAGTATCTCCCTCTGTTCCCTGGGAGATGTTTAGGAGAGTGTTCTTGCTTCCCTCTTTGGAAATCCTGGCCTTCCTTCACTGGCAAAAAATGGCAAGGCAGACTGTACCTTCAGCCAGGGTCCAAATGAGTTATTCTTGTCTCTCCTTGCAAAGTCTCCAGATGACCTGCTCAAAAGAGGGGCTTGACCTTCTTTTGCAGCCAAATGGGCCACAGTGATTAGTGCAGGCTACGCCTACCTTAATGAACCAATCCTGGGTCCTCATCAACAATCTCCTGTATGCATGAGGTCACAACCAGAGTGCTTTGCAAAAGAAAAGGTAAAGGGGTGAAAACATGTAATACTAAGTCCCACCCATCTTCCTGTCTGTTGTGTATGAAAGGGTTTCTCTGGTTAATTAGGCTCTCTGTTTTTCCTGAATAAAGCGGCAGGTCTCCCATAAAGCTGTAGCGAGACCAAACCTTCGGTCGCCGCCAAACCACATACTCGTACCTTCTGAATGGGGTCCCTCTGCAGGGATGACTACTGTAAACAGCTGTCGCAGACATGACAGGTCATTCCACTTGATACTTTAGGGCAGAAGCTGGGTTCAGGCTGACACAGTGCATATGAAAGGGGTTTTGGGGTTTCCTGTTTCTTTTTCAAACCTCGTCAGCCAGGCCCCACGTGGCCCTGTTTGAGGTATACTCTATTAGTATGTTAATTATGTAATTGCTGCCACCATCTGCACAGGGTAAACAAATGGACAGGGTGGATCAATGGAGCCTTTGATCGTTAATTATGATGGCCATGGCAGGAGGAAAGTTTTGGCCCTCCCCCTTCTGCGATGTATCATGTACTCCACCTGACAGATCCCAACTAAATATGACATGGAGGACTGCGCCTGTAGGCTGTGTCCACCCAGAGCACACAGGTCTATGTGTATGTTGTGCGGTGAGCATAGGAAAATGTGTGCAGATTAGCCCCACACATTTTCCAGAGGTTGATCTACCCTCATTCAATTTCACATACAATTTCAAAAAGCACAGGTGAGCGCACACCCACCAAGCAGATGGCTGAATTCCTCGCATGCTACTGAGAGTCTGGTTCCTCATCAAGGCGAAAGTACCCGCTGAAGCTGTTTGCATTTCCATGGTGGAAGGCTGGCTTGTGCTGGATGTCCATATCTAATCCCTCCAAGGATATGGCCCAATGCAGAAGCTTGGGGTTCTTCCCTTGCATGGTTATTAACCATCGAAGAGGCCAGTGGGTTGTCTGGATCATAAAGTGCCACCCAAAGATGTAGGGTTTCAGCTTCTTTATGGCCCACACGACCGCGAAAGCGTATTTTTCAATGACGGCCCAGTTACTTTCCATTTTTGTCAATCGCCTGCTAATGTAGGCCTTGAAAGTTCTGTTGTGCTAACACTGCTCCAATCCCAAAATCACAGGCGTCTGTCTGGATAATTAACTCCTGACCATAGTCTGGCACTTTCAGAACTGGGGCCTTGCACAATCCATCCTTTAAATCCTGGAAGGACGTTTGACAGGCAGAGGTCCAATTTATCTTCCTCTGCTTTTTCTTGGAAGTTGCATCATTCAGGGGCATGACAATGGTCCCATACCGCTTTATGAACGACCGGTACTACCCAGTGAGACCTAGAAAGGCTCACCTGCATCTGTGTGGGGAGATGTCCCAATCAGCCTGTACCTTCGCTTCGAGAGATTGTTTCGTACCTCCACCGACAAGGTGGCCTAGGTAAGTCACTGTGGCCTGCACTTTCTGGAACTTCGTGGCCTTGATAGTCAGACCTGCATTCTGCAGTGCCTGAAGTACTTGTGTCATGTGGGAAAAGTGATCCTCCCATGTGTGGTTGAAGACAGCAATGTCGTCTGCGTAGGCGGCACTGAGGTTTTCCAGACCAGACAAAACCTGTTTAACCATCCGCTGAAAAGTGACAGGGGCATTCCTCAATCCAAAGGGCATCACAGTGAACTGATCATGTAATTTTGGGGTTGAGAATGCTCCCCTCTCCCTTGCTCCATCTTTCAAGCCTACCTGCCAGTTCCAGTTCCATGTCTTAAAATCGTGGCAAAAATGGCCGTGTATACAAATTATTGCGGCAAAAATGCTGTGGTTTTGCCGCCACAATCATGTAAAGGATGTGGGAGATACCCCCGCAACCCCTGGACCCATTATACCATTTAAATGGTGTAATGGGGTACACCTTTACCGGGTCAAACCACAGCATTTTTGCTGTGATGTTTTTTACCAGCAACGTTTTTGCCACAATTTTATTACCTGATACCCCAATACCCTGCCGTGAGGTCAAAGGTATTCATGTACTTGGCAGCACCGAGCTTGTAAATGAGCTCATCTGAATGGGGTGAGCATTTGTCTTTGTGACAGAATTGAACCTCCTGTAGTCCACACAAAATTAAACCTCAGTCTTCCCACCACTGGTCTTTTTAAGGACCAGTACCACTGGGCTAGCCCAGGGGATGTGGGATGGCTTTCTCACTCCTAGGAACAGCATCTTGGAAACGTTCTGCTTGATAGTGTCCATGACCTTATAGAACATCCAGTGAATCCTACTCTTCATCGGTTTACTGTCTCCAATGTCTACATCATGGGTGCACCAACCTGCGCGACCTAGAGTCAGTGAAAATGGACCGGCAAACTGTCCCAGTAAATGGGGAAAGTCTGTCAGTTGCTGTTCTGACAGGTCCGTTGTGAGGTTGAAACCTTCAACTGACCCATCTGTGACTTCAGTGCGCAGGAGGTCTGGGAGGGGATCGGTCTCATCCTCAGTCTCTCCATCAGGCACTAATGGCATGACCAAGTCATCCCAGATATAATGGTGTTTTAGCCAGTTGACGTGAAAGACCATGCACATCTGTTTAGGTCCTTTCACGTCAATTAGGTAATTCATTTCAGTGATTTGTTCCTGCACACCGTAAGGCCTTGTCTACTTGTCCTGAAGGGCATTGGGTTTGACAGGCTCCATAATCCACACCCACAGGCCTGGAGAATGGACTGTCACTGTGGCCTTCTGGTCGTGCCAGTGCTTCGTCAGTTCCTGACTGGCCTTTAGGTTTCTCGCTGACTGTTCCATGTACTTCGCCATTTTATGCTGCAGGCCAAGTACATAGGCCACCACATCTTGTGTAGGGGATGAGGGGTTGTTCTCCCATCCCTCTTTCACTAGACTGAGGGGGCCTCATACAGGGTGTCCAACCAGAAGCTCAAAGGGGCTAAACCTACTCCGTAATGGGGCACCTCCCTGTAGGAAAACAGAAGGCATGGCAGTAGAATATCCCATTTCTCATCAGGTGCTCTTTCAAGCCACCTATCATGCCTTTCAGGGTCTTGTTGAACCACTCAACAAGACCATTTGTTTGTGCATGGAAGTATGTAGAGAACCGGTAGGTGATTCCACACTCATCTCACATAGCCTTACATACGCTGCTTTGAAGTTTGAACCCCTGTCAGAAAGCACTTCCTTGGGGAATCTAACACAGGAGAATATCCCAATCAGAGCCTTCACAACCACAGGGGCGTTGATGCTCCTCAGAGGGATAGCCTCAGAGTACCTTGTGGCATTGTCTACCACCACCAAGATGTATCTATTACCAGAGTTAGTTTGAGGATCCAAAGGACCCACAATATCTATGCCTATTCTCTCGAAAGGCTGCCCAACCATGGGTAGTGGAATTAAGGGGGCCAGAAGCTTGACAACTTGGGCAGGACCAGACCAATTCCTTAACCTTTACGCCAAAATGCGGCCAGTAAAAGTGCACAGACAACCGGTCCGATGTGTTAGTCACTCCCAAGTGACCCACTAAAGGAATTTGGTCAGCCAAATCCAAAAGGAACTTTCTGTTGTACTGGGGAATCACCAACCTTCTGGCGCCCTTGCCCTCAGAGTTTCTTGGCTCAAAGTACAGGAGTCCATCCTACCAGTACACTTTGAACAGTCTAGGGGCCTCACCCTTAGCCTGCCCCTCTACCTTCTTCTGCAGAACCGCTAGAGTGGGACACTCTTTCTAGGCTGTGAAGAAGTCAGTCTGAATTTGGGCCCCCAGCTGATGCAAACTCATCCAGATTGGGTAGGTCATTCAGATCTGCGCCCACCTGGTCCTCCACCTCAGGTTCCTGTGCTGCGCCAGGCAACTCTGAAGTCAACGAGTCCCCTGCTTCCAAAGTAGGGTCCTCATTGGCTACTGGCCCCTCTCCCACAGGAGTAGGAGACTCAGCATCTGTTGAACTCGACTATGTCTACCTGCCACACCGGTCCTACCAAAAAGTGTTCTGGAAGCACTCCCGGCCTTAAGGCTCTGAGAGTGTTCAATATGGTGATCTCTTTGGCCCTCGATGGGGTAGCCGCTCTGACTATCTTGGGACCAGGAAGATTATTACCTAACAGACATGGGACTAGGATGGGGTCTTTCACTGATACAAGGCGCTGGGTCATTTCACCTCACCAGCTGAACTCTACTATCGCCAAGGGGCACTTACTCTTTCCATCAAATCCACTGATGCTGCAATCAGGACCATTAATATACTCCCCTGGCAGTACCCACTGCGGGGTGACAGCAGTGACGTTAGCCGTGGTGTTTCAGACCGTAGGACTTTTGTGTCCATTGATATACACATGTTCTAAATAGAGTGGAGTATTATGGGAACTGGGATCTCTTCTGGGGACCTGGTACCGTTCCCACCCAGTGCAACCATTCCACTCTCCCACTCAGTGCAACCTGGTACCGTTCCCACTCAGTGCAACCTTCCTAGTGGGAAGTCCTCCTCTAGGAAGCCCACACTAATGAGGGCCTCTCCCATGAGTCCAACATTCACTATGGCTTGCTTGGGTAAGCTCTTGCAAGCAGGATCCCCTTTCCAAATGCCCAGCTCCTTACACAGGAAACAACCTTTGGGTTGTGAGAATGCATGTGTCCCAGTGTTAGTGTTATGTTACTCTGATATACAGGGAACGAATCCTTTAATATTGCAGAGATTACAATATCCAGTATTGTTACCTTAAAAACACTTTCAAGACTGACCAGAAAATGTAGTCACCAAGGTTAGTGGAATGAAAGGAATCACCCTGTACAGATTATCCACCAGATATATGACTGGAGAGATAATAATAACAGGGAAACCCTTAGAGGAAGAAAGCCCTGTTGCAGGTGAAGTGAGTTGCTGTTTGCGTCTTTGTTTAGTTCAGGACGGGCTCTTCTTTCTCTCTGTGATGTTACAGGGACTTCTAATGTAATCAGGAATAGAGTATGTTGTGATCACTCATCTGTGGCCACGCTCTGAATATGAGAAGGGACTTGAGTTGATACATATAAATTGCAGATAACAATAGAACCTGGCAACAAAGAATCTGCTAGTCATTACATACGAAGGAGCAGATGAGCAATGTATCAGCGGCCAGGGAAATTATCCTGTCGGCAATTGCAACAGTAGAAAAGCTCAGGATTGGAATGCTGGCGTATGTGAGTCATAGAGCATTATGCTGGAGAAGTAGCAATGCGCCGTTGCTATGGAAACCACACTAAATAGAGAGCTGTGATCCTTAACCAATGCAGAAGAGGAGACGCTTGTGACTTGGCGCGTGAGACGTTCAACAGGTAGACTGGTACTTGGTGCAACAGGTGCCATATTGCAAGGTGTCTTCTTGATGCAATGAATACCCTTCCATCTATTCCAGAAAGAAAGGCTTCTGTAACGTGACATGATAGTATGCCCCCTCCTCAAATGGGAAGAACCCAGCTTCCATGGGTGAAACTGGTGAAAGAGGCGAACCAAGCAGGAAGCATGAGGTTCCCAAGTACAATCAGCTGGCGTATAACCCTTCCAATCAATCATAAATTGGAGGCAGCCCTGATAGTATCGTGAGTCACAAATACTCGACACTTCAAACTCTGGACCAGTGTTGGTAGAAACTGGAGGGTGACGAGGTACAGCATTTCTATGAAACTGGTCAGAAACATCAGGCTTAAATTGGGAAACGTGAAACACAGGGTCGATACGTGACCAGGAAAGGGTGAGTCTGAGCAGAAAGGCAGCCGGACATCTGGAGGCCAGAATTTTGATAGATGTATCTGCATGACAGTTTAGAAAGCAACAAATGACGAGGTAGCAAGCGCGATGAGAGCCACTCTGTCCCCAGGAGTGAGAACAGGAGCAGGTGAACAATGGTGGTCCATAAAACACTTGCAGCGATCTTGTGCAGCAGTCAGTGTTGTCAAGGCTGCTCTGTGTCCCTTCTGGATTCCAGCCCACAAGGCATCTGGATCTGGATACTGTGTAGCAGTTGGAGTAATCGAAGGAAAACAGGTAGGGTGGTAAATATATGTATACAAAAAAGTGCTGGAGCTTACTGCAGAATGTTTTGCATTTTTGCAAGAAAATTTGGCAGGAGGTAATTGTTATATCCAATTATCTTGTGCGGCAGAAATGAAACATCTGAAGTATCCTTCAAATGTCTCATTCAACCTCTCAACCTCTCAATATGGCTATTCATTTATGGATGGAACACAGAACTAAGTGCTCTCTTGATATTCAGAGAGTAACACACCAGGGGCAATTAGATTAGTCTTTCTAGGTGTCACTGTCAACACAATATCATATGGAGAAAAGATGTGTGCCCAGCAAGCCTAGCGACTATTCTGTGTTTCGGCATATGCGAGGCTCTTAAGATTGTCCTGATCCAGTCGGATTTCAACTGGAAATGTAGCTGCTAAAAGAAGATGTCGCCAGTCTTGAAAAGCACTCTTACTGGCCAACAATTCTTTTTCAAGGACAGTATAGTTTATTTCTGCAGGTAATAGTGTTCTTGAAAGATAAGTTACTGGGAATTATTCTCCTCTTTCATTTGGTTGTTCAAGAACGGCGACCCAAGCTTTAGACGAAGCATCTGACTCAACAATGAACCCCCTTTCTTGATCCAGGGTCTGTAATATCGATGCAGTAGTAAAGCCAGTTTTTAAACTCGAAAAAGCCTCTTGTGTGAATGGGTTCCATTCATATTTATTTCCTTTTTTCAGAAGTGCTGTTTGAGGCTGATCTTGGCTGGAGAAACCTGATAGATATTTGGGAAACTTAGGAATCTTTGTAGTTCTTTCACATTTCTGGGATAAAGCCAATCCAGTACAGTTGAGACTTTATGGGGATCCATTGCAGTTCCCTTGAAGGACAATACGTATACTATACCTCAGCTTGATGAAATTCAAATTTTTCCAATTTGAAAAATAAATAGTCTTCTTTCAGACGTTTTTAAGACTGTTTGCACATGGAAGGTATGATCCTTGTGGTTCCGGGAATATATCATGATGTCATCCAAATATACTATTACTGAATGAAGAAGTAGATCAGCAAAGACATGATCCATGAACCGTTGTAAGATTGCAGGAGCATTTGATAGACCGTAAGGCATTACTCTAAACTCAAAATGATCATAAGGGGTGAGAAAGGCTGTTTTCTATTTGTCTCCAGTACGAACACAGATAATATGGTGGGTTGCATTGTCTGCTCCCCTAAGGTCAAATTGTGTGTACGTGGATGCTCCTTTAACCGTCTCTAGGATAGCAGGGATGAGAGGCTTCCGATATCTGTCTGATATGGTGGTCTTATTCAAACCTCTATAATCAATACACAGGCATAATTCTTCAGTATTTTTCTTCAGAGTGAAGACTAGAGAATCTCCTGCAGTTGACTTTGATTCTGTGATTAATCCAATTTTTAGATTATTTTGGAGGTATTCTTTGAGTACTTATCATTCTTTTTCCAATAGAATATACATACATCCAAAAGGAACAGGTTTATCAGGTAAAAGGTTTATATTGCACTCATCTCACTGATGAGGAGGTAATTCTTTGAACTGTGATTCAGAAAAAACACTGGTTATTTTAGGTAAGGCTCGGGAATGATGTGTAGGTTGTCAATTAAGGCCACTGAGTATTGTTTGGACCTATGGGAGGTGGAATAATGAATCCCTAATGATCCTTGTGACAAGCAGTGAGACACACTGTATTCCAATCCCAGAAACAGAGATCCAGCACTCCAATTAATGAATGGATTGTTAAACCTTAACGAAGGTAAACCTAGTATCGCTGGATAATGTGCAGCCCTTATGATATCTAAAGACACTTATTCTTTATGAGAGGCAATATACATAGTAATACGAATGGTTTGTTCACCAATTGGACCAGAAGCTAATAGTGAACCATCTACGCCCTCATCTATATTTCCTTGGTGACTCAAGGTATTCCTATACTTCTGGCCCATTGATCATCAATAAATAGCCCTGCAGCTCCGCAGTCTATCACAGCTGGAATACTACGAATCTCTAGAACCATAAACATCATGGATATTCAAATTACCACCATGTTATGGCCTTGATTAGTCGGAAAAAAAGAGTCCTTTCAGGGGAACCCACAGTACCTTCCCGGGTCGCTGTTCCCCCCCTATGATTGGGAGGTGACATTTCTCTGCTGTCTGAGGGGGTGAGGGGGGTATAGGACAATCCCTCACAAGATGAGATTTTGATCCACAATACATACACAATCCTTGCATAGGTCTTCGATTTCTTTCCACGGTTGTTAATGGACGTTGGGGCATTCCCAACTGCATGGGTTCTTCATGATCCGATGTCTTTGGTATCGCTTGCTGGGGTTCCACTGTTTGTCTTACAGTACTGTTCTTTTTAAATTCTTTATGTCTCTCTTGATTATGGTAGACTAACCGCATAGTCAATGTAATCATCCTTGCGAGATTCACAGCGTGAGGAACTCGTGAAACCTCATCCTTCAACTCTTCAGAAAGCCCTCTGCGGAACAACGTAATGAGAGCGTTGTTGGGCCATGCTGTATCGGCTGATATCTGTTTAAATTTTGTGATATAGGTTAACAGATCCATAGACCCTTGCTTGAAATCAAGCAACGGTTCCTGAAATATACCGTAATTTCATGTCTCGCAAACATGGTCTTTAAACTATTAACAAAGGCTCGGTATGAATCCAAAATCTGGTTATTTGTAGTAACCAAAGCAGTGGCCCAAGCTAAGCCTGCTCCAGTAAAATGAGAGATCATGTGTCCCACCTTGTCTCTTTCTGTCGGAAAATAGGCAGCTTTAAAAGTGAATTGGACAATGCAGGCATCTAGGAACTCTTTAAGTGTATGAGGATTTTCGTTGTATTTCCCACCGGGTAGAGGTCCAGGGGGAAATTCCCCTACTCCTGGAGAGCGACCTACCTGTTGTCACAAAAGGACATTCTCTTGTTTGAGAGTTTGTACCTCCATGGCAACATTTTGTACAACCGCTACCAATTGCTGCATTTGATCCACACTGGATAATGTTATTTGGGTGTTACTATCTGTTATATTAGTCTGATATACAGGGAGTGGAATCCTTTTATATTGCAGCAATTGCAATATTCATTATTGTTGCAGTAAAAACACTATCAAGACTGACCTGAAAAAGTAGTCACCATGGTTAGTAGAATGAAAGGAATCACTCTGTACAGATTATCCTCCAAATATATAACTGGAGAGACAATAATAATAGGGAAACCTTCTGCGGAAGAAAGCCCTATTGTAGGAGAAGTCTGTTGCTGTTTCCGTCTTTGTTTAGTTCAGGAAAGGCTCTTCTTTCTCTCTGCACAGTTACAGGGAATTCTAATGTAATCGGCAATAGAGCGCGTGAGATCACTCTTCCGTGGCCGCACTCTGAAGATGAGAAGAGACTTGTGTTGATACATATAAATTGCCGATTAAAGGCAACAAAGAATATGCTTGTCATTACATACGAAGGAGCAGATGAGAGATGTATCAGCAGCTGGGGAGGAAATTATGCTATCGGCAACAGGAAAGTAGCTCAGGATTGGAATGCTTACGTCTGCGAGTCATGGAGTGTTATGCTGGAGAAGTAGCAATGCCATTGCTATGGAAACCACACTCCTAAATAGAGTGCTGTGATCCTCAACAAATGCAGGAGGGAAGATTCTTGTGACTCGGCATGCAAAACGTTCAACAGCTAGACTGGTACTTGAAGCAACAAGTGCCATATTGGGAGGTATCGTATTGATGCAATGAATACCCTTCCATCTATGTCAGAAAGAAAGGCTTCTGTAACGTGACATGACAGTTAGGGGAGCCTGCACTCTTCTATTCAGTGTGAACCACCGAACTAAAATTTTGGGATTTCCCTTCATTCTTTTGGGGACCTGACTTCGAAGAGGATTGTTGAACTTCCCATCCTTGTTTACTTTTTTTTGAAGATTTCTCTTCTGGTTTGTCTGTGCTCGTCTAAGCCTTTTTCTAGACTTGAGTACTCACAAACCTGTCGGCAGCCTTTTCTAGCTCCGTAGGGTCTGTAATAGTCTTGTCCACAAGATGCTGCTGTAGGTCATTCTCACAATTCTTCAATATATGCTCACACACAATTGAACTGTACATCCCTTTAAATGTGTCAACTTTGTTACCAGCCACTCACCCGCTCAGATATTTCAACGACAAGTCGGTGTGAACACTTCAAATGTCTGCCCACTTTTCTTTCCGTGATCTCTGAAGCTCTTGAGATACTGTTCTGGAGGGCCACCTTCATGCTTTCATGTTTTCATCAATGAGTCCTTCCTTAGGAGTTAACTGAAGAATTGCCTCAGTCCCTGGTGTCGGTAAATGACTCATCAGGGCTGCACCCCACAGTACCTCATCCACCTCCTATAGCTGAAAAGCCAGCTCGAGTGCTTCAAACCAGTCAAATATATCCTTCCCCACTTCGTAAGCCTGCACTAAGTCTTCGGGGACGTGCCACTGGGGCTTAGCCCGCACATTTTGGTTTGTGCTGCTAGTGCTGCTTTCGCTAGACCTAGGTCTGTTGGCCTCCTTCTTTTCAAGCGCCAGCTTGCGCAGCTCTATGTTAACCTTGTCCTACTGTTTCTGTCCCTGTAGCACTAGTCTCCTCTCCTGCAACAGGAGCTTCCTAGCCGCTACCTCATTAAAAGCCAGAACAATTACTGGGCCCCGTAGAGACTGTTATGCGACCTGCAGGATGCCACACTAGCCCCTGACCTCCCTGACACCCTAGTGTGTTGAGAAACAATGCTTGCAGCCCGGAAGAATGGTTGGCAAGAAACACTGCTGATGATGTCTTCCTCGTCATCTTCCACTTCCCACTCTGGATGGTCTTTTCTGTTTAGGTACAAGGGGCCCAGACCATCCATTGGGGTCTTACCCCCAACCGCCCTCACTTCTACCCACGCTTGGAGGCTGGTCAGCAGCTTAGGTTTATTAATCTTAGTGTTGTGGGGACGTCTCATCTCTTGACATAGGATGCGCAGGCCATCCGTGGTTATGCCCTTTACAGCCTCTATTTCAAGATCCATGATTATTACAGACACCTAGCAATGTCTAAACATTGCCTGCAATAGTACTTTTATCGTTGGGTGAGTACGCTGTGTGCAAGGCTTCAAATAGATCCGACCGCTTGCCACCAATGTGATGAGTCAACTTCAGGGGCGTCAGTGGTCCAGGGATGACTATCGGTTTCTAAACCATCAATCAGCCCCACACCTCTAGTACACCAGAAGAGATACGAACAGATTGAAACCACAAGCAAATCATAAACCTCCTTTTCCAATTTTGGTAACATGGACGGAATGGCAGACTTATCTCTGCAAGCTTGTGAATCCGTGGTTAGTTGCAACACAGCAAAATTACAATTATTACCCAATGATGAAAGGGGCTGTCCAGTCAAAGTTGTATAACAATATCTACTTTACTCAACAGACAGTTCTAGCACACTACAAAATACACCCCACCCTGTAAAAGAATGCAGAGGACAGACAGTTTCAAGAAGGAAAAGAGATGCACTCAGGATACTGACAGGAGGGTAGTCGGTAAAGTAATTACTCGCAATAGTTCAAGGATACTTGGTTTCAGCACAAAGGGAGCAATGGGTCATAAAATGTCACTAGGGGCCATCAAAGAAGAAGGACCAGGGGTACAGAACCACAATGTACATTCTGTTTGTAGACATTCTTGGTGCTTGACAGTGTAGAGTTGGTTTCAGTGCACTTTGTAGCTTCTGTGACAGAGTTCAAGATGGGAGACAGCCACGGGTATCAGGAGGCAGGCAGTTCAGTGAGCAAGGCTGGGTGGATGGCTGCAGGCTGGCTTACACGCCGGCTCAGGGTCATGAATCATTGTCTCAGTGCTGGTTGGTAGGTCTGACGCACTGGTCAAGGCCTCTCGGACGGTGTTAGCGACTACGAAGTAACAACAGTCAGTGGTGCAGTCGGTTGCTGCTCGAGGTGCTCGACTGACTTGAAAATGTCCTTTAAGGTGGATGCTGGTTGATGCTTGTCGCTGCACTCCTAGCTTCTTCACTGGGCTCGTGTCTTCCTTCAAGGCGGATGCCCCAAAGCTGAGGCGAGTGTTGCGGACAACAGCCTTTTCCTTGTTTTTGTTCAGAGACTCTCTTGCACTTACCACCTAGAAAGCTTGCTTGCAGAGCCTAGCAGGGCACGGTGTGTGCTGGCTGTGTACCGGTACTGGAGCTGCTGGATGGTACTCTAGATTCAGTATCTCCCTCTGTTCCATGTGAGATGTTTAAGGGAGGGATATTGCTTCCCTCTTTGGCGATCCTGACCTTCCTTCACTGGAAGAAGCTGTAAGGCAGACTGTACCTTCAGCCAGGGTTCAAATTAGTTATTCTTGTTACTCCTTGCAAAGTCTTCAGTTGATCTGCCCAAAACAGGGTGTCATGCCGCCGTCTTTTGGTGGTCGCTGGCGGCTATGGAAGGCTTGGCGTTGGCGGCGCCATTAGGATGTCCCGTGTTTTTCTTTCTCTTCCTGGTTTGACGGTCTAGTCTTTTTCCCTTGCTTTCTCCTTTCCGTATTTAAGCCACGCCCTTCTCTGGGCTCTGTGCGTTGCAACTTTGTTTCCTTTCACTTTGTTGCCGTGCTACTCCATACCTTTGCTCTGAACCTGTTGTTCTGTTTTTCCTCGCATGGGTACTTCCCCCCGTGCTAGCTCCCCCTCTCTTCTTCTCTGTTTTCCCTTCCTTACGGTTCCTGCACCGTAGTGGTTTTTTCCCTTCTTGCTGCCTTTTTTCCGGACCGCTTCCCTGGTCCCTGTCGGTGCTTCCCTTACAGTCCGTTTTCCCAGACCGGAAGGTTTTCCCCCTTTGCTGTGCCTGTTTTTTTCTCTGGTCCTTTGCACTGCCTCCTGCTCATTAGCAGTTTTGCTGCAAGTCCGGACGTCTCCGGTCATCAGCTGCATTGTGGAACTTGTACCTCCATCTCCGAGGTAACCTGCTGCTTCTGCTCGTCTTACCTGCAAGTCCGGACGTCATTTGTCATCGCGTCCTGAACGGAATCGGCTACAGCAACATCCGTAGAGAGGTTTTTTTTTAGCGGCTGCTTTTTTCTCTCGTATTGGTTCCTGCGGGACGGGGGCGGGCTGCTTCCCTGTTTATCAGGGAATCAGGGTGGCTTCTTCCCACGGCCATATCTCTTCACAAAGAAGAAAAGACCCAAGAACTGGACTTCCAGACGAGAACCCTCCTCTGAAGAGACAGGTGAGGAGGAAGGGGAGGTGGACATTGATATATCAGATATTGTAGATAATCCGCTTGCTCCTATCAAACGTGACAGTTCGCAAGGCCAAAAGGAGATATCAATGACTACCCCGGAACAGGCCCAAGAGCTGCTTACAGCAATGCAGAATTTGACATTAGAATTACAGGCTGTGAAGGCCGAAAACACTACGCTGAGACAGCGAGTCGACCGCTTCGAAGAGTCCCGGAGTGATCTACCTCCCATGCCCTTAGCCTGCGACAAATATGATGGTTCACCTAATAGATTTAAAGAATTCATGGAGGCTTGTATAATCTATTTCACCTTCAGACCCCTGACCTATGCCTCAGATCCAGCCCGCATAGGTTTTCTGGTTTCTAATCTTATGGGCAATGCCCTTTCCTTTGCTACTCCACTAGTGACCGGTGCCAGCCCGTTACTACACGATTATGCCGGTTTTACTGCCCAGTTCAAATTGGCCTTTGAAAGGCAAGAAACTGCTGTAGTTGCCAGCGAACAGTTACTTGATATTCGACAGGGAAATTCAGATCTTCTGTCCTACATCTCCCGCTTTAAACGGGTGGCTGCAGACGCAGGCTGGCAAGAGAACGCCCACAATACCATTTTTCGTCGAGGACTGAGGGAAGACCTTAAGGACAAATTAGCAAGGGTAACCAGACCCGCTACGTTAACCGACTTGTGGTCTACGGTGGTACAGCTGGATTTCTGCCTATCAGAGTGGCAGTCTGAACGTCAGAAGCAGCGTGGGTTTCCTGTTACGGCCGATCCTGGGATTACCTCCCCCTCTCCTACCTGTCTGTCGAAAGAAGAACTAATGCAGATTGGGACTACACGAGGGCCACTTACCTCGGAAGAAAGAAGAAGACGCAGGGAGAACAACCTGTGTATGTATTGTGGATCCAACCAGCACATTCTGAGAGACTTCCCTGATGTACCACCACGACGATCGGGAAACTCCATTCCTTGGAACTAGTAGGGACAAGTTACCAAGGGGGATTTCCTGGTCCCTTTGTTTCTTTATCAGTCACACCCATGAATACCACAGAAGACAACCGCCTCATGGTAGTAGGAGTCGAGTTGTTCATCTCTCAGCAGACCTATGAGGTCCTGGCACTACTGGAGTGCGGCGCTGCAGGTTGCTTTATGGATTTGGTTTGGGCTGACAAGGTCGGCATTCGCCGTTTGCAGAAAGATGAGGACCAAAAGGTGGAAGGAGTTGATGGAAAACCCCTCAGCTCGGGCCTCATTACCCATACCACTACTCCCATGCAGATGAAGATCCTCCATCACAGCGAAACCATTCAATTCGACCTGATCCGAGCAGCACATTTTCCAGTGATCTTGGGGGTCTCTTGGCTTCGGAAGCATAACCCAACCATTGATTGGACAAAAAATCAGCTGTCATTTACTTCAACTTCTTGTCGTCAGTCCTGTTCAACTCAGACCCTGCATACCACTGTCCACACTCTTCCCGATCTAGCCTCCAGATCAGATGTTTTGAAGGTTAATAGCATCCCCAAAGATTGTCTCCGCTATCAGGAGGTTTTCAAGGACGATGGCCCTCAGGAGCTACCTCCTCATCGACCAGAAGATTGTCAAATCATTCTCCAGCCCAATGCTGTTGTTCCTTTTGGGCAAATGATTTCTCTTTCCCTCAAGGAAAAGGAAGCTCTCAAGGAATATCTGGATTCTAATTTACATCATGGCTTGATACAACCATCATTCTCTCCCGCTGGAGCTTCACTTTTTTTTGTTCCGAAGAAACGTTCAAGCGAACTTCGACCTTGTATCGACTACAGGGGCCTCAACCAAGTCACGCTAAGGGATAGGTATCCCATGCCGCTGATCGGAGACAGTCTGGAAGCAGTTCAAGGAGCTAAGATCTTTTCTAAAATCGATCTAAGAAGGGCCTACCACCTTTTGCGGATTCGTTCAGGCGACGAATGGAAGACTGCTTTTCGCACTCCTTTTGGACACTACAAGTATTGCGTCATGCCTTTTGGTCTGGTCAACGCTCTATCTGTTTTTCAAAGATTCATGGACCGCACTGTAACGCTCACCTGATTCCCGCAGAGGCGCCGGTCTTGACTGGGTGAATGCCGTATCTTCAAAGGTGATGTGTAACACACGGTTGGCTCTTTGGGCTGGACCTCTGTGCACTTTATGTCTGACTCGAAGAGTAAGATGTCTGCAGATAGAAAATATGGGATCAATGAACTGGGGTTATTGGGTGCCTCTCTCCTCTTCCCTTTCTCTTCTCCTGTAGAACCCCAAAGGTTTACACCCTCACCTTAGGTAAGTGAACGCCGAGCTCTCCATCTGCCTCGGGGCAGGGTGCCGTAACCAATTTCTTCACTGGATAAGGGTGCAGGCCTCTTGACCTCAGAGGACTGCTGTCCGTCGTTAACTGCATGAACGGTAAGTTCTGGGCACTTCAAATGTCTTAAAAGTCTTTTGTAATGATATCTCTTGTTTTGCAGGGTTCCGGCGATTGCGGATGGCATGCTGATGAGAGTTGAGGATCGAACCCGCGTGAGGAATAGAAGCGCCTGGAAGCACGTAAGTAAGCGCTTGTAGCCTGCTTCACGATGCGCACTAACTGTCCCTTTTATGTTGCAGGTACAAGTTCGGAGCTTTAGAGAAGCTGAAGGGTGCTGGAATACCCACTGGATTCGGTGTGGGAAGGAGTAATGGCACGTGAGTAATAAAGTTGCCCAATGTCTTTAAACGCACCTTCTTTTGTCTTTCAGATGCGGGATGCAGCGCCGAAGGCCTCCGGAGCGTGCGAAGAGCTGGTAAGCTTTTGTCTTTCAGATGCCGGAATGCAGTGCGAAGACCTCCGGAGCATGCGAAGAGTAGGTAAGCCTTTGTCTTTCGATGCCGGAATGCAGCGCGAGGCGTTGGTGACAGCTGATGGACCAGGTAAGAGATGCGCTGCCACTGAAGACCGTAGTGCTAACCTGTTCTTTCTTTGTCTTTACAGGTGCTGCTGAAGACTGGATTCCAGGATGGTAAGCCTTTGTTCCCTTAGGCCCAGGATCAGAAGCAGAAGACACGATGAGCGTTCTGCTGCAGAGAATGCAGAATAACGCAAAGCAAGATTCATCCATGGGGTGTGGTTTAAATAGCCTCCTGTAGTGCTTAGGTGTCTCCTTCCACAGCCACGCCTAGGTAAGAAAAGAGTTCCTGCTTTCCAGAAGAGTTCCAGTGTTCTGAACCTAGGGAGTGGCTCCTGCCCCACCCAACAGGAAAAGTAGTCCCAAATAGAAGAGGATCAGGGGTTCAACTGGCAGGTAAGTAAGCAGCATGGTCTGTTGCAGGTAAGTCCACCCAAGCATTATGAGCCCGGTGCTTCCAGTGCTGGGACTGGGCATCTTTATGAGCCTGGTGCCACTGGCGCCAGGGCAGGGTCCAAAAGGTCCCAATTGGGACTGGCTGGCACTCGGAACCGGGGTTATGGGTCTGCTTCCAAGGGAGTCGGGCAAGTCCTGATCTTTTGGAAGCAGAGATCATGACAGCACCCCCCCTCAAGGCCCCTCCCAAACCGGGCTTCTCCGGGGGTTTGGGCTTGTTAGGAAATGTTCGATGAAATCTTTTGATTAGACGAGGCGCGTGGACATATTCTGCAGGTTCCCAGGATCTTTCTTGGGGACCGTAGCCTTTCCAGTCAATCAGGTAAAATAGTTTAGATTTGGAGATCTTGGAATCCAGGATGCTTTTGACTTCAAACTCGAGTTCTCCATCAACTAGAATAGGTTTTGGAGATGTAGTTAGTCGGGTTTGAGGTTGCACGGGTTTTAATAGAGAGACGTGGAAGACCGGATGTATCTTCATGTGAGGGGGCAAGTCCAACTTGACCGCTACTGGATTTACTATGGTAGTGATGGAATAGGGACCAAGGTATCTTGGGTTGAATGTGCGTGGTCCTTTTAGAGGTAGATATTTAGTGGATAACCAGACTTGATCTCCTACTTGATATTGGGGGGCTTCCTTCCGATGTTGGTCTGCTCCTTTCTTGTATTGTTCTTTAGCCCTTTGAAGGTGAGAAACGGCTTCCTTAAAGGCTTGGGTGATTGTAGAATGCAGGTGGTCTACTGCTGGTGTTCCAAGATCTTGGAGTGGATCCAACTCCGAGGTTCGAGGGTGACTACCGTATAAAAGAAAAAACGGGGTCTTCCCAGTTCCCGAGTGGACAGAGTTATTGTAGGCATATTCGGCTATCCAAAGGATATCTTTCCAAGTTTTTTCAGTTTGTTGTAGCATGCAGCGCAAATACTGTTCCAGAGTTTGATTGGTCCTCTCGGTTTGTCCGTCGGTTTGAGGGTGGTGGCTGGTTGAAAGTCTCACATCAATTTGAGCCGACCGACAGCAACTTCGCCAAAAATGAGAAATAAATTGACTACCTCGATCCGAAATTAGAACTGAAGGAAAACCGTGCAGTCGGACGATGTTTTCGAGAAATTCTCGGGCCAGAGTTGCTGCTGTTGGTAAGCCTTTGAGTGGAATGAAATGCGCCATCTTGGAGAATAGGTCCACGATTACTAGGATCGTATTGTATCCGGAGCATGGAGGTAGATCGGTGATGAAGTCCATAGAAAGCGTATGCCAAGGGCGAGGCGGGATGTCAATAGGGCGTAAGAGGCTGGCTGGTTTTTCCTTTTGACTCTTGTTTTGGGCGCATACTCCACAGGACATTATAAAGTCTCTGATATCTTTTTTCCAAGACGGCCACCAGAAGTAGCGCTTGATCTTTTCCGAGGTCTTGGTCATACCGGGATGTCCTTCCATTAAAGAATCGTGATAACAAGAGATTACCTTTTTCTGTAAATCTGTGCTGGGCAGGTATAACCGTTTTTGGAAATATAATAGGTTGTCCTTCACCGTAAAGTCCTTTCCCTGCAGATGCCAATTCTGTATGTCTGCTGGAGTTACCAGTAGCCTGGCTTTATCCTTAACTTCCTCTATGGATTGTGTGGCGATTACACCTAGAATTCTTTGTTCGGGAATGATAGGTACAGGTTTAGGATTGATCAAATGTTCTTCCACTCCCATCCGAGAAAGGGCATCAGCTTTACCGTTTTTCGTACCAGGTCGATAGGTAATTATGAAGTCAAACTCGGCAAAGAATAGTGCCCAACGGAGTTGCCTAGAGGATTGAGCTTTTGCGGTTTTCAAATATTGCAGGTTTCGGTGATCTGTAATCACAGTAACGGTGTGTCGGGCCCCCAGAAGATAATGCCGCCAAGCCTTAAAGGCGGACTTGATAGCTAGAAGTTCCTTATCAGTAATAGTGTAATTGATTTCAGGAGGCGAGAATTTGCGGGACCAAAATGCCACGGGATGCAACTGATTGGTTACTGGGTCCTTTTGTGATAGAACTGCCCCCATGGCAAGGCTCGAAGCATCAGTTTCAACGATGTAGGGGAGTTCTGGGCGAGGATGTTTTAAGATTGGTGCAGAGATAAATCTAGTCTTCAAATTCTGGAAAGCTTGTTCCGCCTCGGTAGACCATTCAAAACGTTTGTTTTTCTTTAATAAGGCGGTGATGGGCTGGACTATTCGAGAGAATTCGGGGATAAACCTGCGGTAAAAGTTGGCGAAGCCTAACATGCTTTGAACACCTTTTACGGAGGATGGCGATGGCCATTTGAGAATTGCATCGACCTTCTTTGAATCCATACGCACTCCGCTAGGTGATAATATGAATCCCAAGAATTCAACATCAGTCACGTTGAAAACACATTTTTCCACATTTTTCCAACACAAAGTTTGTGTTGACGCAATCTTTCGAGGACCATTTTCTTGTGTTTCCGATGTTCAGTTTCCGATGAAGAATAAACGAGGATGTCGTCAATGTAAACAACAACACACACATCTATGAGCTCTCTGAGGACATCGTTCATAAAATATTGAAAGGCGGCCGGGGCATTGCAAAGTCCGAAGGGCATGACCTGATATTCAAATAGCCCATACTTGGTGCGGAAGGCCGTCTTCCATTCATCGCCCTCTTTTACTCGTACCAAGTGGTAGGCTCCTCTAAGATCCAGCTTTGTATATATGCATGCTTTTCTGACTTGGTCCAGGAGTTCAGGGATCAAAGGTAACGGATATCTATTCTTAACGGTGATCTGGTTCAGGGCGCGATAATCTATACAAGTTCTAAGGTCCCCTTCTTTTTTTGGAACGAAGAACAAAGCTGAGGAAGCAGGGGACTTGGAAGGACGAATAAACCCATTCGCTAGGTATTGATCCAGGTATTGTCGGAGGTGAAGATTCTCAGGCTCGGTGAGGGCATAAATTCTACTGCAAGGAGGAGTAGATCCAGGTATCAGGTCTATCTGGCAGTCATAAGACCTATGAGGAGGTAGAGAGTTAGCCTGATCCTTCCGGAAAACATCTTGGAATTCTAGGTATTCAGGAGGTAACTGAGGAGCCTCCGAGGAAATTGCTGCCAGTGCAACACCAGGTCGAGGGTGACAAGTAGAGACACATTCTGGAAACTGAACCGTTCTTGCTCGCCAATCGATCTGAGGATTGTGCTTCTCTAACCAAGGAATTCCTAGAATAATCTGGAACTGAGGGGCCTTGATCACATCGAACACGATCTTCTCATGGTGTCCATCTTGACTTACTAGCGTCACTTCTTGGGTGGTATGCGTTACTGGTCCGGAGGCTATCTCCGTACCATCCACCGTAGTAATGACATCCTTTACAGCCTTTGGACAAAGAGTCAGATTCATCCTCAAAACCATTTCATGATCCACATAATTGCCGATGGCACCGCTGTCGACGTAAGCTTCATCGCATGTAATCGATCCGGATGTTCAGGGCTAATGAGGACCATAGGTATCACGAAATGCGAGGTCACGGAACTGGTTTTAACGCTCGGCAAGAGGACCTCTATTCTTGTCGGGCGAGGTCGTTTCCCTGCTCAGAGTTTGTGACCCTGGTAACTGCAGCTCCTACTGCCTTCTTGGCTGGTTTCACCAGACAGTCTCGAAGAAAGTGCCCCGAGTTTCCGCAATAGAGGCATAATTGTAGCTGTTTTCTCCTTTCCCGCTCCTTTTGTGTTAGTGGTCCTTTCAGGCCCCCTATTTGCATGGGTTCCCCGGAGTCTACTCCTTTGGTAGGAGTTGGTGGTTTGGAAAATACTCGAGCATCAAACTTGGAACGATCGGCCTTCCTGTTCTGCAGTCTGTGGTCAATTTGAACGACTAAGTGGATATAATCCGAACAGTCTTGCGGGGGATTCACTACTTGGGCTAACACATCTTTGAGCTCTCCACGTAGACCTCTATAAAACAGCGTAATCCTTTTGTCCTCAGGCCATCGAGTTTCCACTATCAGTCTGTTGAAAGACGCAATATAAGCCAAAAGGTCTTGATTACCCTGTCGCAATGAAAGGAGCTCATTGTCCAAGGCCTGCCCCTGTGAATGTCTTGCAAACAGTTTTTCCATACTGAGCTGAAAAGCTTGAAAATCATGGAGAACCGGATCATCTTGATTAACTAGAGGGATCGACCAGTCTGCCGCATTGCCACTAAGGTACGAAAGCACGAAAGCTACCTTAGCTTGATCAGTTCGAAAGGCTGCTGGCCGGGATAAGAAGTGCAACCGGCACTGATTAATAAATACTGCAAACCTCTTTGGGTCACCAGAAAATCGTTCGGGCGGAGCCAGAGGTACATTCCCAGGTAGGTTGATCTGCACTGGGTTCGTAGAGGATGTTGATGGAAGATTTGCCCCTGATGCGGGTAACGGAGTTTGTCCGGCTTGTGACTGTAGCAATTGTCTAGCGAGATCGTCTGTTCGCTCCTTGGAAATAATCAGTTCCCTTCTTAGAGCATTCGTTTCCTGACGGGCTGCCTGCACTTCTGCTCTTAATTCCCCAAGTAACTGGGCTAGCTGGTCGGTATCCGAGGTTTCCATAGCGCCTGGGTGGGAGTTTTGCGATAGGCTTTGCGTTCTGTAACGCTCACCTGATTCCCGCAGAGGCGCCGGTCTTGACTGGGTGAATGCCGTATCTTCAAAGGTGATGTGTAACACACGGTTGGCTCTTTGGGCTGGACCTCTGTGCACTGTATGTCTGACTCGAAGAGTAAGATGTCTGCAGATAGAAAATATGGGATCAATGAACTGGGGTTATTGGGTGCCTCTCTCCTCTTCCCTTTCTCTTCTCCTGTAGAACCCCAAAGGTTTACACCCTCACCTTAGGTAAGTGAACGCCGAGCTCTCCATCTGCCTCGGGGCAGGGTGCCGTAACCAGTTTCTTCACTGGATAAGGGTGCAGGCCTCTTGACCTCAGAGGACTGCTGTCCGTCGTTAACTGCATGAACGGTAAGTTCTGGGCACTTCAAATGTCTTAAAAGTCTTTTGTAATGATATCTCTTGTTTTGCAGGGTTCCGGCGATGGCGGATGGCGTGCTGATGAGAGTTGAGGATCGAACCCGCATGAGGAATAGAAGCGCCTGGAAGCACGTAAGTAAGCGCTTGTAGCCTGCTTCACGATGCGCACTAACTGTCCCTTTTATCTTGCAGGTACATGTTCGGAGCTTTAGAGAAGCTGAAGGGTGCTGGAATACCCACTGGATTCGGCGTGGGAAGGAGTAATGGCACGTGAGTAATAAAGTTGCCCAATGTCTTTAAACGCACCTTCTTTTGTCTTTCAGATGCGGGATGCAGCGCCGAAGGCCTCCGGAGCGTGCGAAGAGCTGGTAAGCTTTTGTCTTTCAGATGCCGGAATGCAGTGCGAAGACCTCCGGAGCATGCGAATAGTAGGTAAGCCTTTGTCTTTCGATGCCGGAATGCAGCGCGAGGCGTTGGTGACAGCCGATGGACCAGGTAAGAGATGCGCTGCCACTGAAGACCGTAGTGCTAACCTGTTCTTTCTTTGTCTTTACAGATGCTGCTGAAGACTGGATTCCAGGATGGTAAGCCTTTGTTCCCTTAGGCCCAGGATCAGAAGCAGAAGACACGATGAGCGATCTGCTGCAGAGAATGCAGAATAACTCAAAGCAAGATTCATCCATCGGGTGTGGTTTAAATAGCCTCCTGTAGTGCTTAGGTGTCTCCTTCCACAGCCACGCCTAGGTAAGAAAAGAGTTCCTGCTTTCCAGAAGAGTTCCAGTGTTCTGAACCTAGGGAGTGGCTCCTGCCCCACCCAACAGGAAAAGTAGTCCCAAACAGAAGAGGATCAGGGGTTCAACTGGCAGGTAAGTAAGCAGCATGGTCTGCTGCAGGTAAGTCCACCCAAGCATTATGAGCCCGGCGCTTCCAGCGCTGGGACTGGGCATCTTTATGAGCCTGGTGCCACTGGCGCCAGGACAGGGTCCAAAAGGTCCCAATTGGGACTGGCTGGCACTCGGAACCGGGGTTATGGGTCTGCTTCCAAGGGAGTCGGGCAAGTCCTGATCTTTTGGAAGCAGAGATCATGACACGCACCTTTTCTGATCTGCTTTTTCATTGTGCTATTGTCTACCTTGACGATATCCTGGTTTATTCTAAGAATGCCCAACTGCACTCTAAACACCTTCACCAAGTCCTCCAAAGACTGCAAGACAACCTACTTAAGGTCAATGCGGAGAAGTGCGTTTTTCAAGAATCTGAAGTAAACTATCTTGTATTCATCCTGTCCTCGGAGGGAATTTGGATGGATCCCGCTAAGATAGACGCCATACTGTATTGGCCCACACCCCATTCCATGAACGACGTTCAAAGGTTTCTAGGGCTTGCTAATTTTTACCGCAAATTCATCCAAGGTTTCTCGGACCGAGTCCTTCCCATTACAAAACTGTTAAAAAAGTCTTCAATGCCCTTTTTCTGGTCTTCTGCGGCAAACTTGGCGTTCCAACAACTGAAGGAGGATTTTTGCTCTGCCCCGGTTCTTCATCAACCAGATCAAGGTTTAAAATTCATTGTATAAACAGATGCCTCTGCTGCTGCTCTTGGTGCAGCTCTTCTACAGGAGCATGAGGGTCTGGAATATCCTGTTGCCTACATGTCCAAGACGTTGAACGACTGCCAGACACACTATTCGGTAATAGAAAAGGAACTCCTGGCCATGAAATCCACCTGCAAAGAGTGGAGACATCTTCTACAAGGGGCTAACCACCCCTTTGAAATCAGAACTGACCATAGGAATCTTAAGATTCTGCAGAAGATGGAATGTGTCAACTCCCGTCAGGCCCGTTGGGCACACTTTTTCTCCCAATTTGATTTCACATTGACCTACTTGCCAGGGTCCAAGAACATCCTGGCTGATGCCCTTTCAAGAAGGCCTTATCCAGGCATGTCCCAGAAGGAATTCCCTAGTCTCATGCTTCCTGAAGTCAAGGTAATATGTACGGTGGAGTCTTTTTTGGAAGAGGTTCGCAAGGCCACACAGTCTACCAGCATGTTTTCTGGTTCTCCTCTCACAAAGAACATATCCATTCAAGATGGCTTATGTTTTAAACAACAGCGGTTATTCCTGCCGGACATTTCCACCCGTCATTCGGCTTTAAAGTGGCCCAACGGCTGGTCACAGAGGTGTTAAGAACACTCTGGAATTAATCCGTCGCAGGTTCTGGTGGCCTGGCATGGCCAAAGAGGTTTCATCCTACGTCAAGTCATGTCCAGTATGCTGTTGATCCAAACATTGCACTCAGAAGTCGATTGGATTTCTCCAACAACAGGATCTTCCTAAGAGACCTTGGAGCCTAATTTCGACGGATTTTATTGTGGATCTGCCGCCCTCGGAAGGTTGTTCGTGCATCATGGTTACCGTTGACTGCTTCACCAAGATGGCTCATTTCACTCCCTTGGCCGGTCTTCCCACTGCCGCCGAAATGGCGGCTGTATTTGCCAGAGAAATATTTCGTTTGCATGGAACTCCGGACAAGATTATCTCCGACAGAGGTCCTCAGTATACTTCAAGGTTCTGGAAGGAGCTTTGTGATAGACTGGGAATTGAACATGCCTTGTCATCAGGCTTCCACCCGCAGACTAACGGGCAGACGGAAAGGATTAATGCCACGCTGGAGCAGTATCTTAGGTGCTTCACCAATTCCCAACAGGATAATTGGGTCAGCCTGCTGGCCACCGCAGAATTTGCCTATAACAATGCCGAGCACAGTGCCACTGGTCTCAGTACTTTTTTTTGTTCCTATGGTTTCCATCCCAGCTTTACTCCTTCTCTCTCCTTTCCTCCTTCTGTCACCCCATCTGTGGATGCACTACTTACCAGTATCTTGGAGGCCCACAAGTCGGCTGCTGGATGTTTGCGGGCAAGCAGTCTTCGGTATCGATCTTACTGCAATCTTAAGCGCTTGCCTGTACCGGCGTGGCGGAAGGGTACCAAGGTCTGGTTGTCTACTAAGTTTCTGCCTCACTGGCTTCACCCCTCTAAGGTGTCTCCCCGTTTCCTGGGTCCTTTTCCTATACTTCGCCGGATCAACCCGGTGACCTTCTGCCTCCTGTTGCCCAAGCACATGCACCGTCTCCATCCTGTTTTTCATTCCTCTCTCCTGAGGGAATGCAAGGGAGATCCCTACCATCACCCTTTGCCACGGGATTCGGTGCCCGCTGTGGTTCCTCCCGATGAATATGAGGTGGCCTCCGTTCATGACTCCCGCTATCGGCGGCGTCGTTTGGAATATTTGATCCATTGGAGGGGGTATCCTCACCCGGAGGACTCCTGGGAACCGGTGTCTCATGTGCACGCTCCGGCATTGGTTCAACGATTTCACCGCCGGTTTCCAGGTAAGCCGGGGGGGTGTCCTTTGGGGGGAGCATACTGTCATGCCGCCGTCTTTTGGTGGTCGCTGGCGGCTATGGAAGGCTTGGCGTTGGCGGCGCCATTAGGATGTCCCGTGTTTTTCTTTCTCTTCCTGGTTTGACGGTCTAGTCTTTTTCCCTTGCTTTCTCCTTTCCGTATTTAAGCCACGCCCTTCTCTGGGCTCTGTGCGTTGCAACTTTGTTTCCTTTCGCTTTGTTGCCGTGCTACTCCATACCTTTGCTCCGTACCTGTTGTTCTGTTTTTCCTCGCGCGGGTACTTCCCCCCGTGCTAGCTCCCCCTCTCTTCTTCTTCTCTGTTTTCCCTTCCTTATGGTTCCCGCACCGTAGTGGTTTTTTCCCTTCTTGCTGCCTTTTTTCCAGACCGCTTCCCTGGTCGCTGTCGGTGCTTCCCTTACAGTCCGTTTTCCCAGACCGGAAGGTTTTCCCCCTTTGCGGTTCCTGTTTTTTCTCTGGTCCTTTGCACTGCTTCCTGCTCATTACCAGTTTTGCTGCAAGTCTGGACGTCTCCGGTCCTCAGCTGCATTGTGGAACATGTACCTCCAGCTCCGAGGTAACCTGCAGCTTCTGCTTGTCTTACCTGCAAGTCCAGACGTCATTTGTCATCGCGTCCTGAACGGAATCGGCTACAGCAACATCCGTAAAGAGGTTTTTTTTAAGTGGCTGCTTTTTTCCTCTTGTAATGGTTCCTGCGGGACGGGGGACGGTTGCTACTCTGTTTATCAGGGAATCAGGGTGGCTTCTTCCCGCGGACGGCCGTATCTCTTCACAACGAAGAAAAGACCCAAGAACTGGACTTCCAGACGAGAACCCTCCTCTGAAGAGACAGGTGAGGAGGAAGGGGAGGTGGACATTGATATATCAGATATTGTAGACAATCCGCTTGCTCCTATCAAACGTGACAGAGGGGCTCAACTCTCTTTAAAAACCAAATTGGCCACAGTGATTGGTGTAGGTTAAGCCTACCTTGATAAACAATCCTGGGTCTCCACCAACAATCTCCTCTATGCATGAGATTATCACTGGAGTGCTTTGCAACAGAAAAGGTAAAGGGGTGAAAACATGTAATACTAAGTCCCAACCATCTTCCTGTCTGTTGTGGATCACAGAGTCTCTCTGGTTAATCGAGCTCTCTGTGGTTCCTGATTACAGTGGTAGGTCTCCCTTGAATCTGCAGCAAGACCAGACCTTTGGTCACTGCCAAACCCCATACTCATACCTTTTGAATGGGGTCCCCCTGTGGGGATGAACTTTAAACAACTGTCCCAGACATGACAGGTCATTGCCCTTTATACTTTAGTATGGGAGCTGGCTTCAGGTTCACACAGTGTATATGAAAGGGTTGTTGGAGTTTACTATCTCTTTTGTTAAACCTCTGTAGCCAGGCCCCATATGGGCCTGTTTGAAGTATACTCTATTAGTAAGTTAATTATGTTAATTTCTGCCACCATATATGGAGGGGAAACAAATGGACAGGGCGGATCCATGGAGCCTTTGATAGTTAATTAGGCTGGTCATGACAGGAGGAATGTTTTGGCCCTCCCCTTCTGAGATGCATAATTTACTCCACCTATCAGATACCAACTAAATTTGACAGGGAGTCTTGCGCCTGTAGTCTGTGTCCACCCAGAGCACACAGGTTTATGTGTATGTCATGCGATGAGCATAGGAACATTTTTGCGGATTAGCCCCACACATTTTCCAGAGGTAGATCTACCTTCATTCAATTTCCTATAACATTTCAAAAGTGTGCACTCCCAACGTGCGGATGGTCAAATTCCTCACAGCGCTTCGCTACATCTTTGCTGGTAGTGAATGCTCTTGTCATACTTGCTCTTTTCCGTCCAGATAAGGCTCTTAGCCCCTATGCATATGGAGTGAATTGGTCGGCACTGTGAGATCTACCTTCAAGGCGCCCGTTGGATACTAATTTAATCTTCTGGATGTTTTCCTCTACACCCCATAATAGCTCCCCCATTTTCATTGCTGTCCTCTTCTCCCTTATCTTCAAAATTAAGTCTGCTTAACAGGTGTATGCATTTCCCTGTTATTCTCTCCAGTGACTTGCTCTCCCACCTCAATGGAGGCCCTGCTACACTCCTACTTGGCTATGGAGCAGAGGCGCTATCCATCTTGTTCCTGTACAGTATCCCTATCCTTCTCGTATTCCATCTTCCTTGCTGTCATTTAACTGTGTTGCTCCTGTCATAATATCTTCTACCTCCTTGAGGTGTCTTTCTCTGCTTCTCTCCCATTCCCATTCCTGTCTTCTGTCCTTTTCTTCTTCTTCTCTGCGCAGACGCTCTTTAACAAGTCTCTCAATCTCTAACTTTATTTTCTCTCTCTTCCCCTGTAATTGCCTCTCATTTTTTTCTCCTGCCGTTCTTCTCGCCTCTTCCTCTATCGCCTTCTGCCTTTTCCTCTATCTTTCCTCCATTTTGTTCTCTTCTGCTTTCTCCTTTTCCCTTCTAAGTCGCTCTTATTCCTCTCTCTATTCTGTCTCTCTTATCTCTACTTTCTCCATTATCTCTTTATCTCTGCACATTCCCTATCACATTCCCTATCTTCTTCCTCCTTCTTCTACCATCTCTGAGATTCCTCTTCTGTGCTTGTTTGCTCATTTGTATTTCTCTCGTCTAGTTTGAGTAATAGTTGTCCCCTATAGACTCATTTAATGACAGTTACTTCACCATCCCCGCTGTGTTCTGATGACCTTTTATTGTTTTTTGTTAATTTCACTTGTAGTTCGCTGTGCTCTTTGCGTCCATCACCTATAGCATCTATCCTCTTGCTCACTTGCTTCGCGCCACTAAGCGTGTCCTTGCTGCTATACGTGGATGATGCATAAACGGGATTGGTATACCCTGCTGCTACTTTTAGTTCCTTCAAGGGGTAAAAACCCTGACTTTCGGTTGTGAGGTCTATGGTTTGAGGAGGAGAAGCAGTTGTTGCTGCGTCCCCTGCATCATGCTGGCTCAGCATCCACTCCTACTTGGGTGGGTGTTCATCCTTGTCCGCAAACATTTTCCAAAGCTCCAATATAGCTAACCGCTTACTCAATATTTTCCCCTTAAAGACGGCATGTAAATACATGGTGGTCTGTTACAGCACACATTTGGAAAGACTGTCCTCCCAGGGCCATGGCTTCACCATGTTGCCCTCTGTATTGCAAGTCCATTACATGCTATACTTATGTATTTTGTCTTGAAACCGCGGAAGAGACTTGCACAAATGCTTAAAGGGTGTGTCCCCCATGGTGGCACATCACATTCTGACTGCTGATTCTTACTTGACCTGAAATCCGGATTTTGTACGTGTTTAACACATTACCAATTTGTATATTTCTCAATTACCATCAATTTTCACGCAGTTTTCTCAAAACCATG
Organism: Ambystoma mexicanum; assembly: GCF_040938575.1. NCBI lineage: Eukaryota > Metazoa > Chordata > Amphibia > Caudata > Ambystomatidae > Ambystoma > Ambystoma mexicanum. The sequence continues at coordinate 512,018,781 of NC_090929.1, read as the reverse complement.
ATATGTCTGCCAAAAGAAACTTTCCAACAGCCTCTCTGGCTCACCACCATCAGCAAGACCATGGTCCACGCTCTGTTCTCTGCCCTTGAAAGCCAACCTACAATCGCCTCATGTGCTCATCGAGCCGCACCCGAAAAGGGTACCACTCTCTATAACAATTCAATCATCTTGCATTGTTAAAAACCATCACTTTGTTGTTTCTCAACTCTGTTACCGCCACATCTGTGCCCCACAACGGGTCTTCACTTCCACCACAGCTTTCTGTGTCCTAATAACCAACCCTATATTTAATGTCACAAATATGAGGGAAAGGTGTTGATACTTTGAACGCACACCAAAAGTCTCACAGTACCCCAAAACACAATAGTACGAACAACATAACATATATGCGGCTGTCTTCCTGTCCTTCAATCAGAGATTTCCACAAATACATTGTCCTTCTATTATACCATCAGATGGGCTAACATCTCTGTGAGATAAACTAAGAAATCTCCTTCCGCAACCTAAATGAGCTACGCTAATACCCAGACCCAGGATTTCATACAAAAATCATGCATACCTGAGTTATCTGCCTAGAATGGGTATTCTTTTTTCTTATTTTTCACCCTATAAACCAATCAAGCGCACAGTACAGGTATATTTTTTCTTTTCTTTTTTCATTCACAACCTCAAGCTAAATGCCCCGAAACAGGTATTCTTCACAACAACAATCGACAAACAAAAGCTTTCCCATCCCAATGTCTGTGGAATGGCTGAGTCTAGGCTTACACTCCATGGATCGGCTGAAGCCCTCTGGCACTGCCTTTCCCCCAATCTGCCACCCTGCTGTCCTGTCTGTTTGGAGTCCCACGGGGAGCGAGCAGGAATTTCTCCAATTTGGCTCCTGACAACCTCTCAATATCCACGCGTAGTTTTCGGTCCGGTCATAGTTGGTCACGACACAGCTCTTTGGGCACATGGCAGGACAAGGTGGTCTTATTGCCGAATGGGTCTTAGCAACCATCCTCTCTGCTACCCCCTTTAATAGTGGCCAGGGGACTATTAACAGCCTCCCAATCTACATGCAAGAGGAACTTGACCCTGGACAATCCCCTGCACCAAGAACTGAAAACCCAGCCATAGGACAAAGTTCAACTGTCTTTATTGCGCATTCGAATGACTGGGATTGCAGTATGAACAACGTGACTTTCTCCACGCTTTCTCTCCGTGTCTAGCCGATTGGTAGCCGGTTTTGTTAGCGCGTGACATCACAAAATGTGGTTACATCACAAATACCTAACAGGGGAAGGTATTGGTTATGAAGTGAATTACATATGTTTTCAACAAGGAATTAGTATATTCATTGGGTAAACCATATCTGGTGGCTACTCCTGAGACCACCTCCAAAAGTATCAAGTTACAGGTTAGTGAAAGGGTTCCATATAATAAAGTCGCCATAATAAATCCTGCGGTAAAAAATGCCGACTTTTTTCATTTTGTAAAATTTTTATCACATCCCCTGCATCCCCCCAACACTACCCATAACATAAATACTTACCATTACCCACCCCCCACATATATTTGTCAAATAAGTTAATTAAATAAAATTTGGCATTTTTTACCGTGGGATAATCTCTGTGACTTTAATACAGGATACCAGTGAAAGATGGTTGGCCAATGTAACATAGTGTGGGTTAATCGTGGAAGGTAAACCAGGTTTGGACAGTAAGGGTCTTCTCAGCCTTAGAGCCTTGGACAGATACCAGGCCAAGTGCAAAAATTTAAGGTAGCGGAAACGACCCAAAAGGTGCTGCATGTTCCTAATAAGTTAACTTCTCTTTCTCATTCGCCTTTGAAACTGTGTTACATTTGTATCTCACTGCCTTTAGTTCGGTGGGAACAGCAATCTCTATCTGTTTTGAATTAATAGGTTCTGTCTAGTAGGGTCAGGTCATGTGTATATGGACCACAAAATGGATCTCTCTTGCCTGCAATAAAGAGGATTTTCGCTTAGGTTCCTTGCAGGCGCCCTATCCTTTCCGCTTATCAGGAAACTCCTTCTCTTTGTGTCTTTGGCTATCTGTGCATAGTAACCGCATTGGAAGCCTGTCCAGCCAGCTTCGATTGGATTAGCCTATCAGCTGTCTCTGTGTCTTGAACTCTCAAAGCTTCTCCCATCCACTTCAGTGTACTTGTGGCATCCATCTTTATTCGGATGGCTGTCCCTGTTAGTTGCGTTTAGCATCAGCAAGCCATTTATATGCATTCCTATGTGTCTTGCAGTTTCGTTTTAGCAAAAAGGTATACATGTATCTGTCCACTAGCCATGTGAGTCATAAGGATATCATTCGTGTCTATCAGCAGTAAACTAAAATGTCTTCATAGCTTTGTGCAGGGATGCATATGTGCTTCATGTCTAATGTATCTATGTCATGATATCAGTCGTGACATCATCTGCTCTCTGTGTCTGCAGTCAGGTGACTTGCTCTATCAATTGCAGGCTCGTCTCTTCTGTGACATCATCTAGGTATAGCTGCCTGAGTGAATAGAGTCTCTCACACCTGTGATACATTAAGGATGAAGGAGAAGAGGAGGCCATGGGTGATGTTTCTCTGTCGACGGGCTGAGACCGGGGTGGGGGCAACAAGGGCTATCTTTAGGTCCCCCTCTTCAGTAGTACTATTCCTTGGTGGGCTTGGAGAATGCCTCCCTTCTCTTGACATCCAGTCTCAGATAGCCTGGGGGAATGACCCCAGGTCACAAAGTTCCAAATAATATTTCTTCATGGGCCAGGAGAATGCCTCACTTCTACTGGTGTTCAGTCTCAGATAGCCTGAGGGAATGACTCCCTTCCCCAGTCCACAAAGGTCTAAACAATACTTTCTCAGTGTGCCAGGAGAATGCTTGCTTCTCCTGGTGATCTTTCTCAATTTCAAATAGCCTGGGGAATTACTCCCTTCCCCAGGCCTGTTGGACCTTCCTCCCGGTCTGAGTTACCAGGATAATAACTCCTACAACACCCCACTCTGAGTATTAGGAGGGTCCGAGACCATGGCTTCTCTTCTTCTTTGATTTGGCCCACTTGGTTCACTTCCCTACCAAGTACAGCTACGAGGAAGATGATTCATATCACTCTCTTGGTTTGGTTCTCAGGCCCTGGTTTGTCCTCTTCTTTGATTTGGCCCACTTGGTTCACTTACCTGCCAAGCAATGCTACAAGGAAGATGACTCGTATCACTTTCTTGGTTCGGGTCCCAGACCCTGGTTCCTCTCTCTGGGTTTATCCCAGCCACTGTTGTGAGGGACTCTCCCTCTCAAGTTCTCTTTATGGTTCTCGGTGTCATTGACCCTTCTTTGGTGATCAATGGGCTTAGTTTCACTATTGTAATAAACAGAAGAGGGTTTGTATGTATTCTGCCCCTGACGTGCCACCCAAACATTATGTTTCTAAAGGGGCCCAGGGACACCTGCATGTGCCCTCTTGGAAAGCAGCCCTGCGTCCCCTACGGGTCTTACTGTGCCGCCGTTTACCTTTTTGAGGGCTTCACATGTCACTGGGGCTTCCTGGGATGGCGGGTGTTGCATTCAGCTTCTCCAGCATCTTTCCTTCCTTCCAGCTGTGCGACGGCATTCCCAGCTGCCTTCAGCTTTCCTTCCTTCTCTCTATGCTGCTGGACACCAGCCTGCTCCTGCAGACCTCCCGAACATCAGATGCGGTGGACTGCCAGAGTCCTTGGAGTTCTTTCTCTCTGGATTAGGGATGCAGGTTCATATTTCCTGCGTTCGGTGTGCAGCACACCTGCTGTCCTCCGCGGTTGTCGGAGTCTTAAGTCCTCATCACAAGTTGGGAAGAGTGGTAAAATGCAGAGGTAATGCTGTTACTGCCACATTTACCACTCCACCCAATCAGGAGTCTGGCAGAAAATGGGAAAACACAATTTACTGCCCATTTTCGGCGCTATAGCTGTGTGGCGCTAATTGCAGTGGTGCTAATAGCGTCACCCGAACCCCATTGGGTCCAATGGACCCAATGGGAATGGTGTCATATTCCCACCCCGCAATTCGGATTCCTGCGCAAATTGCAGTAACACAAATACCATTGGGCGCTATCCCGGCATAATTAGCACAGGGTGCTAACTGCCCAACTTGTGATGAGGCCCTTAGTGTTTAGTTCATTGTCGCTTTTTATACAATTGACCAGCAGTGTCTGGGCCCATTGTTTAAGTCCTTTGTATCTTTCACATGTTTCATCTTCATTGCTCCGCAGAGCCAACTCGTGCTAGTAATTGGAATACCTAGGTTCCTGGTGTTCTTCTTTGTCTCAGTACTTTCTAGAACCTTGAGGTAGTTTGTCCTATAACAGTACATACAAAGACGTTATCAGAAAAAGGAGAGGCTAGAGTATGCAAGGGTGTGATGTTCTCATAAGGGCTGTACCCTAGATGATCATCATTCTCCCCAGAGGGCGGGAGTCCCTCGCCATGAGATCCTCCCGCATTATACCACCGCCAGGGTGACATTTCTGGTAGTGGCCTGGCCTCATGGGAAAGGGCTCCCCCTCGGAGAGAAGTTGCGACATACAGTGATTCATTACCCATTTTATTATGCATTATGGTAAGAAATTTAGAATGTTCAAATAAAAGCAAACCAATTTTTTCTCTGTCAAACCAGTAGACATCAAGAATTTAAAATAGACAGTTTAAATTCTGAGTTTCATTTTATGACTGAGTGGATTTCTCATGAAGAAGGCACAGATGTGGTAACTGAAGCTGTGTGTGGGCTTTCAGATGCAAATGTTCCTGTCGCATTTGTAATCGCCTAAACATTTGCACACAAGAAAATGAAGAGCTGACAACAAAGATGTGTTAAAATCATTTGCCAGCCCCTTCTTTAAGTGATGGGGGAGAGTTCTTAAGGCCACTGTTTTATCACACGCATTTTCGTCCTCCAGCTACTGATATCTCTGCAGGGGAGTGAAGTCCCCTGAGCACCGGCTCAGAGGTTTGTGTTTGGGAGAGAGCGCCTGCAATCTGAACAAGAGAAAGTTGTAGTGGGTGGGTGGACAGGTGAGGGGAGAGTTATGTCAGGTGAAACAATCCAAAAGAAGATGAGTTGAGAGGTATGGCTTGGAGCAATGGCAATTAATAAAAAAGCAGAGCCATAGGAACATGGAAAAGAGGAGCCTTCTTTGAGTTCAGAACAAAGTCTAATGCAGTTTAATCATGTATGTATGTATGTATGTATGTATTTGTTTATTTGTTTATTTATTTATTTGAATATTGGTTTAGTGCTGGCCATACCACGGGGTCTCAGAGCACCTTACATGGTCCAAATATTGAAACGGTGGAAGTTGAAAAAAGAAGTTACAGAATGTTTTCAGGAAAGGTTAGGAAGATTAGGATAGACAAGTGATAGCAGTGGATGAGGGCAAGGTTATGTGTATGGCGAAACAGGTATGTTTTGAGGCTCTTTCTGAAAGTGGTGATGGAGGATGAAGTGTGTATGTGGAGAGGTAGGGTATTCCATGATTTGGGTCCCCAGTGGGTAAATGCTTGTTTTTGTATGCATGTGAGTTTGCAGAGTGCAATCTCTAGAAGGTGTTGGCTGACTTATCTGGTGTTTGTGTGGGTGATGGGTTTGAGTTTGTCATGAAGGTAAGATGGAGTTTTGAGGCCTATGGATTTGAAGGCAATTTTCTGAGGTATGGGGAGCCAGTGGAGCTGGGCAAGAGCAGGGTTGATATGTGAATGTTTGGGTAGGTGAAGGATGAGTCTGGATGCTGTGTTTTGTATGGCTTGAAGGCGGGCAAGGGTGTGATTGGGAAGTCCAGTGAGGAGAGCATTTCCATAGTGTAGCTTCGAGAGAAACAGTGCTTGAGCTGCACTGCGGAAGTCGTCAGGAGGAAGGATATGTCTGATTTTGCATTGAGGTGCAGTTGTAGATTGCATGTTTAGTGACAGCGGCTATGTGGTGTGGGAAAGAAAGGTGGGAGTCGACAGTGAAGTGAAGGGATTTAACAGGTGTGGAGAAGAATATGTGTGGGTTGTCAGTGGTGATTTCTTGGAACCGGTACGTGAGGTCGAGTTTGTGCCTTGAGTTGGGCAGATGAGGAGGCATTCTGTTTTGGAACGGTTGAGTTTGAGGAAGTGGGTGGCCATCCAGTTGGTGATGGTGGAGAAGTATATTTGTGTGTCATGTGCATAAAATGACAATTCAAATAAAAGAATATTAAGTGAGTTGGGAGCAAAGGCAAAGAAAGACTAATGGGTGCCAAGTGAGTATGAATATCAATACAATTCCTTACATAAAAGATTATAACTTCTACTAGAAGCCAGATGAACAGGAACTGGACGGGAAAATCAGTGACATCAACTCACCAAAATGTCTGGGGTATTAGAAGTAACATCACATACCATTTGACCTTCAATGACATCACAGGATATGATGTCAAAAGCCCTTTGACCTGCAAGACATTGAACGAACTGGCATCATTAACGTTAAAAAAGCACGTGCTCTAATATTAATAAAATAACAAAAGTAGTTACTAAAACAGACACACGGATATTTCTATTTTAGTTACCAAAATATATTCACTAAAGCACTGCCATGGATGCAGCCACAAGATACCAGCAGCCTCATATGGACAGGTACAACGCCATTCACTGTCTCATGCGCCATAAAGTCTTTTAATGATTGTCACGCAGACACTCCTGTGGATCTAACCATCTCATTCTGCTGAACTTCAAGCAACCACTCAAACCTTTACACCACAGGGGGCCCTAAAAGAACAGGTGACTTTTCGGACTATTCCAGATTGAAGAGAAGTTGGTGCCAAGCTTAAGAACCATCAGAAGGCTGTTCCAAATATGCAGGCCCTCAATATCTACCCCCCAGCTCCCATTAGGGCCTTGAGAAAGACTTGTGGGACCCCTGCTGGGCCTGGGTCAAGAGACGGAAGGGAATGAGGGGGGTGGGGAATAAAGACTGATTATCATTTTGAGGTTGCTAGGGGTATCTCTTTGCAGGCATTTGTGCACCAGACACACCCGGCTGCAGTCAATTGGACCCTTAGTGGGAGCTGGTAGTGGCCACGCCTACAAAGTTCAGGTACAGATTTGTATGTTCATGCACTGCCATCATAATGCAGACTCATGTACTGCTACAGTATGCCAGGTATAGCCTCATATGCCAAGTGCCATCATGATAGTCTATGTTGTAATTTGTTGTGTGCCCAGGTACTGCCATCACATGGCAAGCACAGTCTTGTATGCTTAGATAATGTGTTGCATGGCATTTACAATCTTACTTATTGAGGTAATGACATCATCGACTAAGTATACCATCATAAGCTATATATCCACCATATCATACAATATAATGAAAGGCCAGATGTATGTGTGTCGATGCAGTCGTGCACAGTATAAACAGCCCGCATCACCTGTTGTCACCCCTAGAGGGAGCTGTTCCCTTAGGAATAACATTAACACTCTAAAAATGTCTCTCCTCACGCACTTTGGCTTGTGTACCCTGCTTTCACTCTGGTTATATGTATAATCACACATACAGATGCACTGCCTTTTCGAAGCCAAGTGGAGCCGCATATGAGGAGGCACTGCAATGGGATGGAGACCAAAGCATTGCATTCTATCTACAGATGTGTCGCAGGCCTGCTCAGGTCGCTGAAAGGGTTAATATTTTCATATTCTGGAAAACAGTTGCATCTGTTACACTCTTCCCCCACCTATGAGAGCACGATGACAGCCATGTTATCTTCCACCACACAAGAAAGAGTAATTTCAGCCACCTGGCTAGGAGAGTGTAGCCATGGTTACCCTACTGTCACACTGCTCAGGAGAGCGTAACGAAAGCTGCCTTCCTCTCGCCCTGTCCAACATTGTGTACTAGAGGAGTCCGAGGACTTTCTGCCACCTTTCTGCGGACGAGAGTGTAGTGGAGTCCACGGGGGCGTAAGGGAAGTCACCATGCGCTCTCCATGAGCAAAAGGGTGTAGCAGAGTCTAAGATGCACTACTCTCTCCCTGCCGAGGAAAGTGAAGTGTGGACCAGAATATCCTCCTCTTGCCCCAGAGACCACAGCTATATCATCCTACTTTCTCTGGGGCCATCAACGGCCTTGAATATCCACAGACGTCGTGACACACAGATCGGATGATGACGATTACATAATTCAAGAGGACAGGGTAGGGAAATATAAATGTGGGGGAGGGGAGAAGGTGTGGGAGGCAGGACGAGTCGAGATGAGAGGCAATGGCTGCAGGAAGCGGTTCCACATGCATTAGCTTCCATATGGCGGCACGCCTGCCAATGCCTCTCGGAAACACAGGCCCATTTGTTCAACGTCGCCCTTTGTTTCTCAATGAAATAAGAATGATAGCTGTGGCGGGCCAGGCCGAATCACGGAAGCGGGCCTGGAATGCAGTTGGCGGGCTTCCCTGCGAGGGAACAGCTGACGATGCGGAATGAGAGGCCTGGCTACGCAGCTGCTTTTCCCTCGGAAGCGCGGAAGGCCTGGTGCTGCTGGGGCTGCATTAGGTCCGGCTTCACCCCTAAAATACCCTAGCCCAAATGCTCGTCTCCAGTCTCGGCCGGCCGTGCAAGGGATACCGTCCCGTTTATTTGTAGAAGAACCATCACACGCTGGCCCAGCAAAAAAACCTGCCAGCCTCCAGCAAGGACTTACGCCATACCACGCTCTCCCACACCCATACATGTAGCGGATCCAGTCTTGTGGAGGAACCCCACCGCATTCCATTCAGAAAACATCTAAGGGGGTTGTCTGTTCGTCATATTGTAAGCTAGAGGGGAAGTGGGCCTTGTGCCCGGTACTTGCTTCCAAAGGCCTCACAAAAATATGTTGACTGGGGCCACAAGCCCCTGATGATCTGTAGGGGAAGGACTCTGCCGCAGCCCTAGCAGTCTTTCAGTCCTTTCTGCTGGTGTGGATACATATCCGGGTTTTAAAGCCTGACATGTGACCGGCTGTGCCAACGTCATTTCCTCGTTATTCGAACATCTACAATTACATCACATATAGCGAATGAAGAACTTAAAGCCCATAAATGTGCTTTTAAGAAAGTGGTTGCCTTTAGGAACTATGAACCATCAAATGGTTTGGATTGAAAAATACAAAAAAAAAACACACACATAACCTTAATCCTTTTCGAACGATAGTAACGGTCAGTGCTTGAAAGAGAACCACACGGTACTCACTAACATTGAGTACCAGTTATTCGATTCCACCAAGACTGGCCCAAGCGCTCAGCTGACGAATATAGTGCAGACACCAGCTAGAAAGTAGAGGAAGTCGATATTGCAGGTGGACAACCTCACAGAGGAAGTCGGGATCAAAGGGGATGTTGAGGACTTAAACTTTTAACATTTGTTTCTGGAAACCTTTGAGTGGTGTTTGATAGATGGCTCAGTTGGTTAATGGCCCTACAGCAATGATTATGTGCGCCTCTTGCCTAGCACAGGCACAAAATCCCAATAAGGATTGGCAAAAGCCTTCCTCATTTTAAGATTGATGAAAGGAGTACCCTTCAGTTTGGAGCACTGTGAAACCACAAGACTGACAGCAATTGTAGCGTGCAATTCATTATTTTTAAATGGGAAACCGGTATGGCAGGGTAACAGGGTGTAATGAACACACCCCTGCAGCGTAGGCCCAGTGATGCAGGAATCTGAGGGGGCCTGTCATTACATTTACCCTGAACCCCCATCTTACATGTACCATGGACCCCCCATCCCCTTTCTTTTTTGGTGTGCCCCTTTCATGGCAGGATTGGGCGTGTTAATACACTTTTGCGAGGCTCCCACAATGTCCTGGTCCAATGGTTTGCAAGCAAAAGCCAAGTCATAAGCCACGCGGAAGCCCCTTGACTCTTACACCCAGCCAGATGTGAGCGCAGAAAAGAACAACTACAATTACCTCACATATAGCGAATGAAGAACTTAAAGCCCATAAATGTGCTTTTATGAAAGTGGTTGCCTTTAGGAACTATGAACCATCAAATGGTTTGGATTGAAAAATAAAAAAAAATAAAACACATAACCTTAATCCTTTTTGAACGATAGTAAGGGTCAGTGCTTGAAAGAGAACCACACGGTACTCACTAACCCTGAGTACCAGTTTACTGTTGAGATGTGCCGGTACTCTATCGCTAAATGTATTGGCCTCCTGCTGAGAATTGCTGGCACTATGTCTTTCGCTCAAAAACGAAGTGCAGATATTTAGGACCAGCAAGGTAGCCCATTTAAAGCACTTTCACTGTCGTGGGAGGTAGGGTTAAGTCTCAGCAATTACAGCCTTTGACATATAGTTCTGGAGCTGGAATCACCTTTGATTATGGCAGGGGCAGGTTCTATGAGCCGAGCTCGGCACAGCAGGAGTTCTCGAGAGTCGTATTCTAGGATGACCAGAAAGCTTGAAAGTGGAAATGTGGCCAAGGGCCATATGTGGTCGGGTGTTCCAGTGGCTTTTCTTTATGGGGAGACTGGCAACGAGCAATAGTGCCAGACTATACCCGACGCGGACTCTGCGCAGTCAGATGAGCTCAATGGGGTGAGAAGTTCGGGTGAATTCGAAAAAGCTTGTAACTGAGAGGAGGGGAGAAGACGATTATGAAAGCCCGGGACAGGGCGCACTCCCCAGATTCAGCTCAGATGTTTTTCCTGGTGGGGCTTGAACTCCTTAATTGCCGAGCTTTATTCAAGTCTATGCAAAAAGGACGAGAATACTTGTCCTTGGGCTCTGGCAATTATGGTGTTAGTATGGCCGGATGCTAGTACAACACTTGACTTCAGCTTTCCTTTCTGGACACAGTACCCGAGTAAGTACTCTCCAATACTGCTGCAACAGACTAGAAAAGGATACTTGGCCAATGTCCTGGCTGCTCCTTCTCCTCCCCTCAAAGCCGAGTGACTTTGCCTCCCAGAAACCAGGCTTTGTTTTAAGGGCTTCTTGGCAGTTGGTTGAAAAACTGCAGAGCAACCTTTAGGTTTAGTGAACATAACATCTTCTCATTAGACCTGGGCTGCAGAAGGATGCTGCCTCCTCAGCCATGGTTAATAGTCCTTTGCCTGGAAAGGTCAAGGCACCTCTTCCACTTGCGATGGAGGCAATATTCACAAAGATGCAAGCATTTGAGGGAGGTACTGCCTGGCATTATATATCGAATTGGATATATGTGCTTTGTGTATGTTTCAAGACATCTTACTAGTCAAAACCAACATTCTGTACACCCCCTTTCTACACCAGATTGGCCAATAACGTACGACGAAAAAAGCATGTGCCCAAGTGTCCTAGGCTGCACTAGACGAGACGATGGAAGAAGGGGATATGGTGCAGTTTTGGAAGTTGGTCTCTCCTAGCGAGCTGAACGGCGACCAGTCCTTACAATGATGTATCTCGCGAGCTGCCATAAGAAAACATTTCTCAAACCTCTATGCAGGAGAGGGAAGGCAAGCTACCCAGCATCGTGTGGAGGAGGTATGCATAAGCCCCCCTAGATGCAGCACTGGTTATAACCAACAAGGAGATGGAGGAGGCATTGGGTTCTCAATAAAACGGGAAAGCAGCAGAGCCAGACCTCATCCCCTAGACTTCTACTGAGATGAAATGGCCATTTGGGTGCCCGTCCTATGCAGGGTATTTAATGCTGCCATCGGCACCAAGGAAGTGCCACGAACCTGGTGCAAGGCCACAATAGTAACGATACACAAGAAACGATCCAAAGGCCAACTCAAAAATTACAGCCCGATTTCCCTACTAGACTGTACCGGGAAAAATGTTAGCAAAGTCTTGTTGGGAAAATTACAAAAATATGTGGATGGCACAGGTCCTATTAGCAATGCCCAAGCCGGGTTCCGAACTGGCTGGGGCACTTTGGATCACTGTTTTTTTATTCTCTTTATTAATCCAGAAATACAGAAAATGACTTAAAATGAAACTGTACGTCATCTTTCGGTACCTGACAACAGCATCCGACTCTGTGCCAAGAGCACATTATGACAAATTTGGGAGAAGCAAAAAGTCCCAATTTAGGTGCTCGATGCTGTTAAATTGCTACATGTGCACAACCAGGCCTCTTTATGATATGGTCTGGGAGGAGACCTGACCAATCGCTTTGACGTACTGAAGGGGGAGCGCCAGGGATGTGTCTTGGCCATGCTAATTTTCCTGTTATATATTCAGGACATTTTGGATGCTCTAGAAGCAGGTGCCTTGGATGCCCCAAAAATTGGGTCAAAGAATTGGTCCACCCTATTTTATCCCGATGATGCAGCCATTCTCACCAATACCCCAGCTGCGCTGAAAGTGGCCTTTTACATCTTCTTGGCAAAATGTAAGGAGCTTGGACTTGAGCTTGACAGCAATCAGGCCAAAGTTATGGTCTTTAAACCCCCCTACTCTAAGCCTTGCCAGGTGAAAATTGAGGTAGATGGTCATACACTGGACCAAGTAGGGAATTCTGGCTACCTAGGGATTAGATTCAAGGAGGTGGGGGGTGGACTAACCAACTCCTTAAATCCAAGGTAAGCCTAACTAAATATAGCAGGGCCATTCAGTCCTTTTAATCAGGACATAGTAGTGGGGCAGTTTCCCCAGACTTAGCATTATTTAATAACCAAGCTCTACATGTGGCCCTTTATGGTGCAGAGATCTGGGGTATCACTACATGATATCCCCAACAAAAATATCGCCCTAGATATGGCCGTTTGGTTCACCATAGGCAATAATTTTGTTGGGGATATTATGTGGGAGCGGAGGTTGCGGGGGTGTCCCCCGCACATTAAAAAATGATGCGGGGGCTGCAGGGGTGTCCCCCGCAGGGTTCATGTGTGAATTTCTCTGCAAAAATATGGCGATATTTTTGCATCGCAATATTTTTGTGGTGGAATTAGCACATGGAACCAGATCTGGGGCTTTGCAAACACAGAACTGTTGTCCGCCGTTGAGAACATCTTCTTAAATAAGTTGCTGCTCCTGCCTAAGAATGCCTCAACAGCATTGACACATCTAGAATTGCAAGTACTGCCTCTGGCTGACTTAGTTGCCCTCAAGCCAGCCCTGTTTTGGGTGAATGCTTGGTCTTCCCAGAGCCTGGCCCCCGTCAAAGACGCTCTGAGTGATTTTTTGCAAATGGAAGGTGCAAAAAGCCAGGGCTGGGTCCTCCATTTGAAAAAGATGCTGTGTGGGCTAGGCCTTAGACACTTTTGAGAAAATCCCAATGAGTGTCGCCCTTCTCTTAAGGCAGAGCTCAAGATGATCGCCAAATGTAATGTCTTTGGGATTCTGCAGGCCCAATGGCCCTGTATTCCTCCTACCAAGTTTGCTGGGGCATAGTAGACCCTTTCTGGATAGCATACACCCACCCTATGAGCGTTCTTTATATGTCCGCTTTAGACTGGATCTACTGCAAACTGCCTGGTACACACGTGATTGGTCCGCTCAGAATACTGCTTGTTGGCCACTTTGCAAACAAGCTGATGAGTCCCTGATCCACTTTACATTGTTAGGCCGGCCTTTAATGGAGCTTCGGCGTAGGTATCTATTACCTCTTTTACTTGGCATAGGGTTGAGAAGCATGAGGGAATCAATGCAGTTCCTCGTTAATACAATGGAGTGGAAAGTTGTGAGTGGAAAGTTGTATTTCCCTCTGCCAGGTATGTTCATCGTACCTGGCTTCTAAGAAGAAAGTGGTTGGACATCGATTTACTTTAACCACAAGCTATCCTCGAGGCTGAAAGCTGTGCATGCCCCCTGTAGTTCAATTAACTGCACTTTGTGAGGCTGCAAGCTTTGCTCTCTCTCAAGGACTAAGGTACATTTTAAAGATGCTTGTTTAATTTATTTTACTTTTCTAAAATGAGTGTGGCTTTATCTGCCTTGGAATTATTGTCTGTGGTCTTATTGTATTCTTTTTAGGCTAATTGAATGTGTTTGTATGCATTGTGATTGTGTTTGGTGACGTGCTAAAGGACAAATCTGAATAGAGTTTTGAAAACTAACGAAATTGGCCAATAACCATATCTCGTGACATTTGGTTAATGGCTACTGAGTTCACATTTATGGTTCCCGCGGTCAGCAATATGGGTGCCACGACGTTCTGAAGAAACAGTCTCTGCTTCTGCCTCACTTCCTGTTGGGCTGCAGGTAACCCACAGTGATGCCGCCTGAAATCCTGATGGGCACCCATCAGCGTAAACACAGCAGGGCTTCTATTCTTTCATCAAGTTTTATATCATATACATTTTTTTACAAAGTTTACCCTGGTCGAAGGATAATGGTACGCTGAAAAAATCCCACAAAATACAAAATACAAACACAACAAAATAATTCACAGAGTAAAATCACATTTTCCTAAACATAATAAACCATTAGACAAAGATGAGAGTGACGATAACAAGTATGGATATTCTTGGGTAAAAAAGTTACTAGCATTTCTCTGTAAAACTCCCAACAGTGTGCAACAAAGTCAAAAACAACAGGGTCTGAAAAAAGCGTAGTAGAGTACCCGGCATGGGGAAAAGAAGGAATATTGATCTTAAGTAGTTCCTGGCTTCTGGTGTGATGAAGCTTACCTGATATCTGCAGTTTAGCTGCCAGTTCCAGTTTATTCAGTAGCTGCATTGCAAAAAATGTGTAAGTTGTATGTTTCATCCCGATAAGGTTCATCATAGCAGTACATTAGCTACATCTATATAGATGGGGTGGAGGTATACAGGAGTGGGAAAAGGTGGGGGAAGTGGAGATATATGTGATGTAAGGGGTTATGTTGGGGACCCTCATTAAAAGCTAAAAAATATCAAATTGCCACCATGAAATTTACCAGGATGAAAGCTACCACTTTCAAATTTTGGGGGCTGAAACAAGCTCACCAGATAGGTTGGTGTACCTAAAACGAACACCCTATAAGAAATACTGCAGATCTTAAGGGTGGTGCAACATGTTATAGTAAGCCAATGGAGAGATTTTGGTATGGGTGTGAGGTGATTTAATTTCCGTACACCAGGAATAAGGCTTGCTGCAGAGTGACTTACTATTTTTAGAGTGGCCAGTGTGGAAGCAGGTAGGCCAACCAAAACAGCATTGCTCTCATGAGCGAGCGCAAGAGTTCTGACTCCACTGGAAATCCGCTAAAAGGATAAGAGGTAATATACTCTTAAGAGAATGTTGGAAAAAGCAAGAATGAGAGGGAGATGACATATGTGATTTAAAGTTGAGATAACAATCCCAAATAAGCCCCAAGCATCTAGCCAGAGGTTACCAGGGTTGGAGTGATATCTAATGGAGAGAGCGACCAAATATACTCAGGAAATGTGAACTAGAAGGAAAAGGAGCAGACGAAATTAACAAAAGTTCAGTTTTAGTAAGATTAAGTTTCAAGGAAAGGAAAGATGATCCTCCAGGTAGTGGACCTCATACACAGAGAACATCTTTTGATAAAGTTTGGTGTCATCAGCACATAGAGGCATTGCGAGATCTGATCCGAGCACCAGAAAACCAGAGGTTTAATGTTGATGCTATAAAGCATGGGTGACAAGATTGACCTTGAGGAACCCCACGATACGCAGGAAGCGAATCAGGCCTGGAGGAACCCACCTCCATAAATTGAGTCTGAGAGTACTAGAACCATGCTAGGACTGACCCACAGAACTGGAAAAATGTTAATCAACATCTCATGGCTCACAAAAACAAACACTGCTGAGAGATCAAGGAACACAAGAAGGCAGGCTCCACCAATGTCCAAAACACACTTGGCATCATTCACCACCAGACGGCCATTAGATTATTTCTGTATTTGACAGTGGTTCCTGGAAGGTATGATGAGCTTGTCTTCCATGATATGAATCTGGTGCCCCCCCTGCTGGGCTATGTGAGGCATGAAGTGTGTGATCAACTACACTCCACACTTAAGCATAAATGCTCCTGATAAAAGGATTAACCACACACACACATTGAGCAAGACTGAAGACTGCATGTACCATAACTCCCGGCAGGAGGCAGTGCCTGCATGGCTGCTGCCCTATGACCAGCTCCTCACCCTCCACAAAGAGCTGCCCACGTCCTAAAGTGGTGCTTGACATTGTTTAGTTTACCTGCTCCATGGTCTCCCAGGAAGACTGCATGTACCATAACTCCCAGCAGAAGGTGGTGCCTGCCAAAGTTAGTGAAAGAACTGTGTGCTAAACACTAAAGCGAAGCCCGAGTGGTAGCCCGAGACACGCTTTGAAATCTTTTCATTAATGCAATACTCAATGCTCTTTCCTAGGATGACCTACTAGCGTCCATTGGTGCCTCAACTTCAGAACAAGACAACTGAGCCCATACCTACTACTGTATGGTTACTAAATCACCAACAGATCTTCAAGTAGATCGTGTTGTCGGTCCCCAATCGCGGACCACAAAAAATACGTCACACTACGTGACCTAAATATTTTCATCAGGTATTTATCTACCTTCCTTTGCCACTGCTATTCAGTACTCACAACTATAGCTTTTTGGCCCTAATCATAATTCCTGTCTCTATTATTATAGGTAGCTTCTGTGCACCATAGACCTTCTATACTGTACCCAAGAGAGTTTCAATCTTACCTCTTATCCCAAGATGTCACTAATTACTGAAAGGTGAGGGCTCTACCTATTCTTTTTTATTCCCATATTAATAATGGTACTATCACACCCTTTTTTAATTCGAACCTCCCTTGTTTTAAATTTCTAGATGAATACTGGTACATCTAACAATCTTCACGTTGTCCTGAAGAAAGCTCGGCGCTCCTCAAAGCCATTTTCCATCTATAAGACTTTATTGGTTGCAATATCCACATCCGAGCTAGAAACACCAATCTATGTCAACAGTTAAAATGTGTTTGGAATTTGTTACTACACATTAATCTATCTTTTTGCATTCAATATCTCAGATAAGACACATGTATATCTGTCATTTTGGTTGACAATAGTAACCGCTCGTTTTCTTTTTTTTAACATGCTGTTTCTTTCAATAAAATTTTGTTTTATCTGTACAATTATGAGTGTGATCTTCCATAGCTAGATCTAATAATCACTAGCTTCGAATAGGTTCCCCCCTGCACGTTTAAGAGAGGGGTAGCCTGGTTTCTATTTTTTTCCTCTTTTTGATTTGATAGCATCATTCCGCTACGTGTTGTGACGACAGAGGATATCGCAGTAGTGGAACAGCTGGAAGAAACAGTTCTTGCCACTCCATAGTTCACTTCCAGTCATCATCAGCGCTAAATTTCATAACCTCACATGGTGCAGAATTTATGAAAATTGGTTACGACTGCTCACAGATTAAAGCTCCCCCCAAAAGTCGACTCTCAGAACCAACCATGTATTCAAATCTTAACTGCAGGATCTCATCTTATTGTTCTGCACACGTTGAGCAAAAATGTAAAGACCCCCACAGGGGAGTTCCTCATCTGCAAAAACATAGAATGAATAATCTTCCAGTCGCCATAGAAATTCCGGGACCTAGAAGAATTAGAATACTTTCTGAAACTGAAAAAGAGGATCTCTCTGAAGTTAGTTATTGGCAATGGTTACCAGAGACCCTTCAACCACACATCTTGAAGCGATCATAGCTGCTTGTTTTCATTTTAGTTATGGAACACCAGTGGATATTCACATTTTACGAAGGAGAATGGCCTCTGTGACAAGATTGGTAACTATGGTGCAGTCTCCTTACAGGAAACATGTTTAGTTGACAAACTGGATATTGACTGGAGAACCGCTATTGAAATACAAGCGCTGAAAGGCCCTATGGGACATCTCAAAGGAGGACTCTTAATCAGCATTCTCAACCATTGAAACTTGACAAAACTCACGATTTCCAGTGACTTCGTCCTAGCAGGCATAATAGGCAAATGGAAGAGACACAATCACGGACATTGCTTATCATAAACATCTATGACTCCCCAACTGCAAAAAAAACATTGTATTATTATGAATACCGTAGAGATCTACATGATTGGTGATTTCAGTGCTAAAATCCCACCTGACCATGAGTAAGAGACCATTTTTGGGCTTACCTCAATGCCCATTTCTCACTACATTAACTCTAAAGGCCTCCGGTGGCCAAAAATGCGATATAAATATGAATTGACGATGCTCAATGATCAATGCATAAGTGACTTTTCTAGAAGTTTACTGGAGTCACTCTTCCTAGCACATCAGCAATCGCTGTTTTCATTTGGAAGATATGCAAGTCCATCCAGGAGAGGAAAGTGTCCACCATCCATTTTATTCCATCTTAAACGTTCAAGAGCCTAAACACAAAATTGACACAATAGGTCCTCTAGACATGAGTAGCGGTTTAAAATGATTAATATGGAACACACCCAATCTGCAGAAAGATAATTCTGCAGTCAGTAACATAGATATTGACTTTCTTGTCACTGCTCCATTAAAGGAAATACTATTTGAGAATGTAGATCTCAAAACGAAAGATGAGATGGTGATAAAAAAAAATAGTCTCTTTTCCTGCTGGCAAGTGAGTCCAACTCAAAAGGAACACAGCCGTTAACAACAGAATAGACCACAGAAGACAGTTTGATAAAGAAATTAGCTTAGCAGAAAAATCCTTAAGGTGTGATCTATGACTGAATGCCCAAAAAATAATTAGGGATGACGACTTAGTTATTGCTAATAAAGCTGGAAAAGTTACCTATTAGAAAAGGCTGACAAACCATCTCTGTAAAATATAAATAAATACACACCTATCTCTGGCTCTTAGCTCCTTCAAGGTTTATAGTTAATATTTCGAATTTCATTATTTCGAATGCAAAAATGTCGAAAAAATATTACCGGAAAAAAAAATGTTGAATGTCTTTTTTTTTGTATGAAATGGGGGGGTTCCCCTCAACCCCCCCTTTTTTAAACCCTTTTTATTTTACTCGCGAAAAAAAATACATGTAAATTAAAAAAAGAATACATTCGATTTATTTTTTCGGTATTTATTTTTTCGACATTTTTGTCATTCGAAATTTTATTTTCGACATATTAACTGGATACCCTCCTTCAACAAGGACTCTTGCTCACTTTGGAATATCATTAATAAAACAAAGGCAGTCACCCTATTTGTCAATGGTGTGTCTAAAGAGGAGTGGATTAAACACATTAGACATACACTTAATCTACATGAGTCGTCTACCATGGACCTCACGCTAAATACGATCATGTGGAGCTATGACCTACAGGAGAAAGAGGTAAAATCCATCATCAAAGGCACGAAATGCTCAAGAGCACTGGGACCTGATGGCCTGCATAATGATTTACTAAAAAAAAAGACGACAATTTGGGCGAACATCATGTACCACATACTCCTTATTATTAGTAAAACAGGCATGATACCCAAATTGTGGACAGATAGAATCAAATATCCCCATTTTTAAGAAAGGCCAAAGTAATAACCCTGGTCATTACAGAATACTAGCTATGCTAAACACAGCCACCAAATTCTTTCCAAAAGTCTTATTAGATGACCTAAACACTTAGATATGGGAAAATAAAATCATACCCATTAACCAAAATGTATGCCAAAAAATACCAGCACCGTAGATAATATCTTAACCTTAGTTACAGTGATCCAGTTGGCCTGGAAACCCCGTAACCAACCAGTTTTTGTGTTGTTTATTGATTTTAGCTCAGCATTCAACATAGTTAACAGAGATCTTCTCTGGAAAACACATCTACTATGGGGCATTTCGTGAGGATTGGCAAAGATGATGATAGCGCTGTATTCTAACACAAAGGTCCAAATTCAATTGAACAGAGAGGGGGCCATTGCAGATAGAGTCCCAACCACCAATGGATTTAAGTAGGGGTCCATACTGGCCGCCATCCTGTCTAATCTGTATTTGGTGATTTTCCATCAACTCTTACATCCACAAAGATTCACCCCCCTCCCCCTTAAACTTGGTCTTGGTGAAGTCACTATTCAATGGCTGGGCTATGCAGATGATATGGCTTTATTTGACTGCACGCCCAAAGGACTACAAGCTCAATTAAATTTACTTGGGGCATGTGCTGCTTTAAATAAGCTCTAGATAAACATGACTATAACAAAGGTTATGACTTTTTATCCAGGGAAAAAGAGTCCACATAAAGGTTACAAATGGGCTCCGGATGGCCGTTGTTAGGCAGAATTACATGCAGTACCCTTTGGGAATACTACACACAATTAAGACTACAGGTGTAAGCACCATTTCACCTTTGGTATAAGCCTGTACTACACAGTTTTGTGGTAGCAGGGCTGAGCAGCCAGGCTTATCTCAAGAGGGATGTGAGCAGTACAAGGTGTTACACAAAGGACTTGCAATCACAGCGGTTCAAACAAACACTTATTCAAGGTTTCTTGGTAAACAATATAAATTTATTTACACAGTTAGTTAGAAAACATTCCACTAGTAATAAGCAGCTCAATATCACACTATAATACACTACAGTACCAAACCAATACGTTTCGGAACAAGTTAGGCTCCCCTGAAGTGGGAGAAAAATGTCACTTCAATAACTTTCAAAAAGGGGTAAAAAGACAAGGGTTATAAGAATCAAACACAGTTACTTTCATTGGCAGGGCAAATTGTTTCAGTTTACTACAAGAGGCAGTTCAATTCAATAGGCCTGGGAAAAAGTCAATGGTTCAGTGTCTTGGATAGGATAGCACAGTTCTGGTAGTAAACAGTTAAGTCTTTGCCAATGTTCTTAGAAGTAGTTTGCAGGAAAAAGAGTCAAATGTCGGTTTAGGAGCTAACAAGACTCCAAAGTTGGAAAAGTTTCACAAACTTTCACCACGGCAAAGAGGATTTCTCTACCGCATTTGCACAGTACCTTTTGATTGAAGAAAAGCAGTAGCTGAGGCAGTTGTTCCTGGCAGTTCCTGCAGATCTCGCTGTTCCTGAGCCTCAGTCGTGGGGACAAGAGGGAGGATGTCGGGAGGTTCCTGCACTGCACGGGGACGGATCCACAAGCTTGGCAAAACGTCTGTTTAAGGCAGGGGTGCACAACTAATTTTGACAGAGGGCCGAAAGTACCTTACATGAGGGCTATAGTAGGCCGAAAAGTAAAAGTGGGCGGGGCGTTAGGCGGTGCATGGCAGGAGGCTTTTTCAACCCCCAATTTATATTAAACACATGGAAAAAGGATATGTTTTTGAGGGGTAACGATTTTTATTGCATTTCAAACTTACATTTTGTACTACACATTTTCCATTGTTATAATTTATTTCGATTTAGTTATTGTATATCGTCTGTTTAATTAAATTATATATATTTTATTGACCGTTGATTGGACATTCCGTTATTTTGGACTGCTATAGTTTGCTGTTTGGGTTGCCCAAGAGGAGTATGTCCTTCGTTGAGTCAGGTTTCCTCAAAAAGCAAAGGAATCTCCTAACTGTGCCTGTTTTAGCTTTATTATTGGGTTCACTCTTGGAGTGCAACACTATGCCCCATGTCCCCCACCCCCAAGCAAACACTATGCCCCCTGGCCCCCTCACCCCCAACCAAACACTATGCCCCATGGCCCCCTCACCCCCAATCAAACACTATGCCCCATGTCCCTCACCCCCAACCAAACACTATGCCCCAAACACACTCTCAAGCATGCACCCATACAGACCCGAAACCCCCCACCCCCAACTCAGCACACACACTCTCAAGCATGCACCCATACAGACCCGAACCCTCCACCCCCCAACTCAGCACACACACTCTCAAGCATGCCCCCATACAGACCCACACCCCTCACCCCCCAACTCAGCACAAACACTCTCAAGCATGCACCCATACAGACCCAAATCCCCAACCCCCAACTCAGCACACACACTCTCAAGCATGCACCCATACAGAGCCAAACCCCCCACCCCCAACTCAGCACACACACTCTCAAGCATGCACCCATACAGACCCAAACCCCCCACCTCCCCAACTCAGCCCACACATTCTCAAGCCTGCACCCATACAGACCCGAACCCCCACCCCCAACTCAGCACACACACTCTCAACAATGCCCCCATACAGACCCAAACCCCCCACCCCCTAACTCAGCACACACACTCTCAAGCATACACCCATACAGACCCAACCCTCCACCCCCCAACTTCACACACACTCTCAAGCATGCACCCATACAGACCCAAACCCCCCACCCCCCAACTCAGCACACACACTCTCCAGCATGCACCCATACAGACTCAAACCCCCCACCCCCCAACTCAGCACACACACTCTCAAGCATGCACCCATACAGACCCAACCCCCCCACCCCCAACTCAGCACACACATTCTCAAGCATGCACCCATACAGACCCAAACCCCCCACCCCCCAACTCAGCACACACACTCTCAAGCATGCACCCATACAGACCCGAACCCCCCACCCCCCAACTCAGCACACACATTCTCAAGCATGCACCCATACAGACCCGAACCCCCCACCCCCAACTCAGCACACACACTCTCAAGCATGCACCCATACAGACCCAAACCCCCCACCCCCCAACTCAGCACACACATTCTCAGGCATGCACCCATACAGACCCAAACCCCCACCCCCCAACTCAGCACACACACTCACAAGCATGCACCCATACAGACCCAAACCCCCCACCCCCAACTCAGCACACACACTCTCAAGCATGCACCCATACAGACCCAAACCCCCCACACCCTAACTCAGCACACACACTCTCAAGCATGCACCCATACAGACCCAAACCCCCCACCCCCAACTCAGCACACACGCTCTCAAGCATGCACCCATACAGACCCGAACCCTCCACCCCCAACTCAGCACACACACTCTCAAGCATGCCCCCATACAGACCCACACCCCTCACCCCCCAACTCAGCACACACACACTCTCAAGCATGCACCCATACAGACCCGAACCCCCCACCCCCAACTCAGCACCCACACTCTCAACAATGCCCCCATACAGACCCAAACCCCCACCCCCTAACTCAGCACACACACTCTCAAGCATGCACCCATACAGACCCGAACCCCCCACCCCCAACTCAGCACCCACACTCTCAACAATGCCCCCATACAGACCCAAACCCCCACCCCTTACTCAGCACACACACTCTCAAGCATGCACCCATACAGACCCAACCCCCCACCCCCCAACTTAGCACACACACTCTCAAGCATGCACCCATACAGACCCAAACCCCCCACTCCCCCAACTCAGCACACACACTCTCCAGCATGCACCCATACAGACTCAAACCCCCCACACCCCAACTCAGCACACACACTCTCAAGCATGCACCCATACAGACCCAAACCCCCACCCCCCAACTCAGCACACACACTCACAAGCATGCACCCATACAGACCCAAACCCCCCACCCCCAACTCAGCACACACACTCTCAAGCATGCACCCATACAGACCCAAACCCCCACCCCCCAACTCAGCACACACACTCACAAGCATGCACCCATACAGACCCAAACCCCCCACCCCCCCAACTCAGCACACACATTCTCAAGCATGCACCCATACAGACCCAAACCCCCCACCCCCAACTCAGCACACACACTCTCAAGCATGCACCCATACAGACCCAAACCCCTCACACCTTAACTCAGCACACACACTCTCAAGCATGCACCCATACAGACCCAAACCCCCACCCCCAACTCAGCACACACGCTCTTAAGCATGCACCCATACAGACCCGAACCCTCCACCCCCCAACTCAGCACACACACTCTCAAGCATGCACCCATACAGACCCAAACCCCCCACCCCCCAACTCAGCACACACACTCTCAAGCATGCACCCATACAGACCCAAACCCCCCACCCCCAACTCAGCACACACACTCTCAGGCATGCACCCATACAGACCCAAACCCCCCACCCCCCCAACTCAGCACACACATTCTCAAGCATGCACCCATACAGACCCGAACCCCCACCCTCAACTCAGCACGCACACTCTCAAGCATGCACCCATACAGACCCAAACCCCCCACCCTCCAACTTAGCACACACACTCTCAAGCATGCACCCATACAGACCCGAACCCCCCCACCCCCCAACTCAGCACACACATTCTCAAGCATGCACCCATACAGACCCAAACACCCCACCCCCCCATCTCAACATACACAACACAAACACTCATAAACAAACATTAATACACATCCGACACCCCCCCACCCCCATCTCAACATACACAACACAAACACTCAAAAAAAACATTCATGCACATCCGACACCCCCACCCCCCATCTCAACATAAACACAAACACTCAAAAACAAACATTCATACACATTCGACACCCCCCCCAACCCCCATCTCAACATACACAACACAAACACTCAAAAACAAACATTCATACACATCCGATAACCCCCCACCCCCATCTCAACATACACAACACAAACATTCAAAAACAAACATTCATGCACATCCGACACCCCCCCACACCGCCATCTCAACATACACAACACAAACACTCAAAAACAAACATTCATACACATCTGACACCCCCACACCGCCATCTCAACATACACAACACAAACACTCAAAAACAAACATTCATACACATCCGAGACCCCCCCACCCCATCTCAACATACACAACACAAACATTCAAAAACAAACATTCATGCACATCCGACACCCCCCACCCCCAACTCAGCACACACACTCTCAAGCATGCACCCATACAGACCCAAACCCCCCACCCCCCAACTCAGCCCACACATTCTCAATCATGCACCCATACAGACCCAAACCCCCACCCCCCAACTCAGCACACACACTCACAAGCATGCACCCATACAGACCCAAACCCCCCACCCGCCCAACTCAGCACACACATTCTCAAGCATGCATCCATACAGACCCAAACCCCCCACCCCCAACTCAGCACACACACTCTCAAGCATGCACCCATACAGACCCAAACCCCCCACACCCTAACTCAGCACACACACTCTCAAGCATGCACCCATACAGACCCAAACCCCCCACCCCCAACTCAGCACACACGCTCTCAAGCATGCACCCATACAGACCCGAACCCTCCACCCCTCAACTCAGCACACACACTCTCAAGCATGCACCCATACAGACCCAAACCACTCACCCCCCAACTCAGCACACACACTCTCAAGCATGCACCCATACAGACCCAAACCTCCCACCCCCAACTCAGCACACACATTCTCAAGCATGCACCCATACAGACCCACACCCCCCAGCTCCCAACTCAGCACACACACTCTCAAGCATGCACCCATACAGACCCGAACCCCCCCACCCCAACTCAGCACACACACTCTCCAGCATGCACCCATACAGACCCAAACCCCCTACCCCCAACTCAGCACACACACTCTCAAGCATGCACCCATACAGACCCAAACCCCCCACACCCTAACTCAGCACACACACTCTCAAGCATGCACCCATACAGACCCAAACCCCCCACCCGCCCAACTCAGCACACACATTCTCAAGCATGCACCCATACAGACCCAAACCCCCCACCCCCAACTCAGCACACACACTCTCAAGCATGCACCCATACAGACCCAAACCCCCCACACCCTAACTCAGCACACACACTCTCAAGCATGCACCCATACAGACCCAAACCCCCCACCCCCAACTCAGCACACACACTCTCAAGCATACACCCATACAGACCCGAACCCTCCACCCCTCAACTCAGCACACACACTCTCAAGCATGCACCCATACAGACCCAAACCACTCACCCCCCAACTCAGCACACACACTCTCAAGCATGCACCCATACAGACCCAAACCTCCCACCCCCAACTCAGCACACACATTCTCAAGCATGCACCCATACAGACCCAAACCCCCCAGCTCCCAAGTCAGCACACACACTCTCAAGCATGCACCCATACAGACCCGAACCCCCCCACCCCAACTCAGCACACACACTCTCAAGCATGCACCCATACAGACCCAAACCCCCTACCCCCAACTCAGCACACACACTGTCAAGCATGCACCCATACAGACCCAAACCCCCCACCCCCCAACTCAGCACACACATTCTCAAGCATGCACCCATACAGACCCGAACCCCCACCCCCAACTCAGCACGCACACTCTCAAGCATGCACCCATACAGACCCAAACCCCCCACCCCCCAAACTTAGCACACACACTCTCAAGCATGCACCCATACAGACCCGAACCCTCCCACCCCCAACTCAGCACACACATTCTCAAGCATGCACCCATACAGACCCAAACACCCCACCCCCATCTCAACATACACAACACAAACACTCATAAACAAACATTCATACACATCTGACACCCCCCACCCCATCTCAACATACACAACACAAAC
Source organism: Ambystoma mexicanum (assembly GCF_040938575.1). Classification (NCBI taxonomy): domain Eukaryota; kingdom Metazoa; phylum Chordata; class Amphibia; order Caudata; family Ambystomatidae; genus Ambystoma; species Ambystoma mexicanum. The sequence continues at coordinate 511,992,407 of NC_090929.1, read as the reverse complement.
ACTCAAAAAAAACATTCATGCACATCCGACACCCCCCACCCCCATCTCAACATAAACACAAACACTCAAAAACCAACATTCATACACATTCGACACCCCCCCCAGCCCCCATCTCAACATACACAACACAAACACTCAAAAACAAACATTCATACACATTCGATACCCCCCACCCCCTCAAATCAACATACACAACACAAACACTCAAAAACAAACATTCATACACATCCGACACCCCCCCACCCCCATCTCAACATACACAACACAAACATTCAAAAACAAACATTCATGCACATCCGACACCCCCCCACACCGCCATCTCAACATACACAACACAAACACTCAAAAACAAACATTCATACACATCTGACACCCCCACACCGCCATCTCAACATACACAACACAAACACTCAAAAACAAACATTCATACACATCCAACACCCTCCCACCCCCATCTCAACATACACAACACAAACATTCAAAAACAAACATTCATGCACATCCGACACCCCCCACCCCCATCTCAACATACACAACACAAACATACAGCAGAACAGACCCGACACACAAACACAAACAAACAGACCACTTACCTACCGGACGTGCTGGAAGGCAGGTAAGCTGGAACGCTGGAGAGGTAAGTGGAGTGGTACTATGGCTGGCGTGGCCAGCAAGGCTGAAATGCCTTCCGGCATCAAGCCTTACTGGCCACACCAGTCGTAGTGCTGGTCCTCCATTGGTGCAGCACACACGCACTACGTGGCTCATAGGAGCGACGTGGTGCGTGTGTGCGGAGCCAATGACGGCCAGTGTTTTGTCCGGCCCGGAAGACAACAAAGACTTTCCTAATGGAGGGCGGCCGATGCTGCTTGCGGGCCGCCTTCCATTAGGAAAGTGTTTGTGCCTCGCGGGCCGCACAAAACAGCATGGCGGGCCGCAACTGGCCCGGAGGCCGTATGTTGTGCACCCATGGTTTAAGGTTTGAGTTCCTTAAAGTCCACAAACTGGTATCTGTCAGGAAACGTAACGGGATCGGGTATCCGGGTCAGTACGGAGCCTGTTGCCAAGTAGCAAGCCCTGTTACATCCGCTTTTTCCACACGTATCTGCCTCGAACGTCATGGACTTAGAGCATTTCCCTACAGCGGGCGTACCAGTAATCATCTGGTACGCTATCAATCTTTCCGAAAGCGCTGGGGGTTGCCATGGCAACACAGACGCTCTGCGTTGCTGGGATAACGTGTCTTTTCACGTTGAGCCAGTTGTGACGGATAACGTGACCAGTGTTCTGAGTATTAATGGCCCGTTCAAACTTGGTGCTTCGCTTCTGAATCTGTATTCAATTGCCATTGCTTTTTGTGATTATTGACCCTTGATTTCTTGTGACCTCGGCTTGCTTATTGGATTCCCTTTGGATTGCCCTTTTGTCTTCTGGCTTTTGGATCGTTTGACCTCGGACCGCTTATCGACCTTCCTCTGATTCGTTATTCTGATCCCTGTTCGTTTACTAGGTTCTGACCCTCGGATTACTCTTTGACCTGCTGCTGCCTAACCCTTGTCTCTGCCTTACCTGTATTGTTGCTGACCCGGACCGCTTCCTTGACCTTCCTTGGATCGTGACCATTCATTTGGACTCAAAGCCCTGCTTACCGTGGACTTCTTGTATGGCATATTGAACTAGGGACGCTTCGTGCTGCTGATTAGGCGTCCTCGTGCCGGCAGTGGGTAGGTGGATCATGGAACGCTTTTCTTTTCTACACAGACACTGAGATTTGAGACTATTAGGCATCCTCATGCCGGCAGGTGTTAGGGTCATCCAGACTTACCTTGGAGTACCTGATTCCTTTTCTTCACGACCCTGCAAGAAACATACAGATGGTAAGAGCATTCTATGTTGACTCGTCATTTAGTAATCTGGTTACATCTTTGCTTAGTGTCTAACATTCTTGGTGTTCTTCTAGGTTAGATGTCCTGTGGTTTCACTTACTACTTCCTTCTAGTCCTGCAGGTATTACCTTGTTGTGAATGCCCATATTGGGTGATTACTGTCATTTGACTGTTATTAATTGTGACTTCCTTTGCAGGCTGGCGGTTCCTGTGGCGTCCATCCATCTTTTAGTTAATAGATCCATCAGGGGGTATTTCTGAGTCCTTCTGAAGGGTATATTGGCAGAAAGAACTTGTCGGCTACACAACGTGTCACCTGCCATTCTGAGAGGAAAGGGTAGCTTTTGAGGGCTACATGAGTTTTCTAGGCATAGAGATTGACCTACGCTTATTGGGCAAGAATATCAACCCTATGCTAACAGTATCCTTCTCACTGGCTATCTGGTTTTCAACAGCACTCTGAAGAAAATTCGACCAGTATGGAGATGGTTTCCAGGTGGCTTGCGAGTTGGTTGTTCCCACCAGCTCAAGGGAAGAAGTCGTCCATGAAGGGGCTTCTCTGTCGAGGGAGTTTCAGGCAATTCTGACCTGCAGCAGGGCTTCACCCGGCAAAGCAACGGTCCAGGAGTTGCAGCAGTCGTCTTCCTTCAGCTTGTCTTTGGTCTTTTCATTCCAGTGGTCGACTCTGCCTTCCAAGTCCCAGAGACTTGCTTTTAAACAGTTTTCTCTCATTCATTCCAGCCTAGCTGTCACTCACCCAGAGGATGGCTGTACTTGCTGGACAGTCAGCCAGCCAATCACGCCAGAGTGCATTCAGGTCTCCTAGGAGACTAAGCACAGGGAGTTTCAGGCACCTCCCTCATATCCTGTCCACCCCAGACACTCAGGCAACAGAGGGGGGGCTTCAGTATAGAAACCCGCCAAAGGCAAACAAAAAAAGGGACCAAACCTGGTTTGGCGCGCAGAGACAAACACTAGAAGGACAGAGGGGGCTCAGACGCCTTCTTGAAAAAAACATGGCTCCGGTGGATTTCAGCTACCGGAGCATTTAAACGGGCCGCGGTTGGGGAAATCATGGTAATACCACTGCCACCAGCCATTCTGAGAGGAAAGGGTAGCTTTTGAGGGCTACATGAGTTTTCTAGGCATAGGGAACACTAGGTATTCCCTCTAGCACTCTGCTGTAAGGCAGTGTGTTCTGGGTCTAGTAATTTAAAAAGACTAGCAGTCAATTTAACTTTGCATTCACTGGGAGTCAGTAGTCAGTCCGAGAGAAGGCATTTAAACCTTGGGAAGTCTAAAAGACATCCTTGTGCCACTGCACTGAGGGTGCTGTGTGACACACAAGAAAAAGATGATGCCTATGGAGTTGTCTAAAACCACATATCCAAAGAACACAAAAGTAAAACACACATCTAAATACATGAAAGAGTGGGAAAAAAGGTTCACACTCTTTCCAGTCCTAGAAATCCAGCAAAGTTGCTTGGGGTCTCAAAAGGTAAGGGAAATTAGCTAATTTATGAGAATTCTCCCTAACAGCCGTTCAATTGAAATGGTTGATTGATACAAATGTCTGGGCATAATCATTGATGAGAAACTAGATTGGTGTGCCCAGTTGATGTACGCACAACTTCAGGTATTGCAACATTTGAGAGCACTAAAACCCTCCCACACAGAGAAGGAAGATATGCACTCAGCGCAGTGTTGAAAATATATCTGACAAAAATGTTCCCTATAATTACTTATGGAGCTAAAATATGGGTCTGCAATCCAAGCAAGAAGCTAGAAATCATAGCGAGCAAACGCCTACAAATATTGCTTAGACTTCATCCAACCACAACAATGGAATACTTTATTTAGAATATAACACAGACTATTAGCTCACCTCTTATCAGCAAGCACATCAATTATCATTGGAAGTGCGTAAATGCGAACCCTGATTTGTTACTTGCTGTCGTGACTCAAGATTGCTTAATGAGATGTAATTATCTTAAAAGCACCATTAGTGATGCCATATTCGAAACAGCTCGTGGATGGAGATCTCACATCCATAGCCAACTATGGAGCTTTCAAAAAACAGACTAAGAAAATAATTTCAATTTATGATGCAGAGAATACTATGGTGAATTTAGCAACCAGAGTAAACAGCTGGCATTTCATAAAATCATGGCTGGAGCGAGCTCGACCTAATGGGTGTGTTTTTGCTTTTCCTAGCAATACCACTCTCTGGAAATATATTAGAATTAAATTGTAATATGATAGAGACACTTGAATGCGTGGGCGCTAGACTAAATATCCCTAGGCACAGCCGGACATGCAGATTATCTGGAAATGAATTGCTAAAATCAACTAAACATTTATTAATAAGATCATGAAAGCTTAACACTCTTACGCAGGAAAATCTATCATGCGACACTACGAGGAGACAGCATATGGAGTCATTTTTTTGCAAGCGATGATTTTAATCGAAGTTATCCTTTAACCAAATGTTGGTCTTTTGTAAAAGAATTATTAGATCAAATCTATTATTAACTGAAATGTTTCTTTTTTTTCTTGTTCCTCTCTTTCATTCTCTCTTAGGCGATTTAATCTTACTTCTTTTATTTGCTCTATTAATGAACGTTTATAAAAACTCACTATGTGACCATAATAAACTAATAAAAAAAATATTAAAAAAGGGCGCCATCTTAGTGCTACTCAAGGGGTGAAATTTAGATTGATAGTCCCGAATAAATTTATGTCAGTAAAAGTGAAGGGCAAATGTATCTTCTGCGCGTTCTTCAAGAAACCTTTAGGGAAAGGGTAAGAAAGTAATACGGTAGTAGTTTTCAAAATGAGACTGGTTGGACATAAATTCTTCTTATCTCATCTCTGGGAGAGCAAAGCGGTGTTAAGTGAAACAAAAATAAAAGATCAATTTAGAAAGACTGCTCTGTGACCACACAAGTGCGTTCAGGGGTTGACAGGCTCGGCGAGAGGCTTTTGCCAGACGACTCATTAAAAATGTAATGGAGCGCTGGATAAAATCATGACATTTCATCAAAATATAAAAACTTAACCTTTGGGATTTTTTTTTAGAATATCCGAATTTATTCAGTTTCTATACATAAGCTGCCATCTGGACTGTACATCTTGAAATGCTAGGACACTACTACTATATTGTAAATGTGAGCTTAATGTTTCATTTTAATGAAAAGCACAAAATGGCCGGACTTACGACATGTTGGCCATTGTGCACGGAGCACACAACGTTTGACACATTTGTTCGGGTTCGGAAAGGGAAAACATGTACCTGTTCCGTACTGCACCTGGGGAGTTCTGTGGTTTCAGTGGCAGGCTAATGATATCATGCATACCTTAATGCAAGCCGGAAAAGCTACTCATAGGGTTGCTTTGTACTGGGGAGACCGCATGGGGCCGTGCACACATGATGTAAAGGTTAAGCTAGATGTAGTCTCTCTTCAGACAGCAATTTACTGGGCAGAGGAAGGCAATTATTTTTTTACAATAAGAGTACATTTTTCTGGGGTTAGTTTTGGGTGCAACTTCTTCTGTTGGCGACCTTATTTATTTGTTGCCTTTAGGCCATGTCGCGTCAGTGAGGTGATTGGTGGAGGAACCCCTATCGCCTTGGTTTATAGAAAGAAGAATGTTCCACCACACATTGACTGCGCCACACAGAATCCATTTTGGTTTGTCAATTGACAAACCAAATTGGATCCTGTGTGGCGCAGTCAATGTGTAGTGGAACATTCTTCATTTTCTTACAATAGTTTCCTGTTTCATGGATATTTGCATTTACAATTGACGTGTGAGGGAATGGGCAAAACAGTTGCAGGCCTCCAACCTCAGCAAACGTCAACAAGTGGAACGGAATAGAAAACCAAACTCTGGGCTCAGATGTACTCTCTACACTGCCTGATAGCAAGGATGCCGCAGCAATCAAGCAAAGATTGGGGAGAGTTACACGCGGTAGTTGTGGGGGCATTCGGCCTCCCGTGTAGACGTGTTTAGAATCTACTCCTCGTCTTCCCCACAATAGACCAAGGTAGATAGGGCGGGATTTCTGTTTATTCTTGTTCTGCGTCCCTCGCGAGATCACTCTTCTTTTTGAATAATGAGCCATGAAACACACAGGCGCCTCCACCCTGCTTTTTTTTTTGGTTACAGGGCAATGTAAGGAAACCCCTCGGCAGCAGACACGCGTCTCAGTCCAAATGAATATTCAGTATTCTGACATTTCGCTTCGCCTCCATTCCCGGGGATGTGATAAATAGGATTTCCATGTGGGTTTCCACGGTGTAATTTCTCATTTTCAGAACAGTTCAGACTCACAGAAGTGCCATTTTATTAGCGTCACAATTCACTTCAACACGGGCCTCTACTGCGCCTGCCACTGCAGTGACGGATGTAACGCGTTCTTGTTACAAACTGCTTTCTGTTTTTGTGTGTGGTTCATTTTCAACATTTAATTCTCGACTATCCCTCACTGCTCTGCTACAATAAACCAGGAATAAGGAGAAGTGGTCTACTGAAAGAGTTTAACTTCGCAGTTAACAATCCTTCAAGGGTGTGCATCCGGGTATTCAAAAAACGGAAGTAGAATCAGGGAAATGCTACGCTCTCAGTGCAGCACATGGCGTGCTAGCAAAGAATGCCCAGCCCTCTCACAGGGTCCATAACTTTGAGTTCCAACGCAGGGGATGTCCCCCATGAAGTAACACTAACAAGGGCACTGTTTCTTGGCTGGTTCTCTTTTGGAGCTTAGTTGGTCTTTCTTTTCCGGGACCAGGAGCAACCATTCATAGCACTCATTACCAATATTCTTTGAGATTCCAGGAATGTCCCAGTCCACAGCGTTTACCAGACAAGGCCCACAAATGGCTGGGAAGACACTACCTCGTGCTCCCTCCAACATCATCACTGGAACCCTGGGGTTTGGGAAAGCTGCCATCTCACCCTATCCCATATCTGTTCAGCAGCACCCCACCAGAAGTCTATCCTGCAGAAGCCCATCAAGGGTGTGTCCTACAGCACTACACTAGGTGTCTCTCCTACAGCCAACACCACTCCAGGTGGTTGTCCAGCAGCACCCTGTAACTGCTGATTTATGGCCCAGACAGGGGGAAGGGGCACTCCTCCCTCACTCCAGGCCAGGGATAGTCGCCATGTGAACCAACCACTACCACGGCCCAGGCGGACAGGAAGGGGCTCTGCACCTGCAATTAAAAATCACTGTTAAACGGGATGTGGCTACACCCTGAGTACTTAGCTCACTCCAATGGGGCACAGGCACCAAAGTGAATTTTTTAGGGAGCCCAACGAGGAACCCTCCTTATTAATCACATAAGCTTTATTGCTAATCATTCCCAATACTAATCATTCCCCTCACATGCATTCTTTCCAAAGGGATCTGCCCCTCTCAGCTCACCCATCCTTAGAGGGGTCAGAAGGGGAAGCAGAGGGTGGATCTGACAAGAAAAACCCTTGACCTACCTCGTGGCACCACCCACCAGAGGGTGGCCTCAGCGGGTTGTCCAACTCCTGGGTGGCCTTTGGCAGGCCGCCACTTAACTCACCTGCCTCATGCTAGGGTACCTCTTCTTTCTCTAACTCCTTGCCCTAATTTATACCTTACCCCATGCCAACCCCTATATGTAAATACAGGCATGAACTATATAAAAATAACAATAAACATCTATACAACTACGATCCTACATAACTATAAATATAACTTACATATAACCATACATTTAATCATCCAATAACATGTAGAAAATACTATTTTTTTCAGAGGGGTGACTGCTGCAGTCAGTCAACCCTTTACACTACCTGTGGCGTTGTCCAATTGTGGTTGGGGCCTGCCCTGGAATAGATGGCCACTGCTCCCCAAGTGTGATCTTCTGGGATGGCCACGTCCACCTTGTGGGGCCACCAGTCCTCACCATGTGGCCCAGCATGCATAAACTATCTTTTGGTGCCCTGTTGGGGGTCCATCACAATCACCACTGCAGCTCATTGGTATGTTCTGGGCATTGCCATGCCCTGGGGGGCCGGCCGCGGCACTCACCACCACTCTTGCAGCCCCTTAAATCTTCTTGTATGTCCCTGTGCCATGGGGGTCGTCCACAATCTCTGCTGTGCCCCCGGCCTTACAGGACCAAGCTCTCTGCATTGTGTGACACAGGAGGCAGGCCGTGTACTCACCAAGGCTCAGGCCGGCTTGGGACAACAACAATCATCAGCACTAGCCAGCATAGTCAAGGGTGAGAGATCATGGGATTCATAGTCCACAAAATGTGGATAGTCATAATTTGCTGATCCCTGTTCCACAGAACAGCTACCTAGATACTGTAAAAAGCTAGACACAATTCCTACTGGCCACCTGTATCCAAACACAGTGGCCCTCATTACGACCCTGGCGGAGATCGTGGTGCAATATGCACCATGGAGCACGGCGGAAAGCTGCCGATACCGCCATGGGGGTTGGCGGATTTACCGCCCCATTCCGACCTTGGCGGGGCGGTAAATCCCCATTCCCCATTTTACCCTTCCCCATTCCCATTTTTGCCCCATAGGGTATAATGGGAGTGGGGAAGGCGTTAATTACGCCACCGTAAAATACGGTGGCGTAATTAACAACAAGGTCCCGTAGCGCCATGGATTTCTCCGCCCGGAAAAACCAGGCGGAAACCGCTCCATGGCGCTACGGGAACTCGTAGTAGGGCGGACGGGTCCGCCGCGAATACCGCTGGCGTAAACCCACTCCGCCAGGGTCGTAATGAGGCCCAGTAACATCTAAACTGCTACTTACCCTCGTACCTCAGTAGGTGCCCACAACAGCCCAATTGCATTCTATGCCCAGTGGGCACCATGTCCCCACCCCCACTAAATCCTTCCTTATCCTTCTGTATAAGGGAGGCATCCTGTGACCGTAGCTATGCCAGTGTCTGTCCCCTACTTCCAAGTAGTGTAAACTCCTGTGTCCCCCCTCATCCCTATGCCAGTTTTCCCATGAATGCCATAACATGCATCATCCAACAGACTGAGCCCGTCTTCTGCTATCTGAAATGGTGTGCCTGCCTTCTGGCCTCCCACCTATGCCTTGTGATGGTCCACTAGGAAACCAATACATCTAATCACTTTTGAGTTCTACCAAGACAGTACACAGCACAACTGTCCACCACTGCTTAATATTTTGTTAAAATGACTATATTTATACTCTCATCTTTAATTACCCCAACAAGTGTCTGTCCTGCCCTTACCCAACTCCCTGTTAAACCTTATGCCCACTCATATACAAGTAGCTCTCATGATCTCACTTTTCTTAAATGCCCCCAAATTCCTGGTATGCCCCAGAAACTAATTTCTTGCCACTTTCTCTCGCTCCAGACTTTCCTTCGACAGCCCTTGCAGTCTAGGGGGATTCCTTTTTTGCCCCTATCTCTCACAACATTACCAGTGATCCGTGAGAGCTCTCCTTCTTCACCCACTCTCACAATGCTGCCACGAAATCCCCTCTCTCGCACCCTTCACTTACTCTTCTAATTTAACCCTTTGCGGGATCCCTGATGGGTATCTCAAGGTGCAGAAAGGGTGTAAACAGATCTTGCCTAGTGCAAGCCTTCCTACGGGCCTGGCCCTGTCCTATTCTGTCCCGGGCCACTGATGTCCTCTGCTGGCCGGAAGTCAATGTGTGGATCGAGGCGTCTCACACTCCTGGCCTCTTCTGAACCTCTTCTGGCATTGCTATGTTCCCTACCTTTGCTGCTCTTTCCTGAGCTCCTTTATTGCTGAAGCCAGTCTGTTCCCACAACAGTCTAGTATTTCTCTTCTTCTCCCACGAGCATGTTTTCCCCTTCACTGCACGTAGCACAATTATCCATATCTGAACCACTACAGAAGGTAAAAAGGAGCAGTTTGCTCGCTACACACCATCACCATAAACACTTGGGTGGCACACATCAGGTTTCCAAATGCCCCAATCCTGAGCATGGAGGTGACGTCATTGCTCTGAGCTTGCATGTACAGCTGCAATGCTGATGGCATGCTTCCTTTTGAAACCCCTTCTTCTGTATCACCAGAAAGTTTCGGGCTCATCCTCCACGGTCTATGAAGCATCAGTCCTGGTCATGCCAGAGATCCAGGGAAAATTACAGATGAGGAAGAGGAGGAAGTACAAGGACAACTCTCTGCAAGGCCTTTACTTATCGCAACAACCCATGTCATACTGACAAGAGATGCGAACCGCTGACTTTGGCATGCAACGCTGAAGCACCTAACCACATAAGCACTACTGTTCAGAGTGGAGCCCCGGCGTTCATCTGAAATGAAAATAATTGGCAGCCATGACCAGTGCAGTTGGCCAATTTCAACATGAAGAGGAAGGAAAACACATTCTGGTGAGAAGCCACAGCCAGGTGGCAAAAGCCTAGAGCAACTGGCAAGGGAGAGTGAGGTGCCAATCTTTCAACAAGCTGGCAGACTGAATCTTTTCCTGGGTGGAAGAACACCTGCAGGAGCTGAAAGCGCCCATTTACCAGGGAACATGAACCAGATAATTGACCAGCTTCAGAGAGTCTTTCCTTACTTGGTCGAATTTCTGTCTCTGCCTAAGGATATTCCAGATGGAGATGGATCAATGGGGCCTTTCTACAATGGACCGATTTGCTTCAGAAGTGAACTTGCTTCTCCACTTGTGTGCAGCCCTACAAGCAAGACCCAGTGTTCAGATAGTAGACAACATCTAAAGAGTGTTGCCCTAGTGTGTGGGAGTGACGGGCCATTTGGGCCCCCCTCGTACATTCTGCACGATATGGACCACTTGCTCACACATTAGCGAGGGACACCTCCATGGCCCTTATGCTAACATTAGCATAAATGGGGCTATTGCGGGATACACTTGGCTTCCATTTTGTGTGCCCTCGACTCCATCTTTGGACTAGGCCTCACTCCCATGACACGAAAAGGCTTCTCTCCCCTCTGCAGCGCTGTGCACAGCGCGCTCATGGCCACCACCTTTGTCTCCACTGTCTGAAAGCCTCACTAATCCCTTTCTCACGGATGTGCAGGGGATAATTGCAACAAATAGTAAAATGTATCATCTCACTCTTCCTCTGTGATCACTGTCCTGTGTGTGAACCGGCCCAAACCATGCCTTGTAACTCATCCATCTCCACAAACCTGCTCCTACTCCCTTGCCCCCGCTGTTAGTAAATTACTGCCAATGTAACCCTGTGCCCTCCTAAGGTATTCTCTTGATGTACCAGAAGTGTGACCCTGCTGTGCAGCCCACCCCAGAGTGCCCCCACTAAATCCAGACCTCTGTCGCAGTATATTGTGTCCTAAAACTAACATATTTAATTTTACCCCCCACTCGCCTTGATGTGCTAAGAACCACTACAGTCACCCAGGTTAGCACTAAGGACAAGTACCGTAAGACCTGTACCGCATAAAAGTCTCAATGAAAGAAGATGTAATCATGAGAATGCAATTTATAGGTTTGCAAAGATTTACTCAAAGGTATATTAATGACTATCATTTATTATATGTCTAGTGGTAGTTTCTCATGCCAGCTTGGTTAGTGTCAACTCTATCTCGCCGTGACCTAACCCTCACCCCTCCCAGACACAGGCAGCTGGACCTTGTGATGCTCACCCTCCCGCCAACTGGGCAGCCTATCCGGAAGAAGCAGCTCCCATACGACTATATGTAACTTCGCTCCCCAACCAATCCTGTACTAATGTAATACCTTATGTTAATGATGTCATCGATGATGCTGTTTTGCTTTATAATTCCATGTATGTGTATTGTTTGCCAGAGCGCTCTTGAGGCAGCAGAGTTCTCTGGATGCCAATTTTATATAAAGACTTATTATTCTTGCAACCTGTTCTCCTAGTCTTATTCCCTACTGGGATGTGTTATATTTTATAAGTTTGCATTGGTAAGTCGGGGAGTGAGCCTTTACATTTGGTTACCCCGACGTGATGAGAAGGGTGTGCCGAGAGAGGCCCCCGTGCCGTGCAGTGAGATCCGGGACGTCCCCAGCAAAACCATCACCTCTGCGGTCGACCAGTGTGCGCGCAAAAAAGAAAGGTTCCAAGGGTCCCAGTCATCTTTGCAAATACCCAATTGCTCGCCGAGGCGGGTCAGGGCTTGGTTAGTGCGGCCCTGATTGTGGATAGACCATGAACAGAGGCTCTTGGACCACCCCGGACACATGAGTACTGGTTGCGAGATTCTCAAATGAGGGGCAAAATTGTGAAATAGTTGGTGTAGAGATAAGTTCAGGAGAATAGGGGAAATTGAAATTTGGGCGTTAGGGACTGTGTAAGTGAAACTGTTAGGCTTTTCTTATCTATACTTTATATGGCCATTAGGTTGTTCTGGATGAAGAGATAAAAAGGAATACGGGATCCTAGCTCCGAAGGGGGGGTAGAAGGCAGCGCCGCATAGCATTGTCTCGACCAGTGCAGAATATAAGTGGAGATAAAAGAAAAAAAATGGGAGCGTCATATATTTAGTAGGCTCGGAGTAGTAATTTAGAATATTCTTTTTCCGTGTGAGCAGATTTCTTAAAGGAGGGAGCATAAAGGGGCTCAGAGGTGGGGTGTGAATAAGAAAATAAGAACAAGAAAGAACAGATTATAACAAAATAAAAGGGTGATTTGCATTAGAAGGTAGTGTATGTTACATGTTCAATGTTTTGAAGTGTATTATGTTTGTCTGTCGACAAAGTATCTGTCTGTTTATGTTAATATACAAGATAGGCATTGATGAAAAGTGTTTTATGGTTCCTGAAATAAGCTGTAAGTAAAAAAGGTTATTGACATCTAACTTGGTTCGGGTCAAAAGGTATTGGAGGAGAGTGCTGGAAAAGGTTTTTTGTTGGTTATATTGTATCAGATACCCAGTTTAAGAGTAAATAAATAAATACATAAAAACACAAAAAATAGTTGAGATAAGACATCATGGGTGGGAATACACCGTTAGCACACATTTGTCAACACCTCCCTGTGTACAGTGAAAAAATACAGAAATACCATGAACAATGGTTCACAGAAATAAAAGGAGAGGGCTCGTCCCAAATATGGCCAGAAGGGTCCTTTGAGAAAAGAGTATTACATCTTGTAGCAACCCATTTGTTGGCAAACTATCGAGGAAAGCAACTGCAAAACAGACGTCAAGTACTAGATTTATGGAGGATATTTGAAGAAACAGCCCCGAGCAGTGACGCAAATAAGGAAGTGTCCTCGGAAGGGCCTACTGCCCCGACGGGGGGTTGGGGGGGAGTAACCGCGGAGGAGTGTACAGTAAAAACAGGAGAAAATGACCTCACTAGGCTTTACCCATTATTAACAAGACCTGCTGCAGGATACAGTGATCCCATGTATGTGCCTGTGCCGAGCGCCCCGACAACCCCAGCTGCCACGGCACCGCCAATTTATGACCCAAGAGGGCTGTATGGGCCCACTAGTGCCCCTCCAGTAGACATCGCGCGGCATTCTGGGGATTTAGAAAGACAACTTGCTAATGCAAATAACACGGCTAAGAGCACTGTGTGATAGGGGACAGATGCTGCCCGGGGGAGGAGAGGTACCACTCAGTGCAGCTAGTGATTTGACACCTCCACCCAGCGTAGCAGGGGTATCTACATATTCCCCGCCGACACAGGGGAATGTTCCTAAGGGACCAGAACATGAGTGGCAATCAGGAGAGTTTTTCTTCTATTTAAATGACAAACCAATAAGAATAGTGCAAGCAGAAGCCGCAGACGACCAGGCAGGAGAGGGACAAGGAAGGAGAGAGTCAGATGGGGAGATAGACGAAGTATGGAGTGATCTGGATGAGTACGAAGAGGGGGTAGCAGCAGCAGGATATTCACTTCCATTGCGGGAGGACCCAGAAGACGGGGGAGGGCTCCCAAGAGGGCAGGGAAGACTCAGGGAAAGAATAGGGAACATGTCGTTAAGCAAAGCAAAGAAGGCAATGGTAAGTAAAAAAGGAAGTAAGGCCAGACTACAGATGCCTCTGATACATAAGGGAGCGGGGAGGCCCCACTACATACTGTTATGAAGTGGCAGACAGAGGCAGGTAAGTTATAAATAAGTATTTATTCAAGATAAATGTAGGAAAAAGACCCCCGCTCACAAAAGATCCTTCCCCATCAAAATCCTACATCAACTGACAATATTAGAATGTCAACATGACATGAAAGAGCTAACATTCCGATGACATCACAGAGAAAGGCATCCTGCTCTTGCTATATAACAATACGTAAGCTCTCTCTGCTCTCAGAGAGAATCATCATCATAACACATCTCCCTCTATTTCATTTTAACCTCAAAATTTTTTTTCTATGTGAACATTCACTAACCTATTTAAACAACCACAAACAAAAAAACACAACCGTCAACTATACATCTGAGTCCTCATTTCACACGTGACACCTCTTTACCGTAGCTATTCTATCCTTGTTCCACACCTGCCCACCGGTCACACGCACCGCACCTTTCATGACTGCTGCAACTCTGACCGGGTCCGAATAAAGGGAGTCCCCTTTTCTTTTGAGAAAACCTTTCCTTATCCTGACCCAATCTCCACATTCCACACGCAATTCTTTCTTTCCTCTTCTCAAATTTTCACGCATGACCCATTCTGATTTCTTTTCCACCAGTGACTTCCTTACTTGATCCACCACCAGGTCGGACTCTCTACTCCTACCAAGCCAAGGTGGGCACGTTATGGAAAACGGCTTCCTGCCCCTCATAAGCTCAAATGGGCATAATCTGGTTACAGAATGTGGCGCCATTCTCAGAGCCCACACTCTGTTTTGTATCATGGCTAACTTGTCCAAACCACACACCTCTCCCATCCTTACACTCTCCATCACACATCTATTCATCCTTTCAACAATACCATTTGATTCAGGATGATATAACGAGGTCCTTTTGTGTCCAACTCCACATTTTCTCAAATAGCTGGTGAAATTTTCTCCTATAAACTGGGGACCATTGTCCGTCAAGACAGTTTCTGGTAAACCTTCATTGGCAAAAATCTCTTGCAAAACTCTTATCATACTCTCCCCCGTGATGTCTCTGACAATTCTAAAATCCATCCACCTGGAAAACAAATCCACAACCAGAACTACATATTTTCCGCGACCATAACCTAATTCCACGGGACCCAGAATGTCCATGGCAATATCACTCCATATCCTAGATGGAAGACCTACATCCACCAATGGCTGTTTCTTGGCTACAACGCCCTTACCACTCTTGATACAAAAATGACAATTTGCCAGAACAGCCTCTATTTCCTTGTCAAATCCTGGCCACCAATAGTCTTCTCTCAAGATACCCTTTGTCTTTGTAATTCCAATGTGACCGCTGTGTGCTAATTCTATAACCTTCTTCCTCAAACCAGTGGGAACAACAGCCCTACCCCACCTGAACAAAATACCATCATTTACAGACAACTCATCCTTCACTTCCCAATATGGCGTCGCATCATCTTCCAATGTCTGCTTATTTGGCCATGATCCTGACACAACATACGGAATTACTCTGTTTATAACATCGTCTCCTTCCATACCCTCCAACCACTCTCGTTTAGAAACTATGCCATCAGTATTAACAAATACTAATTCTAATTCTTCATTCTCTACATTTTCAGGGTTTGCAACTCTAATCCTTGACAAACTGTCCACTAAAATATTTTCCTTCCCGGGTATGATCTCTATTTTAAAGCAATGCGTCTGCATCCTGGTGACCCAACCTGCCACCCGGCGTGAAACTTTGTCAAGACCCTTATTCTCAAATATCGCTTTTAGAGGCTTATGATCAGTGCGTATTGTAAATTCAACACCCACACAAAATTCCTGAAACGTTCAACTGCCCAGAAACAGGCTAAAGCCTCTTTCTCGATAACAGAATATCTCACCTCTGCACCTCTGAGACCCCTTGAGGCATGAGCTTTAATATTCTCAGTACCATCTTCTTGTTTCTGAGACAATACAGCTCCCGGACCACCCTCACTGGCGTCAACAGTAATAATGGTAGACTTCCTGGTGTCAAAACACCCTAACGGACGAGCCATATCTATATCTTCTTTGATACTATTGAACTCCCTTTCACACCGATTATTCCACACGAAGTCAGCACCCTTCCTCAAAATTTTCCTTAATTCCTGAACTTTATCGGCATTGCTCATGACAAATTTCTGGTAAAATTCTGTCATTCCCAGAAATAAACAAAGTTCACTCTTATTCCTAGGCTTTTCAATATTTCTTATAGAATTTACCATATCTTCTTTGGGTCTTACACCATCTCCCGACACTTCATGACCCAGATATTCTACTTTCGTCACAGCAAACTTTCATTTCTCTCCTCTCACCTCTCTCTTCAAACATCTTCAATACCATGCACAAATTCTTGTCATGTTCCTCCAAAGTCACTCCACTTACCAACACATCATCCTGAAAACAGAAAACTCCCTTCATTCCTCTCAACAAACGATCCATGATTTTCTGGAAAACTGAGGAGGCGGATGCCAACCCAAATGGCATCCTCCTAAATTGGAACACACCCTCATGTGTTACAAATGCAGTGATTTTCCTACAGCCCTCCTCCAACTCTACTTGATGATAAGCTGATGCCATGTCTAGTTTGGAAAAATATTTTCCCCCGCCCACCCTGGTCAATAACTCTCCCATGTTGGGCAGGGGATGCCTGTCCACCAACACACATTTGTTTAACTCACGCATATCAACACACAACTTTAAATCCCCTGAACTCTTCTTTACAATCACCACTGGGGAAACCCACTCTACTCCCCCAGCTCTCTCAATTACACCTGACGCCAACCATTTTTGTAATTCTTTCTTCACACTTCCTCGTAAAGCAAACGGTACAGGTCTGAGCTTAGCCACAATAGGTACACTGCCCTTCTTCAATATTATCTGGTGTTGAAACCCTTTTATTTTTCCCAAAGACTCACCAAACACTTTCCTATACTCTGACATATATTTCCTATGAACCACGGGTCCTTCGGAAACTTGTAACACTTGATCTGGATGGTTGGGATCAAGCCTAATCCCCAAATTCTTTTGCTCTCTCCATCCTAATAAAGATTGACCCTTCTTAGTGATATACACCTTCCCTTCACAACATCGACCTTTAAACTCGAACTTACTCCACACATAACCCAACAACTCGATCCAATCTTGATTGTAACTTCCTGGGCTTATGTCAGGTTCTGACAGCGCTGACACACTCCCTCTCATCTCTGCTTCAAATATACTCCTTGATATAAGAGTTATTTTTGACCCGGAGTCGGCCATCAATGATACCCTGAAACCATTTACACACACTGTAGCATATGGACGCTCACAGTCATCTGCATCATCACCCTTACCAACAACATTAATAGTATTGACAATAACATTTTGAGAAGGGACGACAACAACTTCGTCATCGGACGATTTCCTGTCTTCCTCTTCATTTACATAAAAGACCTTTCTTTGGGTATCTTGTCCAAATTGGAAATTCTTGCAACATGACATAAAATGTCCTCTTCGTTTGCATTTAGTACAAATGGTCCTTCGCCCTGGGCAAATCACAGAAGATGCAAAATGAGTCGCACTAGCGCAACGAAAACAAAGTCTATCATCTTTTCTGTCCTCTCTTTTCTCATCTTTCTGACATGTATTTTGACTTCTTCTTTCCTCCGGAATGTTCCTGCTTGACTGTCCATTTCTTCCTCTTCTTTTGTTCTTTCCTTCCGCTATGTTCAGTACCTCTGGTTTTAACTCCTTAGCATCTTCTCCTTCAGTTTTGGATAACTTGGCTACACATGCTAAAGAGTGCTCTACTTGTTTGGCCAAATCCAATACTTCATCTAAATTAGGTTAATCTTTTAGCCATAATTCTTCCCGTATTTTGTTAGATCGACAATGTGTCATGAATTGATCACGAATATGTTCATCAAAACTTTCTTGAAATTTACACATTAGAGCCAGATGCCGCAAAGCAGTCACATAATCTTCAACTGACTCCCCCTGTGCCTGAACACGCATGCGAAAGTTGTAACGTTCTAAAATTGTGCTCCTTTTTGGATTGAAGTGCTTGTCAAGTTTTAGTAATGCAATTTCAAATTCATTCAAATTATCACCACTACCATCTCCTTCTAACTGCGGTAGCGTGTCAGAAATTCTCTGGCCTTCACATCCCAAAAAATGCAACAATAAAGCCAGCTTCCTCTCACCAGAATAAGACATACCGCCAGCCGCCTTCATATAGTGCATGAAACCCTTGCGCCATTGATGCCAAGAAATCTTTGCTATTCCTGGGGTCGGCATAAAGATGGGAGGGCCTGATATGCCTGGAAGACCTGCCATGTTTATTTGACGGGGAGTACGTGCACTTAAAATTGTTTCTGAGAGATGTCACAAAGGTCCCGCAGCGGGTGAGGATCTCCCCCAAATATCTTAAGTAAACTGCAGTGACTCTCAGCAGTTCTCTTCTCCCTTAAAAAATTGGTGGATGGGTAGAGGGATCACACTCCTTCCACGTTAATATGACAACCGTCTATACCTCTTGTATGCTGCGTGGTACCACTTCGAGTCAGACAATTCACTGCCCCTTTTACTATAAGGAATACGGCACCTTGGACACAAAGTCAACGGAAAATCTTGCCTCAACTCCCTATTACACAGCATACGGTAGTTGCGTTTGCATCACTCCGTCTAAACTACTTGCGCGAGAGTTCACGGGCAGCAACAACGTGGAAAAATCACTTACTTCACTCATCCAGGGAAGGCGATGAACGTCGTCAGGCAAGCTCAGGGGAACCGCTCGAAGCCAGGGGAAGGTGGAGCAAAACCCTGAGATCAGCTTCGATCTCCCCAGCGCCACCGCGGATTCGCGGCCTCTCTCCCCGCTCAATGTCGCAGCTGGGCGAAGCAGTCCCCGCCTCGCAGGGCGGAACTCCAGGAGAGGGGATGGCTTGGCTTTTCCTCCACGATAACCGGCACAGGGCGTCGCGGGTTGTGGCTCGCCGTGGGCTGCTCAACGCGGGCTGCGGAGCGGGCTGGACAAAAGGGGAAACAGGTCCTGGATAAGGAGCAACGCAGCCTGAAGAAGTCGCTCGACCATGGACAATGTAGTCGGAGGGTCCTCAGCTGCAGTTGAATCGGTCACCGCTCGACGCAAAATGCGGAGCGGACGGTGCTTCAATCTTCACGGGGGTCTGCGTCTCGGTCTTCACTTCACCTGCCGGCCAACCGATGCTTCATATCTAATCCTTCCTCGTCGCCATTGTTATGAAGTGGCAGACAGAGGCAGGTAAGTTATAAATAAGTATTTATTCAAGATAAATGTAGGAAAAAGACCCCCGCTCACAAAAGATCCTTCCCCATCAAAATCCTACATCAACTGACAATATTAGAATGTCAACATGACATGAAAGAGCTAACATTCTGATGACATCACAGAGAAAGGCATCCTGCTCTTGCTATATAACAATACGTAAGCTCTCTTTGCTCTCAGAGAGAATCATCATCATAACACATACCATGGGCACAAATGGACAAAAATAACTTGTTGAAACTACTCCTCCCCACCCCACTATCGGGGTGGGGCGGGGAAGTGGATACACGCATTCAAAAAAGCATGCAGCAGGGGTGCCGTTGGCAATAGGGGATGTAAAGAGTTTATTGGTGTCGGCAGTTGAAAACCAAGCAGATGGGGTGTGGGTGAGGGCCGGTTTCCTGGAAATAACAATAAACTGTGACCGCCATGATGGGTCATCGTTCAACAATGTGAGGGCGCAGGTGTGGGATGCATTGTGGAAAACGTTCCCGGACACCGCAGACTTACATTTAGTGATGCAATGCACTATGGGAGAAGAGGAAGAGGTTGTGCAATTCATCCTTCGGGTGCAGGACATGTGGAGATCAGAAACGGGCATGGCGTGGGACCAGTCCACAGCCCTGTTCTATTTTATAATTAAGCGAGGGCTCCCCAAGGAGGTACAGAAGGCCTTGGATAAAATAGCTGGGATTGAAGCCAAAGGCTAGCCGGAGATTCAGAGCATAATAGTAAACCATTGTAGGAGGATCAAAGAAAGAGAAAAGAAGATAGCACAAAGAAGGTTGGCAGACAAAGCAAAGTTGGTTCAGAGCAAACTAGTGAAGGTTTGCCGCAATAAATTCAGCCTTACCCATAGAAAGACAGGGAGAAGGGGAGGAGGGGTCAGGAAATACACCAGCAAAGATGGCAACAAATTGGTCTGCAAACAGACAAGAGCAATGGCAGGGCAGACCAGCAAGAGGACAAGGTGGGTATCAGGGACAGAGAGGAGGATTTGGGGGAATGGGAAATAGAGGATTTAGAGCTGTCATGATGCCTACCCCCGGGCATCAGGACCAAGCCCATCAGGCATCCAAATACCTTTTAAAACCCCAACAGCTCCGGCTGGGGGCTGTTTGGGTTCAGTCCTGGCACCTTAGGCGCCAGGCTCATCATGGAAATCAGTCCTGGCGCCATAGGCGCCAGGCTCATAGACTTTACTTACCTGATGCAGAGCATGCTGCTAGTGAATCCAAGCCAAGACCTAGATGGGACTATTTTCCTACAGGGACTATTTTTTACTCGGGCGTGGTTCTAGGGAACTTCTTACCTGGAACTACTTTGGATGCTATTTAAACCACGCCCGAACAACAGCACACGCTTCGCGTTATTCTGCATCCAGCAGCGTAACGCTCACCGTGCCTGCAGTCTGCATCCAGTCTTTTGCCACGCCCGCCTCGAACCTGGAGCTCCTAAAACCAAGAGGAAAGAAAAGGACAAGATTAGAAAACAAACTATTTCGAATTCCTCACCTGATTTCGGATCCATCTCACCTCCGGACCTGGAAGGAACATCATTTCTGTACGCGTCGCATCTCCAGCTACAGCGCCGCGCCATACTCACCAGTCCTCGCAGCATCTTTCGATTTGGTGCTGCCTCCATCATTTCTTCGCCAAACTCCGGCACCTGAGGGACAAAAGAAAAACAAGGTGAGCCGAGAAAACCAACAAATACAACACTTATCATCATAGACTTACTTGATTACCACCGGAGGCATCATTCTATAACTCTCCACATCTTCATGTGCCGCACCTACAAATGGAGAGAAAACAACACGTTAAACACCGGCAACATTTACCGGACGGCGTCTGGTAATACAGACTCTTATCTGAGCGCCACCAACTGCCACAAGGGGTATCTTCTCACGATCTTAGTTGCAAGACAAGGAAGGAAGGGGGGACAAGAGTGAATCATCGGACATATTGAACTCTATGAACTTGATACTTACCGAACCTTGCCAGGAACCTCAGAGTCAATACTCTCCGGAACTCTCCCAAGCCTCGAAACCAGTGAAGTAACTGGCATCAACGCGCCCCCTGCAATCCACGCAGGATGGAGAGCTCATCATTTAAAAACATAAGGTGAGGTTCCTAAAAGGGGATAGGTGACAAGAAGGGAGAACGAGAACAGTGGGAGGGGGCTATCACTCATATCCACGGGTGGCTAAATCCCTTTCTCCACTTGCAGGAGAATACTTCTACGGATCAAGCAGACGAGATTAGGCGGGCCAGTCCAGACAGTCATCTCAGCACTACGCATCACGTTGGTGGAGACCGCAGCTGTCCGGGTCCGATCGACGCCCCTGTGGGAACCAGGTGAGCGTAACAATTTGGAGGGCAAGGAATGAGAGGAGGACCACAAGGATCGTGTTGGAATTGTGGGAGGTGGGGAAATGTTCCTAGAGAATGCCAGATGCGACCAACGGGATACTACCAAGGGCCGCCTCCGATGGGAAACGAACAGCATTTTGGCCACCCACATCCAGGGAGTCCTTATGGGTTACCAATGGGTGGGGGTGGGCAACACGAACAGTGCTATAATGAGTATCCACAGAGAACACAACAGGTGCAACCAAGACAGCAACCTCAGCAGCAAGCTATGCAACAACAGATAGCACGCCAGAACACGATGGGAAACGCGAACACTAACATTTTTGCAACAATTGCAAATTGCGCGCCAGCATCCCAGAACAGAAACATACCCAGACTAGGACAGCCCACAGAAAGCACTTGCGTGTCCAGTCCTATCAACTACCCTACGTGCAGAAGAGGAACCACTGGTAGGTGCGGATATAGACAACAAGCAGTTCATCTTTATGGTGGATTCGGGAGCTGAAAAATCATGGCTCATGCAAGGCCAGCTCCCGCTCTTGAGAAAAAATTTGGAAATGCAGGGGTTTTCAGGGGCAATTTTGAAAGTTCCTTACACAAAAGATCTAGACATAACGGTGGGGGGAAAGACAGTGTGAGCACCTCTACTATATCATGAAGACTCACCAATAAATTTGTTAGGACAGGACCTCCTGAGCAAATTTAATATGACCATCTCCTTCACAGAACGAGGGATAGTGTGCTCTACTCTGGGAGTATGCCCCGTAAGAGCTATGTGGATGATAAGTACTATGACAAATTAAATTGCATTAAGGGGAGTGCCCATAGATATAGACATGTTCATTCAAGGAATACGAGTACTTGCTTGAGTGGTGCCCGAGATAACACGAAAGGAATGGAAAGCGCCATCTGATTTTGTTTTCCGCCCCATTGTGAACTCAGATATTATGCCAGGTACAATAATATCTATCGATTTGGAAGGGGTACAGGTTTCAAGCAAACATATTGCAGTGATAGGACTGGACACACATGGATGTGAATGGAGAACAGTGCTGTGCATAGATTCAAATGTAGCTTTGCATGATTTAACTAACGAGGAATTGTTCACCGACAATGATACTGATGGGGAAATTATAATGGAAATAATTGTACCTTGTGATATAATGATCCAGCACAGAGAAATACACAACCCCCTAATGGCCAGCGTTAGTGCACCACCCACTATATCTGATGAGGATATGGAAAAGGTGCTGCCAGAATTATGGACAACAGGCCCACACGATGTAGGGTTTTTGCAAGAGGTCACGCCCATAAAAATAAGATTGAAACCAGGTGCAATTCTGCCTAGAGTGAAGCAATACCCATTATCAAGAGAAGCAGAGGAGGGAATAAAATAAACTATAAACGCATTATTACAACAAGGTATAATAGTTTCATCAAATTCACCTTGCAATATGGCGATTTACCCAATTAAGAAGGCAAGGGGCGGGGCTTGGAGGATGATTTAGGACCTCCGCCCACTTAATGACGTCATACAGAAAGAATTCCCTCTAGTACTGAATCCTTCATCGATTTTGTGTAGTATCATAAAGGAGGCAACATGTTTCACAGTTGTAGATTTGAAAAACGCCTTTTTCTCAGTGCCACTCGACCCCAGTTGCCAGTATCTCGCAGCATTCACATTGGGGGGGCAACAGATATGAACATTGTAGATTGCCACAAGGGCACTGTGAGAGCCCCAGCATCTTCAATAGGATTTTGTATGAAGACCTTGGTAATGTGGATGTAGAGAGCACGATAAACCAGTACCTGGATGATCTCCTCATCTGCAGTAAGAGTGAAGATCAGTGAAGAGCTGATTCGATTTCATTGCTAAATTTACTGGCCAAGAAAGGATACAAGGTGGACAAAGGTAAACTGAAATACTGCCTAGCGGAAGTGTTATACTTAGGACAGATGATTTCAAAAGATGGTAAAAGAATTATACCTGACAGAGCAGCAGCAATACGTCACGCAGTAATCCCCAAGACAGTGAAGGACATGCAGAAATTTCTTGGCATATGTAATTATTGCTGTGCATGGATCCTGGATTATGCGGCCTACACACGCCCATTGTTGCAAGGGTTAAAAGAAGCACAAAAGAACAGCGCCCGAATAAAATGGACACAGGAAATGATGACACAATACTTTAAATTACAAGACCTCATCACACACACCCCAGTTTTAGTGAACCCCGATTATGACCGGGAGTTCTACCTCTTTTCACGCTGCAATGGAATACCGATGACAGCAGTTCTAACACGAGCCATTGGCCTACTACAGCGGCACATTAGATTCAGTGATGCAGGGCCACTTCACGTGCGAACAAGCTCTTGTAGCAGCGGCCTTCGCGATAGAGAAAAGTGCCACTATTGTAATGGGATGCTCAATAACACTGTATGCAGAGCATTCAATATTTGCTGTTCTGGAGAGATCAAAATTGACACTCACCACACAAAGAGCAACAGTTTATGAGATCATAATATCCAGTCCAAATGTCCATGTAGTTAGATGTAAAAGTGTGAACCCTGCTACATTCATTACAGAGCCCTGTACTGTAGAAGATATGCAAGAACACGATTGTGCCACATATGAGGGGGAGGGAGATGACATTCCAAAAGCAAGCGAAAACGCCCTCGAAGAGGGAGAAATATACTTCGTAAATGGGTCAGCATCAATTGACAGTGGGACAGGAGAAAAACATATAGGTGCAGCAGTGGTATGAATAGAAGGGGAGGAGTACGAAGTTATAATGCAGAAACGCCTCCCATCACATTACTCAGCACAAGCAGCAGAATTAATTGCGCTAATTGAAGCATTACACACAGCCAAAGGATGTGCCATGACAATATATTCTGACTCAGCATACGTGACAACGATGGTACATTCCGGGTTGTCGTGATGGCGAAGAAGAGGGTTTAGGAGGGCAGATGGCTTGCTGTACAACATGCAGAACTATTAAATGATTTGATTGAGGCTCTAGCAGAACTGTCAGTGGTAGCATTGGTAAAGTGCCAGGCACACACCAACAAGACAGACGCAATCTCGCTCAGGAACGCGGCAGCAGACGCCGCTTCAAAAGAAGCAGCCTACTTTGATATCCCCCAACCATTAGAATGCATTGTAAAAACACCCACTTCAGAAGTGCAGGAAGAAGGATACAACTGCACACCCATTCTGCAAGTGATAGAATTACAAAGACGTGCTCCCCCAGAAGAACAAGACTTATGAGAAAAAAGAGGATGCAAGCAGTCACCCAACGACTTAATATGGCAACAGGAAATGACAGGAAAAGTAGTGACCCCGTAGAATTGTTCCAACAACTACATTTTCCAACTCATGTAACAAAACAACATATCGCAGCAGACATTCAAGAAGAATGGTTTGTCCCCAATTTACAGTAGCACTTATCAAAATTAATAATAGAATGCACATACAATTCAGGTATGACACTCAGGACATTACGAGGAACACTGTAGGGCCTTTCAGGGAGCTCCATATTGACTATGCAGATATGGGAGAAAGATGTAACAGGGCAAGGTACCTCATTGTGATATTGTGTCCCTTCTCAAGGTGGGTCGAAGCTGGGCCATGTGCCTACCCCGACGCAAAGTGCGCAGCAAAGTTTTTGGTACGAGAGGTTTTCTCTAGGTGGGGTATATGCAATGTGATCAGGCCAGATAACGGTAACCATTTTGTAAATGACCTCTTCAAGGAGCTGACCACGTTGTTAGGAGTAAAACACAAATTGTGTTCAATTTATCACCTCAAGCTAACGGACTGGTAGAAAAAATCAACGGGCTGCTTAAAAGTAAACTGACCAAGCTATGCAACACACTTAAAAAGAACTGGGTGTATTGCTTGCCCCTAGCACTGTTCCAACTCAGAACACAACCAAGCAAGGATCATCATTTGAGCCTGCACGAAATAGTGACGGGACGGCGCATACATACGCCACTATCCCCAGTAAGGAGAGCATCAGATGCTCACAGAGCTGCCACAGTGCTAGGGGATGAGTTTAAGGAATACATTACCCAACTGACACGTGCAGTGTGAAGCATAGCAAAGCAAATAGCACCCCCATTTACACAGGATAATGAAACAGATACAACAACGCCAGCACAAGACAGCCCCACAGGACAGTTAATGCCAGGAGAAAATGTGCATGTGAACAGTTTCATGCGGAGATGGAACTCCCCATGATTTCACAGCCCTTATGAGGTAATTTGTTGCACGCCCACAGCAGTAAAAGTGAAGGGGTTGAAGTACTGGGTGCATCTCTCAGATGTGAGAAGGGCACACGATAGTACAACACCCCAAAGTGAACAACAGCAGAGCCAAGACATTGTAAGTGGCTAAAATAGAGGAAAGAAACATAAAATACAAAATGAGAAAGTGAAAAAAAGGCAAAATGAAAGGATTGAAAAGAGCATGCAAAAAATAAAATATACAAAAATGAACAGTGTATATAAAAAGATGTTAAAGAAGTATACAGTATATCTCTCTTTCTGTCGCTTACTAGTTCTCCATGTTTTTCTCTCGGCTTACCTTTTCTGATTATCTTTCTGCACTCTAATACGAGTTAAAGGAATAAAACTAAAAAAGTGAATGTCACACAAATTAGGTCAATACTTACTAAAAAGTGTTTTGATAAAGTTGAGTAACTTAAAGCGTGTCAGTAGAAATATGAAAGTAATAATGTGCAATTTAATGGAAAAGAAAATATATATATAAATATAAAGTATTTTTGGTGTACTTTTATAACGCCACTTCAGGTGGAAATATGACAGAGTAGATAATAGAGTGCATAGATATTATAACTATGATTGCAGTTTATATTTTATAGCGATAGTGTTTTCTGTGATGTTATTTTGCATTGGTATGTACTGGAGCCTGACTTTCATAATTGGGGATATGAAAGAGGGGGGACTGGGGTACACATAATACAAGAAGGATTAAGCCTTATATGGGCTGGAGTTAAGACAATTTGGTCACATAATGCCTCCCTAAATGATAATCTTACAACATTGTATAAAAACCAAACTGTCAAAACCCCTGTTCTTACATATGCTGCTATGGGTTTCGATAATGATGAAACCAATGAATATGATGGTAATTATTCCCTGTTCGGTACACCTGATCTGACATATATAAATGCACATGCAACCACAGAACCTACCTCATATGGCACTGATATGCACTTTAGCCCCAACACCCCAACCACCCAAGATCCTTCAGTACTAGAGTCTTGGCAAAATGCTAATGAACAGAGTGATGCAACATGGGCAGACATTTTTCCTATAAAGTATCATAGAGTAAAAATGTTATATAATGGTCAAGGGGAGAGAAGGAGATGAGAAAGGGGGGCAGAAGGGAAGAGTTATGATGCATACCATGGCCTTGTATTAGATGAGATTGAAGACCCCCGCCACCCAGACCAATCTAACAAATGGTACTCAGACATGAGCGCAACAGACAAACAAGCAACGAAGGAGAGCTGCTATGTTTGCTCTCTCATTCCTCATGCCTCGGGCACACCCAAAGTTCTTAGACCTCAAGAAGTGCCCTCGTCGGATGCCCAATGTTTGGTTCATCTCGTATTGTGTAGGATTCAAAGCACCTTCCAATCACACACAGTTATAATAGAAATGCTGCAGAATGAAAAAACCTGCATGAGTAAGCCACAAGGAGTGATTTGCATCAAGGAATCATTTTTTGTTATCAAAGGGACATGGTTCACTGAAAACAAGTGGCATGACGAGACAATCACGTGCAAAGCAGAGGCATTGCGAGGTCTAACAGAAGAGAACTTTCAATGGGTCAAAGAGACATGCACTCCGGTCTGGTCACAGCACATCGCAAAACGATCATCATCCCGGATATGAAAAAGGGTACAGCAGCACTCATGAACACGTATTGGGTATGTGGCAAGCAAGCATACCTGCCTCTACCACCATCGTGGAGGGGTACCTGTGCCATGGCCACACTGCATTCAGCATTAATGGTGATACCAGAAAGCCATATCCAAGGGGGGAGGAAATTCGGCTGACACATCGGCAGCACTCCAGCCAGCGACCGCAGAGCCCTCCGCATAGGACATTCTGTCTGAAAACAAACTACAAGACAGAGTGTCTCACAAAAGAAAGTCATCCAACTACATTTCCAGCAAGTCATCAGAACTCCTGGCTGAGATTCCAGTTAATTCAAGCTCTTCAACTCTGCCGAAAAAATGTTTGCATTCCTCCTAGTGGCAGGACTTGAGGCACAAACAGATGCCAAATGGCTGCAGATCATGCGCTGGGAGTTGATCCAACTGGCTAACGACACTGAAGATGGATTCAACATGATCAAGGTGGAACTCTGCGTGCTGTGGTTAATGACAATGCAGAACCGGTACGTCCTGGATCTCCTCACAGCAATGGACGGCGGTGTTTGCCGAAAAATCGGGAGTGCCTGCTGCACATTCGTACATTCTGAAGACGCGGACAATGGGACCCTTTCCCACGTCATCTTGGCTGTGCATAGTTTGGGGGAAGAATGCAGAAGGGAGGAGGGATAGAGCCATGTAGCTGGTTCGAGGACATCTTCAATTGGATACCGTCCTGGTTCAGCATGATGATGAAAGTTTTTGTCCCACCCATCGTGTTCCTGTTGCTATTCTTCTGTGTGTGCCAGGTGGGAATTCAATGTTGTGCAAAATCAATTCCTAGTTCTGCAATGATGATGGTAACAATGGGCAAATTGACAACGGTGCAATATATGAAAGATGCACAGGTCCAAACTGGGGAGTCAAGTCCCTCTAAGTATTGCATGACTGCAGTATACTGCTACCCTGGGGATAGGGTGGATAATTTGTACCACACCACAATCAAGGAGCCACAAGAATTACAGTGGTATAGAGAGGTCTGGGTGGACCTGGATGGGGATGGGGGAATATACATGACATGTACACCTGATGAATATGACAGAAGGGGTCAGAGCTTACGAAGTGTGTGTAGGGCTTGGATGCCAATAAAAGGGACACCCGCATGGGACGAAGCAGTACAAGAAGCAGAGTATTATCGAAATTAAAATAATCGTAAAGATTAGTTTGTTACTTTAGATGTAACGAAAGGGGGGAATGTGTGGGAGTGAAGGGCCTTTGTGCCCCCCTCATACATTCTGCACAATATGGAACACTTGCTCATGTATTAGCGGGGGACGCCTCCATTGCCCTTATGCTAACATTAGCATAAATGGGGCTATTGCGGGATACACTTGCCTTCCATTTTGTGTGCCCTCGACTGCATCTTTGGACTAGGCCTCACTCCGATAATACGAAAAGGCTTCTCTCCCCTCTGCAGTACCGTGCATTGCCCGCTCATGGCCCCCACCTTTTTCCCCACTGTCTGAAAGCCTCATAAATCCCTTTCTCACGGATGTGCAGGGGATAATTGAAACAAACAGTAAAATGAATCAACTCACTCTTCCTCTGTGATCACTGTCCTGTGTGTGAACCGGCCCAAACAATGCCTTGTAACTCATCCATCTCCACAAACCTGCTCCTACTCCCTTGCCCCCGCTGTTGGAAAATTACTGCCAATGTAGCCCTGTGCCCTCCTAAGGTATTCTCTTGATGTACCAGAAATGTGACCCTGCTGTGTAGCCCACCCCAGAGTGCCCCTACTAAATCCAGACCTCTGTCGCAGTATATTGTGTCCTAAAACTAACATATGTCATTTTACCCCCCACTCGCCTTGATTTGCTAAGAACCACCCAGTCACCCAGGTTATCACTAAGGACAAGAATCCTAAGACGTGTACCGCATACAAGTCTCAATGAAAGAAGATGTAATCATGAGAATGCAATTTATAGGTTTGCAAAGATTTACTCAAAGGTATATTAATGACTATCATTTATTATATGTCTAGTGGTAGTTTCTCATGCCAGCTTAGTTAGTGTCAACTCTATCTTGCCATGACCTAACCCTTACCCCTCCCAGACACAGGCAGCTGGACCTCGTGACGCTCACCCTCCCTCCAACTGGGCAACCTATACAGAAGAAGCAGTGCCTACAGGACTATATGTAACTTCACTCCCCAACCAATCCTGTACTAATGTAATACCCTATGTTAATGACATCATCGATGATGCTGTTTTGCTTTATAATTCCATTTACGTGTATTGTTTGCCAGAGCACTCTCCGGGCAGCAGAGTTCTCTGGATGCCAAATTTATATAAAGACTTATTAATCTTGCAACCTGTTCTCCTAGTCTCATTCCCTACTGGGATGTGTTATATTTTATAAGTTTGCATTGGTAAGTCGGGGAGTGAGCCTTTACACTAGGCACTATTGTACACATTCCCTCTAATCAAGCTCATTCGCATATTACACAGGAAGGCCTTCAGGGAATCGGACAGGTTGATACTCATTTCTAAATACTGAAACATGATTTCGCTTCTCCAGACATGTCCACAGTGGATCCTTTCAGCCTCCTCTTGTCCTCAATACTCTCTCCCTCCTGCATCTAGCAACCATCTGGAGACTGTGACTGAAAGATTGGAATTTGAAATAGCTGTTTGTTTCAGCTTGGGTATCTCAAGAGAAGCCGCCATGGAAAATCAAACGTCCTGAAGGCCTTCTACGAGAAAGGTCTATCAATATCACGGCATAAGGAAACTGGAGAGTAGTGCCTGGAAGATCTTGGATATACTTCCTGAAGTTTTTGAGATAGGTCTAGAAGTGTCCACATTTTGAATGAAGTGTTCAGCTCTTTGAGCCATCATGGATCTATGGAGTGCCCTTACAAATACGGACCCATTTGTCTCTTGCCTCCTGCACAGTTTTGATCTTCAAAAACAGAAAGGAAGCCTGCTCACCCACAGTGGGGTTCTCTGTTAGTCCAGAGGCTGTTGCCACTGGTTCCCTTGAGCCAATGGAAGCTGCAGACATAAGCTCAATTTCGGGAAAACCTTGTTTTGGTGGCAATCACGTCTGTGAGAAATATTGGAGAACTAAAATCCTTCTTGATATCAGAGCAGTGGCCTAGATTTCCCACGGACGCAGTAATCCTTCATATATCTGCAGATTTCCTTCCTAAAGGGTTACCAGACATTTGGTCGAATGCATTTGATCGAATTACAATATGGTCGAATCAATTTGGTCGAAAAAATGGACGAATATTTTTTTTGTTCTTTTTTTTTTTGGGGGGGTCCCCCCCAAACCCCTGTTTTTGGTGTTAAAACACCTTTTTTTACCTATTTTTACCTATAATAGAGCAAAAAATATATATATACTTTTAAAAAAAGATTCGACCTTTTTTTTTTCGACCAAATTGATTCGACCAATTTGTCATTCGATCAAATATATTCGACCATTTGACTGGACAGCTCCTAAAGTACTCTTGCATTTTCATCTGAACCAGGAAGAGATCCTATCGGTCCTCACATCCTCCTCAGATTCACAGGTAGAGGATGGTTTTCATACTTTGGACATTGCCAGATCACTGAAAATCTATATGAAAGAAACCATCAGCTTTTCGGAAATCTGAGGCTTTGTGGATGTCCTGGGGAGGTGCAGCAAGAGGGAAAAGGCCATCAGTAGCAAACCTTGAGTCGTGGATTAGGTCTGCAGCCATCAAGGGTTGGATACCAGTGTCAATCCCTCTGCCTGCAATCATCCAGGGGTGATAAACCAGAGCCATGGCAACATCCCAGGATGGGATACAGGGGGTCTCAGCAGAAATATCTGCAACACTGCTACCTGGGCATCTCCAAACACATCTATTAGACACCACTGATTGGTGATTGGGGATCCCTGTGAGCAAAATTTGGAGCAAGAGTCCTTGCAGGCAGCTCCCTCTTAAATCTGAGAATAAATTTGGGAGCCCGGCAGTATGTATGTGTTGGTATTTATTTAAAGACAGCACAAGACGTAGGTATTGCTTGTGAGTTCTTGTTGTGCGGACGTTGATGAGGAGGGGGACAGGAGGTAATGCAGATTACGTATGCTAATGACTACTACTCTTACTCCTCCCATCTCGTCACAGGCCTTATGGTGAGCCCTCCTCTCCATGCCTAAAGCATAGTTGTCATTACGATTGAAAACAACGGAAAAGGCAGATGAGGCTGTGGCTTTTATCCCTCTGAACGATCCTCAAACAATCCAGAATTTTTGTGACAGTTGATCTGGGAAGGCCGTCTGCCTTTGTGTCCTAATGACTTTTTTGTGTCAGCAGTACTAAGAGTAATGGTACCATATTCGTCTCAGTACAAGTTTGCCAGTCCGGAAACAAAGGTGCCGGTAAGCTTACCAACACTGTTGTTTCCGGACCGGCAAACTACGAATCTGCCTGCGACACCCGCTGTGCCCAACAGGTCAGACCCTGCCGGACACAGCGGCGATGGTAGGCAGACCGTCACAGAAGCACCGCTTCCGTGGTCTCCATTCCCGTGGAGTCCTGCTGGACTCCACGGGAATGGGAAAGAACATTTTACTGGCACCTAGCTCCCGGTCCGCTAGGACTTGTAATGTCCCTGTGGTGCCGGTAAATATTTACGAGTCTGGCGGCAACCCACAAGTAGCACTGGCAGGGTTACCACCAGACTCATAATGAGCCCCATAGTCTCTAATTGAGTACAAAAGATCCTTAAATTAAGCCACAGAAGACCTATCAAGATAGAAAACAGCCCTTATGAATGTAGTGCTTTCCAAGGTTTCAACACAATTAAAAGTTACAAATATTTTACCCGACAAAGATGGGCATATCTTTGCTGTACCCTTTTTCCCTTTAGTAAAGGATGACTTTCAAATGTTATTGATAAAATGTTTAATGTTTGATGTAGAAAAGGCAAGTCAAGATAGCTTCAATTTCGTCAGCATAAAACCACAATAAAGCATAAACCTCTAAGTCTTTCAGCTCTTTCATTTTAACACCTCCAATTGTATTGGAAATTATTTTATGGGTGATAGCAGTCTGGAGGCTTATGTAGAACTAAATAAATATGATATTTGATGTTAATATTATCTATATGCTTTGTCTGACACTTGCTTTGACTGCGAAATACCAGAAGTGCAGTAACTAAATATTGCACACATGTAAAAAGTTGACTGGTTTCAGCCAATCCCACACTTCCGCTTTCTCCAGGACGTGAAAGAACTGTCTACTGTTCTAAAGCCAATAAAAGCTGGGCTATATATATATGTTCCAACTTGTCGCATGAGAACTAATCACTGAGAAGTGTTTATCATTTGCATGATATTTTTGTTACGTTCCCACCTCTTCATGGGCTCTGTTGAGGCTTTCACCTTGGGGTTTGGTGCTTTAGTATCATCCCTGCATAGTCGAGTATGACGGTGGGGGCTTGGGAGTCAATTAGAAGAGTATTCTCTGTGCCCAATAGTTGACTCGAGCAGTTGCCTGGTGTCTTGTGTTTTTTTCTCAAGGTTCGCATCATTTCTAAGAAACTCTGTTGTATGTCACCTAGAAGTGATAGAAGCAAGGAAAGCCATGAGAGCGGATATCAGACGCCTGAAAAAGGATGGTATGGTCATTAACTGAACCAAAATACATAAACGGAAACAACAATACAAAAATTGTCTGAAGTCCTCGAAAAAGGATTCCGAAACTATGTTAAAAATAGCATGCAAGAACAATGCGAGAGGCCTATGGGAATTGCTAAATAATAACGGGAATTTCCAATCATCAGTCATGCTTCACCAAATCACCCAACTGGCATGAGTTGACCACTATTCAACATTGTTCACACAGGTAACACCAGAACAAGCAGAAGACAATCAGATGACCCTGGCTACATGGCAGTTAAAATGGGAAAAGAAGACATCATCGGATGTTCCTGATGGGTTTACAAACTCCATCTTGAAAGAGGACCCAGAAAAATGGGCGGACTTGCTGGATATGTTGTTCAACCAAATAGTGCTTGTGAGAGATGTACCCGCCTCTTGGAAATCGGCATTGATAGTCCCGATCTACAAGAAAGGCGATAAGGGAAATTCTAGAAATTATCGCCCTATCGCACTTCTTGATACTCTGGGGAAGATCTTTGCAAAACTGCTCTTGGAAAAACTACAAAAATGGGCGACACTGGACGAATGGCTCCAAGACAATCGGGTTTTGTGAAGGGAGTAAGAATGAACTTGAACATCTTCTAATTAAATTCCTATGAAGTGAAGGCAATGAAAATGGAAACACTAATCTTTATGGCCTTCATAGATCTGTAACGGGCGTTCAATAGTGTAAACAGTGTAAACAGAGAACGCCTGTGGCGAAAGCTGCATGCATAGAATTGTCCATTGGACCTTTTTGAAGAAATTAAAGCGCTATACTCTGAACCCTCAGTCAAGATCCATCTAACAGATCAAGAGATCTATTCAAGAGACATCCATACATATAGGCGCCTAAAACAAGGATGCCCCCTACCAGCTATCCTGTTTAACCTTAACCTATCGGATCTTCAGGAATCACAAATAGCATTAAAAAGCTTTTCTCTGAGAATACAAGACTTCCATATACCTTGGATAATTTATGCAGACGATTTGGTCATTCTCGACCTGTCCCCAATCGGTCTGCAGCAAAGCATAAATAGATTTTGGAAATATACACAAGAGAATAACTTACAGATCAATGTGGAGAAATCCAAAATCTTAAAATATAGTACCTCACAGAAATTTGGAAGAAGAGAACCTAACTGGTGCCTAGGGAAGATCCAAATCGACAAAGTGAGTACGATGAGATATCTTGAGATACTATTGAATGGAAGCATAAATGAGATACTATGGTTGGACATGCTGAGAGAACATTTTTTGAATCTAAGAGCTCAAGCAAAGATCTTACACAGGAGATACAAGGAGTTTCCATTAATTGTTCTGATCACCTTCGACAAGCAGAAAGTCTAACCAGTGCTAACCTATGGAGCTGAATCAGTGCTAAATATATCATGGTCTATATGGACCAGACTTGAACCCTTATTCTAGAAAGGAGTGTTCAGACTTCCAATGTGCATCCCAGTGAATACAATGAGATATGAACTTGGACTTTAATCATTATGCTCAAGAGTATTATGGAAATCACTTCAACTTTATAGGAAATGTAAAATCACAGACTGTTCAGCCCCCTTTATGATTCTGCGGAAGCCAAAAGGTGATAACATCGAATGGGTGCTGGAAGAGTGGAAAATAAACATTCCCCTAGTAATTTAGACCCCCCTTGTTTTTTGCATATTTAAGTAACTTTGGGTCTCACCCTAAGTTACTAGGAGAATCCAGACATGGACCCCTTGCTCACTTTTCTTAGAGAGGCACAGCTCCACCCTACTGATGAGGTCGAACCAGACCGAAACACGTGTCTCGGGTTGCTTTTGGTACTCTTGTTCAGAGGAGAATTGCTTAGCATTTCGTTGCTGGACTGCCCTAAGGCAGGACAAAGACTGATATGATTTAGATATTTCTCCTATGTGAAAGATAGTGAGCTACAGACTCTGGGTAAGTCTCTCGTAACCGGGACTAATATCCGATTGAGGGACTGCCAGGACCCCCCTTGTTTTTTGCTTGACATAGGTGCCACACCACTACTGTAATAACCAGCCGTAACTCTGCAGCAGGGTGGTTGGCTCAGGTATGTGGTGCGGCCAGCAGCAGTGGTGCCAGGGGCAGTTGAGCGGCAGGCATGCCTGCACAGCTAAGGCTCTACTTTGCCTCTTCAGGTGGGGGCACTGGGCAGGAGCATAGAGGGCATTTTTATGCCGGGCACTGCCCCTCTCTCATCTCTATGCATCCAGCATGGGGCGCACTGACATGCATACACCTGCCAGTCAGTCCACTGAATCACTGAGTCTTAAACATGCTCTAGCGTGGTCCTGCGACTGGTGCTTTACAGTCACAAGTGCCATTGGTGAGGAAGAGCACAGAGAGGTCAACAGGTCAATCAGCAGCCTGCCACAACAGCACAAGGTCATGGTCAGGTAAAAGGCCCTTGCCGAGGTCGAGTGAATGTGCTGAGTGTCAACCTAAACAAAACGATCTTGCTGTAGTGTTTGTTAGGCATGTTCTTCAGTTCAGTAATGATTTTGTCTGCATTTGTTCATCAGTTTTACATAGGAAGAAAGCATGTTTTCTCTATTTTGTGTGGAAACAGCATCAAAATGTTCCATCTGAAATGTATAAGCTCAGCACAAAATGTTAACTGTGATGAAAGAAGCACCTTAACGTGTGTTGGCTTATTTCAAGAGACAACTAGTTTGCTTTTTTAATATAATATTATGTAGACTGATATTTCTGAACTGCACATCTGTCCTAGGCAGTGCCATCATCATGCCCAGTATCAGCAACCCCAAATATGTTGACACAGTGGGGGGCATCCCTGGGTGGTAGCAACAGTGGGCAGGGAGCAGCCCACCTGACATGGCGCAGCCGTGCTAGAAAATATTTGGGCTCATTATTTTTTTTTAATACAAATTAAGCACTTACATTTAAGTTACACTGCAACATCTAAGTGACTTAAAATGGAACAGGGGGGTTACAATGTAACTCCAGACTCACTCAGGGACAAGGTCTTAGTAGGAGTTCTGAAGCCAGTGGCTGTAAAGAAGAGCTTGTTTGAGTAGACATTTCTGCTGCTCTTTCATAGAGTGTATTCAGTCTGCAGTGGAGTCAGGCGGAGGGAAGAGAAGTTGAAAACTTGCGTAAAGGAATGCAAAGTGCGGCAATGTCTTAGACACTTTTAAATCTCCATTTATAGTGATCAGTGTCAAACCCCAAAACCCTCTTTGGTTTACAGCATGTTCTGCAAAATGGCTTTGCTTAGAAACCCAGCTGGGGCTCCTTTTGATTTGTCTGGTAACATTTGAAAAGTGAATCCAAGAATTCCCCTTACAAAAATCCAAGCATTTTTGGCGTGCCTTTCTCAAGAGACAGTCTGACTGATTTCAAGAGCACTTGGCAGTTTAAGCACTTGCTCATCGTCTGACCCAAAGACAGCATTCCCTAGCGCAACCATGGAGGGATTTGCCAAGCAGTGGAAGGCTGGAAATCCAAGAGTCTTGCTTAACTGTGTTCATTCCATCAGTCCTTTTTGGAGGCAGTTGAGTAATGACGTCCTGGTTGTCCTTCCAATAGCAGTGCAAAACCACAAACAGCACTCGCACACACTGAATGATGTGCAGGAGCCTTACCAGTTCTGGCAAAGCTGTCCCAACTTAACCTGGTATGTTTCACCAATGCCTAAACAACCATCATCTTTTTTACCAGAAATCCACTGGGACGCAACTCCCTATGTTATGTTATATTATAGTTATTTATATATGATATGATATGATAGGTTATTTATAATGTGCTTAAAACCCAAGGGGTGTCTAAGCACGGACACATGGATCGAACCTGTTGTGCTCCATGTTGTCTTGCTTCGAAGGCGAGCACGTTGCCCCTGAGCTATCCTCCTGAGAGGATCTAGCGTAGCATATGCACAGAGGCATCGTAGCGCTGAAATAACTTGGGCAGAGGGATAGAAAAGAGAGACCACTAAACCTAAAACAAGTAGGTTTTAATAGAACACCTGAATAACAGAAGGTTCACTGCGTCACGTAGCACATGAGGAAGAGAATTCCATAGTTGGGAGCTGCTATGGAAAAGGCACCGTCACCAATGTGGGAATATTTGAAACAAGGAATAGGTACCAAACAGGCATCAGCAGAACAGAGAGCCGGCGTGGGGATATGTGGGCAAAATGTGGCCTGCAAATATTCCCCCCAGACCTATTCAAAGCCTGATGGACCAAACAAAGAGATTTAAAATGAATGCACTTCGCTGCAGGTAGCCAGTGCGTACAGTGAAGTACAGGTGAAATATGCATACCTCTAGTCGTAGAAGTCGCGGCGCGTGCTGCAAAATTCTGCAGCAACTGAAGCCACCAAATCAAATATATCAGTGGTCCAGGGAGTAGCAGCAGAGGGAGGGCCAACCACTAACACCTCGGTTTTGTTACCATTCAGCTTGAGACTATTGTTGGACATTCATACCCCACAGTCTCAAGGCAGGCTCTCAGAGCAAGAGATGTCCAGGCGCACAATATTTTGTGTGTCGTCCACAGAAGAATAACAACGGAAGCCATGGCAGAGGATGAGCTTGGTCAGAGGCTGAAAGTAGATGTTAAAAAAACCCAGAGAAATAGCAGACCCTTGAGGGACTCCACAAGAAGAGAATTGGGAACAGAACGAAAAGGAGGAAGAAAAAGGGATTTGGTCTGGTCAGAAAGAAAAGAACTAAACCAGGACAGAACGGCACCAGAGAGGCTGGCCCCATGGAGTCAATCAAGCAAGACAGAGTGATCGATTGTATAAAAGGCGGCAGGGAATTGAGCAGAATCAGACCTCTCACACTTCCCTGATCATGCAGCCGAGCGAAACCATCTACAACTGAGACCAGCACAGTCTCGGTGCCGCACACCGGCTGAAAACTATACTGGGAAGGATAAGAAAAGAGGAGTCCTCCGAAAATGAACTTAGAATGGCACCCACAAGGATTACAAACGTTTCATCAAGAAATGAAGCAAGGAAATAGGATGGAAATTAGCCGGAATAGAAGGATCCAAGGAGGGTTATTTCAGGAGAGGCATAACTAAAGCATGTTTTAAAGTAGTTAGAATATAGCGAGAGAGGAACAAAGAACTAACTGCTTGCGCAACCAATGGAGCAAGTAAAGGCATGACTCCTTTTAGCACAGGAAGAGGAATAGGATCAATGGGGGACGCAAATTTCAGTTTAAATGTGGCTGTGATAATCTCGTCCAAAGAAAAAATGGGAAAAGAAGACCAAGAGTGGTGAGCTAGGGACAGGCACCACAGCAGACGAGTTCCCTGTCCTCAGCCCTGAGGAACAATTCTTCTCCTGGATAATATCGATTTATTTCGCCAAAATAGGTAGAAAGGGAGCCACAGAGTAATTGAGAAGGAGGAAGAGACTCAGGGGGGAGAGATCACAGAGAGAGTGTACGACTCAGAAAAGTTTTTTGTATGGTTCAGATAGGCTTCCGCCTGATGCGTGAAATAAGCACATTTCACCTCACAAATAGCTTTATGATAGGAAGACGAAATTAGATGCAAAGTTGCCTTCACTGCAGGACAGTACGCAGAACACCCTTTGCATTCTGCTTGTTTCTGTTGAAGACAGAGAGACCGAAGATGGTCATCAAACCAAGGTTCCGACAAGCGAGACCTAGGTTTAGACAGAGGGGTGAGATGGTAAGCAAATAGTCTTAAAACCTTCAGAATGCTATTTAAATCCAGTGTTTGATGGCCCGGACAGTGTACTTCCATCTGAGTCAAAATCTGAGCGAAAAAAGGACTGTGCGCCAGTTACGCCGAGGAGCAGGGCTCATTCTATATCTCGAAACAACAGATTTAACTTCCTAGGAAAAAGGTATCATAAAATGGTCAGTCCAAAAAACAGGGAAAGCAGGATGCGCTGTCGTGAAGAGCTCAGAAGCAAAGATGAGATCCAAGGTATTCCTGTTGGTGAGTTGGACACGACACCAACTGAGGAAGAGCAAGGTCATTCATAGTTGAGATTAATTGACATGCTTGTGAATCAGAAGGGTTGTTTGGTTTAAGGTTAAAATCACCAGGTACCCAAAAATTTGAAAAACAAAGCTGGAGATCTGTGACTAACTCTATAAAGAAGTCACAGAAATCCTTAGCAAGTCCAGAGAGGGAGGTAAACAGGACATGAATAAATAAAATAGGAGACAAAATAAAACGAGAAAGGGGTGCCTCCATTTTAATATCATGACTAAGATGCAAGATGGTGCCAGTAAACATGGATCTAATTATTATAGCCACCCGACCACCAGAGAAGGGTGGATCGCAGCACGGGCCAAAGGGAGGATGTTAAAATTCAAAGCTAAAAGCTGAGCTATAGAAGGACCAGAAGACTCACAAAACCAGATTTCAGTAATACAAGTAAAAACAATTAAAAGGTCATAACAACATGCTGTATGCGCGATCAAAGAATGTGCATTAAGTAAAAAGCAATTGTTTTTAAACGATGAGGATGGAGGAGCGAGGCGAGATTAATCATCTAAATGCTGATAGGGAACATTGTAGTGGGGGTGTAGGCAGGGACGTAATTTCACCAAAATGCCAGGGGTAGCAGAAGAGACATCACACAACCCTTGACCTCTGATGACATCACAGGAAGTTATGTCATTTGACCCCACCCCTCCAAGCGAGAATACGGGAAGTGATGGCACACAACCTATCACCCCTTGACAAAACAAGAAGTGGCATCACATAGCATTGTTCCTCTGTGCACAAATATGGCTGTAATGTCAGTGTAATATGATATACATTTCATAAAAGAATGGATCACCATATGTAGTGTTATACTGGCAAGGGAACTATCATCAGTCTCCCCATGTATATGCAAGAGGATTAGGGCCCTGGAACTCCCCTGCCCAAAGAATGGGAGACCCAGCCATAGGACAAAGTTCACTGTCTTTATTAACAATTCACTGACAGGGATTTCAGAATGAACAATGCAACATTCTCCAAAGGCACTCACTCTCCAGGCGCCTTTCATCTGGCCTTGTTAACCCCTGACATCACAAAAATTAGGTTACCTCCAAAAACCTAACAGGGGAAGGGGTTGGTTAGCGAGGTGAACTATATACACATTCTATAAGGGGTTAGTGCAGTTATTGGGCAAGCCATATCTGGCGGCTCCTCCTGATACCACCTCTATGTGTTGTGAATACAAAGTTACAGGTTAGCCTGAGGTGATTTGCCAATGCAACATAGTGTAAGCTTAGCTTGGAAGATGGTTAGGGATTGAACAAAAAGGTACTTCTCAGTCTTCGAATTTTGGACAGATAATCAAGGTAGTGGGAACAACCCCGAAGATGCTGCATGTTCCCAATAAGTTACCATCTCAGATCTCCAAGCCTTGAGACAGAACATTTGGCTTTGAACCATTATTACTTTTGTATCCTCCTGCCCTTGGTTTGATGGCAACAGCCTTCTCAGTTTGGCTCGATTAAATAGGCTCTGTCTTGTAGATTCAGATCACGTGTGTAGGGACCACGAAAATGAAGCTCTCTTGTTTGCATTTATGAGGAATTTCTCCTTGTGTTCCCCGCAGTTGTCCTATCTCTTCTGTTAACTTGAGACCTTCCTTTTCTCAGTGTCCTTGGCGAGGCTATGCATGGTGTTCGCGCTGGAAGCCTGGTCTGCATACTTCAGCAGGATCAACCTGTCAGCCTTTCTGTGTGTTCTTGAGTTTGTCCTGCTTTTCCCATTCACATGGTCGTCCATGTTAGTTGCTGTTAAGCGTCGGCAAGGAGTTCAAATGTATTCTTATGCATCTTGCAATTTCCGCGTAGCAAAAGATATGCGTGTTTCCGTTCTCTAACTATGTGAGTGATAAGCATATTCTTTGTGTCTATCAGAAATAAAGCTAAATGTTTGCGTAACTTTGTGCAGGGATGTCTATGTGCTTCATGTCTAGCGTATCTATGTCATAATGTCACTCATGACGTCATCAGAGTTCTTCGAGGTTGCAGTCAGTGAACTTGTTCAATTGATGACAGCTGTATCTCTTCTATAATGTCATCTGGGTATGATCTGAACAGTTGTATGAGTGAGTAGCACTTCTCACACTTGTGATACATCGATGATGGGGAGGAGGAGCCAAGAAGCGATGTATAGCTTGTGTTTCTCTGTTGCAGGGCTGAGAGTGGGATGGGTGTAACAAGGGCCACGTTTGGGTCTCCCTATTCAGTAGCATTAATATGAGCATGTAGGCCCATATTACCAAATCACTGTGAATGTAAGCAGACGTCCAAGGCCAAATGATGCCATGCAATGGAAACATAATACATGTGGCTGTTGCATGAAATGACAGAAGGTGTGTCAACACATTCAACCCTTGAAACTGTGCCAGAACCAAGCAAATCTAGTCATCCCATGTTGAGATATGCAAAAAAACAAAAACAAAGAAATTGTAGCAGGTTATTTATATTTACAGGTGTTGGACGTTTTCTGAAGCATTTTCATTTGTTAGACAGTTCACACATATTGAGTGCGAAGATATTATGTTAGGATAGTGAAGGCAAAGTACCATAGGCACTGCAGGCCAGAATTTAGGGTGGGTGCACTAGAACCAGTGTGTAACCACTAGGAATGGAACAGCAGGAAGTGTTTTTAAACAGCATTGGGGTTTTACAGCATGTGGGTCCAGACTGAAACAGTCAGTGTTGCTGTAGGTCCGGGTTGTGTCACGTTGAAATAGTGGTGTGCAGCTCTCAATGCTGGAATTACAGGAATGCTGAGGATCAGGACTGAGGTGCACTGTCAGAGCTGTGCAGGGGAATCCAATGATAGAACGACAGGGAATGTGCAGGTGAGGCTTTATGTGTGTTAGCAACAGTAAGTGCCCCATTGCTAGCAAAAGTTACTAGGGCAAGCGTTAGTTTATAGGGGATGCAATGTCAACGCCTAAGAGTTCAAGGCAGATCGCTGTTGCATTATTAGAGCTGTGAGCTGCCAACACTGTTGAAGTACTCCGGAATGCATTGATAGGACTGTGGGTAGAATCGGTGAAAGAATAGTAGAGGATGCTGCAGGTCAAGATTGAGGTGCACTATCCGAGTCATGTGTGGTTCAGTTCAAAGTATTAGGATAGCAGATAGTTCTGATGATCAGGAATAAGAAATATCCAAGCACCCCTCATGCTGGAATAACACAGGCAGCATGAGGTTATGATGGAGGTGGACTGACAGACCTATCTGTGTGTGAGCAGTGCTAGATTACTTTTTGGTGCTGTTAATGGAAATAGAGGTGTGTTGCGCTTAGCTAGGTGTTGGGACAAACTCCCAGGTATGCCAGAGGGCCACTAGGAGTTTGCGGAATGTCGGAAGGCCCAACACCTTCCACAGGAAAAACAGAGGACTCAGTCAATGACAAGTTCAAACTGCGGTTTATTACAAACAGGGATCAGTACAGGGACAGAAGAAATCCACGGACATCTCAACGTCTTCTAGCTCGCAGGCCAGTTTTGTACCCTAATGGTGTCAGAGCGACGTTACAACCTGGGCCCTTCTCCAGAAAACCTATCAGACCACTGTATTGGGTACTGAGTGATAGACAACCCCACCTATACTGGACACTATACTTGTTAGTTTATTGGCCTTAGCATGTCAGGTGGCTGGCCTGGTCCATCCCCATGTCACTATCTATATCAATGTTGCAGTGTGAGGATCTTGCCATTGGTTGTTGCCTGTTGCTACCCACCCCTAGATACTAAACTGTGATTGGTTAGAGCTGACATCCCGAGGCCTGGTATCCAAAAAGGTTCTCAGCTCTTGGTGCACCTTTTCAAGGTAATAAGAAGGACTATGTGTGTGCATTGTAACTTGTGTGTACCACCTTAGTCTAAGAGAGAGCATGTTCGCTCCGTGCTACACTTGTCTTTCATTGTAACATCTTTGTTGCAAGCTTCTGTCTGGTAGCCTGAGATCGGCTCCCTTTCTCAGTGCTGGTTGCTGTCCATTGTCTGTGTCGGCCAGGTCATGTGTTCCTAGACCATGATTTGGAGCTGTGCAGCTCTGAATTATGAGGAATTATTTGCATTTATTGCAGCTGGTGCTACTGTCGTTCAGGGAACGGAATGTCATCCGTATCTTATGGCCTTGGCAGCAGGTCCTGTCTCACACGTATGCTCTCTGGTCGGTCTGAATTCAGCTCAGCGCGATCCTCGCCGAGAGGCCTGTGGCCTGCTGTAGTTTTCCTAAGCCATAATGCGGCTTCTAAAGTGTTTATACTATTCTATATTCTCCATAGGTTAGTCACACCTGGCTCTGTCAGGTCACATAGGTGCTCCTGCAGTTGCGGAAGGTTATTTGCATGTAAGCATCTGTAAGCTCTGTTCAGGATCTCTTGCTTCTTGCGGTTTTTGCATTGCTGCGTCTAGCTAACTGCAAAATAATAAAAGCAATGACAGTATGTTTATGTATCTGTACTCTAACGTTAGAACTGTACATTCGAATTCTTCATGTTTTCTAGTGCATGTTTGTGTCCCAAAGTGCGAATGGCACGTTTGCTTAATTTCTAACGCTGCCAATTCAGGGGGGCCTCATTACGAGTAGCACGGTAAAACCGTGGTCATTACCGGCATGGCGGAATGAGATGGTCCGTGCTCGTATGATGCCGCTAATAGCGGGTGATTACGAGTGCGCGAGCACGCGCGAAGCCCCATGCCGGTAATGGCCATACCGGCATGCCGCAAAAGGCCCTCCAACCCCCAGATAGCGGCATCACGGGAGCCGCCGATACCGGCACCGCCTAGGAGGAACCCCTAAATACAGACCCGGTAATACCAACATGCTAATACCGTGCTCGTAAATCCGGGCCCGGAAATAACGTCATCGCGTCGGAACGGGAAATTGTCCGGTGGCCATCTTTAAAAACACAATCCATTGCAATCCTCCCAAACCACCAATCGATTCATGTTGTGCTCTGTGTCAATACTCTGAGGATGTCCAAGGCTACCTGGAAGACCACCCCCTGGCAGTGGAAACAGCCTTTCTCCGACGCAGAGCTGAATATGTTGGCGGACACTCTCGCTGCACATGCAGACATC
The DNA here is from genome assembly GCF_040938575.1 of Ambystoma mexicanum. Classification (NCBI taxonomy): domain Eukaryota; kingdom Metazoa; phylum Chordata; class Amphibia; order Caudata; family Ambystomatidae; genus Ambystoma; species Ambystoma mexicanum. Next base: position 511,948,121 of record NC_090929.1, on the reverse strand, counting down.
ATTAAAGCAAATGATATGAAGCATGAGGCCCAGCTGAAGAAAAAGGAAATCTGGCAGGAGGTAGCCCGCAAGGCGTCGGCTGTGGGGACCACCCCATGTACTGTCCGGGACTGCCTTAAGAGGTGGGACGACCTCCGCTTGAGGGTCAGAAACATCATGTCAAGCAACAGGAGGGCGGCCATGGCAACAGGCGGGGGTCCCCACTCACCTGCAAAGATGATGCCCTGGGAGGAGACTGCTAGCAGCTTCATCAATCCTGAGTCGATTGAGGGATTGGGGGAGATGGCGATGGGTGCGGCATCATCCCCAGAAGGAGGTGAGTGATCCTGCACATCCCTGTAGGGGAAACCATGACGTAGCACAAGTGATGTGGAAGAGAGACTAGGCAAGGCAATAGATGTCCCTACACCCACATCAACATATCCAAGTCCAGATTGCGGCCCAAACCCTGCCACACAGAAATGCATGCTGAGTGCCAATCCCATAGCCAACACATGGCCAACACACCTGGACCATGCCCATGTAACACATCACACAAACTCCAAATCATTGGCATGCCACCTGCCATGCAGTGAATGCCAATATGCCCCCTCAGAACACCAAGTGTGACACACCTGTAAGACATGAATGCATGAATGAATGAATATTGAACATCACAATTGTATGCCTCTGGCATGTGACACTATCACTGATGACCTGCATCTCTTCTACCCCCCAGGCACCGATGAGGAAGATGCCAGTCAGGAGAACACCGCAAGGGCATCCGTGTCACACCAAAAGAAAAGGGCCAAGGCCACCACCACCCCCATGGCAGACAAGCAGGCCACACCCACAGGCAGTGTGCCTGTCTGAGTGGAAACACATCCACCAAAACCTGCTGCCAGTGTGCCGGACACACATCAGACGCAGCAGCCCACACCCACACCAGTCGGAGTGGGGTCCCTTCCTGTGCCGGCCACCACCGAGGATGTCTTGGATGGCAATGTGGACCTTGGGGGAGTCACAGTAGTGACTTGTCCACCCACTCCAAGCCCCCTGCCCAGTCCCCGCCTCATATGGAGTCCCCAACCACCTATAGCAGGGATGATCCCAGCCTCCATGACTCTGACCTGAGGGATTTGTACCTGTGCCCCTTCGAGGAGGACAGCACCCAGGATGCAGGCCCTGTGAGTGCACCACCCACCACTCCAGCTCCCACCACTCCAGCTCCCACCAACACCCTGGAGTCACGCCTGTCGAGGGTGGAGGCCCGACAGGAGGCCATGTTGGATCCCCTGCAGCAGTATATTGCCGATGGTGAGGACACAAGGAGGGGTATTGCAACTGCCATTGCGGGGACCACAGCGGCCATCGCAGCGAACACAGCAACCGTGAATGCATCAGCTGTGCTCATGAGGGACTATCTGGGGGCAGTAACCCAAGTACTCACTTCCATCCTGCTCCATATGCAGCGGCCACGCCTTGGAGCAGGCGTGGAACCTGCCTCTGACTCATCCACAGCCACCACACCTGCATCCTCAGTCTCCGCAAGCCCTGTGCGCCAGACCCGGAGGAGTGCATGGCACTCCGAGATGCCACCCCCGGACAGCAAAAAGTCCCGGAAGTAGTGTGGCCAGAAAATGGGAGTGGGACACATGGTTGTGGGTGAAGGGGAGCATTTAATGGAGTACATTTGGGGTCTTTTAGGGTTTGTTGGGTGGGTTTGGGAGTTCACTGGGGGTTTTTGGGGTTTGTTGGGTGGGTTTGGGAGTTCACTGGGGGTTTTTGGGGTTTGTTGGGTGGGTTTGGGAGTTCACTGGGGTTTTTTTGGGTTTGTTGGATGGGTTTGGGAGTTCACTGGGTTTTTTTTGGGTTTGTTGGGTGGGTTTGGGAGTTCACGGGGGTTGAGGGGGAGTGGTCACATTTTTCCCTGTTTGAACAAATACACCTGTTGTGTGCAAAAAAATTCAGTGGACATTGTTCATTTTCTGTATATCTATTTAATGTGTGACAGTGTTCAGTGGCCAACTCCCAACAATCCCAGTGCGCATGTCCACATGGACCCAGTGTGTCACTGACACATGTCTATCATAGTCCCTGTGGTTCAGAAGTATTCTTGAATCAGTGCTTGGCGTACTGCATGGTGATCTTTGCCACTTTCTCAGGACTATATAGGAGTGCCCCACCAGACCTGCTTAGGCAGCGGAAACGGGCCTTCAACAGGCCAAAGGTCTTCTCAATCACAACACGGGTACGGGTGTGCACACGATTGTACTCCTCTTCATGGCTGTTCTGCGGGTTCCGCACAGGGGTAAGTAGCCACGGGCTCAAGGGATATCCTCCATCACCTGCAAGCAAATACGAATAGGTGTGTGTCACTCTGAGCTGCAACCTTCAGGAAGCACAGTCATGGCTACAGCTATTTGGTGTGGACATGCACATGCCCCTGTATGTATGCAAGAATGTTACCTAGATGCATACTATACTGCTATGAGGTGTGGTAGTCTGGTCTGGATGGTGTTCAATAGATGATGCAGGGTGTAATAATGCATGCTGAGGCAGATGTACTGTGGTTTTACGACAATATTTAGCCTCCCATTCATGCTGTGTATTCTACACTGTCCATGGTCACACTAGCCACATTGGCACAGTTGCAATCTTGTTCAGTCATGCATTGCTTGACATACCCATGGTGGCCTGGTCGTGCCTCTTACTTGTTGTCTCTGATATGCATAAATGGTAAAATGTGTGCCAGTGATGTGTCATGTTCTGTTTGGGAGGTTCAGGTCAGGAGTGTTTAGCTCTGCATGCATTCTCCAATCACCGACATATGCCACCCAAGTGGAGTATGCACCCCCGCCCCTTTCCCACCCAGGTGGAGTATGCATCCCCCCCTTTCCCACCCAGGTGGAGTATGCATCCCCCCCTTTCCCACCCAGGTGGAGTATGCATCCCTACACATCAGTACCCCAAAGCACTGCCATGGGCCAGTTGGGCAACTCACCAAGCAGCCAGGCACGTGGTCCAGCATGTCGCTCCATGTGACGGGGTAGCGTGGAGTTGCGCAGCACCATGACATCATGTGTTGATCTGGGAAATCGGGTGCAGCAATGTGTGATGATCTTGCTGGAGTCACATACCATTTGCACATTGATGGAGTGGTATTGCTTGCGATTGCAGTACACCGCCTCTATGGCATGGGGGACTACCAATTCCATATGGGTGCTGTCCAGGGCACCAACACAATTGGGAATGCCTGCCAGTGCATGGAAGCCTACTTTGGTGTCGGCTATCTCCTGGGCAGCCCGTGCTAGGGATATGTGGGTGCTTGCGTGCTTCAGGAGGGCATCCAGCACTTGGTTCAACATGCGTAAAAATAGTGATTGTGAAATGCCATGCAGCTGACCCACTGTGTGTTGATAGGTGCCTGTGGCCCGGAAGTGGAGCACAGACACCACCTTTAGTAGCAGGGGGATGGCAGTGCGTATTTCCATGAGGCTGGCAATGTCGTTGTGTATCATGTCCACTATGGTGGTGATGGTGCCCCGGTCCAACCGGTACAGGGTGTGTATCTGCTCAGGGGTTAGGTTGAATGGCCTGGATCTGATGCGAGGGATTGGTGGTTGCCTACGAGGCACTGCTGGCTGCGCTGGTGGTAATTGCTGGGCCTGTCTCACCCTCCTTCTCCTCCTGAGTCTCCTATGTGCTGCCTGTTGTTGCTGCTGTAGTTGTTGTTGTAGTTGGTGTTGTTGCTGTAGTTGTAGCAGTGTTGGCATGTGCTCCAGCATCATGATGCAACAGCTAGTGGTAGCATGTTGGTGTAGGAAGGGATGTGGTGTGTGGGTGTGCTCATTTAATACTGGCCCAGCCTCCATTGACTCCACCTGTGGTGATTGTGTGCACCTGTGGCAGTTGGCTTGATTGCTGTTTGCTGTTTGCGGGTGGTCCTCGATGCCTGTATGGCCGGCATCATGCAGCCCGTGATTACCGGCTTCTGGATGCTGGTATTTGCATGTCCGCGTGGGTTGTGATGTCCTCCTATTACCGGCATGCTGTATTTGCTCCCCGAAGGGGCGCGTGTACGCGCCCATGCCGCTATTAGAGGCACCGTTATTTAGGGTGCCACTAATAGCGGGTTGCCGGGTCATAATACACCAGAGCGGTAAGCGATGCTGGTAATCCTTTACCGGCATCGTTTTTCCATTCCCTCCAACCTCGTAATGAGGCCCATGGTGTCTCTATCGACGTCAGCAACATGGCTTCTTGGCAATTTAATCGAAACTGTCAATTGAGGTGTCTTACGTTTCAGCCTGGGGCTCCTTATCCACTCTGGGGTAGATGTGTACCGCACCTGGCCTGTAGGGCTAGTTGAGGGGGTACCTCTCAACATACTTGTCAACCATAGGAGCACTGGGAATCAGTCCAAAATAGTATGGGCAATTGTGGTGTCTCCTGGCCTTCTTCCAAGTCATGTATTTTATAGGAGGGGAGAAGGGGCTAAACTTCCCATCCCTCTTCAGTCCCCCCTCTGGTTGACCGGTCAACCACATCCTTTTATGACAGTCTTTTTTACTCTAGGCTGCCATATCTTTGTTATCCCTCCAAGGTGTCCATAATAGTTTGAGTGGTCGTCGAACGACCAGTGCATACAACAGCACACTCCTTCGGAGTTGCACCAATCCCACTTCCCTTCATAGTACTTTGGATCATGCAGATTATCCAGTTTCATGGAACATGTTGGAAATAGTTCACACTGTGCAATCTTCGATCTGAGCTTGTCTCATTCGGCAACAATTTCATCCATCGTCCTTCCTATGTACACATCCTTCAAGATCTGCATTCTGATAGCCACTTCTGCTTTTTTCTTGCACCTTGCCATGCAGATTCTGATCCCAGACATGGATGCTGCTCCCAGCATGAGAGCTCCTGCTATCACCTTCAATCCATCTGATAGCCATGATTGCATCCATGACCATATGTACGCCAGCCAGTGTCTTGTCTGCGCCAGCTCCTCGTGCTTCATCTTCCATTTTAGCATGCATCTGTGCCAGCTGGGCTACTGCTTCGGAGAGAGTTCCATTATCTTCCTCAGCTGTTTTAAATGTGCATCAGTTCCTGAGTTCCTGATCTTCCTGTTCCTGAGTTCCTGATCTTTGCGCAAACTCCTCCTTCCATAGCCATGTGGAGATCCAGAACATATCTATTCTGGCGCGCCACCAACCTTATTACTCAGAGCGCTTCCTTTATTGCATTGAACCCATTCACCGTAGAGTTAATTGTTACAATCAGCTCCCAAAAAGTGATTTGCATCCACTTGGCGTTCGTGTATGTCTGTGTTTCTGGTATTATTAAGGCGAAGAACATCTGTGTCCTGCTAAACAGCCTGTGCTCTGCTGGAATCTTGTCCAGTGCCGTTTCTGATGCCTTTGAGAAGTAATTCCCCCCTCTTTTTACTCTGCTCAATTGTTCCTGTTTCTCTGTTGTCCCCAGCTGGGCTGTTTGCATCACCCCAAATGACCTCTTCCTGCTCTTGCTGTTGTTCATTTTTGGGAATTCATCGAGTTTTGCATCTTTCTTTGGTACGACCAACAAGGGCATATTGATGTGTAACAATGAGCAATCTCCTCCTCCTCATATGCTTTAAATCCACAAGCCCACTAGTTATCCATCCGTACTTCTGTTCCTGCTCTCATAGCTGCTGTTTTGCACCCAACGTTCACACCAACTTCAACCTCACAATTGTTCTGATAGCACAGGGCTGGTGTCTTCAAGGGTATTATCGGCATCAGTCCAGCTTAATTTTCTACCCATGTCAGTAACTTGGGATCTTGTGACCATGGGATGTCTGGGTCTCCCTGATCTAGTGAGCGCTGCACCCACTTGTAGTTCATCTAGGTGCTGAACGTAGGCCCTGTCGGTCACAGGGACTTTGTTGCCAGGTGAAGCCATTGCTTTGTAGGGCTTGATGTCCTTTAGGTGATTCCACACAGATTTGCCTTCTAGCTTAACAGTGAGGTCTGCCACTTTCTCCACCACGTGGGGTCCAGTAAATCTAGGCACATTCCAGACCCTTATGAAATTACGCAGGAGAACAATATCCCCCACTTTCACAGGATGTTTTAGTTCACAATCTTGTGGTGCGTCATTGCAGTCGGTCTCTTCGCCGTCTTCTGGGCCCCCCTGGATTTGCTGTATTTGGCGAGAGATAAAAGCAGCACTAGCAACCAGGGAAGTAATGTAATTATACATTTCCTGTCCTAACACATCTGCACTATTCTCACAGTCTTTTGGTGCTCTTGTGGGAGGAGCCGGGGGAAGATGCAGGCGCCGTCCTGTCACCATCTCATGGGGCATTAAATGGTAGTCGGACACTGGCTTATTGCGCAATTCAAACATGGCTAGGGGCAGACAATGCAACCAATTTTTTTGGTGCTTTGCTGAGTCTTAGCTCTGCACTCCTTTAGGAGTCCCTTCAGGCGTTCACTCATCCCATTTGCTTGCGATGGTACGCACAGGTGAATTTATGCTTGATGCCTAGCAGGATTGTGATGTGCTGAAATAGTTCATTTGCGAAGTGAGGTACGTTGTCAGACCTCAGGACTTCACACATGCCCCATATTGGGAAAACCTCCCTGACCAGAAATGTGGCCACTCTAATGGTGTCTGCAAGTGAACAGTGTCCTGCCTCGATCCACCTAGAGAATGGACAGACAACCACTATCATGTAGCGGTATCCTTGGCAAACTTGGATAATATCCACATAGTCCATGTGGAGATGCAGAAATGGGCCTATATGTTTTGGTATGGCTCCTCTCACAACTCTCAAAGTATGTCCTGCTGTAAACTTCTGGCATTTCAAGCAGTTACTTACAAAATCAGCTACATGTTCACTCAAATTTGGACAGAACCTTGTTTCTCCCATGCGTGTAGCAATGACCTACTTCCCTGTGTATGTGGGATAGTGTAATTTTGCTAATGATGTCTTCAATAATGCTAGTGCCATGACCACTTTCCATGTGTTGTTCAGTCGCCATAAGGCAACTGTCAGAGACATATGCACCCTCTCTTCATTCATAGCTCTTTCTCCTCCTTGGGTGCAGCTCCCTGCAGCTCCATAATCTGTGTCTCTGGTAATACATTGTAACCCTCCTTCATGACTATGTTCCTCACCCCTCCGTGAGCCTTTTTTCTCTTACACAGCTCCCACAATTGCCAAAATACACTGCACATTTTGCCTCAAAATCTGCTGCTTCATTTCCTCTTGAGATAGGGTCTTCCCCTTTGGTGTGGCCCTGGCACTTCACTAGTGCTACCTTTTTTGGATAAACAACCACCTCAATCTGTCTGTCCAATAATGGTGCATGCCGCACTGGGTTCTCATCTGCTCTCCTGAACATCTCCTGAGCCATTGCACCAGTCCTGTTGACGTCACGTAGGTGGAGACAGAATAGATTGTCACTTCCTTCTCTATGCTGCTTTCCTGTGCCAATATGAGAGCCACTAGTTCTGCTGCTTGTGTTGAATAATGTGATGGTAGCCACGCACTTGCAACCACCTCACTTGTCCCGTCCTCCTTCAGTCTTACCACTGTAGTCCCAGTACGTCTGACCACATCAATTTGATCAAATGTCAATGAACCATCAATGTAAAGAACACCTCCCCACTCAAGCGCGTCCTCCTCTACCTTGCGTGTCTCACTGAACATCTCTATGTTCTTTATGCAGTCATGTGCATAGTCTCCTACTTGGAGAAAATCTGCCAAAAATGTTGCTGTGTTTACAGTCTTGCATCTTCCTACCTTCAATCCTACATTAGACAGTATCACCTCGTACCCTGATGCTCTTTGTGTGGTGGAGTGTGCTCTTTGGTTTATGCAATATCGTGAAGAGGACGTGCTCCATGTACAAAGTGGTGGTGCACCCCATTGTTACTACTGATGATTTCTCCACTGCGAAGGCCGCAGCTGCCAAAGCTTGTTTGCACAGATAATATCCTCCCATTACTGTGTCAAGTTGTCCACTGTAGTACGCTATTGGCTTATGGCTCATACTTGTTTTATGTTTCAGTACCACCTTCATCACTATACTGTCAGTGTGCGAAAATAAGAAGAATTCCTTTTTGTAGTTTGGGGTCCCTAACTCTGGGACAGTGCTTGCGGCCTCCTTCAGTTCCACAAAGGCCTCAGTCATCTCTGTGGTCCTGGTCAGTGTCTTTGTTCCCCTCTGTGTTTTCTTCAGGGCGCACAGTAGTAGCTGTGTGTATGTGTTGTAGTCAAAGACCCACGCTCTGCATTAATTGCACTACCCCAAGAACTGTTGCATTTCCCTCACTGTCATAGGGGTGTTTTGCGTATTGTCTCTGCCCTCCGTGGGGCAATCTGTCAGCCGTCCTTGGATATTATCTACCCAATGTGTAGCACCTCTTTCTGACATTACTGTAACTTGGCCTTGTCCACCTTGTACCATTTGTTGGCTAGCACGGTCAACATGTGCACCGAGTCCCTCCTGCACTCATCTTCGATCTCACTGCAAATCAAAATATTGTCTACATACTGTAAAACTGCACGTTCTGTCTGTATGTTGCTCAAATCCATCTGTATCACTCTGTTAAAGATAAATGGTGACTCGCAGTACCCTTGTGGTAAATGAGTATGCTTCCACTTCTGGTTTCTGTAAATAAAGCTGGTTAAGTCTTGTGAGTCTGGGTGTAGTGGCACTGAGAAAAATGCATTCTTCAAATCAATGACCATGAAACAGGCAGCTTCTGCACAAGATTGTTGCTGGGTTTGCGACTAGAGGATACTCTGCTTCTACAATATGGTTAAGAGGTCTTAAATCCTAAATAAAATGCCATGGCCCCCTGTTTGCCTTGTGCATGTGGTACACTGCTGTGTTACATGGGGATTCTGATGGTACCCAAATGCCTCTCTCAATCACAGTTGTGATTGTCGCATAAATGCCTTCATATGCTTCCTTTGTTAGGGGATACTTCTTCACTCTTGCCAAATTCGCTCCTGCTTTCAATTTAATCTTTACTCCCCCAATGCTCTTTATGAAGCACACATCATAAGGACTTGTAGTCCATAGACTGCTGAGTACTTTGGCCATGTCCTCCTCCCAGAATGAGGGTTGTGCCTCCAGTGCCATCACCATTGTCTGTGGCACCTCTCTGCAGTGTATCTGTAACCAGTAGGTTACACACATTTCAAACACCATCTCCAGTTCCTGTCTCTCTTCCTGGAATAGTTCTTCATCTGTCACTGTAGTAAACCTGCACCCCTCTGCCACTGCAAGAATTGCTCTCCATGTTCTCCCTGTATCATTCATCCCACGCACTGCAATCCAATCATCTCTTGCTACCACTGCCTCTATTTATATGGGCACTATTTTTCCTTCTGGCTCATCCAATGGTGTTTCTTACCTGAACAGATATTTCTTTGGAACTCGCCACACTTTCCCTGTAATGCCTGGCAGCCATGCAATGGCAATGTGAGTCCCATACTGGAACATCTCCTGGTCCACTGGTACCCCCTCTGTACTGTGCATCCACAATATGCTTGAACAATCTGCCTTACATTGAGCATGTGTATGCCTGCAGTTGAGCACACTACGACTCTGTCTGTGAGTGAATGAAATGGTCATGTTTAGTCTGCTCATGATGTCTTCTCCCAGTATGTTTACAGGTGTCGTCAAGAGTAGAGTAAAGGTAGTGATAAGTTGCGATCTCCTATGGATAGTGAGATGTTATCAGTAAAAGGAACCACTTCCTGAGCCCCATAGAATCCTTGGGTGTTTATGGCATCACCTGCCAATGTAAATGTTCCTTCCCTAATGCATGACCTAGTCGCCCGATGTCAACAAGAAAGGAAAATGTTTTTTTACTTATTGCCACCCCTATGTGACGTTCCTCCACAGGGTTGGGTGTGATTGACAGGATGGGACACATCAAGTTTGTATGTGGGTTGGTCTATTGTGGGTACATGGACTATCATTTCCTGTGAAGGGGTTCTTCTCTACCATGGTAACTCCCCCAGTTGTCAAACGTGTACTGTCACCACTGTGTCCACTTTTGCTGGTGCGTCATCATTCTTTATCTGTGCTAGTTGTGTACTCTCTCTAATCTGTGGTGCCTGTGGTATTGGTGCTGGCATCTGTGGTACCTGCATCTGTGCTGCAGGTGCTTGTTCTTGTGCTTATGCTTGCGGCATTTCTTGATGTGTATCCTGCATCTGCCCTTGTGGTTGCTGGTCCTGTGCATAATAATCTTCTTGGGCCCCTTGATATGGCTTATGGCCCTGCTCTCCCCAATTCTGTTGCATCCCTCTAAATTGGCATACCCTTGAGATGTGCCCTAGCTGCCCACGGGTCCAGCAATGTGGTGGCTCCCTCCCTTGCCATCAAAAAACACTTGAGAAGTCTCCTGAAACACTTGTGTATGAGGGCGATAGAAATAAAATATCAATCTCAATCTCCTGGGTTCTGCTGCATCTGCTGTCCATATCCCCGAAATCCTCTGGGAAACCGCCCTTGGTTGTGATGCATCTGTGGCCCAAAGCCACATCCCCTTTGTAGTCCTCCCCTTCCTCAAAACCCCTACTGTGGACTGCACCCCTCCATGGGTGGTGCAAACTGTTGTGGTTGCTGATGCTGCATCTGCTGCTGTGTCTGTCTTTGATAGCTTAGATAGCTTTCTCTGTACTCATTTGGCCTCATCTGCCTTCCTGTCTTCCGCTTTTTGATTAACCTTTCCCTGCCATAGTCTACAATGATGCACTATCAGGAGTTGTATCTCTGGCCATCCTTTTGCTTCCATCCCTACAAATTTCTTCAAGCTCTTCTGAACTGGCTCTGGTAGTCCCTGCACTAATCTATGATAAAATATTGCTACTGTTTTATCCCAAGGCTCTCGAGTTTCGAGGCACCAAAGCTCTTGAATGTACTGCACAGGATCGTCATCCTGCCTCATTTTGAATGACGTAAGCGCCCCAATGTCTGATGTGTCGGCATATTGAGTCCTTAATGCTTGCCATACTGCTGCCCTGCAGTTTGCAAATGACAACCCTTCGTGTGCTGTGTTATGTGTCATTACCCATGGGAACCCTGCCCTTTTCCAAACGTCATCTCCTAATATTGATACTAACAGCCCCTTTACGTCACCCATTGCTAATCTATGCCCAGCCATCATCTTCTCCATCTTATAAATCAATTTTCCCGCTCCCGCGCTCAACGATGGTAACCTACACTTCACATTCTCCTTATCTGTGTGCTTCCATGGCACGTGCTGAGGTCTCACCCCCCCTCTCTCCAATAAAGGCATTCTGTGTATGCTGCCTCCTCCTCCAGTGACCTTCTAGTCAGTCTAATTTATCGAGCCCTCTCTCGTCCTCAATGTCTGCGCATATATCTACTGGTTCCAATATAGGCACTCTCCTGATCTCGTCATAAGCTCTAGACAATCGTCCTCTCGAGCAGGCTATTGCTGTCTTCCCCCAAATTCCTCCTGGGAGATCCCTTAGTCTATTAATATAGGTGCTGTGTGAGGTGCAAAAGCCATCCGTCTGTTGTATCTGCTCGTCGGAGCCACCTCCCTCTTCTCCCTGTGTATGCGTCCTGAACTCCCATTACACCTGTTTGTCTGTCCTCTTTCCCATGGACTGTGATCGATACTGCTCCCTCCCCCCTTCCCCACCTGCTTTGGCCTTGTTTTCAGACCCTGTGTATATGTTGCTACAAAAATGATCTGTGATACTCAGTCTTCTCGGTGTCAAGTCTGTTGGGTTTCATGCTAAGATCGATGTCTCTCAAGTCTCCCCTGCTTCCTCCTGCCCAGGCCCCTAGGCCTGCTCCACTTTCCTCATTTGTGCTCCTGCCCCGAGAGTTTGTTCTGTCTGGTTGTGTCCATCTGTCTTCCTCAAATATATTTCTTTCCCTATCCAGCGCTACCTGTGTCGTCACTGCCCTTATTGCTCACTTGTCCTTCTCCCTGCATGCTCATTCCCTTGCCAGTCTGTCCAACTTCAACTTTCGCTGTTCCCTATTAGCTAACTTGCATTTTTCTTGCTCTGATATTTCTCTCCGTCTCGCTGCCTTTTCCAGTTCCCTTTCCATCTTCTCCCTCATCTTCCTTTCTGCCTTCTTCCTTTCTTTAAGATCTCTTTCAATTCTTTCTTCCAACTCCCTTTGCAAGTGTTCCGTCCCTTCCTCCTTTCTTCATTCCCTGTCTTGCTGCTCCAGTTTCTCCTATTTCCTTCTTTCTCTATCTTTGTGCTCTAATCTCACCTCATCTCACTCCCCTGTCCTTCTCCCTTCTATCCTCCTCTTCCATTAGTTCTGCCCAATCTGTCGTGTTATTGTCTTCTGCTTTCTATCGCCTTGGTTGCCCCTTCTGCCTCTCCATTTGTCTTCCCTTGAAGCTTCAAGAGTACCTGCGCTACTATGCATTTATTAATGCTTATGCCCTCAAGCTCCTCCTTCATGCACTGCTGTGCCTCACTGCTCACCCTTGAAACACTAACTGGCTGCCCTGCACCTTTCGGCTTCTCCTTTGTATATGGCGGTGGATTATATGTCAGATTTGAATACCCCTCTGCTGCTCTTAGTTCTCTCATTGGATACATCCCATGTTCATCGTCTGTGTCATTGGATGCTACACTTGGAGAGGCAGGGGGAGGTGCAGAGGGCTGGGTCCCTTGGTCCTTCTCCTCCTGCTGGCTTAGCATCCACTGACGCCTTGCAGCATCCCCCTCGCTCTCCTGGAACATGCGCTACAACTCAAATATGGCCATGTGTTGCATCAATTTCTTCCCCTTGTAGGTACCCTGTATGTGTGTCAATAGTGATTGCTGCACGTCTTTGGAGAAACTTCCACAAGGTGGCCATAGTTTGGTTCATTTACCCTCAGTACTTTTGGACAATTCTATGCTATATTTACAGATCTTTCCCTCATAAGGTGCAGGTGTTTTACACAGGTGCTGAAGGGGCGTATCCCCCCACACTTGCCCTGATACATCTCAATACCTTTTACCTGACCTCAAGTCGAAGGTTTGAATAGTCTGCTGTTAGGGATAAAAAGTCAAAATGCAATGATAATACTTTCCAATTTCAACTCTCTGGCTCTACAACTTATCAGGCTCTCTGGCTCTACAACTTATCAGGTGTGCTCCGCGCACCACCTCTCCCCCACAATCGCTGCCTCCTCCGGCACACTCACAATCCTGCACATGCGCCTTCCGCGCACCGCCACGTGTTCACCTCATCTGTCAATTCCAAGTTTCCAATACTAGCTCCTCACGTAACAAGCTCTCCTTGTCCTATGTGCAAACCTACAGGTGATGTCACCAAGCTACCAGAACAGCATAGGTAAACCAAATATCGCACGCACACTATAATAGTCTGTTACTCCCAAACCCACACAAAAACCCCACAGCTGTCTTCCTGCACTCCAGGCAGAGTATACCAATATTCTCTTGTGATCGAACTGCACCCGCTCCGTCGCCTAATGTGTGAAACGCCTCACTCCAGGAGACTTAACCAGTCGAATCACCTTCCACAATCTAGGCCTGCTCCCTTGATAACCCTCACAGGGATACCGTCATCTATGACCCGAGCTAAAATGCCCAACCCACAGGAATCCTTTATTTACATAACTTTTGTCATCCAAGCCCTGTAGTAAATAGTCTAGGTTATTCACTAGAACCATTTACCTCTAAGACCGAATGTGCCCTAAACATAGAAAAAGTACTTCGACCTTTGCTCATGTCCCTACTCACTATAGCACCACTTAAATAATACTTGACGATACTAAACAATGCTCCACAATACTCAGTACCCTCCCTCACACCCACAGTTGCGGTTAGACTGGGTCAATACTTACGTTCCATGATGTGCTAGCGCTGCTCGGCTGCCAGCTGCCAGCTCCCCGTCAAGGCGCTCGCCTGACCCGTCTTGGTCTGCCTGGACAACTCGCTGACTTCGGGCAGGATCATTCACAAGGGGCTCCTGAGGACCTGTAAACAGGCATGCGTCCCGTCTTTTCGAAATATGCGAGGGTCCCGCAGACTCTCAGGTTCAGCGGCGAAGGAGACAACCTGGTGCCAGGCTGGCACAGTCAACCATACCACTGCTACCAACTTGTTGGGACAAACTCCCAGGTATGCCAGAAGGCCACTAGGAGTTTGCGGACTCTTGCAGGGCCCAACACCCTCCACAGGACAAACGGAGAACTCAGTCAATGACAAGTTCAAACTGTGGTTTATTACAAACAAAACCAACAGGGATCAGTACAGGGACAGTAGAAATCCATGGACATCTCAACATCTCCTGGCTCGCATGCCAGTTTTGTACCCTAATGACGTCAGAGTGACTTTACAACCTGGGCCCTTCTACCAAAAACCTATCGGACCACTGGATTGGGTACTGAGTGATAGACCGCCTATAGTGGACACTATAAATATTAGTCTATTGGCCCTCGCATGTCAGGTGGCTGGCCTGGTCCATCCCCAAGTCACTGTTTATAACAATGTTGCAGTGTGAGGGTCTTGCCATTGGTTCTTTCTCCATTGCTACCCACCCCTAGGATACCAAACTGTGATTGGTTAGAGCTGACATCCCCAGGCATGTGTTCCGCAAAGGCTCTCAGCTCTTGGTGTGCCTTTTCAAGGTAATAAGGACTAAGTGTCTGTATTGTAACTTGTGAGTACCACCTTAGTTTATGAGAATGCTTGTTCGCTCTGTGCAACACTTGTCTCACATTGTAACATCTTTGTTGCAAGCTTCTGTCTGGTAGCCTGAGATCGGCTCCCTTTCTCAGCACTGGTTGCTGTCGATTGTCTGTGTCGGCCAGGTCACGTGTTCCGAGACCATGATTTGGAGCTGTGCAGCTCTGAATTATGAGGAATTATTGGCATTTATTGCAGCTGGTGTTACTGTCATTCAGGGAATGGAATGTCATCTGTATCGTGTGGCCTTGGCAGCGGGTCCTGTCTCACACGTTTGCTCTCTGTTCAGCCTGAATTCAGCTAAGCTCGCTCCTCGCTAGGAGGCATGTGGTCTGCTGTCGTTTTCCTAAACCATAATGCGGCTTCCAAAGTGTTTATACTATTCTATATGTTGCATAGGTTAGTCACAATAGGTTCTGTTAGGTCCCATAGGTGCTCCTGCAGTTCCATAAGGTGATTTGCATGTAAGCATCTGCAAGCTGTGTTCAGGATCTCTTGCTTCTTGTGGTTTATGCGTTGCTGCGTCTAGCTAATAATAAAAGCAATGACAGTATGTATATGTATCTTTCCACTAACTATAGAACTGTACGCTCATGTTCTTCATGTATTTAAGTGTGTGTTTGTGTCCCGAAGTGCAGATTGCACGTGTGCTTCATGTCTAACACTGCTAAATCATGGCGTCTCTATCGACGCCAGCAACATGGCTTCTTAGTGCTTTAATCAATACTGTCAATTGAGGTGTCTTTAGTTGCAGCCTGGAGCTCCTCCTCCACTTCCACGTCATGTATTTTATAGAGGGTGTGGGTTAAGCTTCCCCATCCCTCTTCTAAGAGTTCAAGGCAGATCACTGCTTACCATTATTAGAGCTGTGAGCTGCCAGCACTGTTGAAATACTCCTGAATGCATTGATAGGACTCCGGGTAGAATCAGTGAAAGAATAGTAGAGGATGCTGCAGGTCAAGATTGAGGTGCACTATCAGAATCATGTGTGGCTCATATCACAGTACTGGGATAGCAGATGATTCTGATGATCAGGATTAAGAAATGGCCAAGCACCCCTAATGCTGTAATAACACAGGCAGCATGAGGTCATGATGGTGGTGGACAGAGCTATCTGTGTGTGAGTAGTGCTAGATTACTTTGGGATGCTGTTGATGGAAATAGAGGTGTGTTGCACACAGCATACATAGGACCCTGGTGGCGTAGTAACAGGGTGTCCTGAGGGCCAGGGTTGAGGTGCACTGGTAGAGCTGTGTAGGGACAGAATTGTCGACACGCATGTGAGAGCTGAGATTCACTGGCAAAACTATTGGACCCCGTTCTGACATTGGAGGGGATGCCACAGCTCTGGATTGAGGTGCATTGATGGGGCTATTCATAGAGAACGTAGCCATCAAAACAGTTCTAGGAAGTGGCCGAAATTGGTAATTATTTTAACTTCTTTGCCTCCCCAAAAACCCAATGATGAATAATTAGCGATGAGGTGTCACCAATTTAACGCCCTAAGTCTTGACTTAAAAGGCCTCCTTATAGACAGAGCAGAGGTACTCACGGAGCAGGGGCCCTTGCATGTAGAGCAGGTGTACTCACAGACAGATACACAAAGGGGGTTTGTCCTGGCAGGCAAGGAGCTACATAGCTCAATCTCTCACTATATTGTTTCAGGGTTGTCTCTCTGGTAAAAAAATCCAAGAGTGATGTGGACAGCCTCCAGTGGGTGTGTATATTTCATACCCAGTGGGGTGTCCTAACGAAAAGTCCTTGTCAAATAAATTAAGGAGCTTCTAAATATGTGTTCAATATTTACACATCTCTTTCTGTCTATAGGAAAATTCCTAGAAATCTAAGATTGCAACTATGTTTAACTCAAGTCATTTCAAAAACAAGATAACTTTGTTTTTTATTGTTAATGAAAAGGTATAAAAATTCAGATATCAAGTTATCCATACATACTAAACATTCAGAAAAAAGCACACAACATATTATGTACCATCTAAAAGCATAGGTGAAAATAGAGCGTGTTGCATACAATAAGAATGCACAATCCCTGCACATATATACAAATAGCAAAAATCAAATTGACAAACATAGATTTACAGAAGTTCACAGACAGAACAGACAAACTCAGACAGGGACTCACAAGCAGATGTACAAGTAGAGCAGAGATACTCACAGAGATACTCACAGTGCAGATGTGGTCACATTCAGAGAAACGTCAGAAAAAGCAGTGGCCCATACTGAGCAGAGGGGGTGCTCACAGACAGGGCAGTGGTGTTACTCAAGAAGGCAGAGCAGAGAGGCTCGTGGATCAAAGGTTCTCACGAACAAGAAGCACTCACTGAGAGCCCAGGTACTCACGGTGTGGAGCTGCTCAGACAAAGCATACAGACAGAGAGCCATGGTCAGACAGCGCGAGCACTCGCAGCCAAAGCAAGTGTACTCACGGAGCAGGGGCGCTCGCATATAGACCAGACGAACGCACAGACAGCGCAATCCTGCAGCACCGGAGCCTCTGCCCTACAGTCACCCAGTGCTAAAATTAGAATTAAACAAGTTAGCACATGCATTGCCATCTTTTAACCACTACATATTTCAAACTACTAACTGACCTGGGCCCCCGCCTTCAGTCCCCACCAATATTCACTGGGCCCAGTGCTGCATACATGACAACCTAAAACCAAAGAAGGCACCATTCAAGTTTATGCAGGAACAGATTTCAACAGTTGCTGCATATATATTTTCAAATCTACTTAGGGAAACAAAAATGCCAGACATACAGACTTTAAAATGGATGCATAAAATACTTTTTACACATGTATATTTGCGGATCCCCAATGCGAGGTGTGGCAGGCCGAGCTACAGAAGCAGGCTTTACAGTGCAACTTCAATGTACATACGATTTCCTCTAATGCAAACTATGATTATACTTTTTAATGGTAAGTACATCATTAAACGTAGCAGAAGAACTTACAGCCTTTCTCATTTCGGCCTGCATTAGATAAATCAAAAATCTCTAACTGGACACGCGATTAAGTGTGATCTCTCTCCACACTATAGTGGACGCTTTAGATTCACTGGCTGAAGGGTGAAGCAAAGTGGGCCTCGTCACTGCCTGGGGTTTCTGCACTCTGTGCGAAGCTCTGGTATCACTGTTCGTCAGGGCGAGAAGCTCGAGTGCCAGGGCCCGCATGGTCGGGCAGTGGGGTAACCTGGCACTGCTCGTGTGGACTCCAGACTCAGTGTTCTACCCTGGCGCCATTCGCAAGCACTAAGCAGACACACTCAAGTTACACAGGGGAGCTGTACAAAAAGGACCCCTCACTCCAACGTTAAAGGTACCTGTTATGGTGCCATTTTGGGAAAGGGGGTTGCAATAAACCACTTAATCATCACTTGGCCAATGCTTGTTAGAGCCTCCAGGTTCTGTGTATAGATCGCTTGCACATACCAGCCTTCTTGAACAGCTTTTAATAATTACACAGATGCTATTCTCGTGTCAGTAGCTACTTTGTGTACTATGCAGTGTATGCTATAATGTCCTAGAGTCTCCCACTTCCAGGGTATCCCCTCCACCATTTATTGCTCAGTGCACCACCACAGACCCCACCCAAGAATTTAGGCGCACTGCCGCACACACCCGAGTTATCCCATTGCCTATGTGTCGTCACCGCAGACCCCATGAGTATCCCAACAAAGACCCCAGTACCCCTGAAGCTCCTTACCTGAAGCTCCTTTGGAGGGCTGCGGGTCCACCTCAGGCTGGATGGGCACAAAGGCCTTTGGGCGCGGAAGCCCAGCCTCCACCAGCCACAGGGAGGCGAGGGCAAGGCAGAGTCAGAAGCCCAGAGCGTGCATCACCGGAGGGCACAGAAGGCGGCAGCCCCATGAAGACACCAGGAGTCGCCGCAGGCAGCCAGGGCCGTCCAATGAGTGCCGGGGCAGAGTCTCTCTCTGCTGCTCTCATACACAGGAGTTGAGGGGCGCCACCGGCAATCAGCAATGTTCTGAGGGACGGTTTCTAGGGTTAAGCTTGTGCAGCAGACAGAAGCCAGACAATCTTGTAATAATGCAGTGACAGGGCATGGGGGCTTTATACCCCACTGCTGGGGGGAGGTAGAAATGGCAGGGGTAGGAAGCAAACAGAAGCTGCCCTCTCCCCAGCCTTTTCACCCCACACCTAATCAGGGGGCAGCATATTGGAGTCACTCATTGAGGAGTGATTAGGTGAAACAGCGGATGGTGCGCTCTGCAATCTCTCCACCAAAGTGAGCACTAAGAAGGGATGAAAGACTGTCAGGCTCTGCATTCCTCCTTAGACGTCGAGCCTTGATCTCCCCCACAGGTGCATGGGAGTAGTGTGCTGGGAGCGGTGTAAAGGAGGGGGCCTCATGTTCTCTTCAAGATCTCTGTAACTTTTCATGGTTGCTAAGCAACCACAAAAAGTTACAACTCTTGAAAGCAGCACAAGACAGATCCACTGGAGACGCAGTGGCGCAGCCCAGGAAGCCGGCACCTATGTTGAAGAAAACGGAACCTCAGAGCTTCGTTTTTTTCAATATACGTAGGGGTCTCTGGGGTCACAAAGGCCAAGGCAGGGGTCGAAAGGGAGACTGCAGGGGTCATGGCTGTGACCCCTAGCAATCCCCTAATGACATGGCTGGGTGCAGGCTGCAATAGTGTGTCCCAGGGAATGAGCTGCTTTAAAGCAGCTTCAGGTTTAAACCAGGGACTAGCCACCTGAGGCCCGGCTGAGGCACAGTTGAGCACAGAGAGGCTTGACTTTAGCGCGACTTCAGCGTGTAAGGCCTGTTCCCACTGCACTGGTTCTGCACTCCACTTTGTATACACAAGGTATCACACTAACCAGATCCCTCCCACTGCCTAAAAGAACAGTGAGAAAAGACTACCCGCATGTCTGAGTGGAGAATAAAAAGAAATCCACTTGTTACCGGGCACAAGATCCTGGAACACAGTATGGAAGCCAGGCAGGCACCTTCCCGCCAGGCCGTACGGCATGCAAGGAACCAAAACGAATTAAAATGAGAAAAAAACGAATATATTTAATTGAAGCGTGTCAGTAAAATGTGAAAAAAGAGGCGCCCAGTCACCGGTCTGACTTAAAGGAAATAAATAAAATAGGCCACTGGGGCCAAAGTAACAAAAAACTGAAATGAAAAACCGATATAAAAAATTAACAAACCCGTCAGCCAGAGCAGCCGTACCTCATACTTTTGATGTGCCTGCCACTGCTGCTAGCCCTGTTGCTGTCCAAGACCTACATTTCCCGAACTCTCATGGCCATAGGAGAAATTCCACCCACCACTGTGCTCTCTTCTAATGAGTGAGGCGTTCCCATGCATTTATTATTTATTTTTGCATTTGTGACAGCGTGCAGAACCATCAGATAGCTAGGCATTTGACGTATCAACTTCTGGGGTACCAGTGGTCCAGGCATGAATATCGGTTTCTAAACCATCAATCAGCCACACACTTGTAGTACACCAGAAGCTATTCGAACAGATTGGAAATACAAGCAAATTATAAACCTCCTTGTCCAATTTTGGTAACATGGACGGAACTTCAGGCTTATCTCTGCAAGGTCGAGGATTGTTACTTAGTTGCAACACAGCAAAAATACAATTATTACCCAATTGTAAAAGGGACTGTTGTAAAAGGGACTGTCCAGTCAAGTTTGTATAACAATATCTACTTTATTATTATCACAACAGAGAGTTCTAGCATGATGAAAAATACAACCCACCCTGTAAAAGA